>NC_053154.1:335786930-336504430 GCF_016835505.1 Polypterus senegalus
CAGCCCCATTTTTGCCGTTGTTTGCGCCGTGGTACTCATGTGAGCGCAGGAAATCTCGGTCAAACCAATGAAGCTAACTTTCCTTATAGCAACGAGAGTCCAACTAAAAGATAACGGTTGGCTGTGTCACCGTTTATAGTTTGTCAACTCCTGCTTTTGACAGAAGTTGACATCAGCCTCGAAAGAGTTAAAATTGTGTTTTCTATCTATCCGTGGTTTATGATATGTCCCCCTCTAGTGGGCATTTTTGAGACTCTCTCTTGTATTTTTAAACCCACAAGTCATAACCGTACACAAAACAAGTGAGCTGATTTTCTCCAAGAAGGGACTAATTGCTGCAGGTTGTGGCGCCGCACTCGACTTTACTGCCATCAAATAGTATGGCTCAAAGAGCAAGCCTTAAATTAAAAAACAGTGTGTGTGTGTGTGGCTTTTTTTTTTTAAATAAATGCAGGCAGTTCCCTTTGCTTGCTGTCTTGAGCAGATTATTAAGATGAGCTGCTGTCCTGCATTCAGATCTTATTTTCGTAAGGTTGGTAGCAAACTCTTTTAATTAGAATGAAAATGTTGTACCAGAAAAACGTGCACCCCCTGCCTTTGTAAAGTACCACCTCATAAACAGCACAATTAGGCAAAAACATGCCTTTAATGTTAAATTTAAAACACATGGCATCTTTCTAATTACATATCCTTTAAAGTTGCCGAAAAGTCAAAAGACAAAAAAGAAAAGAAAAACACCCACACATACTTTTGCCAGCCATTCTTTTATTGGTAGAGTTAATAAGAAGCGGTGCAGGTTGTGCCTCAGTTTGTTTTTATTGCTGCAGGTTTGCAGTGATTTTGATTATTTAGGCAGCAGGCAGTACGCTTGGAACGGGCTAATTTATTACAGTATGTTTAGCACTTCTAAGAAACGTTTTTGATTTTTCTGGAGTATTTTGGTGGCATGAAGGTTAAGGAGGGAAGAAAAGGCAGAAAGGGGTCAGCATCTCCATTGTTCTGCCTCGTTAGATTTTCATGCTACCCCTCCATCTCCGGCTGTCTGCATTTCTCTACAAGCTGTTTCCTGCTTGATTACTTAGTAGGATTCTGATTGGATAACAGCTTGGGACAACTTCCATCTGTCATTTATTTGGAGGTTCCTCCAAAACAAAGGCTTCTATTCAAGCAGACCAAGATCTTCACTAGTCTGTCCAGCAGAGCCTTCCCTTAACCCAGCAAGACTCCAAATACTTCTTGCTGGATTTACATGGATCATGGCCTAAAATGGGGAATAGGCACAAAACCGCTATAAATATCAAAAATATAAGAAAAGCCCCACAAGAGGAGGGATGACTGTAAACTTTCAGCTTGTAGTAAAAGGGGAGAAATAATTTTTAGAAATGAAAGATTTATTAACAGAAATATCAAAATACAAAGTAAGGCTTAAAAGAGCATAAAAGAAGCACATAGGAGTTGCTGAAAAGCCAATCCACAGGAAGCAAGTCGCAATACGATATTGAAAAATCCGAATCCTTCAGACATAGCGAAATATAACCAAACTAAGGGGTTCCCCCCGATCACCTCACTCACCAATCCGGCTTGCACTACGCTCCAGCCCTTTCGTGTCTCTGCCGTTTGTGAAGAAGGGGGCTGAACACACCCCAAGGAAACGTGGTCGCTCCTCCAAAACCCTCTCTTAAACTGTGGTACAATGGGAAACAAATACAGTTTTGTTTTTTTTTTTAAAACGTCCTTTTTGCTTGACCAGCTGCTGGCTGATCTGCATCTCGTGCAGCGCCTCGAACATATAAAAGCCTGTACAGCAGCTGTCCTACTCTTTGTCTTTTATTTCCGGCCAAGTGTTGTGTCAAATGTCTTGGCACAAAGTCTTGTCTCGCGGGATGCAAGTTCTTGATGTTTTTTAGTTTATAATTTAAAAACGGAATAAGAATCTTAAAATCTAACGATATTACATTAAAGTTTGATAAATTCTGAGAAGAATGATCCCAAACATATACATGTAGGTTTTAAAATAAGCCCGATTTTAAAGCGTGACTAAAAAATCACATAATATCGTTGCACAAAATTGTTGTGTATATACAGTGATCCCTTGCTATATCACCCTTCGACTTTCACGGCTTCACTCTTTCGCGGTTTTTTTCTCATACATGCTTACGTCACTACGCATGCGCTTTCTGAGAACTTTTATCTAAGCCCTACGATGGCTCCTAAACGTGCTGCTTTTTCTAAGCCTTCTAAAAATAAAACTAAGTGCCGGAGGAAGATGCTTACTATCCAGGAGAAGGTGAAACTCTTGGATATGATTAAAGATGGCAATACCCTACAGAAGCCTCCTCACGCATATGAAAAGACAGCGCCAGCAACTGCCTATCAAGATGTTCTTCAGATGCACACCCAGACACCCACTGCCTACTCCTAGTACTTCTTTAGCGGAAGAAGACAACGACGCACCTGCTAAAGATACTGCACCACCTGAAGACTCTCCTACTGAGGTCGTGCCTTCATAGGTTAGTGGTTGTGTGTAATTAAATGTACAGTACAATAATCTACTATATAAAAGCGGTCGGGATTGTCCTTCCATCCCGTGAGTGCAAAGCGTAGCGGTATTCTGCTTATCACAGACTTACTGCTTGCGGTACGATGCGATGAGAGTTCTGGTGCTCCCATCGTTTCCTTGCTTTTGTGTGCAATGTCCTGGAAAAATAGACAAAATTATGTCTCTGGAAATAATTAATGTTGATGGAGTACAAATGCCTCACCGCATAGTAAATATCAGGGGAGATGGTGCTTGCTTATTCTCATCTATAGCTTATTTAGTGCATGAAACTCCGTCTTTAGCCGTACAGATTCGGGCTGACATTGTACGACTTTGGACAGGCACTCGAGGGGATAAAAAAACTTGGGTTTTCGGGAGATGTTATGAATGGGCACTTTAGTGTTCTTATTCCCTACACTTACATGCCTGATGTACACATGGAGCGCACAAAAATTGAGGATAAAAGTCGGTCACCTTAAAAGGCGGGTGAGCCTAGTAATAATATGATATTTGTAACGTCTAATATGTCTTATTTTCTCTTATTTTGTCTAATATATTGGGTAATACGAGTGTAATGGTGACTAAAGGGTGTTATTTCATGTCTTGAGGGCTCTAATAATGTTAGAAAACGTATTTAGAAGGTCGTAAACAAGTTTTCTATACTCTTAACTGCAAAAATATTCGATTTATAAATAAAGAATCCTACTTTGCGAAAATTAATTTATCATGGTAGAGTCTGGAACAGATTAACCGTGATAAACGAGGGTTCACTATTATATATATTTACATCACTAAGAATCGCCAGGGATGTCTGATTACTCCATTACTCTCCATCAAGGGCAAGTGTAGCACTGATTCTCTTGATGTCCCAGAAGATGGCACTGTTGTGCAAAAAGTAAATATAGTGGATTCCGAAAGTATTCAGACCCCATCACTTTCTGCACACTTCATTGTGTTGTTTAAATTTAAAATTGATGCATTTTTCATTTATGATCATTGGTCTATTGATCACTCATCACATGTGCATACCACTTTAATCTACTTTCTTAGATGTTTCTCCCACTTCTGTTTTACCTCTGGTTGTCTCATTTCTTACTGCCCAAACCAATTACATAATTTTGCAATGCATGGTGAGTCACTCTTGCTGAGGATATAGTAATAAATGAATGGTGGACAATGTGATTGAGTGAGTAAACACAGAAACACTTGCTGATCCCAATTAATCTGTAAATACCCAGCGAGAACATGCAAAGTCCATATAGAACCTGGCACTGTGAGACAGCAATGACAGCACTGCTCTGTCACTCCGGCTTTACTTAAGTATCTGTACTGAACTTACTAAAGTTTAACCTGGCTAATCCCAAATGTCTCTCTAGTGCTGAATTCTATGTAAAAACTGTTAATCCCAGGTTGTCCTAATTAGGGTTCCCTGATTGACATCATTTTCAGAGTCATTGTAGGATCCATTTTCCCTCATTGCTAGGAATGTGTCTTTTTGGGTTGTGACTCGCGTGTAAAAGGTCAGCTAGGAATTGTTTGGATACAAACTTCCTTTAAAAATAGATTTATTTATTTATTTATTTGTCGTCTTCTTATTATTAGTAGTATTGTTATTAGCTGTTGTAGTAATGGGAACCGCACATGTCTTTTTTCCATACGACCAACTGTAAACCTACTTTTGCCAGTGGAGGCCACTGACATTTTTCCCTCCTCATCTGTTTTCTCACTCATTTTGAACTTGCCTATGGTCAGTGTCACTACTGGTAGCATGAGGCCATACCTGGACCCTACAGAGGTGGAACAGGTAGTCAAACTCCTCCAGGATGGCACATCAATACATGCCATTGCCTGAAGGTTTGCTGTGTCTCCCAGCACAGTCTTAAGGGCATGGAGGAGATTACAGGAGACAGACAGGCAGTTACTCTAGGAGAGCTGGACTGGGCCCCTCGTAGAAGGTCCTTAACCCATCAGCAGGACCCACCGGTATCTGCTCCTTTGGCAAGGAGGAACAGGATGAGCACTGGCAGAGCCTACAAAATGACCTCCAGCAGGCAGGCAGGCAGGCAGGCAGGCCACTGGTTTGAATGTCTCTGACCAAACAATCAAAAACAGACTTCATGAGGGTGGCCGGAGGGCCTGAGGTCTTCCAATGGGCCCTGTGGAGCTCAATTGGCATTTGCCATAGAATATCAGGATTGGCAGGTCCACCACTGGCACCCTGTACTTTTCACAGATGAGAGCAGGTTCACCCTGAGCACATGTGACAGACGTGAAAGGGTCTGGAGAAGCCGTGGAGAACATTATGCTGCCTGTAACATCGTTCAGCAGGACCGGTGTGGTGGTAGGTCAGTGATGGTCTATCTGGGGATGCATATCCATGGAGGGACGCACAGACCTCTACAGACTAGACAATGGCATCTTGAATGCCATTAAGTATTGGGATGAATTTCTTGGACCCATTGTCAGACCCTATGCTGGTGCAGTGGGTCCTGGGTTCCTCCTGGTGCATGACAATGCCCGGCCTCATGTGTTTGTGAGAGTATGCAGGCAGTTTCTGGAGGATGAAATAATTGATACCATTGACTGCAATTCCCGAGTAGTATGAATACACTTTGTCTGCTGAGCGTCATGTGATCACAACTGAGCTGATGGTTCTTCTCTCTCTCACGTGCGTCTCTATCTCCTTATCTTGCGCGCACGTCTCTCTCTCCTCTTATCTCTCTCTCGCTTGGGCGCGTGCGCATCTCTCTCTCTCTCGAGGGCAATCGTCTCCTATTCTCCATCTGAGTCTGTGTGCCTCACTCATATAGTCAACATCCGTACGAGCGTATACTGTTTACTACAACATTGTGACTGTGCGTATGCTGTGAAGTGCGAGTTCCCGTCTTGCACCCCAAAACACGAAGCTGAGTTTCAGTACTTTAACAACATCAACTTTATTCAGCTTGAAACACCAACAGCGCGGTTATTTATCATCTTTATAGTGTTCCTTGTATCACCCTTCGACAGCAGGTGCTTATATCATGTCCGCGATCTTTTTGGATACGCTTGTATGGCGAACTGCTACAGCACTGGGAGACTGCGATTGCTTTGGGACGCTCTTCCGCGTGGAATCCCACAAGAGTTTAGAAACTCACTCACACCAGCCGTGATTCTTTTTAAAGGTAAATTGCAGGTTAATTTGTTTTATGTATTTTAACTTTATATTTTGTATTAATCATTTTCATATGAATAGTTTTGGGTTGTGGAATGAATCATCTGAGTTTCCATTATTTCTTATGGGGAAATTCACTTTGATATACGAGTGCTTTGGACTGCTAGCACGTTTGCTCGCAAACCGAGGTTCCACTGTATTGAGTTCGGAAGGTGTTGGTTATAAGTTATTTTTTATTATTTGGATGTTATTCTTTTTAAGCCTGCATGTGCTGGTTTTATTTGGTTTGATCTTTGCCTTTTTTTCCCTCAAACTTTAATTCTTGTTTCTTATTAGGGTTTGATAGCTGGATTTATTTTTTATTTATTTTGGGTAAATAATTCACCTGTCCGTTTCTGTGCAAGATACAAGTGTTTCTCGGGTTAAACTATTATGAAACTGATGTGCAGTGTTAATACTGAATAATACTCGGGGCAGTATTCCGCTGCCATCTAGTGGATAAAGTAACATGCTGCAAAAGAAAAAATCATGCCTTTTGCCACTCTGTGGTATTTCATCAATATTCATGAGTTGGGGTGGAGCCTTCAGCCAAAACTGTGGTGGTTAAACAAGAAGCTGTAAAGCCTGTTTAAGAGTAAGCTGAAAGAGAGCCATTAGTTGAATTAAGCAATAGTGATGACAATGTGAATCAGTCATCAGACATTGACATGGATTGTAAAAATGATGCATAATTACTGTACAACCAAACCATCATGATGTGCTTGGTGACTTCACCTTGCTGCTGTGTTACACAACTGAAGTCTCTAAATGGCAAAAAGACAAAATGATTGTGATCAAGAACAACAAAAAAGATGTACGAGGTGTGGCAGAAAAGTAATGAGACTGATTTTTTATTTACCTAAGTTTTTATTTTTTTCAAACATCAATGTTATCCCCTTCAAAGTAGTTCCCTCGGGCAGCTACACACCGATGGAGACGTTGTTCCCACAGTTGGTAGCAGCGCTGGAAGTCTTCAACCAGTATGGTCTTCAGCATGTCCGTTACACTCTTTTGGATGTTTTCTAAAGTCCCGAAATGACGTCCTTTGAGGACATTTTTCAGTTTAGGAAAAAGGAAAAAGTCACACGGACTGAGGTCAGGTGAATAAGAAGGCTGGGGAACCACAGGAATGCCTTTTGAGGTCAAAAATTCTGTTATAGAGAGGGCAGTTTTTCGGCACCATTTTGGCACAGACCTTTCGCTTGTGCAAATGTTCAGTCAAAATTTGATGAACGGTAAATCTGTTCAAATTTAATTGTTCGCTCAACATTCTTAATGTTAAACGACGGTCTGATCTCACAAGAGTGTTCACGCGTTCGATGTTTTCATTGGTTTTCGAAGTTGAAGGCCTCCCTGAACGATGTTCATCTTCAACGTGTTTTCTGCCTTCCAAAAATGATTTGTGCCAGCGAAAAACTTGAGCTCGGGATAAAGAATGTTCCCCATAGGCCTGTTTTAACTTTTCAAACGTCACACTTGCCGTTTAATGGCACAACGTTGCTCCAAATTCCGCTGTTCCATTTTGCGTGACGCACAACCAAAAACACAACTTCGCTAATAACAGTCACAAAAATCACGTAGTTGAAGGAAAGAGTTGAAACTCGCACTGAGCTATGGGAGGGTACTGATACACATGCTCTATCAAGGACAACAGCGCAGCGTTGCCAGATCGCTTGCAGTGTTGCCAGTCTTATTGCTTTTCTGCCACACCTCGTATAGTAAATCTGCCCCAGTACAGCAGTCGACAGTAGGTAGACCCTTCCTACCGTTTTTATGTTGACGGTTTAGTATTTACATTTCTGTCACAGGTTCTTTTCTCGTTCAAAAAAATTCAACATTTTTCACTTGCATTTCTAGGTATAAACATAACAGGAAGTTCAAACTAAATGTATAACTGTAATGTCTGTTCTTGTCATTTGTTTGCATGCTCACATGTTCAATATTTCAGTCGCTAGGCCACACAAGCATATGTATCCATTATTAAACTATTGGCAGCAAGTAATATCGTTGAAAATTAATAAAAATTACTTCTGCATAATGAAAGGATGTAGTGATTGTGTGCTTTTATTGGTTATTTTTGTCTAGTTCTCTACAGAACAGAGACAGCAATTCTCATCAAGGCATTGACATTCAGTAATGTCAGTATCAGGGCTTGGAGATGACTTATCAAGTCGAAAAGTATATTCTGGAGGAAACTGCATCCCTGGGTCTCGAAGGGTCTAAGACGAGCAGTGAAGTGAAGCGTACAGCTGATCTCCTTATAATAGTTGCAGAATAACACAAGCGTGTTTTGCTTTTTGCCTTGTCCCCTTCTTTAAACAACAGGGATGAACTGGTTTGCAAAGTGTGTGAAATCTAAAGATCTAACGAACAGCATCAGATCGACTGTAAATGTATGGTATTTGTAAAAGTTAGCTGTTTTCTCAGTTTTATTCTCTGTCACGTTCACACTCTCCCTCGCCCCCTATGATCTTACTCTAACAGCGCCAGTATAAATTTACACCCGATCTGACACTGTTGGATTTCAAATACAGTGGAACCTTGGTTTACGAGTAACTTGGTTTACGAGTGTTTTGCAAGACGAGCAAAAATTTTTAATAAATTTTGACTTGATAAACGAGCGATGTCTTGCAATACGAGCAGTATGGATACACTTTGTCTGCTGAGCGTCATGTGATCACAACTGAGCTGATGGTTCTTCTCTCTCTCTCCTTATCTCTCGCTTGCCCAGCACCTCTCTCTCTCCTTATCTTGCTTGCTTGCTCGCCCAGCGTGTCTCTCTGTTTACAGCCATCTCTCTCCCTCTCTCCTTATCTCGCTCGCCCAGCGCGTCTCTCTGTTTACTACAGCATTGTGACTGTGTGTGTGTGCGCGCTGTGAAGTGCGAGTCCCCATCTTGCTCCCCGAAACACGAAGCTGAGTCTCAGTACTTTAACACTAGTTTTATTCAGCTTGAAACGGCAACAGCGCTGTTAATTTATTGCAGCAGGATCTTTATAATGTTCCTTGTATGACCCATTGACGACAGGCGCTTATAGCATGTCTGTGATCTTTTTGGATGCGCTTATACGGCGAACTGCTACAGCGCTGGGAGACTGCGATTTGCTTTGGGACGCTCTTCCGCGTGTCTTCCTGTTGGGTGGAATCCCACATGAGTTTAGAAACTCACACCAGCCATGATTCTTTTTAAAGGTAAAGTGCAGGTTAATTTGTATTATGTATTTTACTTTATATTTTGTCTTGATCATTTTTATATGAATAGTTTTGGGTTGTGGAACGAATTATGCTCGCAAACCGAGGTTCCACTGTAATATTGTATTAGTGCGATGATGTTTTCACATATATTGTCTCTTTCTTTCATCTCGCGGTTTGTAATCAGTGACCGTATAATTTTTTACTTTTTTTTCCCCCCGATCTTGCCAGTCCCCACATGTTGCTGTATGCTGTTTCTTTTGTACTCCAGGATGTACAGAGGACAGAATTGTACAGAGCAGTAAGTTCAGCGCTATGTGCAATCAGACAGACAGGCAGAGAAGTCACTACATATATAAATAAACAGGGAAGGCACTGTATATTATACAGTATATAAAAAAACAGCTAAGGGGATAGATATATAGATAGATAGGAAGGAAAGGCACTATATGATAGGCAGACAGGGAAGCTGCTATTTAGTAATAAAATTACTGTTATTAATATATGACAGACAGGGAGTTCAGGCAGGCAGAATGGCGAAGGTTAAAAAGAAAAAAAAAAATAACATTTCCTCCCCAGCGGGGAATCAAACTCTGGTCTCTGAGGCACTCTGAGTCAGCAAATATTACCGGTACGCCACAGAAGCTGTTGTATTGTTCTTGAACCTTTTGTGAAAGTGTTTATTTGATCTTTGGACTTCAGGCTTCACAAATTTTATAGTTTTATGCCTACATTTTGTTACATTTATTACTAAAATATGAAAATTTTCTGTTTTAACAATATGTTTACACAGATTACTGTAGAAATGGAACACCCATGAAATGCGTGTGTTCCAAATAATGATCTATTATTTCCATTCTACAACTTCACTTCACTCCCAGATAATCAATCAAGACATGAGCTGGGAGAAGTTTGTGCACGTTCTAATTCGGTGGGGGGGATAGAATAGCCGGCTGCTTGCAGCTTGTCTTTATCAGCACATTTTAAGGACAAAGGACGCTAGCGGAGAGGTGTGAACGGATTTAAGGTGGGCCGGATCTACGAGTTTTTTCATGTGTTAATGGCTTCTTTTCACTTCTTATTATTCCCTCAATGCCATCTGCAGTGGTTTGTTTCCCTTTATATGATGATGATGATGTCCTTTTCCTGCTATAATGCGGTAGACTGCATTCAGCATTCCATCTCGGAAGTTAAAAAGATCTCCAATCAAGACTCGTTCCAGCAATTGCAAAAGACTCGTGTCAAGGCCTGTCAGGCTAGTGGCCACCCTTAACTATGCAACCTCAACCTTGAGAGATCAAGTTAAATTTAGGGTCACATCACACGTTCTGTAGCAAATTGCTCCACGCAAGATGGCGGAAAGGGGTGAACAGGCCTCTAAATACACAACAAACCTCTTCAGGACCTCACAGTAAAGCAGGACCCACAAGACACTCCACAAACAAAGTACCACAGCTGGGTTTCTCTTTCTGTACAGCCAGAGGGAGGAGCCAGCAGCGGTAATGTTGGGCGGTGGACCCGCCCATCCACAAAGTACACAGAATGGCAGCTCAACATTTAAAAAGGCTGAAGACCGTTAACACATGATATGTAAATCTAACAGAAAAAACATGATAAACAATAATTTACACTTAACAAAAACAAGTAAAAAAATGAAAACTCAATACAAGCCAGGGGAAGAACCAAGACACAGGCTTTAAAAACTAAAAAAATATTTTTAAAGTCTCAAATACACAAAGTGCCTTTCAAGAGAACGGATAACCGAAAACTTCAGGTTTAAGTTGTCAAAACATGACCTCTCTCAGGTACAGCAATTTCTCTGACCCCCCCACACCCCTCTTTCTCATCTTGTGATTCGTCACTGGTGCCATTGTCTGTCTAACTAAGCCCTTATCTGATGACACCCTTTAGATGCAGCAGCTTGTCTAACCACACCCTCATCTCATTTTATGATTCAATTTGGGACTAGCAACGTGCCTGGCCCAATGTCGGAGACGATCAAAAACCATTTAATCGTCAATGAAATTTAGCACTTTAAGGGAACAAAAATGGTGGAAACAACTGTCTGTTTTTAGTTATCTTCTTGGAATCATGTGGTTCTCGTAGCCAGTATCCTCATTGAAAACAGGGGCAGTAATGACAACAGACTTCCGGCCATCATCTCCTCTTGTATAGGTCCTTTGACGGAAGTGGTGGGTCTGGAAATAGCACTATTGTTAGGCCTGAAAAATCATCCTCTGGTCTAAGGGAAACAGAAAGAGGTTCAGTTAAGGACTGTGTCGCAGTCTTATCCTTCCCCTTACCTGCTCCTTTGACTTGCGTTTATGACACTGCCCTCACCCCGGGATTTGTCGGTAGATTCTTCTCTTACTTGAGGACTCCTCTCAGATGTAGCAACTTGACTTACCTCACTGAGACCATGGTTGGAAATGATGATGAACTTCTTATTATATCTCCTGTTATACAGTTGTGCTCATAAGTTTACACACCCTGGCAGAATTTGTGAAATATTGGCCATTGTTTGGAAAATACAAGTAATCCTGCAGAAAGCTTTCCATTTAGTTAGGGCATGTGCTCAAGGGAGGCAATTTATTATCACATAACTAGCTGTACCCCGTGGCAGCGCCCACATAGTAATGAAACAGGACAAACCAAATCAATAGACGTTGGCAATGTATCTGATCGTGTTTAGCTCTGACGGGAGAACGTTCCCTGCGTGGGGACAAAAGTATATGGCTGTGATATCTCTGGCAATCAGCAGCTAACCTCTAAAACACGTGGAGCTCTGAACTCTCTGTCAAAAACGTCAAATGTTACTCCTCAACAATCTGTAGATGAGAATTTCTGTTGAACAAACAGGTATCACTAGCTAAGCGGAGGCAAGGTACACTCCAACACGTGGCGAGATGTAGACCAACTCGAACAGAGGCTGGTGAGTGAATGAGGAAGGCAATCCACCGTTCCCCGGCCCACAGCCACTCTGTTGAATTTGCATAAATACATCAGTACCGCAAGCAAACTCTGGCACTTGGCGCAATGAGAGAAGTCGCAATATCAATCGGAAAGTTCCAGCAAATTATAGAAAACAACCCGATCTAAATCCGTTAAGTAATTCTCTCATGAAAAGTGGACAGACATACAGACGGAACGTGCCTGGACCACGAAATTTTGAAAACCGTTTCTTAGTGAGCACCTATGGGCCAATGGTAGCCTACATTCCAAATTTCAAGTCCTCATGGTTCAGGAGATTTCATGATGAATGAGTCGGTGGTATTTTTATATAGAGATTGTGTGTACCCTAATGATAACTGAAATCGCCCAAATGGGCCTGACCAAAAGTTCACATGCTGTTGAATGTTGGGACACACACAGGTTCTTATTAAGGGTCATTAATGGAGAGCGTCCACACCTGTAACCTGTGTCTGTGTATAAATACGTCAATTTAATTTCATGCAGAGCTGCACTGACTTTGCTGGATACTAAGCCACGGGGGGAAAGCACAAGAACTGTTAAAGGACCTCTGAGGAAAGGTTGTTGATTTGTATAAATCCGTAAAAGAATATAAAAAAATATGTAGAGATCTGAAAATGCCTGTCAGTAGTGTTCAAACTCTGATAGAAAACGTGAAAGGTTAGGGGTTCTGTTGTTACCAAGCCACGGTCAGGTAGACCAACCAAGAATTCAGCCACAGCTGCCAGGATCATTTGTTGAGTTGCCAAGAAAAACCCACAAGCCACTTCAGCTGAGATTCGAGCTTCTCTTCAAACAAGTGGTGTTACTGTTCGAAGATGCACAATAAGGAGGTACTTGAGCAAAAATGGGTTTGCGCGGTCGAGTTGCAAGAAAAAAAAGCCTTTAGTGTGCCAACGCTACAAAACAGGTGACTTGTAATATGCAAAACAGCATCTAGACCAGCTTCAAAACCTCTGGAACAAAGTCCTTAGGAGTGATGAGACCAAAATTGAGCTTTAAGGTCACAACCATAAATGCTATGTTTGGAGAGGATGCAACAAGGCCCACGATGAAAAGTACACCATCCCTACTATGAAGCTCGGAGGTGGATCTCTTATGTTCTGCGGGTGTGTGAGCTACAGAGGTACAGGTATCTTAGTGAAAATTGATGGCAGGATGAATGCAGCATGTTACTGGAAAATATTAAGAGGACAACTTGCATTTATTAGTCCGAAAACTGCACATGGGACATATTTGGATCTTCCAACATGTTGATGATCCAGGAGGCTACACCAGAAAAAAAGTGAAGGTGCTAGAGTGGCCATCACAGTCTCCCATCCTCAATTTCATTGAGCCACTTAGGGAGATCTCAGACGTGCACTTCATGCAAGGCAACCCAAGAATTTACGTAACCTGTAGGCTTTTCCCCAAGAAGAACGGGCAGCTCTGCCATCTGAGAGAATCAAGGGTCCCATCCACAGCTATCACTAATGACTGCATGCTGTCATTGTTACTAAAGGGAGCAATAAGCAGTGGTAAGAACTAAGGGTATACAAACTTCTGAACAGGGACCACCTTGTTATTTTTTCTTATTTTTATGTTTTATGGTTGTGCTGTTCTATGATGCCTTACAGTTTAATTTGGATTCCTTTAAAAAGGAAATGAAATGTCTTTTGCTTGATCAGTCATCTTTCCTTTGAGTATGGTGCACATCTTACAAATTCTGCCTGGGTATGTAAGCTTATATGAGCACAACCGTATATAGTCAGTCATTTTCCCACCTGCTATATCCTAACGCAGGGTCATGGGGGTCTGCTGGAGCCAATCCCAGCTAGCACAGGGTGCAAGGCAGGAACAAATCCCAAGCAGGCTTCCAACCCATCACAGGGCACACACACACTAGGGACAATTTAGGATCGCCAATGCACCTAACCTGTATGTCTTTGGACTGTGAGAGGAAACCCACGCAGACACGGGGAGAACATGCAAACTCCACGCAGGGAAGACCGGGGAAGGGAACACCAGATCTCCTTACTGCGAGGCAGCAGCGCTATCCACTGCGCCACTGTGCTGCCCAACCGTATATGATACAATGCAGTTTATTTTTGTATAGCCCAAAATCCCAGAAGGAGTGCCACAATGGGCTTTAACAGGCCCTGCCTTTTGACAGCCCCCCCTAGCCTTGACTCTGTAAGAAGACAAAGTAAACCTCCCACAAAAAAAACCTTTTAGAGAAATAAAATGGAAGAAACCTTGGAATGGCAGCTCAAAGAGAGACCCCCTTCCATGTAAGTTGGGCGCGCAGCGGCTGTGAAAGAAAGGAGGGTCAGTACAGCACATTACACAGAACTATATACTGTATGTCCTGAGGTAGTATGGGCAGTAGTATCCTCATTCATCCTGAAAACTGTCCTGATTCGGGAAGAGGATTTAGTTAAGGATGGTCTTATTCTTGCCAGTGTCTTCTGTTTCAGAGCCAGGTGGCCCCTCCTGTGACTTTTGTAACACTGCTGTCACCTGATTTGTCAATGATCTCTGCCCTTTATTGACTCATCTGTGGTGCTGCGACTTGTCTGAAAGAACCGATCTGTTACTGGTGCCATGGACTACCTAACTCTGCCCTTGTTTCACTCTTTCAGAGCGGATGTCGACTTTTTTTTAGCAGGAGGGGTTGAGAGCAGTAAGCAACTTTATAAACGGTGACAAAACCCGCCATTACATTTTAGTTCGACTCTCTTTGCTCGAAGGAAAGTTAGTTTCGTTGGTTTGACCGAGATTCCCATGCGCCTACGGGAGAAGTGAAGAGCAAACCTCTACATCTGGTGAAAGATCGAAGCGAATGCACAAAGCAGATGACTCCGTGGACGACGTTTTGTATATTATTGCTGAATTGGACTCTGACCTGTCGGATTCCGATTCTCATGCAAGTGATCTGGAGATCGAGGTCGAAAACAAAAGTGCGGTACCGGCATTAGCTGATCGATCTCCAGCTAATTGTGGTGCCGAACACGTTTGTGTCGATGAAGACCGCCACTCATAATGACGCAAGCTACAAACCAGGTTGCGTTGCACTATGACCGCGACTGCTGCTCTCCCCGTCACGCCGTCCGTGAGTGTCTCAAGCCACAAGAGACTGTGAACTGGTGGCCACAGCACCCAGCAACTGCATGTTTTGGAAAAAATATTCAGCCCTCAAAGAGTTAATGACTCCTCTCAGGTGCAGCAGCTTGCCTCGTGATTTGTCACTGTCGCTGTGTCCTCTCTGACTTCCTCTAAGTTTGATGACTTGTCCTTGGTTAAGAGTTCTGTAAGACTCTGCCCTCATCTTGTGTCTTGTCACTTTCCTGCTCCGTTGTTCACATGCGTGATGTTCAGATTTGCCAAGCAAACCATTATAGTCCAATTAGGTGATGTGCGAGAGTCACACAGTCTAATCTTTGGGTGAATTTTCCGTGATGATCCCCGAGTTTCTGATTTGCAGTTGACTCTCGCTCTGCAGCATGGAAACACAGCGGCACACAACGACACTTGATGAAGAGCCTCCATTCAGGCCTATTTAACTGAGGAATTCCCAGAGCGTTTGGCAAATACTCAACCAAAGACCCTGAAATATTTGCTTACTGTAAGAAATCCTCTGTGTGAGGCTGTCTGATCCCTGTCAAAGGGCCAGATATGTGGGGAATGTGACGTGCTTTCTTTCATTTGTCAGGGGTTGGGGTAATCGCAGTTAATCTGTGCACTTTTAACATTTTTAAGAGTGTCGCGGCGTCTTTAGAACTCCTCATTAATGGAAAAATTGAAGCACTTAATACTCGCGTTGCTTAAAACCAACATCCAAACAAAGACAACTGCTGATGTGTTTTTCCACGGTCGCTCTGTTGTTTAAGGCATCTGGCTGTGACATTTAAAGCAGCACGGTGTGTTTTCATGTTATTTATTCTTTTCGGGTGTTCTGTTTCCTCCTACAGTCCACTGGCCCTAAATTGATCTGACGCATGTGAGTGTGGGTTTGTAGCTGAATATACAGTACCTATAAAAAGGACTCACCCCTGCAATTTTCAATGTTTTATTATAAACAGACATGGAAGTTATGTGAATTGGCAATCCTAAATTGGCCCTAGTGTGTGATTGGGGTGTGTGTGTGTGTGTTCACCCTGCAATGGACTTGGCACCCTGTCCAGGATTTCTGTGCACATCTGTTCACTAGCAGCTACTGTCACCTTCAAAATAGTCTCCATTCACAGCTACTTGTTTGTGTTTAGTTAGATGACGGTGCCATTGTTGGAAACATACCTGGAATACCCTTGGAGTTACTCTGTCAGCTTACGTTGGACGTCGTAAACGTCTGAAAGCTTTGCCCTTTCATGGTAGTGACAGAAATCACAAGGGGCCAAGTCAGATCAATAGGGTGGATGGTCCAATTGGGGCTGTGGAGTCAAAATCGGAAGCAGTTATTGGGTTACAGAAAGAAAACTTACCAACTCTGACTGTAAATGTAAATTATTATATAAGGTGAAAAATTTCCAATTTCACTTATTCTAATTCAATTCAACTGTTTTCTTCTGGTCTTTTGATAAAAATACAAGTATTTATCCATCCATCCATCCATTATCCACCGCTTATCTGAGGTCGGGTCTTGGGGGCAGCAGCCTAAGCAGGGAAGCCCAGACCTCCCTCTCCCCGGCCACCTCCTCCAGCTCCTCTAGGAGGACCCCGAGGCGTTCCTAGGCCAGCTGGGAGATATAATCACTCCAGCGTGTCCTGAGGAGTCTTCCCCGTGGCCTTCTCCCAGTTGGGCGTGCCCGGAATCCTCCCCAAGGGAGGCATCCAGGGGGCATCTTAACCAGATGCCCGTACCACCTCAACTCACTCCTCTCAATGCGGAGGAGCAGCAACTCTACTCTGAGTCTCTCCCGGATAACTGAACTGCTCATCCTATCTCTAAGGGAAAGTCCAACCACCCTGCGGAGAAAACTCATTTCGGCCGCTTATTACATACTTATTATAAGTATTCAATAAGATAAAAAAGCAACAGCAGCATCACTGCAGCCTTTAAACTCAAACTTTAACACAGGGGCTCTTAACCTGAGGTCCATAGACCCCTAAGGGGTCCATGGATAGGTTTCAGGGGGTCTGTGAGCGTCAGATAAAAATAAACATTTACAGTATATTCACTACACAGCCCAGTACTGGTACAGCGAGCTATGAGTGCTCTGTAGTGACGTGCTGTAAGGTTTATGGCTGGTGAAGCACTGACTCCTTCAGAGTGAGATTTACAAATACACTGACCTAAAGGATTATTAGGACCACCATACTAATACGGTGTTTGACCCCCTTTCGCCTTCAGAACTGCCTTAATTCTACGTGGCATTGATTCAACAAGGTGCTGAAAGCATTCTTTAGAAATGTTGGCCCATATTGATAGGATAGCATCTTGCAGTTGATGGAGATTTGTGGGATGCACATCCAGGGCACGAAGCTCCCGTTCCACCACATCCCAAAGATGCTCTATTGGGTTGAGATCTGGTGACTGTGGGGGCCATTTTAGTACAGTGAACTCATTGTCATGTTCAAGAAACCAATTTGAAATGATTCGAGCTTTGTGACATGGTGCATTATCCTGCTGGAAGTAGCCATCAGAGGATGGGTACATGGTGGTCATGAAGGGATGGACATGGTCAGAAACAATGCTCAGGTAGCCCGTGCCATTTAAACGATGCCCAATTGGCACTAAGGGGCCTAAAGTGTGCCAAGAAAACATCTCCAACACCATTACACCACCACCACCAGCCTGCACAGTGGTAACAAGGCATGATGGATCCATGTTCTCATTCTGTTTATGCCAAATTCTGACTCCACCATTTGAATGTCTCAACAGAAATCGAGACTCATCAGACCAGGCAACATTTTTCAAGTCTTCCACTGTCCAATTTTGGTGAGCTCGTGCAAATTGTAGCCTCTTTTTCCTGTTTGTAGTGGAGATGAGTGGTACCCGGTGGGGTCTTCTGCTGTTGTAGCCCATCCGCCTCAAGGTTGTGCGTGTTGTGGCCTCACAAAAGCTTTGCTTCATACCTCGGTTGTAACGAGTGGTTATTTCAGTCAAAGTTGCTCTTCTATCAGCTTGAATCAGTCGGCCTATTCATTCTCCTCTGACCTCTAGCATCAACAAGGCATTTTCGCCCACAGGACTGCCGCATACTGGATGTTTTTCCCTTTTCACACCATTCTTTGTAAACCCTAGAAATGGTTGTGCGTGAAAATCCCAGTAACTGAGCAGATTGTGAAATACTCAGACCGGCCCGTCTGGCACCAACAACCATGCCACGCTCAGAATTGCTTAAATCACCTTTCTTTGCCATTCTGACATTCAGTTTGGAGTTCAGGAGATTGTCTTGACCAGGACCACACCCCTAAATGCATTGAAGCAACTGCCATGTGATTGGTTGATTAGATAATTGCATTAATAAGAAACTGAACAGGTGTTCCTAATAATCCTTTAGGTGAGTGTATATGAACCCAAAAGAGTCGCTTATTCACTATTCAATTGACAGCATGCATATTGACTACTGGTTATGTTTCATATCTCAGCAGCATTTTTTACACATACATCCGTAAGTACACATTTGGCTAAGAAAGAACGTTAGATTTATAGCGGCAAGAGAGAGCGGAGTGGGCGCATTTGCTCTGCAGCCTTCAAAAGTATTACTTGTAAATGAAGTCCATCTGCCTATGCTTCCCCATGAAAATTTTTTGTAAAAGTCCTCCTTATTTTCCTTTAGTTTTAAAAATGTTAATCTTCCATTTTGGCAGTGAGTCAGAACAAAAAGTAAAAAGAAATGAACCAATGCAGTGCACTTGACTTTCTGATGTCGGTAACTTATTGGTGCTTCTGAGTATAAGAACAGCAGCAACGAGCACCTGTTGGGCTCACATGCGCCCCCATCAGGGCAGCATGGTACTGGCTGCTTCACCTTGTGCCTTTTCATGGTGGTTTTATGTCCGATCAGCAAGAGTAAATTTGTCAAACGCCTTCATTAAAGATATTAGCCAGACTGTGGAAAGTCAGGGTGTATAATAAACGTGTCTGCAAACATTACATTGGCGACATACAGAGAGAGACCGCAACAGGCACGTGCCAATTGCAGGCATCAACCCCGTCAGTGTGTGAGGGAGAGTGCAGGACGAGGTGAGGTGATTTGAACAGGAAATACGCCAATTCAGCGATTTTTGACTATAAAAATGATCAAAATTATTGGAATAATACAGAAAACACATTAATAGCACAGACCAGTGGACACATTTATGCTCTGCCTCCCCTGACTGCACATCCCTGGTGCTCTGATTCCCTTTGCTACTACATACCTTTGTGAATCCGGGTTTTCAGCACTTCCAAATCGATTGGATGTCAAAGATGATATCCATGTCACCTTGTCGAAGACCACCCCACAGTTTCATATTCTTCTTCAAGGCAAATAAGAACACAGTTCTCATTGAAATAAAGTAGATAACGAGGTAGTAGAAAACACAGTAGTAGTAGATTTGTTTTAATTTGCACAAGAGGATTGTATTTCATAATTATAGTGACTGGCCATTACTTTTTGCATAATTTTTATATTGTTTACTTAAAAATTTTAATTTAATAATACTTTGTGAATGTCATATATGTATGAGACGATCAAATCTTGATAAATAAAGTACATTATATTCATTGCATGGAGTTTGCATGTTCTCCCCGTGTCTGCGTGGGTTTCCTGCGGGTACTCCGGTTTCCTCCCACAGTCCATAGACATGCAGGTTAGGTTGTGTGGGTGTGTGTGCGCCCTGTGGTGGGCTGGCACCCTTCCTGGGGTTTGTTTCCTGCCTTGCGCCCTGTGTTGGCTGGGATTGGCTCCAGCAGATTTCTGTGATCCTGTAGTTAGGATATAGTGGGTTGGATGATGAATGGATGGATGGATATTCATTGCATGCAACGTTGTGTTTTTGTGAATATTTCTGGGGAAGGGGGGTCCATAGTTTTCATCAGATTCTTAAAGGGGTCCGTAACACATGCAAGGTTACGAGTCACTGGTTTTAACAAGCTAAGGTACTAAAAAGTAGCCTGATGATTCGCAATGACAGTGATGAAATATCTTGTATGTTGTGTTCTTCCTATCAACATAGTAGATATACAAGTCGTCTAAAAATAAATGTAGGGTTAGAGTTGGAGTTGGTGGTACCATGAATTGAGGGGTTGAAGTCAAAGGTTTTGTGTTCTGACTCCACAGCCCTGCCATCCAATTTGGTCATTGATTTCTTAGCCAGGAAGTCACAATCACTAAACATCATCATCATGGCTTGAGGCACTGTCATGATAGGTGATCCACTTCTGGCATCGTCGTTCACATCCTCACAAGATGCACTCAAAGACGCTCCAACACTCCAGTACTGCATTGTAGCACAGATGACATTACATGGCCGTTCAGAGAATTAAATTGTCGCACCTCGTAAATATTCACCTCTTTCAATATGACTTCCCTGCAGGTAATCCACCTGAAGCTAAGCATGTGGACTCAAAGCTGTCAACTTCCCAACAGTGTTCAGAAGCCATTAAGAAGGCTAACCGAATGTCAGGTTATATAGCGCCTTGATGTGTGGAGTACAAGTCACAGGAGGTTCTGCTCAACCATTATAACACACTGGTGAGGCCTCATCTTGAGTCCTGTGTGCAGTTTTGGTCTCCAGGCTACAAAAAGGACATAACAGCACAAGAAAAGGTCCAGAGAAGAGTGACTAGGCTGATTCCAGGGCTACAGGGGTTCAATTATGAGGAAAGATTAAAAGAGCTGAGCCTTTACAGTTTAAGCAAAAGAAGATTAAGAGGTGACATGATTGAAGTGTTTAAAATCATGAAGGGAATTAGTACAGTGGATCGAGACGGTGACTTTAAAATGTTTAGGTCCAGCCTGTATGTGGATGGGAGCTCAACTAGGAGAATCTTAGGTTGCTGCCAGAAGAGGTGCTAGTGAGACCAGTAATGGGAACACTTACCCTGTGGTCTGTGTGTGGATCCTAATGGCCTGGTGCAGAGTCGGGCACACTGTGCTGAACAAATGGTGCCGTCCTTAAGGCGAGACATAAAAACCGAGTTTCTGACTGTCTGTGGTCATGAATGATCCCTAGGCATCCTTCAGAAAGAGTAGGGTATTACACGATGTCTTGGCTAAATTACCCACATTGACCCCTAATATACCCCTGTCTCTAATTGGCTAATTATCTCTCTCACCCCATCACCAACAAATAGCTAATGTGTGGTGAGTACTCTGGCACCACATTGGTCACAGGAGGTTCCCCGATGTCTAAGTAAAGTGCTCTGAGCAGGTTTAAAAAGCACCATATAAATGTAACTAAATATTATTTTTCTCACAAGTAGCCAAAAGTATTGTGAGGCCTTCCAAAACACCCTGGGAAATGGAGAGAATGTCACCAGCCTGCCCAGAGGGGATACACCAAAATGCAGCCTCACTTCTACTTGAGTGGCTGGTAAAAAATAAAATGCACTTCACTCTCAAAACATAATCTGTAATGCCCCAAAATGCACTCAAAATGCCCCACAAGGGAGAGGATCATTGTCAACCCCTGGCCACAAAAAATCTTTATTAGCAGGATTTTTTGAATAAAAGGGAAAATGCAGCTTTGCCATACTCTTTCCATTTCTTAATGATTGATTCAGTGGCTTGGATATTTTCTTGTCTCCATCCCCTGACTTCTGCCTTTCATGGAGTTGCTTGGCGACTTCTTTTGTGTTCTTTGTGTAGTTTAGGCCACCTTACTGACTCGATGCAAGCTGGCCCCGCCTGACACAATCAATGGAAATCCCGGACAGGTGACCTCCATTCAACTAATGCTGGGACTTCTAAAACTAATGGGCTGCATGCAAACGCCATATTAAAGGGAGTGAATGCTTATACAATCAATTAGTTTGTGTTTTATATATTTGTTAACTTGTAGATTTGGAAATGAAAGAGTCTTTTTCTGGTGATCACTGTCAAAAAAGTCCAGCGTGATTTTGTGTTGTAGAACAGAGTTTCTTAGCTCTTTTAGGGCTGATTATTTTTTTTTTCTTCCTTTTGTTCAAAGGTGAATATTTTTCTAAAAAACTCAGTTTTCTAAAAAGCACACAAAGTGACGGTTTCACACATAAATCAACATAAAATACTTATTTATGACAAATGTCAATCTATTTTCTGTTCCAGGAGCCCCTACAATAGGCATATTCACATGTTTATTACATATGTGTTTGTCCCATCACTCATAAGCCGAAAGGCACTTTCTGGTTAAAAAAAAAAAAATGGCTTGAAGTAGTCGAGTGGCTGCTAATCTGCAGTTTCTACCTGCAGGCTGCCTCGTTTGGTGAAGTCCAGTTGCCAGTTTGTCTCCCATAGATTGATGCCTGCGTAGTTCTTTCAGGTCGAACGTTTTTATTGGCGCATCAGCTGCACGAGCGTGTCCAGCACTTCAGTCAGCTGATGCAGTCACCTGACTTCCGTTATCGATCTCCAGATCACTTGTATCAAGTCGGAGTTCGATACATCAGAGTCCAATTCAGTAATAATACGCAAAAAATAAAGAAATAAATAATATGCATTTGTTTCTCTCTTGCCCGATGATGATGCCATTCTAGACGTTGCTTACTCTATGCTACTCCCACACACGCAGAGTTTCAACGCCAAGTCAACGAGTCTAACAGTCCTCCGAGCAAAGAGGGTCTGCCTATAACGTAACGGTGAGTTTTATCAGCATTTACAGCTTTCTTTCACCCTCTGCCCCTGATATCCATCCTCACCCCCTTGTGTCGACAAAAGTCAACATCCGCACTAAAAGAGGTCTTTTTTTTTTTTTTTTTTTGATCATGACCCAGTCTTGCCCTTCTGAGATTCTTCATGACGATCATACAGAATGGGGGCGGAGATTCATGGATGATCTTTAGCGACGTTTGGGATCAGGTATCATGCCTTGGAGATTCATGGACAATTATTAGAGCGGTGGGGTATCCCCCTTGAAAACTGCCACTGAATGTCAAAGTTATTGGGGGGTGGGTGGATAAATATCATCGAGGAAGGTCATCATAGCAATATTAACCCAGTTCACAAGCCATACGCAACCTATTCACATTGAATACAACAGCGACTCGCATCCCACCAGCGACCCTTAGTTTTACAAACTCTGTTGTAGAACAATAAGGATGAAAAACTTCCAAGGGGGTGAAGATTTTTTTAAAGGCACTTGTGACAGTAAGCAAAGGACAAGTTAATGGAGGATTGGGGTCATGGCAGATACCCTGTTTATGTAGGATGAAAAGCAGACAGCATAAATATTCCATTTCCATGTGGCAGAACATCGGGTTTGCGTGAGTGTACTTTGGTGATATCCTGGTGCTGCAGACATACAAAATGGTGCTCCAGATCTCTGACCTGGATAACCAGGCTATAAAATCGGTAAATGGATGGATATTTCCCGTCTTTCTCCCCAGTTCCACGCTTTGTCCATCTTTCCTCATAACTCTGAGTCAGTTTTCTGAACTACAGCACTGTTTGGTCCTCTTTTGTAATAATTGGGTCCGCATCCTAGGAGTGTCACTAAGGCCAAGGTCTGCCTGTGCTTGCACTCCATGCCCTTAGATGTTAATGCTGGCGCCCTGTTGGTCTGTTTGACTGCTTCAGTATGCTGATCTGGTGTGAATGATGATGATGATGATGATGAGGATGAGTCTGCGTTTTTTCAGTTGATGCACTCGCTTTTTGTTCCCGTCTCCAATATTTTTCTTTCCTACATGTGTAACTTATTTACATCCGTCCTCATGATGCATATCTGCCTCACACTAATTCCTTCCAGAGTCGTCTCTGTTTATTCAGATGCCTCCAAGGCAGACCTAACAATGCAGTGAATTTAGTGTCATCTATAAATTAAACTGCGGCAACCAATTTGGGACCACCGGAAGGAGACTTGGAGAAGATAAGAAGTGTTTTTGTAACTTTCCAGCTCCGGTTTATTTTTGCTTATCAGTTGAGGAGCTGTTTTGGGGCTTTACATTTGACTTCACCATGAGTCTCTCTGAGCCACTATAGCGGTGCCTTCTTGGTCAGACTAAAATAACATCATTCTGGTTCTTTCCTCATTTTCCAATATGAAATGTTTTGTGTTTCTATTCTCCTCTTCCTTCTCTCATCTTTGATTAAATATCTCTCCACTGCCTGACGATCCTTTTGGCTTGCTTGAATCTAAAGGTAGAGTGTCTGTCCAATCTGATGTTCTTCAGGAGAGCAGAGGCTCCCTCAACACTGATAAATAAATATACAGCATTACTTTGTGTTATCTGAGGAAATTATAGACCTTTAAGTGTCTTCTTAGTACCTTTGGTAACATCTGTGGCGATCTAAAAGTAATAGCACTGCAACTTGGACATGCCAATAACTCGGATGTGGGCAGCCTTGATTAAAAGTATCATTGCTTCTTCGTTGTGGTAATGAGCCTGTCAGTCCCTCACTAGTTATAAGACCAGTGTAACTCAACGTACAGTGCATCCAGAAAGTATTCACAGCGCTTCATCACTTTTTCCACATTTTGTTATGTTACAGCCTTATTCCAAAATGGATTCAATTCATTTTTTTCCTCAGAATTCTACACACAACACCCCATAATGACAACATGAAAAAAGTTTACTTGAGGTTTATTATTATTTTTATTAAAAATAAAAAAAAACTGAGAAATCCCATGTCCATAAGTATTCACAGCCTTTGCGCAATACTTTGTTGATGCACCTTTGGCACCAATTCCAGCCTCAAGTCTTTTTGAATCTGATGCCACAAGCTTGGCACACCTATCCTTGGCCAGTTTCGCCCATTCCTCTTTGCAGCTCCTCTCAAGCTCCAGCAGGTTGGATGTGAAGTGTCGGTGCACAGCCATTTTAAGATCTCTCCAGAGATGTTCAATCGGATTCAAGTCTGGGCCACTCAAGGACATTCACAGAGTTGTCCTGAAGCCACTCCTTTGATATCTTGGCCGTGTGCTTAGGGTCGTTGTCCTGCTGAAAGATGAACCGTCGCCCCAGTCTGAGGTCAAGAGCGCTCTGGAGCAGGTTTTCATCCAGGATGTCTCTGTACATTGCTGCAGTCATCTTTCCCTTTATCCTGACTAGTCTCCCAGTTCCATCCCCACAGCATGATGCTGCCACCACCATGCTTCACTGTAGGGATGGTATTGGCCTGGTGATGAGCGGTGCCTGGTTTCCTCCAAACGTGACGCCTGGCATTCACACCAAAGAGTTCAATCTTTGTCTCATCAGACCAGAGAATTTTGTTTCTCATGGTCTGAGAGTCCTTCAGGTGCCTTTTGGCAAACTCCAGGTGGGCTGCCATGTGCCTTTTACTAAGGAGTGGCTTCTGTCTGGCCACTCTACCATACAGGCCTGATTGGTGGATTGCTGCAGAGATGGTTGTCCTTCTGGAAGGTTCTCCTCTCTCTACAGAGGACCTCTGGAGCTCTGACAGAGTGACCATCGGGTTCTTGGTCACCTCCCTGACTAAGGCCCTTCTCCCCCGATCGCTCAGTTTAGATGGCCGGCCAGCTCTAGGAAGAGTCCTGGTGGTTTCGAACTTCTTCCACTTCTTCTTGCTCATTGGGACTTTCAAAGCAGCAGAAATTTTTCTGTAACCTTCCCCAGATTTGTGCCTTGAGACAATCCTGTCCCAGAGGTCTACAGACAATTCCTTTGACTTCATGCTTGGTTTGTGCTCTTACATGAACTGTCAACTGTGGGACCTTCTATAGACAGGTGTGTGCCTTTCCAAATCACGTCCAGTCAACTGAATTTACCACAGGTGGACTCCAATGAAGCTGCAGAAACATCTCAAGGATGATCAGGGGAAACAGGATGCACCTGAGCTCAATTTGGAGCTTCATGGCAAAGGCTGGGAATACTTATGTACATGGGATTTCTCAGTTTTTTTATTTTTAATAAATTTGCAAAAATTTTTAAACAAATATTTTAATTTTGCTCCAGCAGGACTGTGCTGTGTGACGCCAGCTGCTGGGCATACGCAGGTCCAGGAAAGGCCTACTGGACTTCATATATGTCCAGTCAAAACAATACGATACAATTTTTTTATTTGTAAAGCCCAAAATCACACACAAAAGTGCTGCAATGATCTTTAATAGGCCCTGCCTCTTGACAGCCCCCCAGCCTCGACTGTCTAAGAAGAACAGGAAAAAAACCCTTGTAGGGAAAGAATGGAAGAAACCTCCGGAAAGGCAGTTCAAAGAGAGGCCCCTTTCTAGGTAGTTAGGCGTGCAGTGGGTGTCAAAAAGGAGGGGTCAATACAACACAATACACAGAACAGAACAAATCCTCAATACAGTATAAAATGAAAATTTTAGAAGTATGGAGTAGAATTTAACAGTAGATGATATCACACAACATAAAAACATGAGCATCACCATCGCCACCCGCCAAGTGAGTATGAATTGTTAGTTTAATGCATACATTATTTCAGTGAAGGGATCCTGAGTTAAACTTGCAGAGTTGTGTAGCGAAGCACACAATCGGAACGTTCAAACATCAGCCGCGATTGGAGGAAGGGAGCAGCATGAAGCAGGATTGGACAACAGTAACACACCATAGTGTAAAAGGCACTTCCTGCCCGCAGTGGTCGTCTTTCTTCCTTTTGACCAAGTAGTGGGAGCTAGTTGGTGACATTGCAGAGCATTCCATTGTGTAATACAGGTAAAATTCCGTTAAAATGAAATTTTCATTACAATGAAGTATTTGTATGGTCCCGACAGTTTCCCCATATGACACGAATGTTTGTTTTCAACATTTGAAAAACATTCACTGGAATTTAACTCATTGTCACCCTCCCATAGAAATGGCAGACATGAAAAAACAACAGTTCATATTAGAAAATCTTTACATTTTTTGCGTCTCTCAATTCTGGCAAAAAGAAAAAAGAAGTTGCCAGTGAATTCAGAATTTCGCCGTGGACTCTGTCAACTTTCTTGAAAGACTAAGCAAATAAAGAAGAAAAATCTCGGGTTGCAAACGTATGTGAACTGCTGCATTTGAAGACGATGAAAAAGTTGTTTTTATGTGGTTCCGTGATGTTCATTCAAGAAACATTCTTATTAATGCAGCACTCATTTAAGAAAAGGTAAGGTTCTCTTGGGACCTCCCTCAACTGGACAACAAGCCGGAGAGCGTCCCGAAGTGCGATCACCGGGTCTGTGGAAGACTGTTTATCCATTGCCGGGCCAACGTGGCTCGCCACAGAAACAAACAGAAAAGAACTCGATGGGTGATGCAAGGAACATTGAAAATGCAAGGCACAGTATAACTTGGCCACAACCCTACCTGACTGCTATGTCTGTGTATAGGAGAACGGCAGATCCCGCTACAATAAATAACCCTGCTATTCCCATTTCAAGCTGAATAAAGCTGGCAAGGCAGAAGTACTAAGACTTGGCTTTGTGTTCTGTGGCGCTTCACTGCACTGCTGTGAGCCTGATGTTGCCCTGCCCCGGCAATGAACAAACAGTCTTCCACAGATTCGGCAATCGCACTTTGGGACACACTTCAGCGTGACGTTCAGAAACCTCACAATATGAAGAAGAAGAAAAGGATGATTCATCTTCTGACTGATAACTGTGCTGCACACAACATGCTTCCACATTTCGATAATGTTCACGTTGAATTCCTCCCACCTAATTACACACAGTGCTTCAGCCATTGGATTTGGCCATCAGTCACACCCTGAAAGTGTATCATCGCAAGGAAATGCTGAGAAACGTTCTCATCAGCATAACTTTTAGACAGGAGGAGATTTAAATGAACAATAAAGAAGCTATTGAAATGATTGCAAACGCCTGGGCACAAGTTAAAGAAAGCACTATAGTGACAAAAACGGAATGTCATTACTACGAAATGTTCATTACAACGAAATATTTTATAGGTCCCTGGCAGTTCATTGTAGCGGAATCTTACCTGTAGTTGCTAACCGCTTGTGTCTATTTTTTGGTGGAGGTATTTATATTGATTGGGCTTTGGTGCACTTTTTATTCTTTTTTTGAATAAAAACTTGATTCTTTTTCTCGTACATATTGTTGTGGATTCTTTTTTGGGACTGAATTGTTTCATGTTTGAAGGGATTTCTTAAACATGAATATCAATAGAGGAAGACTGCCATCCATAGTGTGTGTGTGTGTTTTTCCTTTTGATTTGGGGACATTTTTGGGCTGTGTTACAAAGCCCACTTGCCACTTGTTTTCCCTGCACCTGTAAATAAACGTCATCTTTGTGTTGAAAGCTAATATTTTTAGCGGTGGTTCTTTGACTTAAATCTCTCCTGCTTAAATCTCTATGGCAGCATGCATTGTGTAGTTTGGTGTCCACATTCTTACTACACAGGGTGTCATATCTCTAAGCAGAAAGTCTGTGGCACATTAACCACTTCTCAACCCAAAAGGACCTCTGTCACCCATAAACTAATGGGGCTTGAATCTTAATCTCAATCTTAATTGAAAGCTTATGTCCCAAAGGTATCACGTCCTAGTGAGCTGAATGGCTTCCAGCCTGTTGCTCTGACGTCACATCTGATGAAGACCATGGAGCGGCTGCTGCTTCACCACCTGAGTCCACAGGTCCGCCACGCCCTCGACCCTCTGCACTTCGCATACCAGGAGAAGGTGAGAGCGGAGGATGCCATCATCTAAATACTACACCGATCCCTCTCCCACCTGGACAGAGGCAGTGGTGCTGTAAGAATTATGTTTCTGGACTTCTCTAGCGCCTTCAACACCATCCAACCTCTGCTCCTTAGGGACAAGCTGACAGAGATGGGAGTAGATTTATACCTGGTGACATGGATCGTGGACTATCTTACAGACAGACCTCAGTACGTGCGTCTTGGGAACTGCAGGTCTGACACGGTGGTCAGCAGCACAGGAGCGCCGCAGGGGACTGGACTTTCTCCGGTCCTGTGCAGGTCCTGTGTCCGGTCCTCTATGTATTACTGTGATCGAACCTGTTAAAGAAGTTGTTCATTTGGTTTGCTCTCTCCACGTCTGTCTCAGTGGTGTACCCCGCTTCGAGCTGCAGCCAGTGATAATTTTCATCCCATCCCACACTTCCTTCATGCTGTTGTTCTGCAACTTCTGCTCCAGCTTTCTCCTGTACTGCTCTTTCGCCACCCTGAGCAGGACTCGGAGTTCCTTCTGCATGCACTTGAGCTCATGCTTATCACCACCTTTAAAAGATTAATAAAGTATCTGTCTGTCTATCTATCTATCTACACACCTACCTACACACAAACATAAAAATAACACATCTAATAAACACGTTCGGTACTTGAGCTAGCGCTCAACAAGAACATGGGCTGAGCAGGTGCTCTAATGGGATGTTATCCAGGCAGTGAGACAAGACTGTGAGTTTGTAGAAGATGATGAGTCTAAATGGAGACATCCAGGCTTTCTGCAGACATCTGAAGAACTAAAGACCTTGGTTAGCCCTGGAATCTTGTTATTACCAAAGAATGGATTTGTCCTGAGTGACCACAGCAAATCCACATAATTGAAAATTGGATGGCAGTTAATAAGAGAGTTAGGCAGTCGAATTGTAATTCCCACTGCAGTAAACAAATTCTCCGGCTGGGAATACCTCCAATCTGCAGACATGCAGTGTATACTCAAGACAGAGAGTTCAGAGACGGGCCAGGATGTCAGGAATGCTGCAGCATTAAACGGGGAAAGTTGCCAAGAAACATGGACATCATAATTTGGATCTTTCACAATATTGTGTGAACCTCACGACTTTAATTCTTTATCACTTTCACGTCTTCTGACGACATTTGAGAGAAGTAAAATTCTGAGCGTGACAGAATTCTGTCTGGATGCTGCACATGTCTTGCCAAACTGGGCATTTCATAGTCAGGCAGAGAGATGGTCAGTCCTTAAAGTGGTTCTGAAGAAAATACATTTTTGCAAAATCAATATACAGTGGGTTCAGAAAATATCCAGACTACTGTAACGGCCGACCCAAATGTCCAGAATGGCAGCTACACCACCAAGACCCGTGGCCTGGCAAACTGAGGGATTGTTAGACCAGACTAGCGCTACTTCTTCCAAATCACTTAGCCCCCCAATCGATGAAACAAGCAAAAAGGCAAATGGTATGTAGAATAATAATGTAAGAGCCATTTGCTAGTTACATAAGATACATAAATGCTTTACTAAATGTTAGTGCATAATCTATGGGAGGTTCCTATAACCCCCAGAAGTTGAATTGAATTGGTATATTCTAACTATTTCTAGCTTATCTGACCAAACATTATTCTCAATTAGTGATCAGCCTTGCCATATGTAAGGTGTAGAGGGCACATGCCTTTAAACCGCACCTTTGGTACCTTGTGTGCATGTTTTGTGTGCCAAGTAACATGTAAGACAAAGCACTTAATTGAAAGTGCTGCGCTGTACGTTTTAATGCATACAGAAGAAGAAGCTAAGAATCTTTAAGTATAGAAACAACTAAAGTTTTACAAGTGGAGATACTTTTTTTTGTCATTTATTCTATGTGTGTAACAACTTTTTTCTTTATTTATGTGTGGATTGTTTGCTTTGAATTTTTACTAAATATTTTAAAACAAAATTTGGTCTGAGAGATTTCTTTCGGCACGCGTTTTACCCGTGCTTGAACTTGCCTTACACTTCTGCAGCTACAAATAAGGTGAATATATACAGTAGAACCTTGGTTCACGACCATAATTTGTTCCAAAACTCTGGTCGTAAACCGATTTGGTCATGAACCGAAGCAATTTCCCCCCGTAGGATTGTATGTAAATACAATTATGCCGTTCCAGACCATACAAACTGTATGTAAATATATATATTTTTTTAAAGTTTTTAAGCACAAATATAGTTAATTAAACCATAGAATGCACAGCGTAATAGTAAACTAAATGTAAAAACATTGAATAACACTGAGAAAACCTTGAACAACAGAGAAAACTAACACTGCAATAGTTCGCGCTATAGCGCTACCAAATGCTTGCTAAAAGCACTTTTTTTAATGAGTTTTAAGCACAGGGAAAAAAATGAACATTTGAAAAAAATCCATAATTTAATGAACCACCAAGATAAAATAACATTGCAACAATGCACGCTACGAACCGATTGCTGGAAACAGAAGTGAAAACAAAATCAAGCCCAGTGCATTCTTTAACTGCCTTCCTACCTTAATGCGTCCAGCTCTCTTGCTGCCTGTGTGTCTGTCTGTCTCTCTCCCGCGCTGCCTGTGTGTGTGCGTCTGTCTCTCTCGCGCTGCCTGTGTGTGTGCGCGTCTCTCTCTCGCACTGCCTGTGTGTGTGTGTGCCGCGCTCTCTCGCGCTGCCTGTGTGTGTGCGTCTGTCTCTCTCTCGCGCTGCCTGTGTGTGTGCGTCTGTCTCTCTCGCGCTGCCTGTGTGTGTGCGCGTCTGTCTCTCTCGAACTGCCTGTGTGTGTGTCTCTCTCTCGCGCTGCCTGTGTGTGTGCGTCTGTCTCTCTCGCACAGCCTGTGTGTGTGTGTGTCGCGCTCTCTCGCTTTCTCTCTCTCTCTTGCTTGCTGCACAGGAAATGCAAAGGGAGAGACTGAACATGTACAAACCTAAAGGGAAACTGGCTTGTTCGTATACCGAGTGTGTGTTCGTGAACCGAGGCAAAAGTTTGGCTAACTTTTTGGTTGTAAACCGAGTTGTACATGTACCGAGACGTTCGTGAACCGAGGTTCCACTGTATTAATAAAAAGAAATGAAATAAACTCCAAATGATATACATTTCACCAGCCCCAACATAACACACAACCCCAAAAGTGAAGAGTGGTATGTAATAATAATAAGGTGCAGCAATAAATATACAATACAAACACTCCCTTGTCCCCTACACTGAAAAAGATTAAACGGAAGATGATTAATGAGAGCAAACCTTCCACGGTAGTTAGCACACGAGTGAAATGGTTGTTTACTCCTTCCCTAAATCACCGTGCTGTCCTCGGCGTGTCGGTATGGTCCAGAACCCCGGGGTTTGAGTAGCTGTGGTGATGTAGTTGGATGTCTGGCTTCGAAAGCAGTAAGCGAGAAAAGTCTATAAATTCTGTATCAACGTTCCTTCTTTGGTGAAGTGTCAGGGTTGTAACTGTTGTTTTGTTTTGTTCTTTCGTCCTCTTGTTTATATAGAAATGACCCAGATGGAATTGATGAGTGGACAGAGATAATTACCTCGAGGGGTCACAGTTTCCAGCGCTCTCCTTCCCCCTATGTTATCAAATGGAAAACATTTGAACGGACACAACTGACTGTTTAAACAGGACAACGCTATAAAAGACTCAACCCTTAAGATAGCCCCGTTCATGTAGCACCACTACAACTTTACTTTTGCATACTTTGTTGTGTTGAACTCTACATTAGGTTTAATTTTAAATGGATAAGTTTGCCGTTTTTGCCCTTAAATGTGGTAAAACTATGCAAGTGATAAAATGATGTGTGAGATGAAGGCCTTGGAAGCTTCGTTTGAATCTTCTAAAGTAAATGATTGTGATTATGGTAGAGTACACAGGCCTAGATTTAAATATGCAGAATTTGGATGGCCGGAGGACTCCTTTATAAATCCTGACGCTTATGAGGGAACTTGCGTATCCATATTTAAAATCTCTTTTTGTGTGTACACAACTTCACACACAAATGACAGGATTTATCAACAACAACATTTATTTCATTAGCATAGTTTCATACAATTGATGAAGCTCAAAGTGCTTTACATGATGAAGAAAGTGAAAAAAGATAAAATAAATAAGAATTAAAATTAGGGAACACTAATTAACATAGAATAAATGTAGGGTCTGATGGCCAGGGAGGACAGAAAAAACAAAAAAACTCCAGACAGCTGGAGGAAAAAAATAAAATCTGCAGGGGTTTCGAGGTCACAAGACCTCCCAGCCCCTCTAGGCATTCTACCTAACATAAATGATCTCCTCCAGTCCTCATTGTATTCAGGGTTCACATGGAAGAACTTGATGATGACGGTCATGTGGACTTCTGGCCTATAATCCATCAATGTAGGGACATCACGGTTCTTTGATCAGGTGGTGGTGGCACAGATCGGCCACTGCAGAAAACCGGAAAAACAATAGAAGAGAAAGTAAGGGTTAGTACAGATTACGAAGCCAACAGGAATAATAATAATAATATAATAAAACATTTTATTTATACAAGGCGCCTTTCTAAGCACTCAAGGACACCGAACAAACAATGGGGCAGTCGTTGTGGTGCACCAGGAGGAACCAGCATAGGGTCTGACAATGGGTCCAAGGATTTCATCCCGATACCTAATGGCAGTCAAGGTGCCGTTGTCTAGTCTGAAGAGGTCTGTGCGTCCCTCCGTGGATATGCCTCCCCAGACTGACCATCACTGACCCCCCACCAAACCAGTCATGCTGAACGATGTTACAGGCAGCATAACGTTCTCCACGGCTTCTCCAGACCCTTTCACGTCTGTCACATGTGCTCAGGGTGAACCGAAAAGCACAGAGTGCCTGCTAATGGTGGACCTGCCAATTCTGGTATTCTATGGCAAATGCCAATCGAGCTCCTCGTGCCCACTAGAGGACATTGTCGGGCCCTCAGGCCACCCTAATGAAGTCTGTTTCTGATTGTTTGGTCAGAGACATTCACACCAGGGACCTGTCTGCCTGCTGGAGGTCATTTTGTAGGCTCTGCCAGTGCTCATCCAGTTGCCCAAAGGAGCAGATACCGGTGGGTCCTGCTGATAAGTTAAGGACCCTCTGCCACCCTGTCCAGCTCTCCAAGATTAACTGTCTGTCTCCTGGAATCTCCTCCAAGCCCTTGAGACTGTGCTGGGAGACACAGTAAACCTTCTGGCAATGCCATGTGGTATTGATGTGCTAATATCTATGGCAAATGCCAATCGAGCTCCACAGTGCCCACTAGAGGACGTCGGGCCCTTGGGCCACCCACATGAAGTCTGTTTCTGATTGTTTGGTCAGAGACATTCACACCAGTGGCCGGCCTGCTGGAGGTCATTTTGTAGGCACTGCCAGTGCTCATCTAGTTGCCCAAAGGAGCAGATACTGGTGGGTCCTGCTGATGGGGTTAAGGACCTTCTACAAGGGGCCCTGTCCAGCTCTCCTGGATTAACTGCCTGTCTGTCTCCTGGAATCTCCTCCATGCCCTTGAGACTGTGCTGGGAGACACAGCAAACCTTCTGGCAAAGTCATGTGATATTGATGTGCCATCCTGGAGAAGTTGGACTACCTGTGCCAGCTCTGTAGGGTCCAGGTATGGCCTCATGCTACCAGTAGTGACACTGACCGTAGACAAATGGAAAACGAGTGACAAAACAGATGAGGAGGGAAAAATGTCAGTGGCCTCCCTCCACCTGTTAACCCATTCATTTCTGTTTTTGGGGTCGTCTCATTGTTGCCCCCCCAGTGCACCAAAGCAGCTGAAACTGATGAACAAGCCCCTCTGCTACTTAACTGACCACATCAATAGCCCAGAAGTTACATTGACTTGATGCTATACTCGGATTACAGAGTGTGCCTTTAATTTTTTTGAGCAGTATACTTCAATCGTGTTGATTGTTTCTTAAAACTAAATTCTTCATTTGTGCGCTACCGTTGTTGAACCAACATGAAATTCATCTCAGTGGCCCGTGTATTTCATTTGCTTTCCACTAATACAGCCTGCTCATGATATGTTAGTCTGTCGTGTATATTTTATTCCTACCTATTATTGAGAATGACATCTGAACGCTTTGAAATCGCTGCAGGTTTCTGTTTTGTGCAGCACCTCCTGACTTACCGGTAGGAGAAAAACTCCCGCAACTGAGTGTGTAAGATTGTCTTCTGGGGAGTCTGGGAAAGGCATCAGGACAGGTAGCCTCGATTACCTGGAATATGTAATGCCAAAATTGCTACCATTGAACACTTTTTTTTTTTTTGAGGTTCCACCTATTTTTGGCCATCTATACCCGAAAAACCTTCATTTTTAGGCTATTTTGGACCAGATTTTGTGCAGGGTATTATGCCCTTATGATGGTGAGGAAACTAAGAGGTGTCCTCAGCAAAAATGATCAGAAGAAATTGAATTTTGGCTTGATTGTATGGAATGTTATTTGCTTCAAATTAAAATCGATAAAAATATATATTTTAAAAAAAAAAATGTGCAGGTGACATCAAGTAACCTCAGGGGTTCACTCCCAAAACGAGATACAAGGGGTCAAAGTTACCACTTTTCACAAAGTAATACAGGGGATTGATTATGTAGTCATTTGAAGTGTTTTGAGGCTACTGATCATAAATGTGATCATATTTTTGATATTTGATTCTGTTACTGTTGGTCCCATTCCTCTAAAACTCACACACCCAGAAAGTTTAAAAACCGCAAATTTCAAACATAAGCACGTGGGGTATCATTTATGACTATTTCAATGTCAGTGATTACGAATAAGAGGTTATTTTACTGTTGCGTATTAATTTTGGGTTCTTAAGGCTCGTTTATACTTCACGCACGCATCATGGCTGCCACACGTTTCCAGCATTCATTTGACATGTCCTCAGAAATGAACGCGATGCATGCACGAGTTTTAGTACCAGCCAAAGGTCTGGGGGTGCAGTGTGGTAAAAGTTGGAATGTGACGTCAGAGTCTCTATTTACTATCTACATGTGACAGAAAGCCTCTCGTGGATCCTACGGGATCGGTGTGCGCGGTTCGATGTGGTGAAGCAAAATGCCGACATACTGATGCATCGTGGTGCTCTTATATTTAAGCGTCGCATATTCCAAAACGTAATGACACGATACGTTTTAAAAGTCTCACATACCGTCTTCTGTGCCGTCTTTTTTTTGCAACACAATGTACAGCGCTGTATTTGAGCCACTGAGAAAAAATATTAAGGACATGGTGAAAAGGTGTAGTTTGGGATTTCCAGATTAAAGCTGAAATGTCCACTTTAACCTCGTAGTTTACTTTATCGTTAAAGCAGACCATCGTAAACGTCATCCCAGTTATTAATCGCTACAAACTTCTGGGGCTTCTTCCTGACTTGCCGTCAGCGGCAAACATCACCACACAGAACACATTACATTTCTGAACTCTGCACGTTTAGAATCCTTAGATTTATACTTGATGTCACTTTCATGATGAAATGCATTAAAGTACAGTGGTACCCCGGTGTACGTCCTTAATCTGTTCCAAATCCTTGGACTTGTACCAAACAGGACGTACACCAAATGAATTTTTCCCATAAGAAATAAAGGGAAAATGATTAATCCGTTCCCATGAAAAAAAATCCTATTGTTATTGGCATATTATAGATTGGTGGGGTTGTATAAAATAATTTAAACACTGCTTAATACTAAAATACATAAATACAAAAACAATTAGATGAAATAAGTGAAAATTTAACCTCACTTTTTAATAACGATTTTGATTTTCACAATCGTAGATACCGTCGTTCTCGGCATACAGCATGCAGCAGGCAAGTCCTGGATACGCATAATCAATTCAAATTTACACGAAAAAACACAAAAAAACACAAAATCACGTGAAAATTCACAGAGAGTTATAGCGCGGGTTGTTCATAGAATGCTAGCAACTGGCGTACTGACGCTCGTGGGCAGTCGTGGCTTTGTCTCGAGAGAGGTAAACGAGGGTAGCGCGCGGTGTTCTAGCACACGAGTCGTATTCCAAACAAAGCTCGTACACCAAACAAACTTTTTCGCGTCCAAACAGGATGTATGCCAAGTTGGACTTATTCCGAAGCAGACGTATACCAAGGTACCACTGTATGTATGTTATATTTTACAGATAAATCGTTAATTTTGTTTAAATAATGAATACTGTTATCAATTATACACATGGGGGGTGGCACGGTGGCGGAGGGGTGGCATTGCTGTATCGCAGGGAGTCACGTCGCTGGTATTCCCTACCTGGAGTCGGCGTGTTTTCCTGCTGGGTTTCCTTACAAAGATATGCAGATTTGGTGATGCTAAAATGACACTCGTGTGTGTGTGTGTGTGTGTGTGTGTGTGTGTGTGTGCATGTTGTATTCACCTTGCAATGAGCTGATGCCCGTCCAGGGATTGTTTCTGCCTCGTGCCCAATGCTAGCTGGAATGGACACATCCCTGGACTGACGGATTTAATCATTAAACATCCTTTTCAGAGATATTGCAGTAAGGTGTCATCGGAATTTAATGGCAGTTCCAGGCAATTCACAAAGCCGAACCTGCTCTCACCATGATGATATCTCGCACTGCCACCTGGTGGATTCTTCCAGATTTACATGAGCAGTAAAATGCTTGCGAAGCAGAAGCGTCCGCTGGAGCATGTGTCGTGTCACATGAAGTATAAACCTGACCTTAGAGTCTGCTGTGACCGGTGGACAGACTGTGAGAGAGCCAACAAGAATAGTTGGGGCATCAGCCAGGCTACCCCATTCAATTATGGATGTTGAGCCACAATAAAAAAGAAAAACATGTTAAGAAATTTGTGCGCACAGGAATTAATCTTAAGTACAGCCAAAGACACCAACTAAAGGTGTCATACAAGGCATCATTAGTGAAAGTTCTGTCTCCTTTGTCTGTGGGTTCCAGAATGAGCCGCCATCTTCTGGGGAGTCGGCAGTTTTTATTGTGTCCAAACCAGAAGGGGGTGGGCGGAGCTATCTTGGGGCTGTCTGTTAGAACTGCAGGTGATAAAGACCACCATATTAGCGACAGGGTCCCCTCTCGTCACAGGGTGGTTCTGCTTACCTCAATAGAGCCGGGAAGATGATCTCCAGGTGCACATGCGTGATGCAATGTTTTCGAAGATACTTTTGTCATTGGCCATTTAGTTGTATATATGTCTTGCTATATATTAGTTAGCTTTTTGAAATCAAAAAGGTGGAAACGAGTATGACAGTGGTTACTGCATGATGAATTTCAGGAAATTTGATGGTGACATCAGAAAATCAGCATGTGAGGCCGCTCGCACAACAGGAAAGCTGACTGAGTTTTACGACATGAGGGGAATTCTTCAGATAGTACAACAATCCCATCCTAAGATGGAATCATGTATCACAACTCCTTTCATAAGGCACAAGAAACAATGACCGACGAAGGTGAAGTTCGGACTGACTCACAAAATCGGTTGGCGATAGCGATTTTGGCATGATTTTATTCATGGCTTAGGCAGGACAACTTTCCCATAGCTCATTTCCCAACCTAAAACTGGTATATCTGTGGAGTAAACGCTTCTTATTGGACACACTTAAAAACTGACTTTATGCAATACTGAGTTTACACTTATGACATGTTTTTATTGCCTTTTTTTCATTCAGATTTACCTTTAAAGAATAACGATAAGTGCAACTGGTCTACATACATCTCTGGGATGTGCCTCACACTGTACTGCAAAGAAAAAGAGGACTGTCAGGATTTAACATCAGATGATATCAAACAGATCCAAAGTGAGTATGAGTGGCCAAGCATATTTTAGATCATTGCTTCCTTAAGGTCTGCTCTGTTGAAATACTTCTTTGTGTTGTTTTTAAATTATTATTGTCTATATTTTCATGTAATTTCTATTAGGGTTGTAATTCATTCCTTCCATTTATATGTGCTGATATTCCTTGTCCTTGTGCTTTGTGGGTGGTGCCCTAGGAGGCGGGCCCAATCTAACAATAGCCCTCCTAAGCCCGCCCTCTAGCTATTTACCCAGAGCAGAGAAGGCTCTGTATAGGACAGGGGTGTCCGACTCCAGTCCTAGTGGGCCGCAATGGCTACAGGTTTTCATTCTAACCAACTTCTTAAATAGTGACCTACACTTGGGTCATTCTCAAAACTTTTGCCCATGACTGTATTGTATAGTGTTTGTTTTTCTTCTATCCATATCATAGTACCTTTCCTGTCTCCCTATCTACCATTTAGTACCTTTCACTTCTGTCTGTCTTTCTGTCGATTGTATTTGTCCTATAAGTTTATATCTTTGCTTTTTTATGTTTCTGTTGCTGTTCTGTATGCATCTCAATTTCCCCTTTGGGAATAATAGTGTATATCTAATTTAAAGTTTCTAGTCATCCGGTCCACCTCAAGTGACTGTTGGAATATCGATAAGAAAAGACTATGAATAACATCCTTTATGTCTTTCAGTGCAAAGAAATAAAAACAATCTTGTCGTGTCCGGGATTTGGTTTAATTCTCAGCCTATTGAGGGCCTGAAGCACATGTGACTTTTCTGTATTCAAGTCTGTAAACTGAGAGGTTTTTTTTTTATTTTAGCAATAAGTATTTAATAAGTTGTGAATTTCCCCTTTGGATTATCTATCTATCTATCTATCTATCTATCTATCTATCTATCTATCTATCTATCTATCTATCTATCTATCTGTAAAAAAGAAAGTTGACTGTAGAGCAACAAGTATTGTACTAGAAGAGTAGATTCAGAATCTATTCAGCATTTTGGTGTATTGCAGCCTTGTGCATTTAAAAAAAATTTTTCCCCACATCGGGCAACACTCAGTACCCCAGAATAACAATACAAAATCAATATTTTAGGAGTTTTCGAATGTTTATTAAACACTGTTTCCACAAACCTTCAGACCCTTTAGTTTGGCTCAGATGAATCTCATTCTCTTGATCATCGCTAAAAGGCTTGGAGCCCACCTGTGGTCAATTCAGTTGATGGGACCGATTTGAAAGGCACACACATTTAAATAGAATGTCCACCAGGTGAAGTCATGAGATCAAAGAATTGCCTTTTGGGCCTAGAGTCAGGATTGTGCCAAGGCACAGAGCTGGGCTACAATTTAATTCAATTCAAAGTTTATTGTCATGTGCGCAGTAAGGAAACATGTTTCCCTGTTGTTTTGTCTTGGTAGAGTAATATATTCCTCTACTTTCCCCTATTTTATTATTAATTTGTAGCCTCTGTCAGAACGCCTCAAATCTCCCAGACTTCCCACTGTTTATAAGGCATTATAGTATATAACTTCTCCCCACCTTCCCTTCTACATCTATAACCTCAGGAAATTAAGTGTAGTAAAAGACAAGCAGAAATTAAGTTACACATAAAATAATGTATTATGGATAATATTCATAAATAATAACAGTATGCAAATTACATTTGAATATTGGCAACCATACAAGCTGATAAGCGTTGATGTGTAGTTTCAGGCGGCACACACACTTGTTAGTTATTTAAAAATGTCTCTAGTTAAGGCATCATTTGTGGTCAGCTTTTTTCAGAACAGGCCACATGCCTGCCTCAATATGGCTGCCGAGCTGTGCTCTTCATTGTGTTGTCCTTTTCAGTTCATGGTGGATGTGAGATGCTTCTTCATCAGTTTTGTGAGAGAGAGAGAGAGAGGTAAAGCAAGCAAATTTTATAGAAGTTCTGTCCAACCCCTAGAGCCAATAGGATATCGTGGTACTTAAAGGCTTCTGACACAAGCCAATTCCAAACAGCCATACTTCAGACTAATGGGGGGATAGAACATCTCAACACCTGCCATCCCCCATCGGACAGTTCTGATGAGGTTCTTCGCAGCATCACTCTCTGCTTCTTGTGTCAACTCTGCACCCATCTAAAAACATCACCCTGAACTTCCACTTCTTTTTGTTTGATGCCCAACCTCTTATGTGGCACCTCATCAAATGCTTTTAAAAGTCAAGATAAGTAATATCATCTGCTCCACTTTGATCATATCCAGTAAGAGACGCACAGAAAGCTGCTTGGAAGTTTGTAAAAAGGCATCTAAAGGACTCTAAAACTGTAAGAAACAAGATTCTCACATCTGATGAAACTAAATTAGCGTCATGTCTGGTGAGAATTCAGCATCACTCATCACTGGTGTGATGAAGCATAGTTGTGGAAGCAGCAAGGACCAGGAGACCAGTCAGGGTCAATGGAGAGCTGAAGGGAGCAAATTACAGAGAAACCCTTAATGAACGCCTGCTCGAGTGTGTTTTAGACTTGACTGTGCTGAACCTTCCAACAGGACTCAATGCAAAGACAACACAGGAATAGTTTAAGAACACCTTTGTGAATGTCCTTAAGTGTCACAACCAGAGACTTGATTTGAACCCAGAGGGACCTGAAAAAAGCTGCCCAACAACGGTTCTTCAGTCAGCCATGACAGAGCTTGAAAAGATCTGAAGAGAAAAATGGCAGGGAAATCCTCAAATTCAGGTAAATGTAGTTTGTCACCTCAAACCCAAGAAGACTTCCGTCTGGAATTGGCTGAATAAAAGTTTGGGAACCCCTCTTAATTCTTTGGCTTTTTGTTTCTCATTGGCCGAGCTTTCTAAGTAGCAACTTCCTTTTAATATCTGACATGCCTTATGGACACAGTAGGATTTCAGCAGTGACATTAAGTTTATTGGATTAACAGAAAATATGCAATATGCATCATAACAAAATTAGACAGATGCATAAATGTGGGCACCACAACAGAGATATGACATCAATACTTAGCTGAGCCTCTCGACGCTGTCCTCCTGTAGCCTGTGATGAGTGTCTGGACTCTGGATGGAGGTATTTCTGACCTTCTTCATACAAAATCTCTCCAGTTCAGTTCAATTTGATGGACAGCCTGCTTCAAATCATCCCATAGATTTTCAATGATATTCAAGTCAGGGGACTGTGATGGCCATTCCAGAACATTGTACTTCTCCCTCTGCGTGAATGCCTTTTTAAATTTTGAATTGTGTTTTGTTTCATCATCTTGTTGGAATATCCAACCCCTGAGTAACTTCAACTTTGTGACTGATGCTTGAACATTATCCTGAAGATCCTTTGTTGATTTTGGGTTGAATTTATCTGACCCTCGACTTTAACAAGGGCCCCAGTCCCTGAACTGGCCACACAGCCCCACAGCATGATGGAACCTCCGCCAAATCTGACAGCAGGCAGCAGGTGTTTTTCTTGGAATGCGGTGTTCTTCTTCCGCCATGCAAAGAGCTTTTTGTTCTGACCAAATAACTTAATTTTTGTCTCATCAGTCCAAAGCACTTTGTTCCAAAATGAATCTGGCTTGTCTAAATGAGCATTTGATACAACAAGCGACTCTGTTTGTGGTGTGAGTGCAGAAAGGGCTTCTCTCTCATCACCCTGCCATACAGATGTTCTTTGTGCAAATTGTGCTGAATTGTAGAACGATGTCCAGATACACCATCTGCAGCGAGATGTTCTCACAGGTCTTTGGAGGTAATCTGTAGGTTGTCTGTCACCATTCTCACAATCCTGCCTCTTCATATGCCGCTCCTGTATTTTTCTTGGCCTGCCAGACCTGCTGTGTTGGTTTAACAGCAACTGTGCCTGTGGCCTTCCATTTCCTGACTCCATTCCTTACAGTTGAAGCTGACAGTTTAAACCTCTGAGATGGCTTTTTGTAGCCTTACTCTAAACCAGGAGACTCAACAATCTTTGTTTTCAGATCTTTTGAGAGTTGCTTTGAGGATCCCATGCTGTCTGTCACTTTTCAGAGGAGAGTCAAAGGGAAGGAAGCACAACTTCTAACTGACCACCTTAAATACCTTTGACCACTCATGATTGGACACTCCTGTCTATGAAGTTCAAGGCTTGACGAGCTCATCCAGCCAAGTAATCAGCATTGAGCAGTGACAGGCATTCAAATCAGCACAATGACAAGGGGACCCACATTTGTGCACAGCCAGTTTTTCACATTTGATTTTTTTTTTTTTGTGCCCTACTGTGGGCTGGTGCCCTGCCCAGGGTTTGTTTCCAGCCTTGCGCCCTGTGTTGGCTGGGATTGGCTCCAGCAGACCCCCCCCGTGACCCTGTAGTTAGGATGTAGCGGGCTGGATAATGGATGGATTTAATTTCATACAACTAAATACTGCTTCACTAAAAAATCTTTGTTTGGAAAATGCCATAGTACTCAGATGTTCCTGGAAATGAATGACATACCACTGATATCTTTTTTGTTGAATAGTAGAGTAAATTATTATGCAGGCTGAGAGGGGGTTCCCAAACTTTTTCATATGACTATAATCTTACCTGGGGCGAGGTGGGTGGCACTGAGGCTAGGGATCTACACTGGCAATCGGAAGGTTGCCGGTTTGAATCCCGTAAATGCCAAAAGGGACTGTGCTCTGTTGAGCCCTTGAACAAGGCCCTTAACCTGCAATTGTTCTGTCTCAGGTATGACGTTAATCTGCATCCATCCCTGCATGTAGGCCCTCCAATTCTGGTGGCAGAATTGGTTCCAGTCCATCTGAACTAGTGTGGTGCTGAGGTGTCACCCGTTTCATGGCTGCACTCGGGTCCTAATCTGGGATCCTGAGTTGGTAAGTCATGTGGCGGGAGTGGCAATGTACTGTATCAGCATGTGCTCCAAACCTCTCTCTTACCTAGCATAGATATATAATTAGTAGAAAAGTAGCGTCTTTATGTACGATATCATATTGTATGTCTCTACAGATGAATACAATCTGTACAATAAGATCAGATGGCAGGGAGAACAGGGAAAAACAAAAAACAGCAGTTAAGCTGGAGAATAAAATCAACATCTTCAGGGGCTCCAAGGTTAAAAGACCACCCTTTCTTTCATCCCCCACCGGGCATTCATCTTAACAATAATATGTTTAAGTGATTGTTCACTGTTTCCAGGCTTCATTCTACCTTGGTCAAGTGGTGGTCCAAAACTCCACCACTGAGAAAAGTAAAGATTGCAAATTCCTGAAGAATATCATCATTATATATCTATATACAGTAGGACCTTGAGATACAAGTGTCCCAATGTACGAGTTTTTTGAGATACGAGCCGTCACTAAGTCGATTTTTTTTGCCTTGAGTTATGAGCCAAAATTCGAAATACGAGCCTTCAAAGAGCTTGTCGCTGCACATTCAGAGGAACTGACGACTGAGGAGTTGAAGGAACTACAGACGCGGCAACATACGAAGGTTGTGCAGGAGGAGGTTATCTCTTAAAGTGAGATAAAGGAAGTGTTTGCAATTTAGGAAAAGGTTTCGAACTTTAAAGAAAAGAAACACCCTGAAAAAGTTGCAACTGATCGTGCAGCGGCGCTATTTAATGACACTTGCCTAACGCATTTAAGAAAGATTCTGAAAGAGAGGATGAAGAAGACCTCATTGGACAGGTTTTTATCAAAAACCCCTGCAGATGAAAGTGAGGAAGGTGTGGCGAAAAGGGTAAAAATCAGTGAATAATATTTTTCTCCACCACCTCCGTCAGCATCTTCAACTCGTCTGATCTCCAAGGTAAATGCTGTACATTATACTGTACTTAGTAAAACCAGTTTATTGCAGTACATTCTATTGTATTGTGTTTTTATACAATATTCATTATTTATAAGTACATTTTTCTTATTTAAAAACATGTAACAAAAAAAAATTGCAGTGTTTTTTGGGGGTCTGGAATGGATTAATGGCATTTCAATTCATTCCATGGGGAAAATTGATTTGAGATAAGAGCATTTTGACTTCAGGGCTCGGTCACGGAACGAATTAAACTCGTATCTCCAGGTATCACTGTAGTCTATTAAGAGTACAGGTAAAATGTGGATCCAAAAAATCCAAATTTAAAAGGTGGGTTTTTAGCAGTTTTTGTTTGTAATGTTCCACAGTGTTGCCTGGTGTATCTCTATTGGTTACATATTCCAGATTTTTGGTGCCTAACAGCAAAAGGCCACCTCCCCACTCCTTTTATGCTTGGAATTTATGGAATTTCATGGAATTACAAGAAGACCGATGTTAGAAGGTCTGGAGGGCCGCAGTGGGTGCAGGTTTTCTTTCTAACCCTTTTCCTAATCCGTGTCCAGTTTTCACTGCTAATTAATTTCTTTTCCCTCTATTTTAATAGCCCTGTTTTTAAGGATTAAGTCTTCTGAGTTGATTCTTTTCTTCATTAAATGATAGCTAAACAGAAATAAGACGTGAAACGAGCCAACAGATGACCAGCTAAACTGGGGCTTCAAACTTCAACCAGTTCCTTAATGAGAAGCTGATTCTTGCTGTTAATGAAACCCGTTATTTAATTCCATGGCTTGTTGCTGCTCTCTTTTTGCCACATCAGAAATTTCCAGAACTGTTGATATTCTGTTTTTTTCCTAAGAACTCCTAAAATGTTTTGGTAACCTGAGGGATCAACCTTACTGAGACCTTCATCTTTATTTTCAGATTTTGTTTGATGGGTACAGGTGAGCTGGTCATGTCCTGCTTGTTTTATGTCTCATTACTGTCCGGCTGCTAGTTAAGGAAAAAACAACTAAGGGGCCTGAGTCAAGCTAATTAAAACTAAGGCTAAAGAAGTTAATTAGCATCAAAAACCGGTCATTAATTAAGAAGATGGTTAGAATGAAAACCTGAAGCCACTGAAGCCCTCCAGGACTGGAGTTCGACACCCCTGGTCTAAGGTTATGACTTAGAGTGAAGGAAAGATCAAGATTATTAAATTATTATATACCATTAGTAGTACAGTGGAACCTCTAGATACGATCACCTCTGTATACGAGAAATTCAAGATAAGAGGAAAGTATGAGCGAAAAATTCGGATCTAAATCGAGCATTGGCTCGTGACGAACCACGAGCCAGGCTGTGGTTATGCGTGATGCGTTTCCCGATCTGCCTCGACTTAGGGATTCACCCAAGCTGACGCTGCCAGCCCATCAGCTCAGTCAGTGTTCTCCCATAGTGTGAGGATCTATGCGTTTGTGCTCTTGTGATTTCATTGTTTCGCTGTATAAGCGTATCCAAAAATATCGCGGACATGCAGACGGAGAATAGGAGACGATTGACCTCAGAGAGAGAGAGAGAGAGATAAGGAGAGAGAGAGAGAGAGAGACACGTGTGCGAGAGAGAGAGAGAGAGAGAGAGAGAGAGAGAGAAAGAGACACGTGTGCGCGAGAGAGAGAGAGAGAGAGATAAGGAGAGAGAGAAGAGACACACACACACACACACACACACACACACACACGAGAAGAACCATCAGCTCAGTTATGCTCACATGACGCTCGGCAGACAAAGTGTATCCATACTACTTGTATTGCAAGACATCGCTCGTTTTATCAAGTGAAAATTAATTAAAAAATTTAGCTCGTAAATCAAGTTACTTGCAAAACGAGGTTCCACTTGTATATATTATTTATCAGTGTTATTTGTTAGGAAAATTGATTTTTATGTTGATATTTTAGGGGGTGCGGAACGGATTAACTGGATTTCCATTATTTTCAATGGGGAAATTTGTTCTAGATACGAGAAATTCGCTATACAAGCTCATTGCTGGAACGAATTAAACTCGTATCTCGAGGTTCCACTGTATTTTAAAATCCATTCTAAAGGACACGGGTAACAAATGTAACAATGCTAAGACTGGTGTGCTGTCCTCAGATTTCCTTTTTCTGGTTAAAATTCTTGCTGCTACATTCTGCACTAATTGCAGCTGATTGAGGTCTTTCTTTGGTGGTCCTGTTAGGGAGTGCCTTACAGTAATCAAGTCAACTAAAAACAAAAATGTGATCAATTTATTTGCCTCTTTCAGTGTTCTAAGAAGTTTACCTTTTTCAATATTCCTTAATTGGAAAAAATGCTGTGCTAGTAACCTGGTTAATGTGTGATTTCAAGTTTAGGTCAGAGTCTGTGATTACACCTAAATTCTTTACTTCCTCCTTGCCTTTTAACGCTATGGGATCATGTTTATTTTTAATACCCACATTTTTTCCATTTTTGATAACCAATAAGATTTCCAAGTAAGCCCAGAGCATCAGGGTCATCAGGCACTATAAATAATTAAAGCCGTGTGTCATCTGCATAGATGTTGGTAGTTCACCTTTTGTTTAGAGGTAATCTGGCCTAATGGAAGCCTGTAGGTTAAAAAAGCACAAGGCTGCAAAATGATGAAACCTGGACAAAGTGAAGGGGTCAGAATATTTTCTGAAGCCCACTAGTTTGCCCCCAGAATTTATGTAAAACTAGAGCTCAAAGTCGCACAGCTGCCTGTCAGTTGTTTAGGTCAGCACTACTGCTATTATCCATGAATAATTTTTAAGATGTGCTCCACCTTTACTTTGTAATTATAAACCCTCGTAATGCTCTACTAGTAAACTTTCATTCTTTATTTTATCATCTTCTTTTGTGTCCCCAGTGAAAACCTCTGATGTGCCATCTGAATCATCACCGTCATCAACAGAAAAAAACCTTCCTGCAAAAGTCACAGCGTCAAAGAAAACAAAAGTGACAGGCGCCGCTGACTTAGACCCTGATAAAAAACCTCCACAGCCAACAAGCAAGACATCCAGCTCTGCGGCCCCATCTTCTACACCCACAACTCAGTCCACTACTGTCACCAAACTGGCTGCCTCCACCTCTGCCACCCAGGGCCAGCCCACAGTGTTGACCACTTTTTCACCATCTTCAGACAAGAAGAGTGTTCAAACAACTGAGACTGCAGAGGTGAACAACAAAGTGCAACCTCCTGACAAACCGAAGAAGAAGATACCCGTAACATCTACAAGTACGTTTTTACCTGAAGTGAATCTAACAGAGCCAGCAGCTAATAAAGGAGAACAAAGCAGAATCAAAACTCCCCACACTCTGGTGACTACAATGGAAACATTAACTACAAAAGAGCATCACACTACTGTGGCAGTAGTGGAACCAGGGAAGAACCCTGCCACCAAGGAGACGACGGTCACCCCTGCCGCCCCGGAGGCGACAACCAAAACAGCCGCTCCTACCATCAAGGAGACGACGGCCACCAAGGAGACAACAGCCGCCCCTACCACCAAGGAGACGACGACCAAAATAGCCGCCCCTACCACCAAGGAGATGACGACCAAAATAGCCGCCCCTACCACCAAGGAGCCAACGGCCACTCCATCTACCAAGAAAACTGTACTTACCACTGAAAAGATATTGCCATCAATCATGACTTCGGCTGTACCAAATAATTTAAGAACCTCAGAAGCGACAGGCCAGCATAAAGTAGTCTCTAAAGTCATTCCTGAAGCAACCACAGGAATAAGAGAGCCTGTAGAGGATAAAGGTGGCTCTCTGTCAGTGGGGCCTCTGGCTAGCCAAGTGGTGGACACCGGCTCTCTTCTTGCCGTGTTTCTCTTTGGCCTTCTTTTCTTTCTCGTTAGTGTCGGCCTTTTCATTTCACAAGCTTACGAAAGTTACAAAAAGAAGGATTATACACAAGTGGACTACTTAATTAATGGTATGTATGTGGATTCTGGAGTGTGAGTGCCAGGCAGAAGCCTTGAACAACGACCAAAAGCAGACTCCGGCCAGGGTGCTCATTGTGATCACAGTTTTCCTTGTGCTTCCATACTCGGAGTCTCTGAAGCCTGGGACAGTCCCATTGGGATTGTCCACTTCCTTGCATAAGCCATACCGTTTTTTTTTTCTAATAACTTAAATAAATTTTGCATTATTGACATACAATGGGACATACGGTAACTTGCACACGGATTATTTTTTCAGAAGCCTTTTCACAAAAGGAAGATGTTGCTCTTATGTGATTTGCATTTAAAGCGTTAAAATGAATTAACTTTGTCAATTTACGTATTTGCAGGAACTTCAAGACCGTAAACTAACGTGCCAACTGCAGTAAGTCGCCAAGGGTTTGTTACTGAAAAAATTAATAATGGTAAAATACGTTGTATTTTGCAATAAAAAGATAACAAATGTGCCAGATGCCCGTGTTCTATGTTTAATGCTTAACTCCTTAGTTGCTCCGTTCAGTCCATGGGAGGCTTTTGTTCCAACCGATGGCTGACATTAATCGGAGCCCAGTCCTAACAATTTATCATTTCCTACCTTTGACGTGTCAATCCAGAAATGACCAGCAGTGTTGATTTATTTTTGCATGTTATCCAGTAAGAAGGACTAAGCTATGTTGATCTTTGTAAGATGGCTGTTTATTGACTGGGGGGCAAGACTGAGAGATTACAACATTAGAGCAATCTGGACGAGAAAGGCCATTCAGCCCAGCAAAGCTCACTGTCCCTATCTGCTAAAATAGCATCAAGTAGAGTTTTGAAAGCCCCTAAAGTTCTACTGTCCACCATACTACTTGGTCACTTATTGTGTGTGTGTGTGTGTGTGTGTGTGTGTGTCGGTCTCTATGTGAAGAAAAACTTCCTTCTGTTTGTGCGACGTTTAACAAGTTTCCAGCTGTATCCGCATGTTCTTGATGAACTCCTTTTAAAGTCTGTCTCGATCCAATGGTCTAATTCCCCTAATAGTTTTAAACACTTCATTCAGGTCTCCTCTTAAAGATCTGCTTTTGTTTAATCTGTAACGGCTCCGCTGCTTTAATCTTTCCTCATAACTCATCTGAATCAGCATAGATAGACAGATAGAATCCTTTATTGTCATTGTGCATACACATAACACATTTTTTTGTCGGTAGGACTCGGCCTTAAGGCAGAATACTTAAAATACATAATACACTATAAGTAATAAAATAAGCATCTTACTATATAAAAGCGGTCAGGATTGTCCTTCCGTCCCGTGAGTGGAAAGCGTAGCGGTATTCCGCTTATCACAGACTTACTACTTGCAGGTTGCGGTACGAAGCGACATGATGTGAGCAGAGCTCTGGTGCTGTCACCGTTCCCTTGCTTTTGTGCGCGATGCGCTGGAAAAATAGACAAAATGATGTCTCTGGAAGTAATTAATGTTGATGGAGTACAAATGTCTCACCGCGTAGTAAATATCAGGGGGGTTCAAAAGGGCGACCTCAATATAGAAAAAAAGTTTAAATTTCATCACAAAAATAACAAACTACGAGTATTAAAGTAATACCGCTCAAATGCAATATAACTAAATTAATGAGTTTGTATAAAATATCAAATTGATCTACACATTGAATTGCCTTAAGAAGTGGTTGACTTAAAAGGCGGGTCAGCCTAGTAATAAGTATAAAAGACAGCAGCAATAAAACATCATCAAGTCCAGACTTTTCCTGAGGTAGTACGCCTGCAGAGACCGGTGATCAGTGTGTGTGGGTCTGCAGGGGAGGATTACGAGGGAAAGTGTGTGTGCATGTCTACAGGGGGGCAGGTTAGGTGTAGATTTGTGTGTGTGTGTGTGTATCAGCAGGGGCAGATGGACTTCACAGCTCGGGGGGAAAAAAGCTGTCTTTCATTCGGCTGATACGTGTTTTTATGTTTCTGTACCGCATTCCCGAAGGCAGTGGTACAAACAATCCATTTCCCAGATGGGCGAGATCCATAGCTATGCATTTGGCCCTCTTCTGCACCCTTCTAGTCCAGGTCTAGGAGAGGACTTTCCACAATCCCCTGTGCTGTTCTCGCCCCCCGTGCCAAGTCCTTCCTGGCCTGTGCTGCCGTAAAACACGGTCATACTGTGACAGAGAATGCTTTCTATAGTGGATCTGTAGAAGTTTGTGAGCAGTTGAGTGGAGAATCCAACACGTCTCATATTTCTGAGGAAGAAGAGTCTTTGTTGGGCCTTCTTTACCAGGTGAGATGTGTTCAAAGACCATGTCAGATCCGATGTGATGTAGATACCCAAGAACTTGATATTGTCCACACACATTACAGCCTCCTCATGTATGAATATAGGAGCATGTTCTGTTCTTCTGGACCACCTATAGTCCACAATGACCTCTTTGGTCTTGCTGGTGTTCAAGATGAGGTTGTTGGCTGAGCACCATAGTGCTAGGTGTTGTATCTCCTCCTCTCTGTAGTGAGTCTCATCATTGTCTGATATGAGATCCACCACAGTCGTATCATCCGCAAACTTCACAACCATATTTGTGGCATGGATGGCAGAGCTCCGGGTGTATGTGATACCGGACCCCCTGATAAGGGCTGTTCGGTCTCTGTACAACCGGTGTCAGAGCTTGGTCCGCACTGCCAGCAGTAAGTCGAACCCATTTCCAGTGAGAGTTGGACTCCACCAGGGCTGACCCTTGTCACCGATCCTGCTTATAACTTTTATGGACAGAATTTCTATGCGCAGCCAGGGTGTTTAGGGGGTCCAGTTTGGTGGACTCAGGATTGGGTCACTGCTTTTTGGTCAGCTCTCTCTGAGTCGGTTCGTAGCTGAGATGGGAATCAGCACTTCCAAATCCGAGACCATGGTCCTCAGCCGGAGTCTGGAGTGCCCTCTCAGGGTTGGTAGCGAGATTCTGCCCCAAGTAGAGGAGTTCAAGTATCTCGGAGGTCTTGTTCACGAGTGAGGGAAGAACGGATCGTGAGATCGACAGGCGGATCAGTGCGGCGTCTGCAGTGATGTGGGTTCTGCATCAGTCTGTCGTGGTGAAAAAGGAGCTGAGCCGTAAGGCAAACCTCTAAATTTACCAGTCGATCTACACTCCTACCCTCACCTATGGTCATGAGCTATGGGTAGTGACTGAAAGAACGAGATCGCGAATACAAGCGGCTGAAATGAGTTTCCTCCGCAGGGTGTCTGGGCTTTCCCTTAAAGATAAGGTGAGGAGCTCAGTCATCCGGGAGGGGCTCAGAGTAGAGAGGAGTCAGATGAGGGGGCTCGGGCATCTGATCAGGATGCCTCCTGGACGCCTCCCTGGCGAGGTGTTCCGGGCACGTCTAATCGGGAGGAGGCCCCAGGAAAGACCCAGGACACAACGGAGGGACTGTGTCTCGGCTGGCTTGGGAACGCCTCGGGGATTCCCGGAAGAGCTAGAAGAAGTGGCCGGGGAGAGGGAAGTCTGGGCATCTCTGCCCAAGCTGCTGCCCCCGTGATCCGACCTCGGATAAGCGGAAGAGGATGGATGGATGGCAGAGCAATCGTGCGTATATAATGTGAAGAGTGCTGGGCTGAGCACACAACCCTGTGGCGTACCTGTGTTCAGAACCATTGTGGCTGAAGTACGATCTCCAATTCTAACCACCTGAGGCCTGTTGGTGAGAAAGTACCTGATCCAGAGACACAACGATGTGGACAGACCCAGTTTATGACGCTTTGGTACCAGCTTGTCTGGGATTACAGTGTTAAACGCTGAACTAAAATCGATGAATGGCATCCTAACATAAGTGTTAGGGCACTGCAGATGAGTCAGGGCTGCATGAAGTACTATTGAGACGGCATCCTCGGTCGATCTGTCCCTCCTGTAGGCGAACTGATGGTTGTTAAATCCAGCAGGGATGGCATCCTTGATGTACTTTAGGAGGATTCTCTCAAAGCACTTCTTTATTACTGGGGTCAGAGTCACAGGGCGGTAATGGTTAAGGCAGGTGACCGCCGATTTTTTTAGGCACTGGCACAATAGTGGAGGATTTGAGGCAGACAGGGACCATTGCAAGTTGTAGAGAAAGGTTGAAAATGTCCACCAAGACTCCTGCCAATTGATCAGCACATATCGTCATTGTCTTGCCCGACACCCTGTCTGATCCTGCAGCTTTGTTGGTGTTGATCCTCCTCAGGGTGGACCTCACTTGGTGCAGTTGCAGGACTGTAGGCTGATGCTGCTCCTCCAGGCAAGGGAGATTGCTTGCTCTTCTCTGGACTTTTTCCAGCACCTCTATGTCCCTTTTTTTGTATCCTGGAGACCCAAACTGCACCCAGGACTCCAGATGAGGCCTCACCAGTGTGTTATAAAGCTTCGGCATAAACTCCAGTGACTTGTACTCCACACATCAAGGCGCTATATAACCTGACATTACGTTAGCCTTCTTAATGGCTTCTAGACACTGTCTGGCAATTGATAGTGTCGCGTCTACTAAATCCTTCTCATCAGGTGGACTCTCGATTTTCAGACCACCCATTGTGTATTCAGACTTCACATTTTTACTTCCTATGTGTAATTCTTTACATTTACTGGCATTAAATTTCATCGTCCACAAATCTGACCAAACCTTTATGCTGTCCGGGTTCCTCTGATTCTCGATTATCTGCCAGTGCACCTAGCCTGGTATCATCTCTAAACTTAACCAGCTTGTTACTTTTATTCCTGTCCAAATCATTTATAGATTTTAAAAATAGCAGCGGCCGTAGCACTGCCCCCTGCTGGTCACCACTCTTAACATCGGCGAGTTCTGATGAGGTTCCTCTCACCATCACCCTTCATGTGTCTGAGCCAATTCTCCACCCATCGACACACCACACCATGAACTCCTCCTTCTTGTAATTTGATGCCCACCCTCTCATGTGGCACCTCATCAAATGCCTTCTGAAAGTCCACATCAATAATATCATCTGCTGATCAGATCCTTTTGTTGCCTCCTCATAGAATTCCAGCCTGTTAGTAAAACACGACCTCCCTCTTCTGACCCCACGCTGACTGTCCCTAATAACTCCTGTCCTTGCCATGTGTTGCTCAATCTTATCCTTAATAATTCCTTCCATTAATTTTCCTGTGATGCGCGTTAAGCTTACTGGCCTACTGTTGCTTGGATCTGCCCTGTCACCCTTTTTATATAACAGGATCATATTTGCCATTTCCCAGTCCTTTGAAATCTCGTCAGTGCAAAGTGACTTTGCCAATAGTTTCTCTCAGTACTCGATGACTTCCTTCCGAAATCAAGGGTAAGTGTTATCAGGTCCTGGTGATTTGTTTCATTTCAGCCTATTTAATCCACACCACTCCTCTCTCTCTACAATTTCTAAATCCCTCGGCACCTCCTTAGTAGTCCCTGTTACTGCTGGAGGTTATCCACTTCCTCACATGTGGAGACCTCAGAAAAATGTAAGTTTAGAGCATCCGCTACTTCACTGTCTGTATTTTTTAATTTCTCTTTACTATTCCCGATGCACTTCCTCCTCCTTGACTGATGGGGTGGGCAGATTCAGTCCTGGAGGGCCGCAGTGGCTGCTGGTTTTTGTTCCAACCCAGTTACTTAATAATAAGCCCTTATTGCTCGAGTAACACTTCTGCTTCACTTTAGTGGTGTCGCTCGTTAGGTTTTTGATCCCTTATTGCTTATTTTAGTCTTAAACAGCTGTCGTCTCAGCTTTTGAATTGCTCCTTATTAGCAACGAGATGCAAATGACAAAAGAAACCAGCATTTCTCCATTTAGCTTGTTGCCATTTACACCTCTGTGTGGATTTATCATGCACTGTTGGGTTTAATTAAATAAAAGTGCAGAGAAAAAAGTGAAGCACTGAGAATAACTCGTCTGTTTTAGACTTCAGATGATTTGGATGATATCCTTAGAAAGGAAAAAAAAAAAAATCTAGGATATGAGAATGAGCTGACATGGCAGAGTTAAAGCAACTAACAAGCCGTGAAATTAAATAATTAACAAAGATTGGTTTTTAATTAAGGGCGGCACGGTGGCGCAGTGGTAGTGCTGCTTTGTCGCAGTTAGGAGACCCGGGTTCACTTCCCGGGTCCTACCTGCTTGTGGAGTTTGCATGTTCTCCCCGTGTCTATGTGGGTTTCCTCCCACAATCCAAAGACATGCAGGTTAGGTGGATTGGCGATTCTAAATTGGCCCTAGGGTGTGCTTGGTGTGTGGGTGTGTGTCCTGCGGTGGGTTGGCACCCTGCCTGGGATTGGTTCCTGCCTTGTGCCCTGTGTTGGCTGGGATTGGCTCCAGCAGACCCCCATGACCCTGTATTTGGATTCAGCGGGTTAGACAATGGATGAATGGTTTTTAATTAAGCAACTGGGTTGGAACAAAAACCTGCAACCACTGCGGCCCTCCAGGACTGAATCTGCCCACCCGTGTAACGTGTTTACTACCAAAAAGATAAAACGCACTTGGTGTTCTTTATTAACTCTTTCGGGGCTGATGTCGACTTTTATCAAAAGGAGGTGTTGACGATGGTAATCCGCTGTAAACTGGGACAAAACCAACCGTTATGTTTTAGTCGGACTCTTGTTGCAAGAAGGAAAGTTAGCTTCACTGGTTTGACCGAGATTTACTGTAGTAAGTAGTAAGGCACGGACACGTAATGGCGAGAGATCAAAGCGAAATACTCCGTGGGTGAATCTCTGAACTGGACTATGACTTGCTGGACTCCGATTTTGATCCGAGCGATCGAAAACGAATGTGAGGTTCCAGCTTCAGCGGACTGGCCCCCAGTTAATCGTGGTGCTAAACAGGTTTGTGTAGCTGGCACGCCTACAGCACTGTGCCCTAGGAGGACTGCCACTTAACAATGGTAAGATTTGCAATGCCCTGCGATCATGCCGCCCCAGCCACAAGAAGACAGCCTGGCAGCAAACCTGCCGCACATTCCTGGCAAACTGGCAGCCACAGACGCTTTATGTTGATTTCTGTGTGAAACCATTGCTTTTCAGAAACTGTTTGTTTTTTGGAAAAAATATTCAGCCCTCAAAGAGTTCATTTTACACTTTACCGAGTTTTTGGGACTTATTGGTGGTTAATGTTGGAGTTTCTGTGATTAAGCCTTTTTTTGGTTCCCAAGTTCTAATTTTTTTTTTGCATTTTATTGCAGTGCCATTTTGTAACTTTTGCATTGGCCATTGGCGAAGCCACCTCTCGAAAGTCCCCAGTGCGACCCTTTAAAAGGGTTATCTTTGCACTGTTCTGGTGTCCGTGCATAAAACTAAAACAACAACATTTATTTGTAGAGCACATTTTTATACAAATAATGTGACTCAAAGTGAAGGAGAAAAAAAGGCAAAGTAAGAATTAAAATAAGAGAACACTAATTAATATAGAAAGTAAGGTCAAAGTAAGGTCCGATGGCCAGGGAGGACAGAAAAAACAAAAAAAACTCCAGACGGCTGGAGAAAAAAAAATCTGCAGGGGGTCTGAGGCCACGAGACCACCTGACCAGCCCCCTCTAGACATTCTACCCAACATAAATGACCTCACAAATCAGTCCTCATGGTCTTCAGGGTTCTTCTCATGGAAGGACTTGATGATGACGTGGACTTCTGGCCTTTAATCCATCAATGGAGGGACGTCACGGTGCTTTGATCAGGTCGCCACCACAGAAAACCGGAAGAAGAACTTGTTGTGCACTCCTATGTATTTTTATTCTTTCTTCTTTCAGATGTTCTTTCCAGTTTATGATTCTGGTTCTTGTCTGACGTTTTCTGGCCTGGCGAAAAAATCGCTCTGTCTCTTTGGTTTTGACCCTGGCACGCACTCCGATTTGTTCTCATTTCATCTTCAGGTCCCGAAATAAAAGAAACCTTCTGCTATGGCAAGACGAGTCTGGAAGATCAAAAAGTCAAACCGTTAATGTCGTGAAAATGAATTCGCTAATCGGAACTTGAAGACCTGTAACAAAAGTTAAGATTTTGTATATATCATAAAGACATTCATTTGTAGATATTTGTGCCTAAATCATGGGTTTAGTTGTCAATTTCAGATACGGAGCAAACGTAATGAAATGGCAGTACCCATAATGCATCAAGGGTGGCGTCCTGGCATAACTGAATATTTTTCAGTTGTTCAGTCTACCATAAAATGAAAAATGTTCTGTTTTTGGTTGATAGATTAACGTTCTACTTTGAATCCTTGTGATTCAAACCCCCCGAATATGAGGGTGAATCAATAATTTTCAGCCTCTTTGTGTAGAGAAAATCCAAGCAAATGACCCCTTTTATTGGCTAACTAGAAAGAGTACAACATGTAAGCTTGCGAGGCAACTCAGGCCCCTTCTTCAGGCGAGATTACATAAGAGTTGCCTCAAAAACTTGCATGTTGTAATCTTTCTAGTTAGCCAATAAAAGTCACTGATTCTCTACATTCATAATAGCTAACACCGTACAACACCCTGGTACTACAGCAGTTTTGTGATCATTTTGGCTAATGGCGAGTCTGTCAACACACAAAGTCTGAGATTGAGCCAGGATGTCGACGTAAGCCAAAATAAATAATGAGAGACGTAGAATAAAAAAAACAAGGTCAAAAAATAAGAGAAAAAGGTCAGAAATGACAGGAGTCAAACATACAGTGGTGTGAAAAACTATTTGCCCCCTTCCTGATTTCTTATTCTCTTGCATGTTTGTCACACAAAATGTTTCTGATCATCAAACACATTTAACCATTAGTCAAATATAACACAAGTAAACACAAAATGCAGTTTTTAAATGATGGTTTTTATTATTTAGGGGGAAAAAAATCCAAACCTACATGGCCCTGTGTGAAAAAGTAATTGCCCCCTTGTTCAAAAATCACCTAACTGTGGTGTATCACACCTGAGTTCAATTTCCTGATTACTGCCACACCTGTTTCAATCCAGAAATCACTTCAATAGGAGCTGCCTGACACAGAGAAGTAGACCAAAAGCACCTCAAAAGCTAGACATCATGCCAAGATCCAAAGAAATTCAGGAACAAATGAGAACAGAAGTAACTGAGATCTATCAGTCTGGTAAAGGTTATAAAGCCATTTCTAAAGCTTTGGGACTCCAGTGAACCACAGTGAGAGCCATTATCCACAAATGGCAAAAACATGGAACAGTGGTGAACCTTCCCAGGAGTGGCCGGCCGACCAAAATTACCCCAAGAGCGCAGAGCGACTCATCCGAGAGGTCACAAAGACCCCAGGACAACGTCTAAAGAACTGCAGGCCTCACTTGCCTCAATTAAGGTCAGTGTTCACGACTCCACCATAAGAAAGAGACTGGCCAGAAATGGCCTGCACGGCAGATTTCCAAAATGCAAACCACTGTTAAGCAAAAAGACCATTAGGGCTCGTCTCAATTTTGCTAAGAAACATCTCAATGATTGCCAAGACTTTTGGGAAAATACCTTGTGGACTAAAGAGACAAAAGTTGAACTTTTTGGAAGGCAAATGTCCCGTTAAATCTTGCGTAAAAGGAACACAGCATTTCAGAAAAAGAACATCCTACCAACAGTAAAATATGGTGGTGGTAGTGTGATGGGCTGGGGTTGTTTTGCTGCTTCAGGACCTGGAAGGCTTGCTGTGATAGATGGAACCATGAATTCTACTGTCTACCAAAAAATCCTGAAGGAGAATGTCCGGCCATCTGTTCATCAACTCAAGCTGAAGCGATCTTGGGTGCTGCAACGGGACAATGACCCAAAACACAGCAGCAAATCCACCTCTGAATGGCTGAAGAAAAACAAAATGAAGACTTTGGAGTGGCGTAGTCAAAGTCCTGACCTGAATCCAATTGAGATGCTATGGCATGACCTTAAAAAGGCGGTTCATGCTAGAAAACCCTCAAATCAAGATGAATTACAACAATTCTGCAAAGATGAGTGGGCCTAAATTCCTCCAGAGCGCTGTAAACGACTCATTGCAAGTTATCATAAGCGCTTGATTGCAGTTATTGCTGCTAAGGGTGGCCCAACCAGTTATTAGGTTCAGGGGCAATTACTTTTTCACACAGGGCCATGTAGGTTTGGATTTTTTCTCCTAAATAATAAAACCATCATTTAAAAACTGCATTTTGTGTTTACTTGTGTTATATTTGACTAATGGTTAAATGTGTTTGATGATCAGAAACATTTTGTGTGACAAACATGCAAAAGAATAAGAAATCAGGAAGGGGGCAAATAGTTTTTCACACCACTGTAGAAGGGTTAGCAAGAGCAAGTGACGAATTGATAATGAATTCCATAATTTCACAGCTAACATTTTATCCCTGCCACTAACCGATCTGGACCGGAAATCTGATTTTGGACAACGCCTGCACAAGATCGTTTTTAAGTTGGTTTAACACAAATTACCGTATATACTCACGTTTAAGTTCTCCCGCAGGGTAAGCACACCCTGACTAGAGCTGCTGATTAACTGTGCAGACTGCATGTCTGTTGTCAGTCACTAGCACTAAAACACAATTAATATAATCGTTATAATTTGTTACTAACCCTCACCTGTTCTGTTTCTCTTCTCGGTACTCAAATGTGCCACTTGGTGCCACGGCCCACCTGCCAAGTTGTTCTGCCCGCCTAAAATAAAATCATCTCTGATGGAGGATCGCAGGAATCGTCGGGTAGAGGGGTCCTTTCATCGGATTGGTTGTTTCAGCTGTGAGATGTCCAATAGGGGGAAGGCAGCTTGATGGCCGAGGGCTCCAGGACTCTGAACAAATCGTAATCATGTTATGTGAGATCATCGACTGTTAAATTCTGTTCTGTACTTGTAATATTTTTATTGTACTATCGTATTGTATTGACGATTACTTGTGTTCTTCTGTTCTGTGTATTGTATTGTCTTGTATTGACCCCCCTTTTTCTTTTTGACGCCCACTGTACACCCATCCTACCTGGAAAGGGGTCTCTCTTTGAACTGCCTTTCCGGAGGTTTCTTCCATTTTTTTTTTTTCTCCCACAAGGGAGTTTTTTCTTGTTTTCTTAGAGAGTCAAGGCCTGTCAAAAGGCAGGGGCCTGTTAAAGATAGATAGATAGATAGATACTTTATTAATCCCAAGGGGAAATTCACATAATCCAGCAGCAGTATACTGATACAAAGAAACAATATTAAATTAAAGAGTAATAAAAATGCATGTAAAAGCAGACAAGAACTTTGAATAATGTTAGCGTTTACTCCCTCGGGTGGAATTGAAGAGTCGCATAGTGTGTGGGAGGAACGATCTCCTCAGTCTGTCAGTGGAGCAGGACGGTGACAAAAGTCTGTCAAAAAAAAAAAAGCGCATTGCGGCCCTCCTTGTGTGATTTTTGGACCCTACAACAAATAATTTGTATAAGTCGGGGCTTGACTTTACTGTAAAATTTCCAGTATTTTATGTCGGTCGTATAAGTCGAATGGGGAAAACTCACATTGGTGATTATGATAAGCTAACGCCCACCTGAGAGAGTAACCAATCACATCAGAGGAACAAATCAAGACGTAGCGTGTGTTGTAGAAAACGAAGAAGGATTTGTTTCAAAGTAAGGTCCATCAAGTAGCGCAGTATTCCATGCTGGGGGGAAAAAAAATGAATATATTTAAACAGAGGCACAAAGACACTGTGGACGAAGGTTTGAGACAACAGCAGGCAGACACCAATTCAAACAAGCAGAATTCTTTTTATTCTTTCTTTTCTTGGTGAGCAGAGAAATCTGTGCAGGCCCTGTCAGCTTGTCATTGACAGTTTCAAATCGCAGCTCTCTCTCCCTTCACCTCCTTTACAGTCGACTTTTATATCCTTTTTTTTTTTTTTATCAGTACACACTTTACTGCAAAGCTTATCTTATAGTTGCAGCTTTACGGGCAGCAGTAACGTCTTTTTTTTTGTTAACTAATCCTAAGAGCTGACACTCCCTTCATCCACCTCTTCCCACTTAGCTTGTGGCTATTCTCTACGCTCAGGGTCTAACCTTTAACTTTCCTCCATCACATCTCTTAACAATCTTAATGCATTCATATGGTCGACACAAAAAACTCTTATACTTGCAGATATATCCATAAACATATTTACATAACATATTTTCCATCCACCCAAACGCACCCAGATAGTAATCGTCAAGGCGTTTTAGACTTGTTTATCGAAGTACCAAATGTTACATTGCACTTAGGTGTAGTCTCGAGATCTTCTTCCTCTTTTTTAGACTAGGTCAAAAGGCCCTCAGCTCAAGATTCTTTGTTCAACTATTATTTAAGATATTGATTCAAATTTTTATTATTCCACAACACATACTGTATGTGCTGTCCATTTACCGTATATACTCACGAGTAAGTTCTCCCGCGGATAAGTCGGGGCTTGATTTTACAATATAATTTCTGGGATTTTATAATGTTGGTCGTATCAGTCGAATGCAGAAAACTCTCGCTATTGGTCCAAGAGAATATGATTTGCTAACGCCCTCCTGAGAGGGTAACCACGGAGCACACGGCCTTTTGTTTTCTATGTATTGTGACCACACGGTAATACCCAAGCTATTCTGAAGCGACGTTTGCACTGTTTTGTGTTTTTTGTATCTCACACACCTTTATCGTAAGAGCATCCCTTATCTACGATGAAGCGTTCAATCAGAAGGAAATATGAAGCTGGTTTTAAATTAAAAGTTGTTGAAGGGGCAAAAGAAATTGGTAACTGCGCTGCGGCAACAAAATTTGATGCGTCTGAGAAACTGATGAGAAATTGAAGGAGGCAATGTAAAAAATGAAAGTCGAATTTTTTAACGGGCGTATAAGTCGGGGTCTGATTTTATGATCGATTTTTTGGGACTTGACTGTATAATTTCCGGTATTTTAGAATGTTGGTCGTCGAATGTGGAAAACTGACGCTGTTGGTCCAAGAGATTACGATATGCTAACGCCCACCTGAGACAGTAACCGCGGAGCACACGCCCTTTTTCTTCTATGTGAGTGCGGCAATGCGCTGTATCCGCGTGTGCTCCTAACCAGTGGCGTAGCTGCAGGGGTCGGGGGGGGCAAGGGGGGACATCTGTCCCCCGGCGCATCATCCAGGGGGCGTCAAATTGATGTTACAAAACTTTAGAATGAAATGTTTTCCATTCTTAAATGCACTAAAAAGTAAATAAAAAACATCCTCAGTATGAGGAGATCTTTTTCTTATGGTTTTTGTCTCTTTCTGATTTCTCTTTTTTTGTACAGTATGGGGAAGATGTGGAGAGTTGGTCTTCAGATTTTACTGACTGTTGGAACCTCCATCGCCAGTTGTGAAAGATCTTTCAGGAAATTAAAACTTCTCTTGTCCTACCTGAGATCATCGATGGCACAGGAAAGATTGTCAGCCTTGGCTTTGCTGAGTGTGGAGCGGGCGGTGACCGACAGCAGACATTTTGATGAACTAATCGATAAATTTGCAGCAGCAAAGGCTAGGAAAATTTCTCTTTGAAGTTAATAATTACATTTAACGCATAAACTATTTTCATTTTCAGGTTATTATATTATTATATCCAATGTAATGTTTAAGTTTTTGCAATGTTTGAATAATATTTTAGAATAATTCTATTTTTGAACTACCATTGTTGTCTTAATTATTTTACTTGGTTCTATCTTTACAAATTTAGCGAAACCTTGAAAATATACGCATAAAAGTGCTTTAAAAAATTTAAAACTGTTTAGAATAAAAAATATGAAATTTTTTTCTTAAAATACTATTATTTTAAGTACATTTTTTAAAAATGTTCTTTCCCTTCCCCATTGCATTTTGGCAAACAGGTGCGGGTGCGAAATCTTCAGTTGTCCCCGGGCACTGAAAACCCAAACTACGCCTCTGCTCCTAACCTCTCTCTCTCTCTCTCTCTCTCTCTCTCTCTGTTGTGCCAACGTGACCACACGGTGATACCCAAACTATTCTAAAGCGACATTTACACTGATTTCTGTTTTTTGTATCTCACCCCCTCAGACACCTTTATATTTAAGACATCCCTTATCTACGATGGAGAGTTCGATCAGAAGGAAATATGAAGCTGGTGTTAAATTAAAAGTCGTTGAAGTGGCAAAAGAAATTGTTAACTGCGCTGCTGCAACAAAATTTGATGTGCCTGATAAAGTGATGTGAGACTGGAGGAGGCAAGAAAATGTCGTATTTTTGAGCGGGCATATAAGTCGGGATCTGATATTTTATTTTTTTTTGGTTGATTTTTCGCGTTTCAAGACCCGACTTATACGCAAGTATATACGGTATTTTAATATTGTAATTGTAGTGAGAAGTCAAGCAAAATGACACATTTTAATGGCTAACTAAAAAGATTGCAAAATGCGAGCTTTCATTCACAATGGCTAACACGGCACAGCACCCTAATACTACAATAATGAAATTGTAAATCCATTCATATAAGTTTTATTTTGTACATGAGGTAACGTTTGGGAATTATTTTGTAGCAATAACGTAGTAGTTTGGTTTGTTCGCCTTCCTTACCGAACGAGACTTGTTTATCTCTTCCCTCGGCAGAATGTAGTAACACAACTGGCACTCGCCATTTTTTAAGTTGTGCATTAATCGTTCAAGTTGCGTCTTTAATGATGTTTGCTTTTTAAATAGCAAAAATATTTGTTTAGTTCTAGGTTCACTCTTTCGATACACAACAGAGAAGTAAACAGAAACATCAGCATAATTCATAAAAGAATATCGTAAAATTGACTAACGGAAATTACGTACCGTTGCTGTGCATGCATTGGCTGAATCAGGTTTCCAGTCCAAATCGGGCAGTGACAATCCCGTTGCATTGTGATTAAAGATCTGAGGACGTACCCTCAATGACGGGAATCCAAAACAGTGGCAACCGCGAAATGTAAAATGGTGGATGAAACGCACCAAAAATACTTCTTAATTAAAATGAAATGGAATAGAGAGATTGACACTAGAATTTGATTCAATATTTAAAATCAGATGTGAACATCGGTAGGCTTTGCGTCCTCGGGAACGGAGTTACCAGAACTGTTCTCTTAACATTTAAGTAATTATTTACCGCTCTGATAACATCAGAACACTCGAGATGAGAACAGGCCGTTCAGCCCAACAAAACTCGCCAGTCCTGTCCACTTCGTTCTTCTAAAATAACATTGAGTCAAGTTTTGAAAGTCCCTAAGGTCTTACTGTCTACCACACAACTTGGTCGCTTATTCCAAGTGTCTATCGTTCTTTGTCTGTCTATACGAATCTTTGTGATCATAAAGTAGGTCTTTACGACAGCAATTGATGAGAAGAATTCCTAATTCATTGCAGAATTACGGTATATGAGGGCTCCTCTCAAGTGCCTCCTTCTCTTGCTTGATTTGGCTCAAAAGCTAATCAGCACATCGTCATCTCATAACAGGCTTAACATTCAAGTTTTTAGTTCTGGACTGTCCTCAAGAAACTGTGACATACGGACTGGCGCCCATCACTGAGATATCGATGTTTCTGGTATCAGGGGACCCTAAAATATCGAGAATCTAAAGTTTTCGCGCGGCCCCCTCCCCATAGATGATGGGTTATGGTGGGGGAGGGCACAAAACAATGAAAACAATTGTTCGCTTCCCAGAATTCATACAGGGACTCGTATAAAAAGTCTGGAAAAGAAAAGCATCTAACAGCCTCCCGCTACAATCGGAAAACAAGCCAGTCTTAACGATGGCACCTGAACAACAGCATGCGGTGCTGCAGTCTCTGAACAGTTTAACATCGAGGCGAGCGGCTGTCACACATACGCGCTTCGGAGACAATGTCACCACTTGTCCACCCCATGTTAAGGGTTGACGATGCCACCCAATGTCTCTCTGGTTGGCAACCCCCAAAGGGAGACATGCAGTTCTGTCCCACCCTCTGCAAATGACCCCCTAACTGCCACAGCCTGGGGTGTTATGTGGGCATCCCTCCCCCTTGGCCTGCTCCAGCCACTCAAGTCAAAGCGAACTTTATTGTCATCTCAACCATATACAAGTATACAGAGAGACGAAATTGCGAAGCTCAGGGTCTGCAGTGTAACAACATGAAGGGCAAATAAAAAATTAAAAATGAAATTAAAATTAGAATTCAAATTAAAATTTGAAATTACAATTTGCAGTCTTTACTAATAAAAGGCAAAGCCCTCACTCACTCACTGACTGACTGACTAACTGACTCACTTATCACTAATTCTCCAACTTCCTGTGTAGGTAGAAGGCTGAAATTTGGCAGGCGCATTCCTTACAGCTTACTTACAAAAGTTGGGCAGGTTTTATTTCGAAATTCTATGCGTAACGGTCATAACGGTCAACAACGTCCGCCATGTTGAACTTTCTTATTCATGGTCCCATCTTCATGAAATTTGGTAGACTCCTTCCCTGCGCTAACCGAAACCAATGTATGTACTTATTTCAGTGGTATGATGCCACTGTTGGACGCCATATTGAACTTTTCAACAGTCTTTGTTACTTATGGGCCCGCCTTCAAGAAATTTGCTACGCGGGTTCCCAATGCTAACTGAATCCTACTTACGTACATATATACGTCCATTGCCTGCAGCTCGGTCACCGTGTGAGGCGCCGTTGGGTCCCCCATCCCCACGCCTCCCACGTTGTTGGCTGCCTGCCTATAAGGCCGTCCGTCGCTCCGGTCTCTACATTCCCTTCCTTGCTTCACCATGTGATTCACGTCTCCCTGCTGATAACTACAGCCTTTTTGTTTAATCCACGGCTTCTCCGCTGTTTTATTGTTCATTTATTACGATTATAGTTATTGTGTAGGTATTTTAGACTTACTTTACATTGTTCAGGTACCCATTTCCTTTATTATTCCAACCGTACCCCCATTGACATGTCTATCGAGGTGATCACCATCGATCAAAGAACTGTCACTTACCGAGTGGTTTCCATGCCCGGAGATGCCACCTGCCTTTTCCATTCTCTGTGTTACATATTGCACGGCCATATCAGGCTCACTCTTGATATCCATTGTGTCTTATGTATTGAATGACTGGACAGGTTCAAGGTGTGGACTGATGACGGTACAGGAGATAATTAGACTACACAGGAGCACTAGAAGAGTGAAATACTTAAGCCCTTCACCTATGGATCTCCATGTGAGTTGATGGCTGCCGCTGAATTGTTTGGTTGTCACTTTCAAGTGTACCGAAATGGCCAAATATTTTACACCTTTTGACAACCGCCAATGCCTCTTAAACATCTTAGACTGACGGGTTACGATTTCAGTAGTGGACACTTTGATGTTTATGAATGTTTAAACTCTCAAAAGCTGGATGTGAAGTTATCGATGAAACCGGTTGTATACTTACAACGCTTGACAGATACCGAATGTCACTTCAACACAAGTCCTACAAATACTGTCGTCATTGAAACAAACCATGAAACTCAAACCGATTACGACAGCAGCAATCCAAGCTGTGAGATTTGAAACAAGATTACTGTTCACATGGCCGACTGTACGTTACATGCTCACGAGTAAGCTCAGCGCACAGCTTGGTCAGATTACAACCGGAGGGCCGAACTCACAATGTGGCATACAAAGAGATCCTTAACAAATCATTATTGGGATATTTTCACTCAGTTTAAAAAGCTTAATAAAAATTTTAAGGCAGTACTTCGGCGCTGTGAAGTGCGGGTATTTTGCTAGTTTAAAATAAAATACAAACAAGACAAGACAAAGAAGTAGCAGCAATATTGACGTGTAGTAAGCAATATGAACGTTGATGTGATGTATGGTATTTGCAATCTAGATCTATAAATATAGTCAACAGATAAGTAATATAATAAATAAATACAGTGTGAGGTAGTGCAGGAATGGCAGTGTGACTCGGTGTGTGACGAGAGTTGTTTAAGACGTGTAAACAATGACAGGTCAGAATGTTTCACAGCAGAAGGATATCATCCATCAATCAATCCATTGTCCAACCCACTATATCCTAACTACAGGGTCACGGGGGTCTGCTGGAGCCAATCTCCGCCAACACAGGGCACAAGGCAGGAAACAAACCCTGGGCAGGGTGCCAGCCGACCTCAGAGAAGGATACCAAGAGGGTCCAAGTCCTTAACGGTCAGTATGAGATCTTCAGTTCTTTTCTACCTGCACACTCGTCTTTACAGGACAGTGGCTTGATGTATAAAAGTCCTCGGGTCCTCAACATTGATGATCACCCTCGGGAAATCGTGCCACATGGCCGTAGTGCCGTAACTGACGCTCCCTCACAATGCAGGTCATGTGCCTCATTTGGGACTCCGTGAGCAACAAAAAGTCAGAGCAGCGGCACCCATGGATTCTCTGGAGAGACACAGGAGTCCAGTCTTCATCTCAGGTCACCGGTGAGCGTCCATGTCTCACAAACAGGGAGCACCAGGACTCTAAAGACGTGCACCTTCGTCCTTTTTCAGAGATATAACGAGAGCCGCACACCCATTCCCGGTGACCTCATGACCCCCATGCTGTCCCAATCCATCTACTGACTTCATAGGAAGAGACACCAGAGTCATGAATGTCACTGCCGAGGTAAGTGAACCTCTCGATGACGAGGTCGACACTCTCTCCGCTGACAGACACACTGCTGATGGCCGCGCCTAAGCAGTCATCAAAGGCCTGATCTTTGGTGTTTATCAGAAGCCCAGACTCTCGAGACCCCCGATCAGAGCCTCCATTGACTCCATGAAGACCACAGCATCGTCAGCAAAGTCGAGATCAGTGAATCTCTCTAATATTCTAATGATGAATCATTCAGCTGCTATGCTGGAGACGTCAACCATCAGAACTAACAAACTTCCTGCTTACTACAAGCTGGACCTCCTCTGTTCAAATGGAAATGTACATACTGGTCAACCTACGTTGAGGTCTAATAGTGCAAGACAACAAGCTTTTTGGATTCCAAACCCATTTTTTGTCCCTTTTAGACCCTCATTTACAGGCCAAAGGAGTCCACTCTTCATCTCAGGTCACCGGAGAGCATACATGTCTCACAAACAGGGAGCACCAGGACTCTAAAGACTTGGACCTTCGTCCTTTTACAGAGATATCTGGAGTGCTACACACCCCTTTGTGGTGACCTCATGACACCTACATGCTTTCTCAATCCATCTACTGACTTCATAGGAAGAGTCACATGAATGTCACTGCCGAGGTAAGCAAACCTCTCGATGACGAGGTCGACACTCTCTCTGCAGACAGACACACTGCCGATGGCCGTGCCCAAGAGGTCATCAAAGGCCTGGCTCTTTGGTTTTTATTCAGGACCCTCACAGGCCCAGACACTCTGACGACTCCTCACTCAGTCTCTCGAGAGCCCCCATCAGAGCCTCCATTGACTCCGTGAAGATCACAGCATCATCAGCAAAGTCAAGATCCATGAATCTTTCTTCACCAACAGATGCCCCACAGCCCCTGGACCCCACGACAACATAAAGATAATAATAAAACAGTAGCTCCTATTATTTTTTTTTTTTTTGGACCAGTAGAAGACCCACTGTTTCCAGTGTATGACTGGCACATATGTTGGTGGGGTCTGGTGCCCTGGCCTGCCTTTACACTCAGCCTGTGGCTGCACAACATGTTTTATGATTATCAGACTGCCACCTTCTGTGGTGGGCTGGCGCCCTGCCCAGGGTTTGTTTCCTGCCTTGTGTCCTGTGTTGGCTGGGATTGGCTCCAGCAGACCCCTGTGTTAGGATATAGCGGGTTGGATGGTGGATGGATGGAAGGATGGACTGCCACCTTGCTATCATACACAGCCCAGAAACTAAAGCTGTCCCATTAAAATGGCCAGAATGCACCTTTTCCGATTGGCACCTGCGTGGCAGTCACCATGACCCTGCCCAGCCTCAACCTGTACGTGAAGCTGACCAGAAACACGGCCACATTTGACAATTTTCTTGTCTTTCATTAACTTCATTTTATTTTTGTTCAGTATAACGTAGAGATAATGGAACCTGCACATATCATCAAAATCAATCTCTTTCTGTTAACAGGGAGGAAATGGCAGATTGCTACACGACGACGGCTCCATCCGGATCACGATGATAATGGAAAGCAGGAGTCAGTGTTACTCATTTTATTACGTAGCTTTTAGTGCTCTTTGTTTTACGTCAGACTCATGAGAATACTTGGTGACGTGTGAAGCCGAGCCGAGCTTACAGTGCAGCGACGGTCAAAAGGTGTGGAAAGTCCTTTGTAACGTTTTATAGATGAGTGTGTCCGTAAAATATACTGTAGTGTGCAAAAGGGTTAGGCACGTGTGGGAAAATGCAGCCAACAAAGACTGCTTTCAGAAATCGAAATAATGATTGTTTATTTTTATCAATTTACAAACAAATATACACATATACATATACAGTATACAGTGGTGTGAAAAACTATTTGCCCCCTTCCTGATTTCTTATTCTTTTGCATGTTTGTCACACAAAATGTTTCTGATCATCACACACATTTAACCATTAGTCAAATATAACAGAAGTAAACACAAAATGCAGTTTTTAAATGATGGTTTTTATTATTTAGGGAGAAAAAAAAAATTCAAACCTACATGGCCCTGTGTGAAAAAGTAATTGCCCCCTTGTTCAAAAATCACCTAACTGTGGTGTATCACACCTGAGTTCAATTTCCTGATTACTGCCACACCTGTTTCAATCAAGAAATCACTTCAATAGGAGCTGCCTGACACAGAGAAGTAGACCAAAAGCACCTCAAAAGCTAGACATCATGCCAAGATCCAAAGAAATTCAGGAACAAATGAGAACAGAAGTCATTGAGATCTCGCAGTCTGCTAAAGGTTATAAAGCCATTTCTAAAGCTTTGAGACTCCAGTGAACCACAGTGAGAGCCATTATCCACAAATGGCAAAAACATGGAACAGTGGTGAACCTTCTCAGGAGTGGCCGGCCGACCAAAATTACCCCAAGAGCGCAGAGACGACTCATCCGAGAGGTCACAAAAGACCCCAGGACAACGTCTAAAGAACTGCAGGCCTCACTTGCCTCAATTAAGGTCAGTGTTCACGACTCCACCATAAGAAAGAGACTGGGCAAAACGGCCTGCATGGCAGATTTCCAAGACGCAAACCACTGTTAAGAAAAAAGAACATTAGGGCTCGTCTCAATTTTGCTAAGAAACATCTCCATGATTGCCAAGACTTTTGGGAAAATACCTTGTGGACTGATGAGACAAAAGTTGAACTTTGTGGAAGGCAAATGTCCTGTTACATCTGACGTAAAAGGAACACAGCATTTCAGAAAAAGAACATCATACCAACAGTAAAATATGGTGGTGATAGTGTGATGGTCTGGGGTTGTTTTGCTGCTTCAAGACCTGGAAGGCTTGCTGTGATAGATGGAACCATGAATTCTACTGTCTACCAAAAATCCTGAAGGAGAATGTCCGGCCATCTGTTCGTCAACTCAAGCTGAAGCGATCTTGGGTGCTGCAACAGGACAATGACCCAAAACACAGCAGCAAATCCATCTCTGAATGGCTGAAGAAAAACAAAATGAAGACTTTGGAGTGGCGTAGTCAAAGTCCTGACCTGAATCCAATTGAGATGCTATGGCATGACCTTAAAAAGGCGGTTCATGCTAGAAAACCCTCAAATAAAGCTGAATTACAACAATTCTGCAAAGATGAGTGGGCCAAAATTCCTCCAGAGCGCCGTAAAAGACTCATTGCAAGTTATAGCAAACGCTTGATTGCAGTTATTGCTGCTAAGGGTGGCCCAACCAGTTATTAGGTTCAGGGGGCAATTACTTTTTCACACAGGGCCATGTAGGTTTGGATTTTTTTTTTCTCCCTAAATAATAAAAACCATCATTTAAAAACTGCATTTTGTGAGTTATATTTGACTAATGGTTAAATGTGTTTGATGATCAGAAACATTTTAGATCGACTTGACGCGCACCACATCGAGCCCCGTGCTATTGTGCTCTCGCCTGCCTGCCTCAGTAAGTCACCGTCGCTTCGCTCGTACTTTTTTACCGTTCATTTAATCAGGGGCCTCTCTACAGTTTTGTTTATTTTCGTTGTAATGTTCATTACATTTACGTATCATCTGGTCCATTGGCGGACCCTGCATCTCACAGCTAGGCCTTCAGTAGTGCTCCGTCTGAATCAACCCACCCCTCAAAAACTAATTTATGGTTATAAAAACCATCTTAGTGTGCAGAAATACAATATAAAGAGCCGCTGCATCGCAGACAGATAACTCCTGTAGCCACAATAAATGCCTTTATTGAACAGACAAACCAGGGTGAACAAGTTCCTTTCTACTGCAGCCACAGCCGCGACAATCATAAAAAACATCAAAAATAACTCATAAACTTGCAATATTATTTAGGAAAATTGCAACATTTTACTCACAAAAATTCGGATTATTTGTAAACAAAATCCATCCTTCTCTCTTTCCTCAAAAACAGTTCAATCACTCTGTCGTACGGATTATCTGTGCGCTTCAGTTCCATCAAAAAGTCCCTTTCTATTGCCATCGAAGCTAATGCTGAAAGTCGAACCTGCGGCTTCTAGCCAATCAATGGGTCTGAATACGGTGACGTCGCCATATGCCTGGTAGAGGGCCGTACTGACGCCAACTCAAAATCTGATTGGTTGAAGCAACAGGTTAATCGACATTTATTCTGTGTTAGAGTGCCGGCACAACGGATTGTGAAGGCCTCCCTCTCTGCCTGGCAACAAATGATGGCTGAAATGTGATTGGTTAAATGCTTTAATACGAAAATACACGCCTGGAAGCAGCACAACCATCAGAAAAGCTATGAAAGGAAGCGGACAGACTATTTGGAATTATTTAATAAGTATTCATGGACAAAATATAATTAACATCAGTTTGTGCTTCAGATATTTTTACTTATGAATATGCTAAGCACAGTCCTTCACCCGCGAATATTTACCTTATATGGGCAGGCACTCAATTACGTGGGAGGCGTGATGATGAGAGACGCAACTCCGCCTCCCACGGCCATCGAGCTGCAGTCTATTACAGTATATGGACGAAAAAATAGGTTCCAGTTATGACTGTTACGTGTAGAATTTCGAACTTTTGTAAGTAAGCTGTAAGGAATGAGCCTGACAAATTTCAGCCTTCTACCTACACGGGAAGTTGGAGAATTAGTGACGAGTCAGTGAGTGAGTCAGTCAGTCAGGGAGTCAGTCAGTCAGTCAGTCAGTGAGGGCGTTGCCTTTTATTATTACAAATAAAAAACCTGAGAAATCCCATGTCCATAAGTATTCACAGCCTTTGCTCAATACTTTGTTGATGCACCTTTGGCAGCAATTCCAGCCTCAAGTCTTTTTGAATCTGATGCCACAAGCTTGGCACACCTATCCTTGGCCAGTTTCGCCCATTCCTCTTTGCAGCTCCTCTCAAGCTCCAGCAGGTTGGATGAGAAGCGTCGGTGCACAGCCATTTTAAGATCTCCAGAGATATTCAATCGGATTCAAGTCTGGGCCACTCAAGGACATTCACAGAGTTGTCCTGAAGCCACTCCTTTGATATCTTGGCCGTGTGCTTAGGGTCGTTGTCCTGCTGAAAGATGAACCGTCGCCCCAGTCTGAGGTCAAGAGCGCTCTGGAGCAGGTTTTCATCCAGGACGTCTCTGTACATTGCTGCAGTCATCTTTCTCTTTATCCTGACTAGTCTCCCAGTTCTTGATGCTGCCACCACCATGCTTCACTGTAGCGATGGTATTGGCCTGGTGATGAGCGGTGTCTGGTTTCCTCCAAACGTGACGCCTGGCATTCACACCAAAGAGTTCAATCTTTGTCTCATCAGACCAGAGAATTGTGTTTCTCATGGTCTGAGAGTCCTTCAGGTGCCTTTTGTCAAACTCCAGGTGGGCTGCCATGTGCCTTTTACTAAGGAGTGGCTTCCGTCTGGCCACTCTACCATACAGGCCTGATTGGTGGATTGCTGCAGAGATGGTTGTCCTTCTGGAAGGTTGTCCTCTCTCCACAGAGGACCTCTGGAGCTCTGACAGAGTGACCATCGGTTTCTTGGTCACCTCCCTGACTAAGGCCCTTCTCGCCCGATCGCTCAGTTTAGATGGCCGGCCAGCTCTAGGAAGAGTCCTGGTGGTTTTGAACTTCTTCCACTTACAGATGATGGAGGCCACTGTGCTCATTGAGACCTTCAAAGCAGCAGAAATGTTTCTGTAACCTTCCCCAGATTTGTGTCTCGAGACAATCCTGTCTCGGAGGTCTACAGTCAATTCCTTTGACTTCATGCTTGGTTTGTGCTCTGACATGAACTGTCAACTGTGGGACCTTCTATAGACAGGTGTGTGTCTTTCCAAATCATGTCCAGTCAAATTAATTGACCACAGGTGGACTCCAATTAAACATCTCAAGGATGATCAGGGGAAACAGGAGGCACCTGAGCTCAATTTGGAGCTTCATGGCAAAGGCTGTGAATACTTCTGTACATGTGCTTTCTCAATTTGTTTATTCTTAATAAATTTGCAAAAATCTCAAGTAAACTTTTTTCACGTTATTATGGGGTGTTGTGTGTTAGAATTCTGAGGAAAAAATGAATTGAATCCATTTTGGAATAAGGCTGTAACATAACAAAATGTGGATGCGCTCTGAATACTTTCCGGATGCTCTGTATACCAAACAGGTGCTAATGATCATGAATGTCACACGCAGGTTGAAACAGAGTCATGAACTGAAACAGAAACAGCTGAGTAGGAGGTTTAAAACTGGGTGAGGAGCAGCCGAGCTCTGCTACCAAGATGAGGTTGTGGAAGACAGTTTCATGTCATGGCAAGATTGAGCACAGCATCAAGACACGAGGTAGTTCTACGGCATCATAAAGGTCTCTCCCAGACAAAGATGCCAAAGCAGACTGGGGTTTCAAGATGTGCTGTTCAAGCTCTTTTGAAGAAGCACAAAGAAACGGGCAACGTTGAGGATCGTAGACGCAGTGGTCGGCCAAGGAAACTTAGTGCGGCAGATGAAAGATGCATCAAGCTTATTACCCTTTGAAATCAGAAGATGTCCAGCAGTGCCATCAGCTCAGAACTAGCAGAAACCAGTGGGACCCATGTACACCCATCTACTGTCCGGAGACGTCTGGCCAGAAGTGGTCAGTATGGAAGAGTTGCAGCCAAAAAGCCATACCTCTGACGTGGAAACAAGGCCAAGCGACTCAAGTATGCATGAAAACATAGCAACTGGGGTGCAGAAAAATGGCAGCAGGTGCTCTGGACTGATGAGTCAAAATTTGAAATATTTGGCCGCAGCAGAAGGCAGTTTGTTCGTCGAACGGCTGGAGATCGGTTCAATAATGAGTGTCTGCAGGCAACAGTGAAGCATTGTGGAGGTTCCTTAAACGTTTGGGGCTGCATTTCTGCAAATGGAGTTGGAGATTTGGTCAGGATTAATGGTGTTCTCAATGCTGAGAAATACAGGCAGATACTTCTCCATCATTCAGTACCATCAGGGAGGTGTATGATTGACCCCAAATGTATTCTGCAGCAGGACAACGACCCCAAACATTCAGCTAAAGTCATTAAGAACGATCTTCAGCGTAAAGAAGAACAACAAGTCCTGGAAAGTGATGGTATGGCCCCCACAGAGCCCTGATCTCAACATCATCGAGTGTGTCTGGGATTACATGAAGAGACAGAAGGATGTGAGGAAGCCTCCGTCCACACAAGATCTGTGGTTAGTTCTCCAAGATGTTTGGAACAACCAACCAGCCGAGTTCCTTCAAAAACTGTGTGCAAGTGTACCTAGAAGACCTGATGCTGTTTTGATGGCAAAGGGTGGTCACACCAAATATTGATTTAATTTAGATTTCTCTTTTGTTAGTTCACTGCATTTTGTTGATTGATGAAATTGATTAAATGATTAACACTTCCATTTTTGAAAGCATTCTTTGTTTACAGCATTTTTTCACACCTGACTAAAACTTTTGCACAGTACTGTGTGTGTGTATTAAATTTAGCGGTAACTGTTGACTGTGACCTGAATTTTAAATCGCATATTCATCAGACCACTAGGACAGCATTTTTTCACTTAAGAAACATAAGTAAAGTTAGACCTCTTATATCATTGAAAGATGCTGAGAAATTAATTCACGCTTTTGTTTTTAGTCGACTAGATTACTGTAACGCACTCCTCTCAGGACCACCAAAAAAAGACAGAAATAAGTTACAACAAGAGCAGAATGGAGCTGCTAGAATCCTAACTAGAAAAGGAAAATCTGAGCACATCACCCCAGTCTGAGCGTCACTACACTGGTTACCTGTGCCATTTAGAATTGACTTTAAAATACTGCTTATGGTTTATAAAGCCTTAAATAATCTCACTACATCTTATGACACATTATATTCCAAATTGTAACCTCAGATCTTCAAATGAGTGTCTCCTTATAATTCCAAAAGCTAAACTTAAAAGAAGTGGTGAGGCGGGCAGGCGGCCTTCTGCTGTTATGCACCTCAAATCTGGAATAGCCTGCCAATAGGAATTCACCAGGCTGATACAGTGGAGCACTTTAAAACACTGCTGAAAACACATTACTTTAACATGGCCTTCTCCTAACTTCACTTTAACTTAATCCTGATACTCTGTATGTTCAATTCATCATAATAACTATTCATGGTGGCTCTAAAATCCGTACTGACCCCTACTCTCTTTTCTGTTTCTTTTTCTGGTTTCTTTGTGGTGGTCTGCGCCACCACCACCTACTCAAAGCATCAGGATGCACCAACAATGATGGACAGATTGAAAGGCAGAAGTCTACGTGACCATCATCTTCATCAAGTCCTTACGTGAGAACCCTAAATACAAAGAGGACTGTTTTCATTTAGGTAGGTAGAATGCGCAGAGGGGACTCGGTGGTCTCGTGGCCTCAGACCCCCTGCAGATTTAATTTATTTATTTTTATTTTTATTTTTATTTTTCTCTCCATTTTTCTCTATTGTTTTTTTTTTTGTTTTTTTTCTGTCCTTTCTGTCTTACTGTGTCTTTTATTTTTCTATTCTTTATTATGTAAAGCACTTTGAGTTCCATTGTTTGTATGAAAACGTGCGACAGAAATAAATGTGGTTGTTGTTGTAGCATGTGGCCGGGCCCTTGAGAGGACCAGGGGAGCAAGTCTGCCCAGTACGTTACCTCCCCCCGGACGCTAGACGGCAGCCCCCCCTGGGTTATAGCGGTGCCTCGGACTGCTGCAGGGCTTCATGGGAGTTGGAGTTCGGTGCAGCCCTGTTGGCATCCACAGGGGGCGCTGCAGCTGGAGTTGCTGAGCCCTTATGGGCAGTTTGCCTGCCACATCCGGAAGTGCAGTCGGAAATGAAGCACATGGAGCACTTCTGGGCGGAGGCCAGAGTCAGGAGGAGGAAGACGAAGGTGTGGCCCGCAGGCGAAGAAATAGAAATTAAACATTTATTTGTTTTATAAGTGTGCCTCCCGTGTCTGTCTGTGTCGGATTGGCACTCATATAGCGCCTTTCAGTCACAATCTGTGTGTATATAAAATGCTCAAAAAAATGAAAGGACCACTCAAAAAACCCCTCAGATCTCAATGGGAGAAAGAAAACTCCGGCTGTCTCTACTGCTGTGGACTGATATGGTGATGTGTGAGGAACGAGAGGATGGAAATGAAAACGATGAACCGACAGAGAGAGACACCCTGAAAATCAAAGGGAACAAATGATATGGCAGGCAGACAGGCAGGCGAGTCCAATTGGCCAAAATGTCATTGCAGCAACTCACAATCGTGCTCAGGAGTTTGTATGCCGCCCCCCGTGATTGACCATCTGGACCAGAGCATCACTGAGCTCCTGGACAGGCTGAGGCGTCAGATGGACCGAAACATAACGTCCCACCCAGAGGTGTTCTATTGGAATGAGGTCAGGTGAGTGAGCGTGGAGGGGTTGGGGGTACAGCCAATGGTATCAATTCCTTCATCCTCTCGCCATTTGAGGCCGGGCATTGTCGTGCACCAGGAGGAACCAGCATAGGCTCTGACAATCTGACAAGGGGTGGTCCAAGGATTTCATCCCAATACCTAATGGCAGTCAAGGTGCCCACCATTGTCTAGCCTGTAGAGGTCAGTATGTCCCTTACTACACTGACAATCACTGAGCCCCCACCACACCGGTCCCGCTGAACGATGTTACAGGCCGCATAACGTTCTCCACGGCTTCTCCAGACCCTTTCACGTCTGTCACATGTGCTCAGGGTGAACCTGCTCTCATCTGTGAAAAGCACAGGGTGCCAGTGGTGGACCTGCCAATCCTGATATTCTATGGCAAATGCCAATTGAGCTCCTCGGTGCCCACTAGAGGACGTTAGGCCCTCCAGCCACCCTCATGAAGTCTGTTTCTGATTGTTTGCTCAGAGACATTCACACCAGTGGCAGGCCTGCCTGCTGATCATTTTGTAGGCTCTGCCAGTGCTCATCCTGTTCCTCTTTGCCCAAAGGAGCAGATACCGGTGGGTCCTGCTGATGGGTTAAGGACCTTCTATGTGGGATCCTGTCCAGCTCTCCTGGAGTAACTGCCTGTCTGTCTCCTGGAATCTCCTCCATCCCCTTGAGACTGTGCTGGGAGACACAGCAAACCTTCTGGCAATGCCACGCGCTATTGAGTGCCATCCTGGAGAAGTTGGACGGCCTGTGCCACCTCTGTAGGGTTCAGGTATGGCCTCATGCCACCAGTAGTGACACTGACCGTAGACAAATGGAAAACGAGTGACAGAACAGATGAGGAGGGAAAACTGTCAGTGGCCTCCCTCCAGCTGTTAACCCATTCATTCCTGTTTTGGGGGTCGTCTCATTGTTGCCCCTCTGGTGACCAAAACAACTCAAACTGATGAACAAGCCCCTCTGCTACTTCACTGAGCAGATCAACAGCCCACAAGTGTCACTGACTTGATGCTCGACTCTCATTAAAACGGGTTCCTTTCATTTTGTTGAGCAGTCGGTTATCATCCAACCCACCATATCCTAACTACAGGGTCACGGGGGTCTGCTGGACTCAATCCCACACAACACCGGGCACAAGGCCACCGTAGGGGACACACAATCTATTTTTTTTTTGTTTTTGTCAGTAATTTGTTGTGAAGGCTAAGGGGGCGCCAGTGACCCCAAAACACGAAGACGTTACAGTATGAGGTTCAGATAACTTGTTGTTTATTACAAGAACACACGATAAGTGGGTCCTGCCCTGTCCTGTCCTGTCCTGCCCTGTCCTGCCCTTCTCTCTTCCTCCCAAACTCCGACTCTCATGGACAAGGCGCTGCCTTCGCTTTTATTGAGTGCTTTACTTACGACGCCAGGCCAGTTGGACATTGGAAGCCCTTCTGGGTCGAACAGAAGTGCCAGCTAACAGTACGTCTCCCTGCAGCGCCCTCTTGTGGCTCCCTCTGATGCCAGCAGGGCTGTGCTGCCAGACTACAACTCCCAGCATTCCCTGGTGATTCCCAGATATTGTGGGCTGCTGTCCTCTAGTGACCGGGGAGAATAAACGCCCCACTGAGACCATTCTTCTCTGTTCTCTCCTTTCTTCCTGGCCAGAGAAGGTCCGGGCACCTGTGCCCCTGCCTGAGGTTTTCTACCCTGGGTAAGGAATCTTTTTTCCTGCTCAGGATGTCCATCCATCTCATGTGACACTTAACGTGTTTTTCATTTTTTTTTTTACATCAATAAAAGTATTGTTATGGCACTCTTTGCTTTAGAAAGTAATCTGACTGGATTTGGCATCGATAAAGTAAATCAAATCAAAATAAAAGAAGAAAAATGTGGTTTGAAATTATTAAAAAAGGAAAACAAATTCAAGAACATCTGAACTTCCTGCGGGTAGCGAGGCCCCCTAAATACACACAGGAAACAAAAAGGTGCTGCGGAGTCACGGGCCACCTTCAGCCCCCCAATACCTGCCAACCCCCTTGCATCAGCCCCCCCTCAGTATCCCCACCCTCAGCCCCCCTGTGTCGGCCCACCCTCAAAGGACGTTGGCCCTCGTGTTCACTTCGTGCACCCAGTCGTCTTTATGCTTTTATGTGAATCCTGAGTATCTGCGGTTTTTGCACATCCACGGAAAGTCCTGGAACCAGTAAGGTGGGCCGACCAGTTCGTAACGTGTGTTACTTTTAATGAGAAATTAGGGTTCTGCGCTGTAACTAAACCTGCCTTCTTCATCAGCTTGTTGATTCGGTGGTCCTCTCCTGAAGTGATGTGACCAGCCCAGCCCACCACACAGGCCATGAAGATGAAGATGAAGATGTCAAGGATGTCCCTGCCCACACAAAAGGAGAGCAGCCCCCTAAGAAAAGAAAGAGTCTGCTCTGCCTGTTCTTGTAAAGCTCCTCTGTGGTCCGAGACCACTCCAGCCTGCCGTTGATGTGGACCCCCCAAGACTGTGACGCAGTGCATCATCTCCCTGAGTGGCCGTCCCCTCTGCCTCAAGTCACCCCGTTAGTGTAGAATGTCAACCGGTGACGTGGGGTCATGTGCCCTGCTGCCATATTTGTGATGAGGTCACCGCCCTGTTAATAATAATAATAATAATAAAAATAATAAAAGGCACCTTTTACAACACTCTGGACCAGAACAGGCCGTTCAGCCCAACAAGGCTCGCCAGTCCTGTCCACTTCATTCTTCTAAAATAAAACATCAAGTCGAGTTTTGAAAGTCCCTAACGTCTTACTGTCTGCCACACTACTTGGTCGCTTATTTCAAGTGTCTATCGTTCTTTGTGTAAAGAAAAACTTCCTAATGTTTGTGCGAAATTTACCCTTCACAAGTTTCCAGCTGTGTCCCCGTGTTCTTGATGAGCTCATTTTAAAATACAAGTCTCGATCCACTGTACTAATTCACTTAATCATTTTAAACATTTCAGTCAGGTCTCCTCTTAATCTTATTTTGTTTAAACTGTAAAGGCTCAGCTCATTTAATCTTCCCTCATAATTCATCCTCTGTAGCCCTGAATCAGCCTGGTCGCTCTTCTCTGGACCTTCTCTAGTGCTGTTATGTCCTTTTTGTAGCCTGGAGACCCAAACTGCCCCAGGACTCCAGATGAGGCCTCACCAGTGTGTTATAAAGCTTGAGCAGAACCTCCTGTGACTTGTACTCCACACATCAAGGCGCTATATAACCTGACATTCTGTTAGCCTTCTTCATGGCTTCTGAGCACTGTTGGGAAGTTGATAGCTTGGAGTCCACTATGACTCCTAAATCCTTCTCATAAGGTGTACTCTCGATTTTCAGACCCCCATTGTGTATTCAAACCTAATATTTTTACTTCCTATGTGTAATACTTTACATTTACTAACATTAAATTTCATCATCCACAAATCTGCCCAAGCCTGTCTGCTATCCAAGTCCTTCTGTGATGATATAACAGATTCCAAATTATCTGCTAGTCCACCTATCTTGGTATCATCTACAAACTTCACCAGCTTGTTACTTATATTCCTATCTAAATCATTTATAGATATTAAAAATAACAGCGGCCCCTATCACTGCCCCCTGCTGGTCACCACTCTTAACATCGGCCAGTTCTGATGAGGTTCCTCACACCATCACCCTCACCTTCCTGTGTCTGAGCCAATTCTGCACCAATCTACATACATCACCATGAACTGCCACTTCTTTTAACTTGATGCCCACCCTCTCATGTGGCACCTTATCAACTGCTTTCTGAAAGTCCACATCAATAGTCTCATCTGCTCCACTCTGATCAGATCCTTTTGTTGCCTCCTCATAGAATTCCAACATGTTAGTAAAACACGACCTCCCTCTTCTGACCCCATGCTGACTGTTCCTCATAACTCCTGTCCTTGCCATGTGTCGCTCAATCTTCTCCTTAATAATTCCTTCCATTAATTTTCCTGTGATGCACGTTGGTTTGTCTTGTGGTGGATGCGGCAATGCACCGTATCAGTGCGCGATCCTAACCTCTATCTCATGTTAAGCTTACTGGCCAATAGTTGCTTGGATCCACCCAGTCACCCTTTTTATATAATGAGATGGTTTTTTGCCATTTTCCAGTCCTTCAGAATCTCTCGAGTCTGCTGTGACTTCCTATAAATATGCGTTGAGGGTTTCTATCTGCACTCGCTAGTCTCCTTAAAAACTCGAGGGTCGATATTATCTAGTCCTGGTGATTTGTTTGATTTCATCTTATTTAATCTTAGCAGCTCTTCTCTCTCTTCAATTTCCAAATCCCTCAGTACCTCCTTAGTAGTCCCTGTTACTGCTCTGAGGTTATCCACTTGCTCACTTGTGAACACCTCAGAAAAATGTAAGTTTAGGGCATCTGCTATTTCATTGTCCATATCTTTTAATTCCCCTTTACTATTCCTGATGCACTTGACCTCCTCCTTAATTGTTTTTTTACTACTAAAATACTGAAAGAATCTCTTGGGGTCTTCTTTCGCCTTATCTGCTATTTTCCTCTCCAACTGTCTTTTAGCCTCCCTGATATCATTTTACATGAATTTAAAAATGTTTTTCTCTAATGACACAATAAAGGGCTAACGCATTAAATAAGTGTGTGCCTGCCTAATTAAGGTGGGCATTCCAAATCAAAGCAGGCCCTGGCTGAAAAAGACCCCCTCCCAATCTAGTCAACGTCTTGAGTGTAAGCAAAAAGCCCTGCAGAAGAAGCACACACACTTTTTAATTTCTTGTTGTTTTGCTGTGTGCCCGAGGGTGTGTCCAAGTATGCTGCCATTCTTGCCAATTAAAACAAACCAGAGATGCCAGCCTTTATTAAATTCTCTCTGGCAGAGAGCTTTCAGCACACTGCCAAGTACTGCATACAGTGGTTCTGTTTATAGCTCCTTAGACATCTGGCGGCACGGTGACGCTGTGGGTTACGCAGACCCCTCACTGCACTACTTGACCTCTTGTAGAATTTGTGTGTCGGTCCAGAGACGAGCTTCTGCTGTCCAGTTGATTAATGAGACCCCTCGTGTACCTGATGGGCGCCCCACCACCCCCTCGACGCTCGTCACTGCAGTTGTCTAAAAACATCCGGCATCCCAGTACTGGAAAACATAAATTTTAAAATGGGACGGGAATGGAAGTCAACATCAGCTTTCCACTCAATGGCCCCACACACCCTTTGACACCCACTGCACCACCTGTGGGAAAAAAAATCTGATATGCCTGCACTGGAAAAAGTAGATAGATGGATAGAATGAAAGGCACTATATGACAGATAGATAGATAGATAGATAGATAGTGAAAGGCACTATATAATAAATAGATAGATATTAAAGGCACTATATAATAGATGGATAGAGAGATATGAAAAGCACTATATAATAGATAGATGGTGAAAGGCACTATATAATAGATAAAGAGATAGATATGAAAGGCACTATATAATAGATAGATAGTGAAAGGCACTATATAATAGAGAGATAGATAGATAGATATTAAAGGCACTATATGATAGATAGATAGTGAAAGGCACTATATAATAGATAAAGAGATAGATAGATAGATAGTGAAATGCACTATATAATAGAGAGACAGATAGACAGAAGGAAAGGCACTATATGATAGAGACTTTATTAATCCCAAAGGAGAGTGCAGCGTTACAGCAGCAGCCGCCATCATTAATTCTCATCGTCTCAAGTATGTAAGCAGGATACAAAGTTAAATAACAAGAATTACCTGTAAATCTGTCGAAGTGGAAGGATTAACTAAATGTCAAGTGTTCAGAATGGCGCCTGCTTGTCAGTTACACATTTCACAGTAAAGGATGTCAGTGACTGGCACAGCATGTTGGCATGTGGCGTCATTGTCTGTTAAGAAGGCTGCTCGACCAGCTCAGTACCATTCAGCTCACAGGGAGCAAGACCACCTCGGCCGAGGGGTAAAGGTACGACCGAATTCACCTGATGCTCCTCGGAGGTCCGCACGTGTCTCCGTCTGTCACTGAAGGTGGTCCTCGTATGTGGGGTGAGGGTCCATTTCTGGAATGGTGACCGTCTGCACCACCACAACCTCCCAAGTTTATTATTTCGTCCATTGGCATCACCTGCACTTGTGCCATTTCCTTAGCACCCTACTGAACTGAAGATGGCACTGGTCACTGCAGACTGGCGGAAAACACAAATGAGTGGCCAAATGACCTCCACCTCCCCGTGTTGGCACTCTTCTCCAGCCTGGAGAGCTGTTTGTATGCCCTCACCATGTCTAAATCTTCGCCATCAATAAGAACTGGGGGCAGAGTGGGTTTGAGCCCCCTGCAGTCCACGATTATCTCCTTCGTCTTGTAACGGCCGACTCAGTCATCTGGACTGGCAACTACACCGCCAAGACCCGCGGCCTGGCAACCTGAGGGATCGTTAGACCAGACAAGTGGTACTTCTCCCAAATCACTTCCCCATTCGAAGATCAAAAATAAGCAAAAAGACAAACAGTATGTGAAATAATAAAAAGAGAATATATATTGAAAAAAAGAAGAGAACTGAAACAAATTCCAAACGATGTATTTATATCACACCCCGACCAGCCCTGACGTGACACACAACCCCAAAAGTGAGTGGCGGAGTCAACCCTCTACGTAGAAAATCCTAACCCTAAAAGTGCAACGATTTCATGTGACGTTTTTAGTTGGGCTTATTTTAAAACCTACATATATATGTTTGGCATCACTCTTCTCAGAATTTATAGAACTTTAACGTGATGTCGTTAGATTTTTAGATTCTTATTCCCTTTTTAAATTCTAAACCAAAAAATATCAAGAACTCACATCCCGTGAGACGAGACTTTGTGCCAAGAGATTTAACTACACCAGGGGCTGGAAATAAAAGACAAAGAGTAGGACAGCTGCTGTACAGGCTTTTAAATGTTCGAAGTGCCACGTGAGATGAAGATCAGAGGGGCACGGCAGCAGCAGCTGATCGAGCAAAGAGAAGGTAAAAAATAAAAAACTATTTGTTTCCATTGTATCACCGTTTAAGAGGGGGTTTGGGAGGAGCAACCGCATCTACTTGGGGTGCACTCAGCCCACCTCTTCACAACGCGAGCGGGGGGGATTGGTGAGTGAGGCGACTTAGACCCCCTAGTATAATAATAAAAAGGTGCAGCAATAAATATATAAGACAAACATAAAACGTGATGCACAAGAAACACCAAACACACATAAAGTCCAGGGAACTGTCCGGAGCGTGATTAATGGGAATGACCTCGAACCAGTTTGAAACTGTCCAGCGGTGATTGTAATGGAACATCAGAACACTCTGGACCAGAACAGGCCGTTCAGCCCAACAAATCTCGCCAGTCCTGTCCACTTCATTCTTCTAAATTAAACATCAAGTCGAGTTTTGAAAGTCCCTAACGTCTTACTGTCTACCACACTACCTGGTCGCTTATTCCAAGTGTCTATCGTTCTTTGTGTAAAGAAAAACTTACTAATGTTTGTGTGAAATTTCCCCTTCACAAATTTCCAACTGTGTCCCTGTGTTCTTGATGAACTCATTTTAAAGTCACCATCTCGATCCACTGGACTAATTCACTTCATAATTTTAAACACTTCAGTCAGGTCTCCTCTTCATCTCCTTAAGGCTCAGCTCTTTGAATCTTTCCTCCTAACTCATCCTCTGTAGCTCTGGATCAGCCTCGTCGCTCTTCTCTGGACCTTTTCCAGTGCTGCTATGTCTTTATGGAGACCAAATCTGCACCCAGGACTCCAGATGAGGCCTCACCAGTGTGTTATAAAGTTGAGCAGAACCTCCTGTGACTTGTACTCCACACATCAAGGCGCTATATAACCTGACATTCTGTTAGCCTTCTTGATGGCTTCTGAACACTGTCTGGAAGTCGATAGCTCAGAGTCCACTATGATGCCTAAATCCTTTAATCTTTCCTCCTAACTCATCCTCTGTAGCTCTGGATCAGCCTGGTCACTCTTCTCTGGACCTTCTCTAGTGCTGTTATGTCCTTATGGAGACCAAAACTGCCCACCGTACTCCAGATGAGGCCTCACCAGTGTGTTATAAAGCTTGAGCAGAACCTCCTGTGACTTGTACTTCACACATCAAGGCGCTATATAACCTGACATTCTGTTAGCCTTCTTCATGGCTTCTGAGCACTGTTGGGAAGTCGATAGCTTAGAGTCCACTGCGACTCCTAAATCCTTCTTATAGGTGGACTCTCGATTTTCAGACCGCCCATTGTGTATTCTTCTTCTTCTTCTTCTTCTTTGTTCGGCTGCTCCTGTCAGGGGTTGCCAAAGTGTATCATCAGTCCGCATATTGATTTGGCAAAATTGTACACCGGATGCCCTTCCTGAATTAACCCTCCCCATTTATCCGGGTTTGGGACTGGCACGAAGAAACACGCTGGTTTGTGCGTCCTCAGTGGCTGGGTTATTGTGTATTCAGACCTCACATTTTGACTTCCTATGTGTAATTCTTTACATTTACTGACATTAAACTTCATCTGCCACAAATCTGCCCAAGCCTGTCTGCTGTCCAAGTCCTTCTGGGATGATATAATGGATTCCAAATTCTCTGCTAATGCACCGATCTTGGTATCATCTGCATATATGCAATATGGAAGCATTTGATCGTTTACTCCTTTCCCGAAATGAAAAAAAGAAACTGACTCAGCATGTGGTCCTCGGTGTGTCCTGATATTTTTGTGACAATGGCGAGAGCGTCACAGGTCCGGCATTGAGAGAGGTGCGTGACGAGCCTGAATGGCATTTCTCTGTCTCTGCTGATGCGTTTCGGTGTTGCGTCCTGATTTTCTTCCTTTTCCCCCCTCCATCTTTGTTTTCTTCTCTCTCTCCTCACGTTTAAATAGTCTGGATGGTCTTGATGTGAGGGACAGGGGGTCACGGTCCTGTTTGGTTCCACAGAACCACAGTTTACACAGACACACCACAGGCTATACAAACGGGACTACGCCGCAAAAGACGCGACTTGGCACAAAACACATTAAGACGACCCCCATCCCCTTTGTGTAGCACCACTATACTACAGTCTTACTGATGTGGAGCTGCAGGGGTTTTCAGTTTGCACCGTTCTGCTAAGTCCTTCGCTGTCGTCCACCACTGATCCACCCCACTATGGCTGCCATGTCAGTTGACCGGATTTGGTGTCGTATCTGAAAATATCTGAAGTGTGAGGTGCGCAGAATCAGCAGGATGTAAGCAGGAGCCCCAGTGCTGCTCTTGACCAGGAGACTTGTTGAGCCACTATACGCTGTGGTCTGGGGGTCAGGCGGTCCATCCTCCTGGACCCTATGGTGGTCTCAGCAATCGCCGTCCGGAGCGTCCCCTCCAGTGGTTTGGGCTGTGAGCTGTTGAATGCTCTAATACGATGCTGCTGATTTTTGTATAGCGCCTTTCACCGAGTGCAGACGCAAGGCGGCGTTGAACAAATGCTCAGGTCAAACACGAGTAGATTATTAAATCACTAAATACGGAATTAGACACGTGTGTGTGTGTGTGTGTGTGTGTGTACAGGAGGCAATCAAAGAGCTTCACTGAGGGTAAGGGGCCGAGTCGGGGCTTCATGAAGGCCACTAATGCAGGGGTCCACAACTCCGGTCCTGGGGGCGCCGCAGCAGCTGCAGGTTTTCATTCTAACCTTTTGCTTAATTGGCGGTCCATCCACAGTCCATCCACGTCATGCGTGAGGGCGGACGACGGTGTGTGGAGCTGCACGGCGCTCCTCTGTCAACTGTTACATGTCATGAATTTGGGGGCTTCTGATAATTCATTCGTACGCCCAGCGGAGGCTTTTAATGACCTCAGCCATCGTTTAGCCACTCTCTGCAAATCTCCTGGCCCGGTCTCACCGGCACTCTGCAAGTCCTCATTTTTGAAGTCTTATTCTTGTTTGTTGCACTCTCTGCATTTCGGATCGACGAGCTGCGCGCTTCGGGTTGTTCTGTTAGTGGAGAGCGGGCTGGAGATCGAGCCGGCGTCGCGCACTTTGTCCGGCCCACTTTCCTCGTTCATGGCATTGCCGTGCGCTCCTGCGCGCGCCCCCGCCAGCTTAACTCCGTATTGTAGTCGGGTATCTGGGGAGGGGCGGGGCGGGGGCGGGGCGGGGCGTGGCGGGCGGTGTTCTCACTTCACCAAAAATCAGTCGGTGCTTTGCTTTTGCTGGACTTCTTTTCAGTTTATCAATAAAAATTTGTTCACACAAAAATATATATATATATATATATACAGAATGTTTAAAATATTACTATAATGCACATTATTTCTGTTTAGCGTCCTTTTTATGATCTTTTTTTTTATGCACTGTGCTGGAGTACAGCAACTAAGCATTTCACTACATAATGGACTGTGTGTGTAATTGCATGTGACACATGACATTGGATTTGATTTAGATACAATGCCACTACATGATGGATAGATAGATGTGAAAGGCACTATATAATGGCTAGTGAGATAGGAATGGCACTACATGATGGATAGATAGATGTGAAAAGCACACATATCAAAAACAAACTTTAATGCATCACCACCAGTACTCCCCAGTACACTCCTCCGGCTCTGCACATAGATATATTAAAAATTATAAATCTGATGTGTTAAGTTTATTACCACTACTCTCCCAGTAAAATCTTCTTAAGCTACACTTTAATTCCAAAATGTGCTTCGAGTAATACAAATAACACTTTCGCTTTAATTCCAAACCTGCCGTCCTACTCGTCATATGTTATACATATCATAAAGCAAATGTAATAATTTAATTCATGGATTGATTACCAGGTAGCACCCCCCCCCCCTTAAAAGAACATAGATAGATTGAAGTGAAAAGCACTATATAATAGATAGATAGATAGATAGAAGTGAAAGGTACTACATAATAAATAGATAGACAGATAAATATGAAAGGTACTATATAATAGATAGACAGTAAAGAAAGGCACTATATAACAAATAAATAAACACAAAAAACACTATATAATAGATAGATAGATAGACAGATAAAAGTTAAAGGCACTATATAATAGACAGATAGACTGTATAATATATATAGATAGAGAGATAGATGGATAGAAATACACTATATAACAGATAGATAGAAATGAAAGGCACTATAGAATATATAGATACAAAGTAGATAGATAGATATGAAAGGCACTATATAATAGATAGATACAAAGTAGATAGATAGATATGAAAGGCACTATATGATAGATAGATAGATAAAAGTGGAAGGAACTAAATAGATAGATAGATAGATAGATAAAGGTTAAAGGCACTATATAATAGACAGATAGACTGTATAATATATATAGATAGAGAGATAGATAGATAGAAGTGAAAGACACTATATAACAAATAAATAGACATGAAAGGCACTATATGATAAATAGATAGATAAAAGTGGAAGGCACTAAATAGATAGATAGATAGGCACTACATAATAGATAAGTACATAATATTATATTTACCCCAAGGAGAGATCAAAATTGATATAAAAATAATTTTTGCCTGGAGTATTCCTTTAATCCACCTATCCATTTGTCACTTTTCCCAAACAGGGTCACAGGGATGCTGCAGCCTATCCCAACAGACGTCAGATACGAGGCAGGACGAGTCTCTGGACGGGCGCCAGTTCAGTTACTGATGATTTGTTAATTTAAATGCTAACGAGTTAAATGAGACTCAACGCACCCAAGCTTGACTTCTGCCAGTCTAACTGAACATCACTTTAATTGAACTTTTCCAGCAATGTGAAGCTAACTAAAAGGTCGTAAGCAACGCACAATTCATTGATCAAAAGAAAATCCCGAAGACTTACTGAGTCAGAGTTACTGAAATCTGTCTGTCCAGAAAGAGTCATAAAGCAATCTCTAAAACCTTAGGACTCCAGCAGACCACTGAAAGAGCCAGCAACTCCAAATGGGGAAGACGTGAAGCGTGGAAGGATTAGTAAACTGACAACAAGAACGCATGGAAAACTCATCTGGGAAGTCACAGAAGAACCCAGACAGACATCTCAGGAACTGCAGGCTTCTCTCAGCTCAGTTAATGTCAGAGGTTATGACTCCACCATAAGAAGGACATTGGGCAAAAATGGCATCCATAGGGGAGATGCAAGGTGAAAACCACTGATAAACAAGAGGAGTGCAAAGGCTTGTATAACATTTTCCAAAAAGCACCTTGATTACCCCCCAAAACTTTAGGGATAATGTTCTGTGGGCTGAGGAGTCGATAGTTGAACTTTTTGGAAGATGTCAGTTCCTTTACAGCTTCCACAATAAGACCATCAGGCCCACAGTCAAACATGGTGGTGGTGGTGTGATGGTGTGGGGATGCTTTGCTGCTTCGGGGTCTGGATGACTTCATATAACTTAGAGAAGTGTGAATTCAGACAGCACTGAAGGAGAACATCTGCTCACCAGTCCATGATCTGAAGCTCAAGCATAATTGGGTTATGCAGCAGGACATTCTGAGGTACAAGAGGAATTCCACCTCTGAATGTCTGGGGAAAACAACACACCAAACGAAGGTTTTTCAAAGTCCTGACTTGAACCCTGATGGAGATGTTATGGTGGGACCTAAAACCTTCCAATGCAACTGAATGAAAACAATTCTGTAGATAGGAGTAGGACAAGTGTGGAATTAGTGGACTTGAAACCTTAACTAAGGTTGTCACTTCAAATCCCACTACTGACACCATGTGACACTGAGCAAGTCACCTACCTGTGTTCCAAATGGAAAAAAGAAAATGAAATTAAACCAATGGTATTTCAGATGTTGTAAGTCACCTTGAATAAAGGCGTCAGCCAAATAAATAACTTGTAAATCTAATAATAGACGTCATCCACAGCGATGCCAATAAAGATCTCCTGCTAGTAGAAGGATTTGATTCTAATTGTTGGTGCCCAACAATCAAGTATTAAGTTTAGCGGGGGCATTTACTTTGTCACAGCGGTGACCCAGATGTGGCTGAACTTTTACCCTTCAATAAATCAGTCATTTAAAAATGGTGCATTGTGTTCACTTAGCTTGTCTTTTGTATTATGCTGAAACTTTTTGGAGATCAGAAACAATGAAGTGTTATGAATGAGCGAAAACTGAGGAACTTGGGAAGGGGGCAAATACTTTTTCACTGCACTGCACATCGTTCCAGAGATAATTGTGCTCTTAAATTTATTCTTACTTTAATATAATTCTAACTGTGCAGTTGCTTCAAATCACTTGTTTATGAATTATTATTATTATTATTATTTATAGTTACCTTGCTTTTATTTTGCACGTGTATAGTCTGTTTTGTATTAAACGAATGCTTCTTTGTTTTTACATCCATCGTTTGGGATTTTTTGTCGCCAGGGGTGAACCCTGTCTCGGGGTATCCACATGGGCTTCGACTGGCACTGCCCACTTATCCACTGTTAGGATGGCAGGGAAGCTGGAGCCTAAGCCATCAACCTTCGGACACTAGGGAGGAACAAACGCCTGGATGGTGCGTCAGTCCATTTGTAATAATAAATTCGATCACTAAGGGAAGCTGATTGCTTAGTTTTGACAGCTCCATTGACCATTCACGCAAAAACGCCGCCTGGTAATGTTGCCCTGCTTACGGGTTTAAATTGCTTGCTGCGGAGAGTAAATATTACTTACTGCATCCATCCCTCCAAAGATAAACGCACACCTTCTTGGACTGTTCTTTTTCCACGCACGTATTTAATATCCGTGAGTGGATTATGAATATGCGTATAAACCATCGATCTTCTTCCTCGTCGCGTTAAAGCGATCCAAGGTCCCTCCACTCCGATCCCGCTCGCTGAAGTGAAATTCGCGTGGCCGAGCTGTTCGGATGCGCCCGAGTCCAGCCGAGCTGTGACGTCACGGCGCTTCCGCTGTCACTCGCCTGGCGTTCTCCGGCAAACAGGGAATCAGTGCCGAGTTTACATGGAGTAGCGCCTCCGACGCCACCACTCTTGTGGATACAAAGTTTTCTGGCTGAAAAAACGAAGGAATAGACTAAGGACCGTCCCGAGAATTGCGAGCAGCGGCTAAGGAAATAAAGGGGAAACAACGAAAGAAAAGCGCAAAAAGAATGGAGCCGGAATGAAGGAGAAATCTCCACGAGAACTTGCAATGGAGACTTTACTCGCCGGGCTGTTACTTTACAGCCATCTCCTTCTAATTGGCGGTAAGTTACGGAGTATTTGTTGCGTTGTATTGGACCGGGAAGCGGTTCGATGTCGGCTTGCGGTTGTTTTTGGGCGCCCGTTTGTGCGGGTGCGTGTTTTTGGCCGCGAGTCGCGGTGCGAGAGCCCCCCGCTCTACTGCTCTTTTGTCTCGGTGTTGTGCGCTCTCCTTTGTGGCACATTTCTTGCTGGCGTGGAAGCCTTTCCGTGGGACGACTGTGCGATCGGTCGTCGTGTAAACTTTATTATTATGATTTTTTTTTTGAGGAAGATTTAGAGTTTTGCAAAAGGCCCGGGACTTAGTCTTGTTGGGGGGGTGGTGGGGGGTCGAGTGAAAATGTGCTCGTTTTCGTCGACACCTTCATTTGCATCGCGCTGGACAAAAGTGTGCGCTTCCCCCTTTTCTGTGCTCTCGAGGCCTCCGACGCTGCTTTGCAATTGATTGGAAGCGGTGTCGGGTGTCACAAAGTTTAGGCTCTGCTTAACTGGCCGGCTACAACTCGCATCTGCTGCGAAGAGACACAAAACCCCCTTCTCGCTCGCTCTTTTTGTCTGTTTTTTGTCAGGACTCGAATCGTTTTCTCTTGCCGGGGATAGGAAATCGCAAAGCTCACGTTCACACGAACGCGCACCCCGACACGGACACGGCTGCCGTTCCCCTCGGTGCCCGTGTGTACAACTGTTCTGTACGTTTTGTTTGTGTGGGAAGCTTTCGGTTAAGCTTAACGCCGTTTGAGGAGTCAAAATATCGATTTTCTTCTCCCCCTGCGCGTGTGCTGCTTACATACATACCTTTTTGGAATTGTTTTTGTTTGGAGCAAATGCCGTGTCGAGATTTCATTTGTAGGAACGTTACGGTGCGGGTTCTGTCTTTACATTGATGAACTGTAGTGGAAACCGGGCCTGCCGTCATCGTGAGCCCGTTTAACTTAACATTTCAGGCTCTTTTAACATTTCCGACGTCGTCGTTTATTTGAACGGTTACCCTCCAGTAGGTACCGAGTGAATCGAACTTCGTTATTATTATATTGTTTGGTTCAGCCGTTTCTCTGTTATTTGTGACGGAGATCACGTAATGATCCAGGCATGTAGACCTGGGCCTCCACGAAATATTTGTTTTGGCTCCCGCAATTCGTAGACGCCGAATCTTTGTTTAAATACCGAGCTCTGCTGCCTGAGCGGTCGTCGCCTTGTTTTATCCGCAAGCAGAGATTGCAGCCTTTCGCAACAGTGTCCGATCTTATCATTTTTTGGGAAAAGGTTGTGTTCAGATTAATCAACATATTTGGCGTGCAAATATTTGAGGTGTTCTGTGAAATGACACCACATTACCCTTTAACGGGGATACCTTTTTTTCCCCGAATACTGTACGGCAGAACTCGCAGCTAGAAATGCCTGTTCGGTTTTCGTTTCATTGTTTCTTGTTTATATGCCTGCGTTATTACAAATCCAAGATCGAGCGGAGTACACTTTGATGAGTGCTTGCACGTCCTGACATCTCAAGTTGAAAGTTTGAACAATTTTTTTTTTTTTTTTTACCACAATTTGTTTTTACGTCACGCATTTAGATTCAGGTGGTTTAACTGGTAACGGAACTTCACTCTCGGAGCTCAGACCTGTGGTGCTGGCAGTGTGGAAGTTTCATGTTCTGCCTGGTGCTTGTCCTGCAGGCTTGGTTTACTCCATATGAACGTGCCTGCTGTGCGCGGGACAGATGTTTGTCCCGTTTTAAAACCGTTACTGTTCAAACGGGTTTCTTATCAGACAGTTAGGACAAACTGTAGACATCTGTTGTTTTTGGAAGCAGGCATATTAAATAGATACAGAGGGTATGCTTCATCGGCCCTGTCTTAAATCCATTACCTTTAAAAGCAGGGATCTTATTAATAGGACGATTCAAGTATATACCCAATTGTCTTGAACCTGTTATTTAAAAAAAAACAAAACAAAACGGACATCATATTGGATATATACTTCATTTGTCCTGTCTTGGACCTGTTACTTTTAAAAGCAGGAATCTTACTTGTGTACTAAACGGATGGCAGTGAAACTTCTCCCATGGAGCCCAACACCAGAATGGGTAGGGAGAACCTTGTGCAGCCTCCCTTCTTCAATTTGGGCCTTAAAATTGAAACGTAATAATACGTTCTAATTGGACGTTTTGAATTTCTATAATATTCCAGTTTCTGTAAATTTCTAGATTTTTTTTTTTTAATCCCAATAAATGTTATGAATTTGTCAAAACATTTCTGTCATGCTGTTCGTTTAGTACACCAAGTACCCTTATTAGATAGGACAAATAAAGAATATATCCAACTGTCTTGAACCCATTACTTTTAAAAACAGAAATCTCATTAGGTAGGTAGTACAAATAAAGTAAATGTCTAACTGTCTTGAATCTGTTATTTTTAAAAGCGGGCATCTTCTTAGATACATTATATATGTGTGTGTGTATGTATGTATATATAGATATATATAGATAGATATAGATATAGATATATAGAGATATATATATATATATAGAGAGAGAGAGATATAGATAGATAGTTACGTATATATAGATATATATATAGATATATATATATATATAGATATATATATAGATATATATATATATATATATCTATATATCTATATATAAGGTTAAACTTCCGGGTCCTCCCTGCGTGGAGTTTGCATGTTCTCCCCGTGTCTGCGTGGGTTTCCTCCCACAATCCAAAGACATGCCGGTTAGGTGGATTGGCGATTCTAAATTGTCCCTAGTGTGTGCTTGGTGTGTGGGTGTGTTTGTGTGTGTCCTGCGGTGGGTTGGCACCCTGCCCAGGATTGGTTCCTGCCTTGTGCCCTGTGTTGGCTGGGATTGGCTCCAGCAGACCCCCCTGTATTCGGATTCAGCGGGTTAGAAAATGGATGGATGGATGGATGGATATATATATATAGATATATATAGATAGATAGATATATATATATATATATATATATATATATATATATATATATATATATATATATAGATACGGTACTTTGTCTTCAACACTTTACTTATTAAAAACTATTTTATTAGGTAGGTGGACAGTTTAATTTGTTCCCAAGGGGAAATGAAAACTTTACAGGAGCTGAAGAGAGAGGGGAAAAAACCCTGCATACAATAAAGGTATATCAAACAGTCCACCGCTCGCATACAATAACTACTTTCATGGTTTAGTATTACTTCTGCTTTGGCTGACACCTTTTCCACTATCTGAGATCCATACTAGTTCCATTTCATTTGTGTTTTCCAGTTGCGGCACAGGCAGGTGAAGTGACCTGCTCATGGTCACGCTGTCAGTAGCGCCATTTCAACCCACAACCTCAAAAGTTTGCAGTCCAAAGCCAAAACCTCTGTACAGAAAAAGAATTGACACATGTGCGTGCCTACACATTGACAGTGTTTAGATTGTTATATTGTTTAGCTTGGTGTTAACTTGAAATTAACAACATTTGATCTCCTTAAAAATGGAAAAAACATAAAAATAAAAGTAACAGCTGTGTAAAATTTTGCACAAGTGTTCTTTGTTACCGAATAGAACAAACGCAACAATACCCCTTTTATTCAGTCACCCGTGTAAGTTAAACTAATACGCTTCTAGGATTTCTGTTACTATTTTTTTTTCTTGCATTTAATTTACTTGCATCTTATTATTTATCTTTTAAATTTATACATTTATTTGGTATCAGTGTTTAAGTATTGCTGCACTTTTTTTTTTTTTTTTTTTAAAGTAAATGCTTGTGTGACATGTCACTCCTCGGTTGTTTTCTTTAAGTGTAAGACATGTTTGGAATGTTAGTCTTGGCCTTTTCTTTTTTTCTTTTTTTAATTCCCAATGGTTTCCGCCTTTTTCATTATAATTTTAGCAGTTGACACCTTTGGAATTTAATTTGTCTAAACCACCTAGCAAGTAAAACATTTAGACCTTTAATAGTATCATGCAATTATGTGCTGAAAAATATCACATTTCCTCTTAGGCAGCACACAATGTGAGCCGGGAGTTTCCTGTATTGCAGGTTAATGGAAACATGTTTTAAAAAAAAAAAAAATGCTTACAATTTTAAAATGATTAGAGTCTCTAGTAACAAGAATTCTTTGTTGTGAATGTTAATATGATGTCCCTTTTTATATTAAAAATGTGTGATTGAATTGCATGGGCTATTTGAAGTGTTTATTTCTGTGTTTTGATCCGGAAAATTTTTCAAAATAAACTGTATTTATATATTAGGTTAGGGTAAGTAGACTTTGTTGTCCAAGAGGGAAATTTGTTTGTAGTAGGGAAGTAAAAAACACCGGGCCTTGTTATACAGATATAAGAAAATTAGCAAAAACCCAAACCTGAAAGCTGTTGCTATACTATACATGCACAAGATTAGTACGAGAGGAGTGATGACCTTTAAGAGTACAGTAAGTCCTAATGCAGGGACACCCCACCAACTAACAGTACGGTACATGCATAGAATATGCAGAGGAAAATGGCGGTTACACAGCCTTGTAGTTTAAATAATCCCATTTTCAAGGCCATTTTATATTTTAATGTTGTCTCTAATTGTGTTTTAAATAGGAAGTTTTTAGATGTAGAAAATTATTTTACTGGTGTTATAAATGTCAACTATTAAAAGACAGGTGGCCAGTGTCTGTAGGGTTTTTCACTTTTAGCTTCTCCCATTTTGTTTTACTGTGACGTTTTCTTGTTTTATTATTGCAGAGTCTTTAAGATTAATTACCAGTTGGTCCATCTGTCATTATCTCTGTAGAGAGTTGTTATATGGGTATGGAAATAATTTAAAGGTATATAAAGTGCAAATGTTATTTTTGGGTTATTGAATGATTTTGTGTACCACCTTGTTTTTGCTTCTGTGTAAATGGAAATTTAGTGACGGGGTCAAAAATTGAGTTCTAATTCTAGTTTTATGATGTTGGTAAAGGCAACACTAGCATATTTGTGTGTGTGTGTCTCCGGAAAACCTCTAAACAATAACTTATGGAAAAAAAGTTTTATCTTGTTACAGGCTTCAGGGCTATTGTGTTTGATCCAGTGCTTATCTTCATAGCCTTCAAACCAGTGTCCAGTGGTTAACAGTTGTAGAAACTGCTTAATTTAACTGAGATTTTGGCAATCCGCTCCATTAAAACATAGCCAGGCCTATTGATTTGCAAAAGTTTTGCCCAAATAGTTTCTTGAAATAATATATCTAATTTATTTCTTGTGTTTAAATGAGAAGTCAAGCAAAATAACACCTTTTATGGGCTAATTGAACAGATTACAATATGCAAGCTTTCGAGGCAGCTAAGACCATTTCTTCAGGCAAAGATGTCTTGTGTTTAAAGAAGCGTTTGGAGAATTTCTGTCTAACTGATATTAGCAGTTCGTTTTTTATAATCTAAGAAATTGTAACTTGTTTGTATTTGGTTTCTAAACTCTTCACTTGTTGTGATCCATTTTGTAGCCATGTCCCATAACACTTGTTTCCTCAGACTGTTGTTTATTCGACTTTTGACCTCCCTTGTAAGTTGCTTTGGATAAAAGCATCGTCTTAGTAAATATGTGTTGATGCAAATTTAAATAGGCACGTAGACATACTCCAAGAAATGTATAAGTGAGTTAAGCTGACTGTTTGCCCTACTAGAGCACATTACGAATGATGAAGAGAAGGAAGTGCACAGAAACACACACACCTCCATCTGTAAAGGTCAACGTGAGAGATATTAAGCCACCCTTGCACCGATCTGTCTGTCCGTCTGTGCTGCGTGTTTATTTCATTTGAACCAATGTGCTTACTTTCAAATTAAATTCTGCGGATGTTGTTCGCCTCATTCAATTTCATATACATTTTACTCCATTTATTTCTGTACATAAGTGAGTTAATGCACTTGATTGTATATTATTCTACAGTACAATCCGTTTTGTTGAGGGATTTCCTGCAGTATCATTAAAGTAAATTTAACATGAAAGTGCCGATTGGATGATTCCATACCATTTTTTTTTTTTTTACTTTGTCATTTGACTATTTTTTTAAATCACATAAATGCTTTACTCAGAACTGTGGTTTGTTAGTGCCATGTCTTAAAATATGAGTTTCGCAGAGTAAAAGCTAAACATTTGTGTATGTTAGTGAAGTACGGCAATTTGTGTGCTTTCTAATTTTTTTTTTTTCTTTCAGCTCACTCTATTAGCAAGAAATTTATATTTGCAGTTTAAGTTTTAAATTTCAGCAAAGGTAGGCTTGCAATAAAAGGGATTCAGTTGCTTTTAGTTTTACAAAGGGGACATATCAAGGCATGTCTCCGCTGCTGTAAACTGATAGCCTGAGTAATTTAAGGTAGGGATTTTGAAGCAAGGCTTAGATTCAAAAGTAAATACCAAATGCGTCTGCTGAAAGGTGGACAGAAACGTTCGACTCTTTGTATTTTTCGCAGTCTCTTTTTGCGGGTTCTGTAATCAAGGCAGCTTCTGTGTGCATTGTACACTTTTCTTTTTTTCTTTTTTGCTCTGTTTAGTGGTAATGTAACTCATTATTTTGTGCTGTAGACTTAACACCACTTGATATCGAAAATAATTACTTCTACGTTCAGCTTTAAAAGGTTTTATCGTTTGCCGTTCCAGGCACAGGGATTCATTATTAATAATTGTAATGATGCCATGTTTTGCATGTGTCGGCGACCTTTTTAGTATTTTAAAACCAAATTTGCTTCAGCGCATTGTCTGCGACAGCCTTGGCAGTTTATTTTGTTCAGATTTGCTTAAAATTTGTTTAGATTGTGGAACTTGTGCATTTTTTATATTAGGTGTAAAAGTGGAAGTCCATACTATTTGACATACAGACTTGCTGTCACGTTTACCAGTAGCCCAAAATAGTTTTTTTTTATTTATATCTAATCCAATTTTTTAATAACTTCTACTATTTTTACTAAATTTGCCTTGTTTAAAACAAAGTGTGCTTAAAATGAACCGTTTTATAACGCTTTAAGCAATCTATCAAACACCGACATTTACCAAAGATATTGTTGAAAGTCAGCAGCTTAAAACAATAAAGTTAATCAAATTCTTTGCAGCCAAAGTCATCCACATCTTCTGTAGTGTTTCTGTTTTGTGCTATCAGGAGGTGAGGCAAAACATGGCCTGTTAAAGCCCATTGAGGCACTCCTTGTGTGATTTTGGGCTATACAAAAATAAATTGTATTGTATTGTATTTACTTGAGGTGTTCAAGGGAGAGTGCAGGAGTTCTGCTAGACAGGTTTGCGGATTCAAAACAACACAATAGAAGCGGCACATGGGCACATTTGCTTTTAGTATTTCAAAGCTCCGTCTGTCTCTGAACCTGCTTGAGCCAGTTCAGGGTCACTGGGAGGCCTGTGGTCTGTTCTGGCAACATTGCTGGCTGGGGGGATAGCTGGGAGAACTGCTCTGGACAGGGCAGCAGTTTCTTGTAGTATTCCACAAAACACAAACTGAAAATATTTGTTTGACCCGCTGCTGTTCTTACTAGTTAATCTGTTGGTGGGTATCAGGTTTGAAGAGTGCAATGGCATAACCTTCTTAAGAGTTTACTATAGACAAGCTTGCTATAAAGCATTCATATGCCAATGAAGGAGATTCTAAAATGTCATCCATTTTCTCACATCGGTGAATATTTAAATATAGTAGTGTGGGGAATAGAGCTCTTTCTACTACTTAAGCTTTTTAGTATTTTTCTTTCCATTTGTAATTTAGTATGTTTGTGTCTAGCTGTAATTTGGACATAGTATGTTCAGGTTGAGGCTGTTTATGATACTTCAACTTTTTTGTGTCACAGATTATGACATTACTGGTTTCCCTAACCACCCCCTGATGATGGTTGAGGTTTTGCTATTTGCGTTTGGAATTTTCCTTACAGTTCATTGGTATTGGAGTTTCTTCCTTTTCCTTCAGAAAAATATTACACAACTTTAGGAGATATTTTAAACTGGATTATTAAGTACAGTAAAAAGGATGAATAACATTGAGTGCATGTGTGGGATGCATGTATTTAAGCAACCAAAATAAACACACAATGACTGAAGGCAATTTGTGGGTAGCGTTGGGCCGAAAGGAGTGAAATTGAAGGTCATTTTTTGCCACACCAAACTTATTGCTGAAGTTTATTCAGTCATTCTATCAAAGCATGTAGCATAGTTGAATCAAATATGAAATTTCAGCCTAATGTTCGTTAAAATCTATATGGATTAGGTTTTTTTTTTATCTAAGAAAAAAAAAAAAAGCACATTGTGCCTGCATTGTGTGAAAGCAGCGGCTATTCAGGTGGCCAGATGTTTTTCATTTGCTTAAAAAAGATTCTATTAAAGCCAGGCACATGTGACAGATTGCAGACCACTAATTATTTGCCATATGTTTGCAAAGTAAGGGGAGAGCGTAAAAATTTTTTAGTGGCAATCATTACATTTTTCTTACAGAAACACTTAATGTTGTATTTTTAAAATATACCAACTGCATGATTACCTGTGAAGAATAAACACAGTGTATTCCGAAGAAACTGGAATCTGCTATCAAAATTTTATCTTGAACTTTATTATTATAGACAAGTATTTGATTATAGTTGGCAGCAGACCCTGTTGAAAAGAAATTGTGTTCATTTATAACAACTGGATTAATAACTACATCCCACATTTAAATGTAATCTTGCATGTGGTGTTGGCAAGTGTCATGGAAATTAATTGTGGCTGCACAACAAAGGTATAGAAGAGTGGCTCAGTAAATTGTCCTGGGGTTTGTGTGTAAGCACAGCACTACAAATAAGGAAACAAGCATCCATCCATCCATCATTGTATTAAAGTAGCTGTATGGCTTCTCGTTAGGTTAATAGGGTTAGAAGCAGCTGTCAGGCAGATCTAGAAACAGTAGGTATAATACAAGAATCAAGATTTATTTGTTATACACACACGTACAACGTGCAGTGAAGTGTAAACCTCATTTGTTATTCAGACTGTGCAAAGAGACTGAGGTAAGAAAAATATAGAGAAATACAGAGAAATAGAAAATATAGAGAAAACCCTAAACCTAAATAAAAGGTGTCATTTTGCTTGGCTTTTCTCTAGAGAAATAGGAAAATCGATTAGAAGGGTTAAATAGCTTCTATAAAACATACTAAAACATTTTTTATATAGCACAATTGTATATAAGAATGTAGCTCAAAGTGTTTTGCAAGAGGTCACAGAGAAATTACAAAAAAAGAAAACAAGATTAGGTAAAAATATTAATGAATAAGCAACAGGAAAACAATCCATTTAACCTTCTAAAACATAGACATATAATTAGTAGAAGAGTAGTGCTCTTATATACTATATCATGTAAGTCTCCAAAGATGAGTGTGGTAATAAAGTAAGATGGCTGGTTGAACAGAAACAAAATTTAAAATAAATGTTAAGGCTAAATAGAAGCAGCTTGAATTTAAATATAAGCTGAAAAATGTACAAAATGTAACATTCAGTGCACAATGGCACAGTATACATAACCATGTCCAAAGGCATTGGTATTAAGTACAGTGCCAAAAGCTGTGTATGCAAGCATTTAAATTCCTCAGTTACATTCTACAAATCAAAATTGATATTACTGTAGTGCAAAACATAGCCTCATTTGTTTGTTTTATTTATACTCAAGATTTGAAATATCTAAATATCTGTACTTAATGAAAAATAGTATTGAATAATATCCACCTTAATAAAAGGACAAATGTCAATGTCTTTGCTTTCCAACAGAGGAGGCACATTGCAAACCTTAGCGCTGCTTTTACGAATTCAGTATCAAATGGTAGGTAATAAAAACGTAGCAACTTGATGGACACACTGCACTGAGAATGGTAACGTTGATCTACGCCGATTTACTTAAACAGGGTTAGCACAGTCTGTGAAAAATGACACAAGAGGCAGGGCATTTAACTTAGCATTTAATTAATCATAGTGCTTTTGTACGTACTGGTCTTACTTTTTATTAATATGATGATTAAGTAATAATGAGGAAGAGAAGGTGGTTAACATTATTAAATAAATAATAAAAACTAAGACCCGTATGTACATAAATACTGTGATTAATTCAATTTTGAGTTATGACTTGTACTTTGGTAGTCTATAGAGAAATCAACACAAAGCATTTGCTGTTTTTTACGCAACTTGGCATAGTCTTGAGTTTTGGAACTTTCAGGTCAGAGAGGTTTGCAAACTGCATGTTTTTAGATTTTAGTTTTGATGTATTCTTTCTGTGTCAAGTTGTGAATGGTTGCCAAAATAAGTCTGCAATAATTACAGTAAATGCGTTATTTGATAATCATTGGCTACACTCTTATTTGCAGGTTTTACTCGTGTAAAATGGTGGAAACATTAAAAAAATGCCTTGTGAAAGTTTTCCATTTATTTAGGCAACCATTTGGAGACTAACAAATACAATAAGTATAGATTATTATTTTTCAGTTTTTGTCTTTTGTTAAGTCTACTTAACATTTCATTTAGATATTTATTTGCTGCAGAGTTGTTTTGTGTATATCCCTTGCACTTTGACATTTGCTTCTTTTTCTAAAGTCGTCACTTAGTATTCGAAGGAAATGAATGTGACATTTCATAGTAAATACTCAATGGATTGCATAGGGACATGTCATCTGTTTTTGAGATATTTCACAATGTTCATTGAGCACTGTAAATGTGCTGTAGAGACCTTCTAACAAATAGTTTTAAAAGTTGATACAGTTGGTAATTAATAAACATTTTTTTTATTTTTATATAGAGGTAGTGTTTAGATGTTAGAATTTTACTTCTGCAGAGCAGCGGTATGATTTATCCCACTGATGAATATTGCAGGATACACTGATGTTAGCTCTAGTTTGGGAGGTTTTCAATTCGTTTTTCTTGTGGTGTTGTTGGAAAGAATTAAATGCTTTAGTAATGCAATTTATGACAGGTTAACCTTTTTCGCTTCATAACATGGATATAGTGGATTTACTAAACATTTTGGTGTATATTGAAGACAGATTAAGTTTCTTGTATGCAGAGGTATTGGATTGGTTAGTTGGTGATTCTGTGGCAGTGAAATGTGACAAACACAGAGTTAATTCTTTGCCTGACAGACTCAACACTTGTGCCAAATCCTTATCTTGAAGTCGGGGAACTGAATGGCAAACTTTCCTCACCTGCATTGTCTTAACATTCCAGAGAATGATCACCTTGGAGACCTGTTACAAATGTCGCTGCAGAGTGTTTGTTTATTAAATGTTTTGGTATGAGCTAAATCGTGTTGGGTGATTTTCAACATTAAATGGTGATATGTGTGGGGCATTTTTCATTTTTGGCCAATATAGGTTTATTTTAAAGCATTACTGAAGCTAGTGGCTACAGCATTGTTTGTTCTTCTCAACGAGTTGCGACTTAGCAGTGTGTTCAAAGAGTGGGATATACTGGATCAAGTTAGGGAAACACTCTGAGAGCTGAAGACCTAAAACGTTGGTATGTTTGTCCCGTCAGTTTGGGACGTAAACCAGACAATACACACTTGGTTTATTTTTTGATTTGCAAGATACTGACATTCCAGTGTGGTGTGCATGTCTGTTTTGTTGTTGAAGTGGGCCAAGTATTTTATAAAACAAGCAGCCACACTATGCCTTTTAGTCATAAACATGGACTCGCATTGATCACTTGATGATTATGAAGTCCATTTGTGAAAAATAATGACCTAGCTGACAGGTTTGTCCTTTTTTTTTTTGTGCTTTTTTGATTGATTGTAGTAATTTAGTACCATATGTAATTTCTGTTTACACCACGGGTGTCAAACTCCAGTCCTGGAGGGCCACAGAGGCTGCAAGTTTTCATTCTAACCATCTTCTTAATTAGCCACCAGTTTTTGCTGCTAATTAGCTTCTTTTGCCTTAGTTTTAATTATCTTGACTCAGACCCCTTAGTTGTCTCTTTTTCCTTAATTATCAGACAAACAATAATGAGACACAAAACAAGCCAACACATGACCAGCTCACTTGTACCTATCACACAATACAGTGGAACCTCGGGTCACAAACGTAATTCATTTCAAGACTCTAGTCACAACCCGATTTGGTCGTGACACTGAGAAAACCTTGAACAGAGAAACTAACCTTGCAAGAGTTCACGCTATAGTCTTACGAACCGCTCACTGTAAACACTTTTTTTAATGAGTTTTTGTGGTGTAGCGGGTCCACAGCTCATGTAAAGAGCCGCTTTTTAAATAATCACCATGCTCGCAGCTTAGCGAGGGGGCGTGGTAGTGTGGTTGAAGCTGTTCTCGGGGCGATTTGCTGTGTGGGCATTTCTCACTCTAAGTGCACAAGTGAGGGACTGTCCACATTGAAACCGTTGATTTCTACAGCTGCCACGTCCATTATAAAGAGAAGCCTGAGACGGTTAAGGGGAAAGAAAAAAGAGAACGGAGGTTGTAGAGGAAAGCAGGAAGCAGTGAGGAGAGAGAGAGAAAGCTGGTGCAGGAGAACAAGCGAGCGAGAGCAGGCTCGCGGCAGCTGAGCAGGAAGCCTGGGTCTTTGGCCGACACCTGGGGGAGTAGTAGTTGTGGCCGCTCCTGCAGAGTTTTCTTTGGAGGGCGGGAGAGACCGGAAGGCGGAGGACTCTCCGCGGAAGGCAGCGTTAGTCGGAACCTGGTAAGTAGTGTCCCCAGCGTGAGAGCCTTGGTCGTTAGGGGAATTTCAAGTCGCTGTTTGGTGGTGCCTACCGGTGCCAAGGATCGGAAAGGTGACTGACCAGTCAGTAGCGGAGAGAAGGCCAGCTGCAGGTATGGTGACTCTTCTGTTGCTTGGCCCAGACAGGGGAAGCAGGGGGGGTCGCATGTAAAAAGGCACCGGGCATCTTGTTGTTTTTTAAGGAATGTTTCCTGTGTTATATTTTGACCTTGTTTTTAAGAAGACTTTTTTAATATTGTTTTTAACCTCCATTTTTTGATTTTATTTGATTATTTATTTATTGACTGTTTTCGAAACACTGCACTTTATTTTGAACACTTTGTTTTTGTTGTTTGTTTTTAATGAAAGCACTTGTTGTTGCCTCGCTGCTAAGCTCATCGGTGAGATAATCGACGGTGACGGGTTCAAGGGCTCCCGGACCGCAGATGGGAGCAGGTAGCAAACCCGCATCATCAGTTTTAAGCACAGGGAAAAATAATGAGCATTTGAAAAATCAGTAATTTATACAAAAACTAACCATAAACAACCAAGAGAATTAACCTTGCATGAGTCGAGTTCTGGCATGAAGGAAGTGAGGAGGAACTGGGTGGAGAGGAGATTACAGTTTTGAGGTAAAGTCCCTCTGCGTGATGCACGTCTGACCAAGAACAATGTACTGTGGAGAGACTGAATACGTGCCTAAATCACCGGCGCGTACAAACTGGAAGGGAAACTGGCTTGTTCGTCACCCGAGTGTGTGGTGTTGAACAGATGCAAAAGTTTGGCGAACCTTTTGGTCGTAACCCGATTTGGACGTGTTCTGAGACGTTCGTGACCCGAGGTTCCACTGTATCTGAAAATAAAGAAAGGTATGAATGTCTCAGTAAGGCTGATCTCTCCGGTCACCAAGACATTTTGATGGTGTTCTTAGAAAAAACAGAAAAATCAACAGTTTTGGAAATGAGAGCAGCAACAAGCCATGGAATTAAATAATGGGTTTAATTAACAGCAAGAATTGGCTTCTCATTAAGAGATTGGTTGGAGTTTGAAATCCCAGTTTAGCCGGTCATCTGTTGGCTCATTTCAGGTCTCATTTCTGTTTAGCTGTCATTTAGATAGATAGATCCCAAGGGGAAATTTAATGAAGAAAAGAATAAATTCAGAGGACGGAATCCTTAAAAACAAGGCTATTTAAATGAAGAGGCAAAAGAAATTGATTAGCAGTGAAAACTGGTCACTGATTAGTAAAAGGGTTAGAATGACAACCAGTAGCCACCTGGCCCACCAAGACCGGAGTTCAACACCCCTGGTTTACGCTGTTTGCACACACCGAAAACAAGTCCACAAGAGTATTCTGTCTTTGTGAGACAAAGTCCCCATATTTTACTTTGTATTAATCATGTGACAGTGTTAAACTTCAAATCAATTTATGATTAAACAAATAATTTTTTAGCACTGTATGCTACACTCATCTATTTTTATAGTTTTAAGTAGCTTAGGGTTTGTAAATTTACGATTTTCTGTAAAACTGAGGCAAGTTGATTATGTTGTAGCTGTGCAATGGAGTAAAGGACTGTATATTCCAGCCACTTCAAAATTTTTGCAATATTGAATGACTATGAAGAACGTGGGGGCTGCTGGGAAGAAGGTGGACTCTTTAAATGGAGGAACCGGCAAGATTCAAGAGGATCACTGTCTTTTGTCTATTTTGTTGCTGTTTTCACCTGTTGGATTACCTGTGGCTTGTTTTGTACTTCTGTTTGTGGTTGGATATGTGGTCTGTCTTTTGTCCGCCTATTTTGTGTGCGTGAACAGATTGGTAGCAACTTCATCTGCTGTCCTCAAATGCACACATCACTTAAATACACATTGCCATAAGAGTACAAAGTAATCAAAGAGAAAGCAGAGCCCAACACAGTTTGTACTGTCTTTTTACCTGCAGTGTAGATAAGAAACCTATACAAATTCCCTCATAAATAATTGCATATACATGATGTTTATGTGTCATGTTTATTTAATATGTGTCAAGTCGGAAACAAACTGTATGTGTGGAACTGGTTTTCCTGAGGCAACTAAAAAAGAGCATTGCATACAATGAAGAAGCACTTGGAAATGATTTTTAAAGCTGTTTAAATAAGAAAAGTAAAACTGGAAATAAGTTGGACACTTATTGTCGTTGAAAAGCACCTCCGATTTTGCGTGGTGTAATGGATGCTTAACAGTTTTAGCATAAAACAGCAGTGTGCAGTAGGACTGGGTGATATGGAATTAAATTCATATTGTGATTATTTTGATGTAAAATACCATTTTTGATTTATCTTGGTATATTCTTAGAACACATTAAATTTTGAAAGATCAGCACCATGTTGACATGTAGTGTATACAGTATATATAATCTGTAAAGAGTTCAAAGCTTGTTTATTTTTTTATAATAATGCTGCATGAAGTATCAGCAAAAGAAAGTCACTCACCCCCATTTAAGAATTTCATTAATAGCTTTGCCTCAAAAAATCAACTCAAAAAACTTGTTATATCCAACCATTCTAGTTTTATATCTCCTCTACTGTATTGTGAGTTTCCATTGTATTTATTGCATTCAACACGTTCTCTACCATATTGGTGTCCCTGTCTGCCAGTCAGTATGCATTCCTCTCTCTGACTGACTTTTATGAAAGAAAGACACAGCTCTTAATTCATTCATGCAGTAATCACAAGTCATGTAAATATATACCTTACATATGTTTTTGATTTCCAAGATTTGTTATGGTTCCAAATGATGTATTTGTATATTTTTTGCCTTTTCATGTGCCTAGCAGTTTGCATGATGCTTGTCAGTGCTTATTTTATAACATTCGCCAGGTTAGTAAGTACTGTATTTACAGCCGGGCATCTTGTATTTTGAACAAAGTGTTCTTGACATCTTCTTGAACACTTCTTTCTCTGTGGTATAGATAGGTACTTCATATACTTCACGTAAGGGACCTCTTGAAGGTCTACGGAGAGCAGTTATATTTCAATGGATTTTGGGCCATTTCAAGTACCCAGCAAAACTTTACTATCACGTTCAAGCCCAGTGAACACTAAAATAATACCTTGTGTCATGGAGTGTTTTGATTGGTGGAAATATCAGTGTTCCAAAAAAAGGAAAATTTGTCGTGCAGATTCACCAAGAGCTGCGTTTATACATCGGCACATTTGTGGTGAATATGTGGCTTGTTTACCATGCAGAGCTCTGTTAGCAGGGTGTCTATTATCTGATAAATAGAAGAGACCATGAAAATGTGACACTCTACTTACTAGAGAAGTGGCAGATTTTATCTAAGCGACTCTGACAAGCCTTGCCGAGGGCATACAGCATTTCATTTAGACAGTAGACTTACCAGGGGAATTTAGTTTCACTGTAATATGTTGTGTATTTACTCTCCATTAGAATGAACGTCACCTCTATTTCGGTTCTCCTAAATCACATACAGTATATGCTGCCTTTAGTCTTGTAAATATTTCTTAATGATATTCACTTGGGACTGTTTGGGTCACATTTGCTACGTACATAGTATTGAAGTTAATGCATCTTCAGTGTTCCTCATTGTGACAAATGTTGAGTCCCATTGGGATGCAGCACCTGTGTGAGTCAACCAAACTTCCTCAACATACACCACAAGAGTATTTGTAACAAAGAACATTCGTTTCTCTTCAGCTCGGGATGTTGTCAGTGTGACCTACACAATCTTAAGTGAATCTATGCTTTATTTTAATGTGGTCAACCGCTTTCTGATCCAATTGTGCTACAGATAGAGGCTCTGAGGCTGAATCAGTTACTAGCATCTGTGTCATTGACTGATATTTGTTAAAAGTTGTTTAATGAAAACCTAATGAAAACCTGTCTGGATTTATTTATATAGTAATACTGTGCAGTTACCGGTAGAGACCTTTCCCATAATGCACGACATTGCCTGTAGTTAGATTGGTTTCATGTTGAATTACTTTCATACCTCACATGAACCATTCTGGTTGCTTATTACTGTACTGCTGTGTTTTAAATCTACCTAAACCAACAAAACTATGGGGTTGATCGCTCCAGAGTTTAAAAAAACCATTCCAAGCGAACAAAGTGTGAAAATCTCTTTAACACTAGAATTACCAGAGCCTACGAAAAAACTCGTAGATCCATCCCACCTTAAATTGCTTCGCACCTCTCCATCAGCGTCTTTTGTCCTGTAAATGTGTCGATAAGCAGCAAACAGCATGCAGCCTGCTATCAGATCCCCCCCTACCCCTCACAGTTTTCTCAGCTCAAGTCTGTTTACCTGGGTGTCAGTTGCTTAGAGTTGTATAGAGTGAGAAGTCAAGCAAAATTACACCTTTTATAAATTCTATATTGTTATTTGGAACACGTGCATTTCATGTGTGTTCAGTGTCTACAACGATCTATGTAAACACATCATTAAAACAAACGTTTTTTCATGTATTATTAGTAATTGACAAAATGTAGACATGAAAAGTATGTGTGAAACCTGAAGTCCAAATATCAAATAAACACTTTAACAAAAGGTACAAATATAACGGAACAAGTGCGCTTCTATTCAAAAATATAACTGCAGAAAAAGAACCCGTGTTAGGGTGCGACGTTGACACGCATTTGCTACGACCGCTTCGGTGGCGCAGCGGTATCAACTGTTGACTGGTAATCAAAACTGGACAAGTCCGTTTTGAGAAGTGAGCTGCTCTTATTCTTACTATTTTAGAGTAAAAGCATACAGTTGATTCCAGTCTGTAACAGCCAGTGTAATTTATGATACTTGTAAAGGTTAGCTTTGTGTTTTTTTTTTTATTCAGTTTTATTCTCACAGTTGCATTTACGATAACCCACACACACATTTGACAATGCTGTTTTCACATACAGTAAAGACGCGCTATAACAGAGGTGAACTCGGATCATGACGGTTCTACATCGGATCAAGAATACACTTTTGCCATCGCTGTACTTTGTATATGTACATGGGAAGCTCTGTGACTTTACGCTGTAGGAAGTAAGTAAATAAATTAAAGTAAATAGGTAAATAACATTCGATCTGTCTGTCTGCACCATGGTCTAGTTCTGTCACTCACATGCTCATAAATAGTGCCTTCGGTGGTAGTCCTGTGTCAGAATGGGCACTCTGACTGGTTGGCAACTACTGCTGTGCTGTATGTTCTGACACCTTTCTCTCATGGCCAGCATTATAGGTTTTCAGCAACTTGTGCTACAGTAGCTCTTCTTTGGGATCGAACCAGATGGGAAAGCCTTCGCTTGCCACACACATTAATGAGCTTTGGGTGCCAATGACCCTATTGTCTCTTTACCAGTTGTCCTTCCTTGGACCACTTTTGGTAGGTACTTACCTCAACATACCCAGGACACCCCACAAGACCTGCCATTTTAGAGTTGCTCCGACTCGGTCATCTAGCCCTTACAATATAGCCCTTGTCAAATTCACCCAAATTCTTCAGCTTGCTCATTTTTACTCCTTCCAACACGTCGCCTTCAAGAGCTGACTCTTCACTTGCTGCTAATACAGTGTCATGCTGACTCTTAAAAGGTGCCGTTGTAACTGGAGGTAATAAATGGTATTCACTTCACCTGTCAGCAGTTTTAATGTTGCAGTTGAACATGTATCATATGAAGAATATGTACTAAATCTGAATCAGTACAGCATTAGACACTAGCCATACCTTTTGTACTGGCTTTTAGGGCTGCAACTAATGATTATTTTGGTAGTCGACTAATCATTCAATTTCTTTTCGATTAGTCATGATTGTTTCATGCCTGACTATTTTGATGCCTGCGAGCTGTGGTTGCACATCCTGTTCTGGGCTCCAGTGCATGTCTTTTACGTCATCTGCTCAAGTCTGTCCACCTGTGAATGTCATCCTGATGTCTCTGCATTAACACGTTTAAAATTAATAATAATCAAATTAAAATAACCAGTGAAACATGAATTTGAAAATCAGATGTTTTATATTAGTGTGACCATCACAATAAAAAAGAAATACATTAAACAATACAAACTAAAGTGCACATAGTCTTTAAACAAAAAAAGTGAATTTAACTTGACCACAAATGGCCACTGGTGTGTCTTAAAGTCCAAAAGTTTAAATAAATCTTCGATACAAATAAAATAAAACCATGTACAGTTTATAAAAGATTCAGTTCATATTTTCCTGATTGCAGTGCATGAACGTGAGCATTTCGACGTGCTGTGGTGTGAGGATGGCTCTCTTCTTTGAGACAATGTTCCCAGCTGCTGCTAAGAGACACTCGGAGGGAGTAGAGGTAGTAGGAATACACAAGAATGATTTTGCAGACAAAGATTATTTTAATCATCACACTCTGAAGGAAAAGTGTTGTAGTTCATCACATCATGTACTATATTATACCAAAATAAGAAAATAAGGGACTATGTATGTAACAAGCTAATTAGTTAAATACAGGGTGTCCTCGGGTTAAGACCCAGTTTCATTCCTACAACAGTGACGTAACCCGAAGTCGAAACACACCCTAGCCTAAGTCACTTACCTATCCTAACACATTTGCAAAACCTTATTCTAGAACATAACAACTCAACTAAGCCACATAAAAAGGAAAAGGACATCAATATACTGTACTGTACACTGTACTTACCTTTATTCCTTCTGATCTCTTTACAATGTCTAATTTCACTTCCATCATGATGGCTTTCCTCTTATTCGAAGCACTGGTCTGTAAGTACGAAGCTAATGGCGTAAGCCAAAACACTCATGTCTCAATTTTTTTAAGGTTTTATGGGAGTGAGCAATGTAAACTCGAAACGTTGTAACCCGAGGACTCCCTGTACTCCAAAACACAAGTTACTTAATGTTAGTTAGAGGTGGTTTACTATTCGTATGAACTCAAATATTATACGAAAAAAGAAGAAAAAAAAACTAGGATGGCTCAGCTACTCCTATTCACTTGTTTATTATAGCTCCAAATACGTTCGCAAACATAACTGAAGTTATATTCACTTAACCCTTAAACTGCCGCAGCTGGCTAGAGGCGGTTTCCAGTGCAATTTAGAAGCACGCCGAAGCCGCGTATATGTGGCGACGTACATTCATTGAACTCCACAGCCGGCTAAAGTTGTTGTTTATTAGTGCAATTTGCCAGCACGCCAGAGCCGAGTATATTTGGCGATGTATATTCATTAAATGCCATAACTGGCTGTAGTCGTGTCTCAGTGCAATTTGCCAGCACACAGGGTGCGAGTACATTCGGCGACGTACATTCATTGAACCCCGCAACTGGCTATATTTGCTTCACAGAGCAATTTGGCAGCATGCCGGAGCTGATCAGTCGGTGCCATATATTAGTTGAGCAGCCAGCACACGAACACTGCTGGCCCTGGAAGAACTGCAGCATCACTGTCTCTGGGATTCAGCCGCTGCACTAGACGAGCCTGTAATCAGCATTTATCTCGGTGTGTTTGCGTGCAGCCAATTCAAGCGCAGTTGGCTCGCTGATTTACTGAATTTCATAAATGGCTTCAGTTGCACCTTGAACATATAATAATAGATTGCTGCAGTAGTTTTTTTTTTTTATAGTTCTTACAGTTCATTTGCAGTGTGTAAAATGATCAGTGTTGCAGTAATTGTGATGCTCTTTGCATGAAAAAAAATACATGTTCCATTAAAATTTCACATTTTCTTTGTCAATTGTGATGTTTACTTAAAAAGTGCAACTAAAAAGTATTTGATGTCCAGGGGTGCATTAACCCCCAAGTATTTGTCGGTTTAAGGGTTAACTATCATTGTCGAAACCTTGATATCCACATTATAGTACAAACATCAACGTTAACACGTGACACTAACTTTACTCGCTAAAACTTACATCTCAAGAGATGGTGGCGTCACAGCTCCAGGTTGCTTGCGTTTCAGATGCTCATGCATCGCGGTGGTGCTGCCATGAAATGAAAGCGCCGCTTTGTATAATCTGCATTCAACTTTTTTCCCTTTTTCAGTGAAGTGCTTTACTTTAGAAAGTTTCTGTCTCAATTTTTTCATCTCCTTCCACCTCCTCTGTCTGACTCACAATTGCAATCACGCTTATTTTCCTCTACATTTTTTCTCCTCAGACGTTCTCGTTCGTTGGTAGGACTGTGTGCAGTCTTGACAAACGATAACAAACGATACTGCCCGCAGACGTTCATGTAGTGCATTGCAGTTGCAAAAATCAATGTGGTTCTTTGTGACTGGAGCCTCTATTGAAGGTTCTGTTTCTGACATGTCGACAATAAAAAAAAAAAATAATCTGTGTCAACAATTTTTTGTAGTCAATGTCGTTGATTACGTTAAGTAATCATTGGAGCCCTACAGGCTTTACATTAATGTTTTGGTAGTTAAATTTTTGTGTTACACAATAACATTTTTTTATAGTTGAAATAACACTATTTTTGAGTTTTTCTGAGGAGGATACATGATGCATTTACCAAATAGGACTTAGAAATTTGCAGACGCATAGAACAGTTTTTACATTCTTCTACAGATGAAGGTCATACTGTGTTTTTAAAAACCCAGTGATTTACAGTGCAGTATGTTAACTTTGGTAACGTCAGAAGACAATTCCTTCAAACCTCCATAGTGATACCTGGACGGGGTCAGATCATGCTCACTAATGGTCGGTCAGCTGTGTTTCTGTTACATCACGACATGAGTGTTACTGAACCATTGGTCAAACACTCACATTTTTTTGAGTGAAACTGTTCTTTCAAATGTGCTTGTAGAAACGCTTTTGGGGCGTATTGTTTAGAGATGCATTGGACAGGCACCAGCACAAATAGACATCCCACTGTCCTTAGAGATTGGACAACTTCTAGAACTATGGTCTGTTGACTTGCTTCTGCTAGTATTCTGCTATTGCATCAGGAGTGTTACTGAGACTGGCATTTGATCATTCCAAGTGCTGAATTTGATTTCTTTTTTGGTATCTGTAATCCCCAGATTTGTATGTGTAGCTCATACAGATCACCCACACAGCATTACCAGTCTGTATCTCACTAGAACAACAAAATTTATAGGTTTGGGTGGCTTTGCTTAGCTGATTGTTAGGAGCAGCCTAGTGTGGAAGAAAAAAAAAAAAAAAACCAGTGGAAGACAGAAAAAGTTCAATCAATTAGTTTTTTATTCAGTCACAAATGAGTACAACGATTCTACATTGCAAGGCAGAAGAGCAAAATTAAATTTTTTCTCTCCCCCCTTCCCCTTATTTCTTTAAAAATAAACATATCATTTACTTAAGCATTTTATTTAAGTACGCTACTCTGTTCTTATTTTTTTCACTTGTCAGATAGACCCTAAAGAAGGAAAGGCTAGCTATCTTGTGTCATATAGACCTGTTCCTAAAAAACTGGAAATTTTTTCTAGGTCAACTTACTGGACCCTGTCTTATGACAGACACCTGTATGAATAACCTGGTGTTATAGAAAAATGGCTTTGTCAGCTGTTTACCCTTAGTAGCTTGCAAGCAGTTAATTTTTCTATCACTCTAGTCTCACAGAAGCCATATGTATAATGTAGATACCATATACAGTATATAATGCAATATACATGTCTGGAGACAAAAATGATGGAATTTTGCTTAAAAGCGGGTGAGAACATTTAGATGGCCAACTGAGTGTTGCATTTCTAAACCAATCCAGTGCCTCATGAAGGTGGCACTCAAAGTAGGGCTGGTGATTTATGAACTACATAGATCAATGGTACTCTCATTGACTTCTGTTTACAACAAATAGTTTACAGTCAGTCTTCCCAAAAATAAAAAAAAAACCTATTAGACATGAATGTGTCACATGTGCAGAGAGCATATTATCCATTTCTAAAATAAACATAACCTGATGCAAGGCAAAAAACCTTTCTGTATTTCGTGGCATCAGTGAAAGATATGTCATTGGAGGTGCTGTGTGTGCTCTCTGTTTAGCATTTTGGTGATGGGGTCGGAATTGATGTAAGCTTGAAAGAATTGGCAGACATATTCATGAAAATATGAACAGCAAAATATGCATTTGAAGTAAATGACGTGTCACACTCTGTCCAATGGACTGCTGTTAAGAACAGTGAATGCCGAAGATCTACAGGAGATGCAGATTTCAGGACTCAACACACCTGAATCAACAAATCTAGCATCTGATCTCTAGCAATACCAGTGCAGTTTGGACAAGGCTGCACAGCATCCACTGACTGACTGCACGTCTAAATGAATAACTAAAGAAATTTATAGCAGGTTGGATAATGGATGGATGATTGTAAATGCAAAAGTTCCATGACAAAATAGCTATTGCAAGTAATCTCTGTTCTAAACATAATGTCTCAGGACTGCTATAGTCCTTGTAAGTTAATTAATCGTTATTTGAATAGTCATCGGTTTTCTCGTCTTTTATTTATAGTTTAACATTTTGTTAGAACATTTCAGTATATGACTTTAATATGGATTGGTGGTCAGTTTTTTCCCTCTTTATTAATAGTCAGTAGGTCTATAAAGAAGATGTGATAGACCTGCCTAGGCAAATGTAGGCTTATCTCTCCATCTGTCTCTCTCTCGTTTTTTATCTATCTCTCTCTATCTCTCAAGCCGACATAATAAAAATTTAGAAATGTAATTATACTTGGATAAGTGATCACAGCATGGAACAATCAGGTTCTTAGTACATTTTATGTCTCTACAAAAGTGTGTTTGTTAGAAGTGATATATCCAGGTATGAATATCAGAATGCTTGTTGGTATCTGTGTACAAAGTTGTAAACTTTTAAAATCTTGGTTGACTAAGCAGTGTAAGTAAATCAAAAAGAAGCAATATGAGAACTGGGACTCTAGTGTTTCGCAGCCTTTGGGTTATGATCCACTTTTGTGTTGTGGGCTGATGCCACCCAACATGCCACCCCAATAAAAACCACACAAACACACCTTATGATGATTGTGCTCACATGAGTGGGTGTGAAATGGAGGGTTGCAACACCAAGAAGGTTGAGAAGAACTGTTGTGGAGGGCACCTTCTTTAATATCCTAATTGAAGTAGGAAACAAAATTAGGTTGAGCAATTAGGAAAAGGGATAAAGATCAGTTCTGATGTATGCAGGCTACAGTACCTGTAGAATTGTTTCTACAAAAGGTCAGCCCACTTCTAAAGCTAGGTCCCGATATAAACAACAACATCATTTATTTATATAGCACATTTTCATACAAAAAAATGTAGCGCAAAGTGCTTTACAAAATGAAGAATAGAAAAATAGAAGACACAAAAAAAATAAAAAGTCAACATTAATTAACATAGAATAAGTAAGGTCCGATGGCCAGGGTGGACAGAAAAAACAAAAAAAAACTCCAGACGGCTGGAGAAAAAAAAAAAAGTGCTGGGATTCCAGGCCACGAGACCGCCCAGTCCCCTCGGGGCAATCTAACTAACATAAATCAAACAGTCCTCTTTGTATTTAGGGTTTTCATGGAAGGACTTGATGATGATGGTCATGTAGACTTCTGGCTTTCAGTCCATCAATGTTGGTGCCTCATGATGCTTTGAGTAGGTGGTGGTGGTGTAGGTCGCCACCACAAAGAAACCGAAGAGAGAGTAGGGGTCAGTATGGATTTTAGAGCCACTGTGAATAGTTATTATGATGAATTGAACATACAGAGTATCAGGATGTCAAAAGAGCATTTCAATAGTAGAAGAGCGTGGCCTAAGGGCACTGAAAAATTAAAGTGACATCAGAAGTCTTTTTGGCTGTTCTCCATTCAAAGGAGAATGGAAATTTGTGTTAGTAGCAGCGTTGCAGCAGAACACTTCCCTATAGCACCACTTGAATCCAGACCTGTAAGACCCCCGATTCTTGTGTCTGTGATGGTGGCTATTTACATTCTCGTGTTATTCTTGATTTTATAAAATTGCTTTTTTTTAGTAGTGTTTCACACTCCACACTACCCAAATCCTTCAGATTTAGAGTGTCTTTTGACTTGTTTAATTGAATTAATCATAATTTTTGAACTGTAACAATGAGATTTTTTTCTAGTATTTATTACTTCCCTGCATTCTTGTACATGTAATTACTTAAATATAATGGACTTGGCTTTAAAATATGTGGAATGCTGCTTACTTTTTCTCAGTGATCCTTATTTATGGCCACGGCTGCCTCTGTGGCCTCATGATTAACAGGCAGCAAGTAAGCTTGCCAAAGTTTTCTTTCAGCACAACATTTCACGGAGTAGTCAGTTCTTTTTTTTTTTTTGTACTTCTAATGGAATGTGATTTTTCAGAACAGATTTACCAGTTTCATTTGTTTTAATACTTGATATAATTTTTAGTACACTGATATTATAGGTAGTTTTTTTGGTAATAATCTGATTCTTTTAAGCTGTTTGCATAATACCCCATGTTGTTTGTCTTAGTTTTTTGAATCAGTCGAGAAAAGTGTCAAACACACTGATTGGAGGTTAATGCTTCTGCCTCATATATGTAACATCTTGGGTTTTCCTTCTACATCAGGCTACTCTCTATGTGGAGTTTACCCGCTCTTGTTTCATCGGTGTGACTTTTCCTCCCACGTCCCCAGTGGCATGCGTGTCGGGTTGATTGGTGATGCCGGACTGGTTTTATGCGGCTTTGTGTGAGATTTCCCTGTGATGCACTGGCGCCTCATATAGGGGAAGTTCCTGCTTTTGCGTGGTCTGCTGCTTTTATATACTTTGTCCCCCTTGACTATGAACTGGATTAAGCAGGTTTAAGAATGTTATTTTAAGTGCATTTTGAAATCTGAGAAAAATCAGAACAGTGAAGCAAAATGAGAGCTGAAACCGATCAGCAGAATGTAACAAGGGCATCCAGTTTTCATTCTGGTATTTCCTAACAACGCTAATGAGAGTTCTATTTACTAAAGGCAAGCTGCATTTTCCAAGGTCTTTATGGTTTTCATTAGCATTTCTACCTTCTTGACTAATAAAAGAGAAAGATTGTCTGTTCTTTAAAAAATCCATCCCCCATCTTCTCGCATTACAAAAAATAGTTTTAGTGTTTTCTCAGTGTTTAGATTTCACTTCAGTTTTATATTTATCAGGGTAGCTTGTAATTTATGACTGATTGTTATACATTTTCTAGTCCTCTTTGAGCAATTCCCTGTGACTGCTCAATTTATTCTGATGCCTCTTGCTGTTATGACATGAAAAAAGGCATTTTTTTAAAATAATTACAGATCTTGACTTTTTTTGTTTCAGATAAAATGTTTATGTATGTAGTTTTTAATTGACCAAAACTTGTAGCAGGACTGCCCTTTGTCACCGATTCTGTTCATAACTTTTATGGACAGAATTTCTAGGTGCAGCCAGGGTGTTGAGGGGGTCCGGTTTGGTGGACTCAAGATTGGGTCACTGCTTTTTGCAGATGATGTGGTCTTGTTTGCTTCATCAGGCCGTGATCTTCAGCTCTCTCTGAGTCGGTTCGCAGCTGAGTGTGAAGCAGCTGGGATGGGAATCGGCACCTCCAAATCCGAGACCATGGTCCTCAGCCGGAAAAGGGTGGAGTGCCCTCTCAGGTTTGGGAGCGAGATCCTGCCCCAAGTGGAGGAGTTCAAGTATCTTGGGGGTCTTGTTCACGAGTGAGGGAAGAATGGAGCGTGAGATCGACAGGTGGATCAAAGCAGCGTCCACAGTGATGCGGGCTCTGCATCGGTCTGTCGTGGTGAAAAAGGAGCTAAACTGTAAGGCAAAGCTCTCAATTTACCAGTCGATCTACGCTCCTACGCTCACCTATGGTCATGAGCTATGGGTAGTGACTGAAAGAACGAGATTGCGAATACAAGCGGCCGAAAGGAGTTTCCTCCGCAGGGTGTCTGGGCTTTCCCTTAAAGAAGAAGTTGAGAAGCTCAGTCATCCAGGAGGGGCTCAGAGTAGAGCCGATGCTCCTCCACATCGAGAGGAGTCAGATGAGGTGGCTCGGGCATCTGATCAGGATGCCTCCTGGACGCCTCCCTGGTGAGGTGTTCCGGGCATGTCTAACCGGGAGGAGGCCCCGGGGAAGACCCAGGACATGCTGGAGGGACTATGTCTCCCGGCTGGTCTGGGAACGTCTTGGGATTCTCCCGGAAGAGCTAGAAGAAGTGGCTGGGGAGAGGAAAGTCTGGGCATCTCTGCTGAAGCTGCTGCCCCCGCGACCCGACCTCGGATAAGTGGAAGAAGATGGATGGATGGATTGTAGCAAGGTCATTAATCTGTTCTTTTAAAGGTTAAGATCTGTATATTTTAACTTGAAATTATTTTATCACAATCATGCTATACAATAATTTGTTAAGAGACATAAAAAAAATAGTTTTTGCAGTTTAATAGGGTCTGTGGGCATCAGTGCAGACATGAAAACAAAAGCTTTAACACTCAGCACTTATGGATACTTTAAAGTGGCAAAAGGTTTGATTCCAGACAACATACTTTCACTTACGTTTATGACATCAAGAATAAATCTGAAATAAGATGTTTTGGTTGGCTGTAAATCAGTGCATGACTGTACTTCTACTCAGGACTGTGATCGGATGAGACTTGAAATAATGATCATATGATTAGTGTGCAGTCCTGCTTGCATTTGACCAATTCTTTGAGTGAAACTACAATAATGAGAAGCATTCATTTATACGGCCACAGCGACTTGATGTCAGTGCAGTTTAAGGAGAGTGTTTTTTGGGTGGAAGTTTATATACGTAAAATGGAACTTTATGCATGTAGATAGAAAAGCAAACATGGTGAGGCTAATTCAGATTGAAAAAATAGTTCAGTGTTCACATAACTGACCGTTTAACTGAACATCTAATGTTGAACATAAAGTTTGTGTTGTGGAGAATGTGCACGCTAAAGTCTAACCTTAATGCCTGCCTTAAACCTGCACTCGGCTCAGTGTGACATTCACGCTAGCTCTTAATTTTAACTGCATTTCTACAACTGATCTAATGTTATGCACAGACGACATGTGCTGTGGTTTTACAAGTAGATGGTATCAACAATACTGGCTGAAACACGACTGGTGAAGAAGTAAAAAAAAGTCTGCTGTGGACTTGAAACAAGACAGTGCAATGCACATTTGCTCTGCTTGTTCCCCCAACACAAACAATGAGGCTGAAAGTCAAGGTAAAGTTTTGCATTATGTGTAGTTGGAATTTCAGCTAAAGGTGGCAAGAATTGTGCCTTTTTTTGTAAAGTTCAACATTTTAAATGCATTTCGACAGATGAAATATTGCATAAACCTGGAGCCACTGAAATGTGGTGCTGCCAGTAAATGAATGGGTCATGTAATTATTGCCATTAAAGGACATGTTTGACGTTTCTGAAGTTGAATTGTAGTAAACATTCACTTGTCTCTGAGAAAGGAAATCCCATTTCAGAAAACACCAAAATGAAGTTGTAAATCCAGTTATCCCCGGTGAATGTGAAAATCAGCAAATACCTTTTGGGCCTCCACCTCACCTTCTAATACTGTACTGTTGACCACATGCCTTACTAGTGACTTACAGCATTTAACCAATTCTAGACAGTATAGTTGTGTATATATAAAACACAAACAAGTAAAATGCTATGTAATTAAAGTACCGTATATTGTACAGTAACAGTAACATTGTCTTTGTGCCTGCTGGTGTAGCTGTAGCAATGGCATCCCAGATTTCGCACTATTTTTTTTTTTTTTTTCCCCATTGATATACCTTATTGTCGACTACTCCAGCCAAAACAATATTTTATTTAAACTGTTACTTCTTTCAAGTAGTTTAATGGTGAGCAAGAAAAAAATTTAATTTCTTGTTTTGTAGAGAAAGTACACTTTGAATATTCAAGGTCAATGGCGCCCAGAGGTGACAACGGCAAACAATGTGAAAAACGTCTGTGGCAAAAAGAAAAAAAATATCACCTGTTGCATAATCAGCATGGCTGATATCCATTTGTTTGGTCAAAATGTGTAAAATGTGTGTGTTTTTTGCTAAAATATTAAGCTATATTAACAGTGTTCGTAGTAAACAGGGGAAATGATATTCCAACAATGCTGTGCATTTGACTTGAAAAATCTGCGTTTTACCCCAATTCATTTGAGAGTACTGCTTGTGGGAACGATTTCTTTCCTATTTACTATTTGAAAAGTAGTCTCCTTGTAATTATTGATGATGAACCCGTGAATGTGCAAATGGTGCGAATCATGAGGGCCTTCTGTGATTGTTCTACATAAACTGTTGTGGGTAAAGTTTTCACGTAAGCAAAAACTGTTGTAAAAGCAGCCCCTCTGCAAGTTGAAAGTACTGAAAGAGAATATCACATTGAAATGGACATGGTATCCTCTGCATGCACATCTCTAAAATCCTGTAGTCCACCACACTTCTTGGACACACTCTGTGTAAAGAAAACATTTTCTAACATTTGTGTGACACATGCCTTTAAGTTTCCATCTCTGTCACGTGTTCTTATGTTCTTGTTGAAATCACTGTCATAATTCCTTTCATAACTTTAAACTCTTTAGGCATGTCCTCTCCTAATATGTTTCTTTAAACAAGGAAAAAAACAATCTTTGCTCATAGTTAATACATCTCCATTCTGGAATCTGTTTAGCTGTTGTTCTTCAGACTATTCTCAAGTGCCACTATGTCTTTTTTTTTTTTTTTTTGTTTTGGCAATAAGGAGACCAAAACTTTACACAGTACTCCAGATGAGGCCTCACCAGAATGTTTTAAAGCTTTAACATATCCTCTCCCTTGTGACCTGTTCTCTACACATTTATAACCTGTTAGCCTTTTTGATGGGGTCTGTATGCTGTGTGGACGTGAAGGTTTTAGATCATTGAAATACAGGACATTTCGTGATGGATATTTGCCATAATAAATGGTGAAAGCTATGTCTAGTGAGCACTAAACAAAAAGATGTACACTGTCCAACATCCTGTGTGAAGATAGTAATTGGCCCCTTGGGCTCTAACTAAAATACATCATCTTTAGCCTTGGTATGTTTAAAAGAACATTTGCTGTCATTGCTGATTACTCTGACAGAGTTCTCCCTACTTGTAGAACTGCTTCACCTCAGTAACATTTGAGTTTCTTTCAGCCACGAACTGCTTCAGATCATTTAATGTCTTTTAGTTGCGGACTTGGACCAAGGAATTCCAAAACAGTCATTTTGAGAGATGCCTCTTTTTTTTTTTATTAAAACCCCATAACTTATTAGTTTTTTGTTTCATCTCATGAATTGATTTCAAGTCTCTTGTGAACTTTTGCAGTTTTCTGGGTTTCTGCTCAGGATACAATACCCTGAACTGTTGGGATTGTCTTCAAATATCCTGTAGTGTCTTAGGGATCAATGATTGGTGTCAGCTTGTGTTGCTGAGGCATTGATCTTTGTGGGTAATTTTATACAGTTGACTAAACTGTGTGAATTGGTTTGCTTTTGTAGAATATCACATGTTTGTAAAAATATAATATACAGGCAGATAACAAGGAAATCTGGAAAACAATTGACAGCCATGGCAGTGTTAAAGTGCTTACAAAAAGTAAAAATGGAAACAAGCAGATTAAAAAATTAGCAAAAAGATCTGTTGGTATTGTGGTCATTTTTTCCATATTCTGTGTGAGTACAAAAGTATGAAAATCTTTTCAGCACATTTGCTTGTAACTTGCTTGTAATTGTCTGGTGAAACAGTGGTATGAATTGCATTTCCTAGGCTGTCCTTAGAGCAAGCGAGATGCAGCTTTTGGTCAAGTAGTTCTTTCAAATTCACAGTCCAGTGCAAAGCGCATTCAAGTATGTTATGGATTGAGTAATGCCATATTTGAAATAGAATTAAAAGTCTTCAACTGGTGTTGTGAAATGCAGTTTCATATATGCATATCATTACTGCCTATTACCGTTTTTTATGGGATGCACACAGATGTGTCCTTCATTTAAATGTGCAGCATTATGAAGCAAACAGCCTTTTCCTTTTCAAATGTAAGGTGCTCTGTGACAACGCATGATGATTTATCTAGAGTCTTTATTTCAACTTGTGGTGCTGGTAATCTTTAAACTTCAGAGTACAGTCAAAGTAACTCCTGAATGTTGCTTTGCACTTTGTGAAGAGGTACATTTTGGATACTTTGTGCAAGTAAACTGTAATGAATGAGAAAACAGAGAAACATACACTTGGTGCTGTGCCTCTTTTTGTTTATCCCACACTTTAGAGCGCTCCTCAGAGATATCTTATTATGGATATGCAAATATTCCAAAATCTAAAAAGACTTTGAATTCCAAGTATTTCAAATATGGGCTGCTCAGTTGGTATCACAGCTTGTATATGTGGATGGCACAGTAGTTAGCTCATTAGAACATTTGAGGAGAGCAGGCCATTCAGCTCAACAAAGCTTGCCAATTCTATCCACCTAATTTTTCCAAAACATAGAATCAAGTCTTGAAAGGTCCCTAATGATGTTCTCTCAATCACATTATTTGGTCAATTATTACATGTGTCTCTAGTTCTCTGTGTGGGAAAAAAAAACTTTCTGATGCTTGTGTGAAACTTACCTTTTCCTTTGGTGTTCCCATTGTTCAAGTTCAGCACATTTTTAAACAGTCTGCATCCACTGAACTGATTCCTTTCCTAACTTCATTCATGTTGCCTCTTAAAATGGAGAGATTGAGCTCCTTTAATTTTTCCTTATAATCTCCTGTCCTTGAATCAGCCTATTTTATGGACTTTTTTCCCCATGTCTGATTGGGCTCTCATTGTGTAAGTAAAGGGTATAATGTTCTGAACTTGCTTGATATGAATGAGTGTAAATGTGTGACCAGTCAAAAACTTCTGCCCCACCATGGTTGCTTTCTGTCTTGCAAATTACAGCAGGTTTCATTCCCTCTACCCAAATAAATCTCACTATGGCACATTGTTTTAACTATGATGCAGTCCAGCAGCGTGCATCTATGTTTGTTTGATCTTGGCTTCAACTGGACTAATGGCAGAGCACCGCGTTGCATGTGTTCTAACTACTCATAAGTCATTGCAAACATGTTGTGTCAGCTTCTGTCTGTTGCGGTCATCGAGTCATTTTCAAATTTCCTTTACATTTTCATTATCCCTTGTGCACTTTATTCCCTCTTTTTTCCATACCAAACAACCCACAGGTGTCATTTTCCTGTAATTTGTTTAGTGAATTCCACAATTGCAATTATACTTTAAGTGAGATCAGAGCACTCTGTATGTAATTTTTTCCCTTGACCGTTAAGTTTTTCTAACTCTTCAGCCATGCAAGTTGTCAATTTATGCTGTTGATCTGTCAGAGTAGAAAGATGCTGAAACATTTAGGTCATTGCTTTGTTTTGTCTGCATGAGCCAGAATTTGCCATTAAGCTGCTGTCACAAATTAAAACAGGCTTGAAAAATGTGAGTAGCAATATTGGAAAGGCTAAGAAAAAGAAATTTGGCGGCCTAAACCTATGGTGAGACTGAAGTGATTGGTGGCGCACAAGAGTAAAATGATGTCTATGGAGGATGAATGTCTTTGCTGCTGAGTGTGGAAGTTACTGCTGCCACTTTTGTTAAACAGATATGTTTGGGGTGATGGGGTTAGTTTTTTTCTAGCCAACATCAGTTTTGGGATTTTGGCTTCCATTTTCCAAATTAAAACTTGAAACGATGAAGAACAAAACTGACTGCTTTCATAAGAGCAGGAATTTTTTGATCTCATTAACTGCAGCAGCACATCTCTTGGTACTGAAGTTATTGATCTCTAAACGATTGCATGGAGCTTGTGTGTCAGTTTCTCTGGTTATCTGGTTTGCTTCCTGTGCCCCAAAGATGTGCATATTACAGTTGAGCTACTTTTTATGTTTAGCTTGGCATACTGATTATTCACATTTTACAGTTGAAAGGCGACGTCTTGTTCATCAGCTGAAGACAAACGCTCTACTCTGTAAAATTCTTCTCCAGCACTTCCGATATGCATTGTAGCTTCCGTTATACTTGCCGTTACTGACATGAAAACTCCTCCCAAACTGGCTGCTGTGTAAAGAGAAGTGAACATGTGTTCTTCCCTCAGGAAAGAAAGTGCAATGTATGTGGGATAAAAATCAAATACTTCCATTTTTGTTTTGTTGACATAAGATACTTCATGGAAGTGGAAAACTTTTTTTCCCCTGAAATGTGAAACTTTTCTCCTTCAACATGCGTGTACCAGATAAGTTTTAAAGCTTTTGTTTCACATTTCCTTTGGTGCCCCCTAAACCCCCATTGTAAACCTTTCTTTTAAATCTATAAATGGTTCACTTAAGAACACAAGTTTCTAGGGCAAATGAATGTATTAAATGATTGTGAAAATTAATTTAATTTCAAAAATAGGAAAGGAGTACCCCATAAGATTGTATGACATGTTCTTGTTAACGTCTGTGTTTTTGTTTTACTGTTGGTGAGAACTGAAATTTTTTTCACGGTGGGCAGACTTATTTTAATTTTTCTACTATGCATTGATGTTTATACCTAAATAAAATAAGAAAAACAATAGAATGTGAAGATTCTTTAAAGGGAGCTGCAGTTTTTATTGTGTAGATGGCTGAACATTTATACAAAATCTCTATAAATTGGGCACAGAATGAGGGAGCTTGTGCCCTGTTGATGATCCCTTATTTTCCGTACACTTTTTCATATAAACACTAGCTCTTCAAACTGAAGAAAATAACACAAGAATGATTCAAATCAAACCAGTTACAAAAGCAGAATGAAGTTTCATTTTCATGATTCGCTAAACTTTGCACACGTGCGCAGAGATTGCACGTTAGTGTCGTCCCCGCCATTATGCTGAGTTCACATATTGTTATGGGGGGGTAGTCATATCATGCATTATAGTGAAATGCCCACAACAAGATGCTGCATGTAATGATGCTTGCTAGTGAAAGAGGCTGTATAGTTCTGAGTGCGAGACAAGATGTCAGTGGGGCAGTCCTGTCCATGGTGATGAATGTTTGTTATGAAGCTTTTTCCGTGGCTCATGGAGGGATATCTGGCCTGAAATAACAGTGGACCAGTTTAGACGCACCTGAATTGTATGCCTCTGAGGTCCATCTGGAATACCAGAGTGCCTAAAAAGAAAAAAATCGTATATATGCAACAAGTTGGAATACTGATAAACATGTACGAGGACAGTACATACCAACTGAACCAGCTAGTACGTCTTTTTAGATCCTAAAACACATTTGGCTTTCTTAAGTCCCCACACCTTTATGTTTGGTCTTTAGTAGACATGAATGCATCACAAACATGTGGTTGTTCCAAAGAACTTGGTTTACATTCTGAATGTGTTGGTTGAATGAGCTTTATAATGTCACAGAGTTTAAGCAACTGGTTGGATCATATCCACCAAGAAACTACATCCTGTGCATTCCGTTTTCCTGGTAGGAAGTTTAAATTTAGGCAGCTGCTTCTCCCAATGTCCCATGTCTAATAACTTGCTGAATATGTTTAAAGGTTACAGTAACACTGTTAATTACTGAGGGGTTAATCATAATGACCACAGGGGCCTAATCCATGTTTTTAAGATCCTTACAGACATTGATAAAGTAACTAAATAGTGACTCACATACATCAAGACACCAGTGGTAATTAAGTGGAAGTGCATTTAAAACTGAAGTCAGAAAGCACTACTTTCATTACTGAGTCGTGGGATTGAAGAAACCTCGACAACTTTTAGGAAGTATTGGATGAGATATAGGCAAAGCTTAGCTATCAGCTAAACAAATTAGATTGATTGATAGACCAATTGTTCTCTCCTTTGTCAATTCACTTATATTTCTTATGGTTGCGGTCTATAATCATTGAAGACAGTCCACTTTTATTTTAATGGCGCAGGGATTATGGTCTTTTTGAAGCAGTTAGCAACACTACTGTAGATTCTCTCAGTCAGGTGTTAAAGATGTCGTTGAAAATGCCAGATGATTGTTTGCTACGAGCTTTTTAAAAAAACCTCCTAAAATTACATCCGCACTTGATGCCTTGTGGATGTTGATGTTTAAAGGTCCTCCATATGACATCAACAGAAACGTAGAAGGATGAATCATGCATTGTTACTGGCAGTTGCACTGAAGTCGAGTTTGATTTTTGATCAAAGAGAGCATTAAATTGACCCAAGAAAGAAAACATTGATGTGATTGGATTTCACTTTAGTTATTAATTTGGTATGACTGCCCCTTTTACTCGGTTCCCTATCGCAATACAGTGATCCCTCCTCGATCGCGGGGTTTGCGTTCCAGAACCCCCAGCGAAAGGTGAAAATCTGCGAAGTAAAAACCATACATTTATATTGTTATTTTTATATCGTCACACTTGGGTCACAGATTTGCACAGAAACACAGTAGGTTGTAGAGACGGGGACTTTAAAACACTGCAAACAAACATTTGTCTCTTTTTCAAAAGTTCTAACTATACTCCATGACAAGACAGAGATGACAGTTCCGTCTCACAATTAAAAGAATGCAAACATACCTTCCTCTTCAAAGGAGTGCGCGTCAGGAGCAGAGAGAGACGGAGAGAGAGAAAAGCAAACAATCAAAAATCAATAGGTGCTGTTCGGGCTTTTAAGTATGCGATGCACAGCACAGGAAGCACATCGTATATAATTGAGGAGTTTTATTTAACATGTAATACGTGCTCTGATTGGGTAGCTTCTCAGCCATCCGCCAATAGCGTCCTTTGTATGAAATCAACTAGGCAAACCACCTGAGGAAGCATGTACCATACATTAAAAGACCCATTGTCAGCAGAAATCTGCGAACCAGCGAAAAACCCGTGATATATATTTAGATATGCTTACATATAAAATCCACGATGGAGTGAAGCTGCGAAAGTCGAAGCGCAATATTATATCACTGTACTGTATAGTATGCTTCCGTGGCTGTCTGTCTGTCCAGGATTTTAAATCGCCTGTAGCTCGCAAACTCTGTGACCTATTGACCTGAAATTTGGTACACATATACTATGATGTCTACTATCTGCTTTCAGGGTTACGATTGACCTCCAAGGTTATTCCTCTTTTTATTTTTATTTAATTTTAATTTTATTGTAGAATCGACTCGGCAGCGGCCGAGAGGGATGGTGCCCGTGCGTCACATGTGCCATTCCTTCCTCTTCATATCTTAAATCATTCTTGAGGCAGAATGAAGACTTACAGTAAGTGCCAGCTTAAGTGAAAAGTTAAGGAAAACATCCTTGCAACATAAACCCTGACTTAAAACAGTTTTAAGGCAAAAAGATGCCGACAGAAGAAGAGGAGAAGAAGCCAGCCGCTAGGGATGCAGTAAAGAGGAACTGCTCAGCTAAACGTAAACGAAAACTATGACGGCTCAAGTCAAGTGTACGTGCAGTGCGCCATTACTGGTTTTCAGTAATTGTTTATGTACTGTATTTTCATCACATTTTTTCTAAAAAGTGATATTTTTTAATGCCTTTAAAATAACTTCTAAGATCAGTCGGCTTGTGTCTTGATCTGTAAGGTTTGCTAGAGACTAAAGGAATCATTCTAGCAATGTTTTTACCAAAGACATTTTACACTGAACATGGGTTGTGCTGGTTTCAGCCTTCTGTATTTACTTTGCAGCCCCCATTGTTTTCTATAATATTTACTTATTTATTAATTGAGCTTCTGTAAAAAGCTAAATTTCCCATATGGGGCAAGTATAGTACTGCCTGCCAGCCAGGAATCCGATTTAGTTTATGGGGCTTGTGTTTTTTTTTTTTTCCAGACTGGTAATCCTTCCTGCTTTAAAGAAAATAATTATGTAACATACTTAAGTTTAAGGAATGGCGATATGGCCTATAAATAATTTTGTGAGATTTTTAGGCTATTTCGTGATGCACATTATCTCAGTAGTCTGAAATCACCTCTAAAGCACTTCATAAATGGTTCATTTAACCCTTTCATTCATATATTTAAATATGATGATTCTAGTAGGCCCTGCAGGCTATAAAATAAGAGTGATTTAATTTAGATATGTTTATATTGATTAATAGGGCCTACTAGAATAATTTTAAACTCATGCAGAACTAGGGAAAATCACAATTGTTAAATTTAACAAAACAGTATGCGCAAAACAAACATTTCAAAGTACAGTAGAGTCTCACTTATCCGACATAACGTTTCGTCATCTTTGTAGCATCATTATGTCTATTCCTGTCGCTCTTCTTGTTGCCCAGTGTAATTAATTGCAGCTTCTAGCCTTAACTTCGTCACTCATATAGCCAACATCCGTACGAGCGTATACTGTTTACTACAGCATTGTGACTGCGTGTGTGTGTGTTTGTGCTGTGATGTGTGAGTCCCCGTCTTGCACCCAAAAACTCGAAGCTGAGTCTCAGTACTTTTAGCAACACCAGCTTTATTAAGCTTGAAACAGCAACAGCGCGGTTATTTATTATAGCGGGATCTGCCATTCTCCTATACACAGACACGGCACTAAGGCAGGGTCGGGGGAGTAAGTAGTACTGTGCCCTGCACATTTATAATTTTCCTTGTATCACCCATCGACGGCAGTTGCTTATAGCATGTCTGCGATCTTTTTGGATTGGCTTTTCTGGCGAACTGCTACAGCGCTAGGAGACGAAATTCCTTTGAGATGCTCTTCCGCGTGTCGTCCTGTTGGGTGGAATCCTACAAGAGTTTAGAAACTCACTCACACCAGCCATGATTCTTTTCAAAGTTAATGTGCAGGTTAATTTGCTTTATGTATTTTTACTTTATATTTTGTATTAATCATTTTATATGAATAGTTTTGGGTTGTGGAATGAATCCTCCGAGTTTCCATTATTTCTTATGGGGAAATTCACATTGATACACTGCATGAGTGCTTTGGACTGCGAGCACATTTCCAGAACGAATTATGCTCACTTGTAATTAGCTGCGGTAGAGTCGGGAGCAACAAAAAATAGACTACGCTCACGCTTGCATCTTTCAGTTCTTGTTGCCGATTGATGCGTTTTTGTTTTTTTTTTTTTGCGGTGGGACGTCGGATAATACAGAATGTTGGATATGCAAGACTCTACTGTACCGTAAATTAAAGCACACTTTCTGCGCATAATGTTTGTGACAACAGGTCATGTCAGGGTGACAAACCCCACTCTGCAGAACAATAACTGTCACATTAATAGCAATGTGATTATTCGCCACAATGTTATAAAACAACAGATTGTTGCTACAGAACAAGCCATATCACTTTCGGTCTCGGTTTTCTTAATTTTATATTTTCCATTGTAAGGACCCAACACCAAAACTGAACTTTTGAGTAATATGCTTCAAAACAGATTTTATTGACAAACCGCAATGCACCAGAATGCTTTGCATGATTCTTACTATCTTCTGATCAATTGCCTTATGTCTCCCCCTCCCTGTGGGGCTCTCGTTTCTGGTGTCACGTGCCAGTATTGCTTCAGGCTTGGTGCATCCCATGATGGGGACAGTGACAGGTTGGAAGTTTGACTGGACAGTACACCTGTCACACCGTAACACAGGTGTCCTAAGGTAAGCTTGGGGAGGAAAAAAACCACCCATGAAAGCAGTAGGACAAAAGCTCTTTTTGCCTGCTGGTACTTCTCTACACACACACTACGCATTGATTGTTTTGAGTCATTCCCATACTAAAGTACAGCTGAAATCCTTTCCATTTTCTTCTTGAAACCTATGAGAGAAAAAACAAAGCTGATTTGCATAACTTGAATAAGCAGTTTAACTAAACAGTGTGACATCATATGTGCATAGTCTAACATAATGAAGGCCGGTATTCTGGCCAGAAGGTTTGTGACGATAAATAGCTGGATTATTATACTAGTCTTTTAGGTTTATATATTTGGCTGGCCCAATAACTGACCGGCCAGGTTCAAAGGGTTAAAACAGAGTTAAAACAAGTTTGTACTCTGTGTGTAATGTAGTCGTTCACTACACTCATAAATAGAATAAGATGCAATGCATTGAGCATATTCAGTGTATCCTCCGGGCCTACTTGTATTTTACATATTATCTGCTTGGCCAAATGTTTTATTAGCCTAATCATTTTAATAGCTAAGCTGTTCTTTTCTTGAGAAAGAATGAACCTATGTTTGTGTGTTTGTTTATGTATAGGGTGGTCCAGATCTAATTATGCAATTGTCATTACACTATAAATTAAGTTCATGACATAGAAAACCACCCGAAAAATCCCATACCATCGAGAAGTGTGCGAACTGACGACATGAACGATAGTCTTTGCGTCGGACTGGAATCGTCCCCGCATAAATCGAATCATCCAGACGATCTGGATCTGCATAATTAGATCTGGACCACCCTGTACAATTATAGTAAATTCAAATAACTGCCTTTTTATCTTTATTCAAAAGATTTTTTCTCCTCCGTTTTTGCTTCAGTACACAGCCTACAGAAAATACGAAAGTGTTCCCCTTTGCTCTTGTTTGGTGGTGATATGCTGCAATGCTTGTAATGCCAACACTAGTAGCATTTGCTCGTTGGCTTCAGAGGTTGGATTATAGACACCCGTCCATGAAGTGGAGGAAAGACTGATAACAGCAGCTGCCCAAGTGTTTTGTCTCACTCTTATGGGTTTGCTAAACTTGAAAACCTTAAATTGGAATGTTGATTCATACAGAATAATTAGGGCCCTGTGGAATCCGTTTTATTTTTTCACAAATTCCAATTTATTTTATTTGATTTTTGGTTTTCACCTTTTTATTTTTCCTTAATTTGGATTTTTGTGACTTTCTTTTTCTGTTTCTTTAAGTAGCAATGGCTACAAGAAAACAAAGAATAATGAAATGGCACTTTACATTCCTTTTAGTGAAACAGCACATTAGCACAATTGAACCTTATTCTACAGTTCCATTCATCAGGTAGAAGCCCAGATCCTCCATGATGCTGTATGCTGAGACTGCAGTAGGGCAGTGAGTGTAAGAGCTTGTATTAGTTTGGTGCATCTTTCTCAGATGAAGGTTGACTTCACTTTTAGGGTCTAAGATATTTGTTACAGCCTGAGCTGATGTGTTCTTGGCCAGAAAAAACTTTTTGTAGAGGTGAATATGTTCATTGAGATACCCACCACTTCCACTCTGGTGTTTCCTGGCAGGCTTCTTGAAGAAGGCAGACTTTACCCACCACATCACTAGTGCTGCAGCCTCACTAAAGTATTTCTAGTGCTGCCAGGTCTCTCCCACCATACGGATGACATGACACAAGCCAGTTGAGTGTAGAACCCCTTTTAAACTTCTAGGTATACTTTCAGACAGTATGATGCATTGTCTGTAACCACTGCTAAAATGTCATTAAGATTCAGCTGGTTGTTGTGAAGGGACTGAAGTGCTGCCTGTGAAAAGGTGGAAATGTTGCAGCTCTCCATAAAGATAACATCTGCCAAAAAGTACTGGACTTTAGTACCTGTAATTGTAACTATGTAAATTATTTCTAAAGATTCTTAAACCTTTAAATGTTTATAGATTGAAAAATGTGTATCATTACGTCTGTAGCTTCATCTACTGCATATCTTAAAATAATTAATTATAAAACTATAATCTGCAAGATGCTAAATCCGTGAATTAAACAGAAAAAAAGAAAGCGAGTCCTGCTTTTAAGAGCTCGTTGCATCTGAGGAGAGAAGACTGCTCTTCTGCCCAGGTTTGTATGTGCCAAGTTTATATTGGGAGAGTCAAATGTGGATTTTGCGTGCCTCGTCTCCGTGAGGTATAAAATTTATTAAATCCAGAAACATCGTTGTTCATTTTTGAAAGGGAACCCGTTAACAACCAGTGCCGTTCGCTAATAACATTTTTCTATAGAAAAGACTGTTAATACTGGTTAAATATAATTTCATGTACAATTAGAACTGGCTACATAAACGAATCGCCATACAGACAGATATTTACTCGCCTATCACTGTGTTGAGAACTATGTATTCTCGGCTAGCTCTGGTTTCGTCAACTGCAACATAAATTTTACTGCGACAAATCTTTCGAAGAACGGCGTCCATATTGTTCAAAGACACGGGGCAAATGAGCTTGACAAAGACTGCTCTCATTTTCTGTCAGCGCACCTCCTTGTTTCCAATGCTTAATAAAGAAAGGATGCATCTTTGTCATTTTTTCGAGCAGTATTTCTGACTCGAATGACCACAAACTTGCATCTTCCATCTGACGATTGTTGTTTCCTCTATTTTTACTTGAAAGGGATCACTTTTTGATCTTAATTCCTCTGTGTTCTTGAGATGGGTATTAGATTTGATGCAGTCATTGCAAGTATCTTCGTGTCCTGTCTATGGTACGTTGGCAAAACTTGAAGCAAAGTTGTTGTCCAGAGTCTTGAGTCGCCGGGATATTGTTAGGCTGTCAATTTTGCAGTTAAGCTTGTATTTCTTAGTTTTTTCGACATAGTTAGGGTGTCTGATACTGCTCACTTGGACATTTCTGTCTTGTGCAGCTAGCTAATTGGTGTGCCTTTAATGAGAGAAATACAAGAAACGCGCATAAACCGATAGAGGCACAACTGAATTTCTACAAAGAACTGCGTTTGCTTTAAAAATAAACTAGAAAATAGTATCTGAATGATAGAACTACAGATTATTCAATCATATAATTTATTGGGAAGTTTTGTAACAGGCACCCCTTCAGTGTCTAAATTCCACACGTTTCCATTTCTAAATCTAAAATCTGTTTTATGCATTATTTCCATGATTTCTGTATCACGGAAATCATAGGGCCCTATATAAGACAGTTTATCAACATGATTTTCATGATTCCTTTGTGTGGTAATATCACTGTAATTCACAATACAAGGGCACATTTTGTTCTACTAGTATTCTGTATTGTGAAAAATTCATCACATTGCCTATTAGAGACTCATCAATTTTTATCACTAGTTTGTGTTTGTTACTGTAGTGTCTCGGCTATGCTGAATTACCTGTAGGTAAAGGCTAACACAACATTCACATTTGGAACTTTGTACATGCAAATAAAGGCCTCTAAGACAAGTTCTTGTTTCCATATAACCAGCATGGCTTACTGGAGCAGCCAGGTGAGAACACTGCCTGGTTTACTATGCAAAGAAAAGAAAAAGATAAAAAAGGGAGACACAATAGGGCTGGGCCAGAGAGACAATGGGACAGGATTGGATAAGTTTAAGTGTGTGTGCTGTGGGTCCTGGGGAAACGTTTAATTGTGGCATGCTTTGGGGCAGAACAAAACGCCAGAGCCGGTTTAGTTAAAGGTGTTCCCCATGGTCATAATTAAAGAGGTACTAGTTAAGATTGTAAATAGTTTAATTCAGTTTTTGTTTCTTGTAATCAAATTCAGACACTTTTTGCTTTCTCAATTTTCTATTTAAAAATGTTCAGCCAATAATCTGTTCTTTTTTGTTTAATGACATCTGTTGTCGACTGTGCCTTCCTTCTCCCTTTACTCATACAAAAGGTTGTCGCATTTTCTTTTGTTGTTGAAATTCTTTCTTTTACTCATTGTAAAGCACTTTGAGCTGCACTTTTTTGTATGAAAATGTGCTATAGAAAGAAAAGTTTGTTGTCGTCGTAGAACACCACAATCTGTTTTTCTTTTCTGTTTCAAATGTAAGTGGTACAGCATAGACTGCGTCTGAGAAAATTAAGTTTAAATAATATTAGGGCAGGAAATTGGTGCATTACTATTAGCATGTTTTTCTTTAAAATCTTTCTAGCTTAGTATGAGGTTTACTTTGTTCTACAGTTTGAAAACTCTACTTTAACTCCATTTAGGTAGTTGCTGTTAATGTTTGACAGATGTTTGGGTTCCATTTCCTAATGTAGTCAATTCTTGTTATCCACTGGGGTTACATTCCTGAATCCCCCCGGGTTTGATAGGGAACCAGGGTCAGGCGGACACACTCTCCTTTCTAAGTTCAGTAATGACCCTTGTATTGTTTCACCCGCATAAACCTTGTTAAGACTCTATAAGATCAAATTTGAACTTCTAGGATCTCGGCCAGAGGCTGCGAGGGACTGCAGCAGACACAATCCAAGGACTTTACTAAATTACCTATTTCATAGCAGAAATGGGCGGTATGTACAAAGGACAAAGAGTGCGAGGTTATGACCTGCACTTACTGGGGATTCATTCCGTGTTTGTGGGGAACAATCACAAGCCCCCGTCCTCATCACAAATGGGATTGAACAGCTTATCCACACCTCTCCTCACCAGGTAGACACACGTTGATACAGTGTCTAGTCTGCGTGTAACACTGGACATCTGAGGGCATCACAGATCAGTTATTGCTCAAGCTCACGTGTTGCTCTTGTACGATAGGCCTCTCTGAATTTTTATTCTGCTGTGCATGACTGCGAATGCAGTCACCTGATGACTGCCCCTGCTACATCCCAGCATGTGTAGTGAGGACCTTAACCATAGGCATTTGTCATGAAACAGGTTGAACTTTAATAGTGGACAAGGGATTCTGCAGATAGCAGGAATTTACTACATTTGTTCCTACAGACTTTAGATTTTCTTTCACTAAAGGCTGTAGTTTTTATTTACACGTGTATAGCACTATATCATAATTTACTGTTTGTTAGAGCTCATTATTGTACTTATAATGCCACTGTCCTGTTACACTGCACTTATTTATCTGTTATGTTCAGTAAATATATATATATATTTTTTTAATATGTATTATTTTTGGCATTTTATAAGTGTTTATTCAATTTTTACTTTTTCTTCATACTTGCCTTTTTTAACATCTTGTAAAGCACTTTGAGCTACAGGTTTTGCATACAAACATGCTATAGAAATAAGTGTTATGTTTTTTATGTAAAAGACTTGCCAAGCTGTCAAAGCTGTTGTCTCTTAGTTCAGAAGTATCCATCATGGGCCACGTTCAGTTTGGAAAGAAGGATACGGCCAACTGCTTTATAAAGTATGTCTTGCATATTGTTAGTCTGTTATTAACTGTACGTGGTAAGGAATCCCACCATCATGAAACATTCTGCCGCTGGCTGTCTCAGCTGGGTGGCATTTTTCTTTGTCATTCCGCTGTAATTCAACATTTGCAGACTACTTCATTTGTGTATTTTAGTTTTTGTTTGTTCCCTGAACGATTTGGGAATCATCTTAAAAATCTCTCGTTTGCTCCGCAAAAGTGTAAAAATTGGACTTAAGCCTTGTATCGTCATTTGTGCAAATAACAAAAGTATGAACAAAAATATGAATTTCTACAAGAAAGCCATCTTTAAAGTTATTTCTGAGTACATCTGCTCCCCCATCTACCATTTTAAGTACTTTAGCACTTGCTACAGCAGTTTTTTTTTTTTTATAAGCATTTTAATACCTTTAAAGATTTTTAATATCAATGTTTCTCTTCGACTTCTTTGGTCATTTATCAGACTCTTGTGATGCATGTTCAAGTGAAAATTCCATGGTTGCTGCAAATTGTGACAGGAGATTTTAATCGTTACTTGCCCGCACATTTCATTCATTCTCTGTCTTGCTTATCACGTTCGCAGGTGCAGGAAATCAGTGCCTGTTCTGGTAACTTTGAGAACAAGACTGGAGCCAGCGCTACACCAATTTGCAAGTTTATTGCAAAATACTCCCACACTTGAGCCAGTTTAGTGTCGTCTTCAGAAGAAAACTGGACACCCACAGGGAACAATGGTGAAGATACAGAATCCGTGAAAGCAATACATGCGACCCTGAATTGAAACTCGGTTCGTGACGGTCCCAAGCCCGGATAAATGGGGAGGGTTACGTCAGGAAGGGCATCCGGTGTAAACTTTTTCCAAATCCATATGCGGACAGAGGATCCGCTGTGGCAACCCCTAACGGGACCAGCCGGAAAAAGAATATTCTTGAGCAGTGAGCTGGCAGCACTGTTTACTAGGGTTGGCAGTACACCTGCATTGAAAAACCCACATTTTAATACAGAATACCAGCATTTTGTGATTTTGTTTTGGTATGGGAAGTAAATATCATCCTTCCTCTCAATTCAAACTCCCAACCTCCAGACAAGACACTAACTATAGACTGCATGTTCTGTTGCGTTGGGGGACTTCACGGCTATCAAAAGGGAAGCGACGTGCAGTGCGGAGTGATCAATAGTGGGGCCAAGCAGTTTTGCGGTACACCAGGGAGGCTGGAGTAAGACTGAGGGGTTTAGGAGATGTGTCATTTGCTTCATATCCGTTTTGGCACTTGTACTGAGGTCAGAAAGCTGGTATCGATACCAAAGTCAAAGTTTTAGTACTGTTCCAACGTTACTGTCTACTTTCTCCTCAGTAGTTCTATGAAACCATGTGTGTAATACACAATTTGTGAACTTAATTTATACCAACGTTGGTACACAAAGGACTGATGTGTGTTTTGTTTTTTTTTCCCCCCAAATAAGATTTTAGTTTGCTCTTTTGAAACCTTCACAAATATGCTGAGCCTTGTCAGTTTTATTCTTACATGTTAAACCACACCCATGATCCTTTGGTTCTGCTCAGCACTTTGTTTAGCGATTGGCATACTTAATCACTTTTTACGTTTGTATGGCGTAATGCTGCTAAAAATATCTCTGTCCTTGACGGCCTTATGTGTGTTGACACTAAACATTTATCAGCGCCTGGGGCATAAAATATAAACGTTGTAAACAGATGGGAGTTACAGCATTGTGCAAATTTGTCATTATCTGCTGTGGAACTTCTGTGTCTTTTGATGCCACAGTTTACTTGATGGGCTTTACTTTTAGTATTGAATCAGAGTGCTTGTTTCTCTTATTTTTATTCTCTGACATTGTATTTGTTTCTAGCACTTAGTAAACTTTTAAATATTAGTTTGCCAGGTCTCTCTATTAATGTCTCTAATTTTTCTGTTTTATTATTTATATTTCATTAGCTATCATGGCAGCATCTATCCATCTAATTTTTTTTTAATGTAGTTTGACATTGTGTTTTCTAAGGAGGGGCTACCTTTAGAGTAAATCTTATTTTCTGTGTTGTTTAGCCTCATTTATTTCATTTCAGTGCGAGGTTTTATTTTTTTTTTTTTAAATGGTGGCTGGAGTGCCAATACTGCCACCAACCCCCAAGTTTTCCCTGTTTGTTGGAGGACCTACTTGCAGGGCTGGGTGCAGAATAACATCATACCCATATAAATCACACCTGCTTTTACAAGCCCGGAATCAGAGTTGTTTGAAACAGCACACACACACAATTCTGAGCACAAAACCACCATATTGTTCTGTACGTGCATAAAAAGCAGACGTGGATAAGCATACATCCTGCTTCCAATAAAGTGAACAATAAAGCAACTGGCCTTGATACTTGACTGACCCCGTCTTTAGCCTTTGGCATTTTCCTGTGGTCCAGCAAAGTGCCCAATTTATTTCAGCATGGCCTGGGCCTCTGTTGACTCACTAGCTTCACATCTCAGTTCTGTTTTCGGTACCATTTAAGGGAAAAATAAAGCATTTCAAAAAGATTGAATCTTTAAAAAAAGAAAGAAAAAATTTAATTAAAATGAAGGAAAAAGAAGTTAATTAGCAGCAAAAACTGGTCTCTAATTTAAGAATGTGGTTAGAATGAAAACCACAGTAGCACCCAAGAACTGGAGTTGGACACCCCTGGCCTAGAAGAACCTGTTTCAGTACATCTGAAAGTTATTCTCCATGGCTTTGGTTAATTGGTCTCTATCTCCTTGGACCTTTGGCTTGGGTAACACTTTTTTTGTTTCCCAAAATGCCAGTACTGGCTAAATATGGACTTTCATGCTAACATTTCATGGAAGACCATTTTTTTCTTTTTGTCCATCACTGATGCCTGCAGTCTTTGCCACTATTGAAGTTGTGCATGTTTTTTTTTTTTCTTTTTTCAAATAATTAAAGTTGCAGCAGGATGGCATTATTTATTTCTAGATAAACTAGATGCAACGCGAAGTCAAACAAAATGACAGCTTTCATTAGAATACAAACTCCATGAAGAAGGGGCCTGAGTTGCCTCGAAAGCTTGCATATTGTAATCTTTTTAGTTAGCCAATAAAAGGGGTCATTTTACTTGACTTCTCATTGCATCCATAATGGCCAACATGGTACAACACCCTACTACTATAGATAAACTAGAAGAATCTATATTACTAAACGAAGGTTGTATATATGCACGAATGCCAGATGCACCGAAAACGTACGCGCACTGCACCACGGTGGCTTCCCAGAGTCAGTAGGTGGCGCCCAAACAACACAACATGATCTGTAAACTAAACTTGAGGTAAAGCGTTGCACGCCAGGTTGTATATATGCACAGATGCCAGAGGCCACAAGCAAGCCGTACACACTACCACCGCCGCCCAAACGCGACCGCCAACACCACCGCATATACCACCTTCGTTTAGTAATGTAGCCCTCCAAGCCCGGATCCGCAGCCATGGTCACTTCAGTGCACGAATCCTCCGCCGTCCGCAAACGACTTCTAGCTAACACCACAGCCATAGAAAAACAAAAACGAGACCGCATGGATATAAACAATGAATGCAGACGCATACAATGCGCTTCTGAAACACCAGAACCAGATGAGTCACCGCTCCAAAAAGAAACCGCTTTAGTACAAATATGTTTATTTCATTAAATGAAAACTTTCCCAGGACGCAGTCACCCTCCATGATTTTTCTTCCCTCCAAATATCGGAGGGAACAGAAAGTGGTTGCCATTTTTGGATTTGCGAGTCTTTCGAGAATCGTGGGTTTGCTGGTAGTAAATAGGGTATAAAAACGGCCTCCCTGTACTATACTGCAATGGTAAACTAAAGTTTGTGGTCTCTGCACTTTATATTTTAGAATTTTATGGTTGCACTTTTAGATTTTTTAGCCCAACAATATTTTTGGCTTTTTATTACTTGGTTGTGTTACTACAGCTACTGAGTCAAGGAGACTTCAGCTGGAGACTTTGTGGTGAACAATTTCCAACCTAGGAGACTACAGGGGGACACCCAGTGGGTGTCTCTGCCTTCCCAAAGCAAAGAATATTCTATTGAATTAAATCTCTTCACGCTTTTCTGTAAACTACAGAATGGGGGAAATTGGTGCTTGAAATTAATAGAGAGTGCAGCATAGCAGTGAGTGTATGTTTATGTGGTGCAATGGGCAGATTTGAGTGAGAATCTAGGGTTACCATTTATTTACTTTGCCATTTGGTTCCGGCACTGACATTCGAAAGGTGGTATCAATATCCAAGTCAATTTTTTTACTGATCCAACACTAACAAACACACACCACACGGAGTGGTGGCTCCGAGGCTAGGGATCTGCACTGGCAATTGGAAGGTTGCCGGTTCGAATCCTGTTAATGCCAAAAGGGACTCTGCTCTGTTGGAGCCTTGAGCAAGGCCTTTACCTTCAGTTGCTGAGCGTTTTTTGAGTAGTGAGAAAAGCCCTATATAAATGCAAAGAATTATTACACTATTTATTTATGAAGTAAACAGCCATACACGAAACAGAGATGGCCTCAATAAGGTTGTTTAAAATAAGCATAGAAGAATTTGGCACGTTAATGTTATGTGAGACTGCAGGTTTGTTTACTCAAATTAGCTTCTTCTTTGTTGTCCGTTTCATCTCTGACATCTGTGAATGCTTTGCTGACGGCTCAGTAATGGCATCTGCTTTTCAGCTCCCTGAACTTGTAATATAAACTCCAAAAAGTGAGAGAATACAAATTTTTTTATTTTGTCATGAGCAATCATTTATTTGGAAAATGATCAAAGTTATAACTGATTACCGTATTTACTCCTGTACCACGCCCTCGTGTAAGACGCGCACGCTAATTTTTACAAAGAAAATTGGGAAAAAATCTTTTGCCCCGTGTATGACACGCATTGTGATTGTATAGGAAGCGAGTGAGGTTGAAGTAAGACACAGACGTAAATAACTGTAATGGAGAATAATTATGTCTCATTTAATTCTTTCTGCACATGATACAGTATATTGTACTAACTGTAAGCAGTATCCCTACTGCAGAACGTTCAGTGTTTGTCACACCATGCTGCGACAGGTGGGAATCACAAATAGCCCTGTGAAATGAGAAAAGAAAGAACCGTATAGAGACAATCGGTAAAGGACTGTAACGGCAAGTGGAAAATTATTGTGCTCACCAGAATCCAGTTTAATCATCATCTTCCGATTCGCTGCTGGATTCGCCACCGCTACTGATGTCCCATACGGTGTCGTCTTCGCTTACCCGTAAGGTGTCGTCTTCGCTTCCATCGATGCTGTTGGATATGCTGCACTTTTTGAAGCTTTTTACAATCAATTCCTCTGGAATAAGCTTCCAAGCAGCGATGATCCAGCCACACATCTGCGCCAATGTTGGGGCTTTCATTTTGCCAGTTGGCGTTGTTTCGTGTACCGCTGTTGCAGCCCAATCGGTGTACATTCTAGATACATGAGCCTTAAACGGTCGATTAATGCAGACATCTAGAGGTTGGAGGAGCGAAGTCATGCCTCCAGGAATTACCACTTGATCTGTTTTCCCATCTTTCAGTTTTTCTTTAACACCTTTAGTTAAATGGCCACAAAGCTGTCCATGACTAACATGTTTGGCATTTTCAGGAGACTGCCCGGGCGACGTTGCCACACACATTTCAGCCAATCGATTACAAGATCATTATCCATCCAACCCTTTTGTTGAGCTCTGACAATGATCCCAGGAGGAAACTTCTCATTTTTCGGCAAGGTCTTCCTTTTAAACATTACGTACAGAGGTAGTTTCTTTCCATCTGCAAGAATTGTCAACATCACGGTACACCGCTGCTTCTCTCTGCCTCCCGTGCGTACCGGGACACTCTTGTCTCCGACTGCATTAACAGTAGTGTTTGAAGGGTTCTCAAAATAAACTGGTGGTTTATCAGCATTACCGATTTGCCCCATTAAATACATTTTCTGCTGCCTCAACTGAATAACGTACTTTTGGAAAGCTAGTAGCTTTTCTTCATATGCGTCTGGTAGACGCTGCGAAATGCTCGTGCGGCGTCTTATTGATAAGCCATTCCTTCTCATGAAGCGCGTTACCCATCCGCGGCTTGCTTTGAACTGAGTGATTGGTATTCCACGTTCTTTCGCCATATCACGAGCTTTCACCTGAATCATTTCCGTGGACACTGCATATCCAAGCTGACGCCTGCCTTGAATGTAATCAGTGAGTGCAACTTCAACTTCTGGGAACTGGGCACGTTTTCCGCGAAATGCCCGTCTGTTTATGTTGCAAGACTAAAGTTTTTCTTCTTCTTTCGCCAATCTCGAACACAAGACTCTGGAACATCATACATGCGACCTGCTGCCCGATTTCCTATCTTCTCTGCTTCCAAAATCACTTTTAGTTTCTCTCCCGCCGTGAAGGAGCGTAAACGCTTGCTGCTATCCATGCTGAATGACAGCACCAAACTCTACCGTATTCCTCGTGTATGACGCGCACCTGATTTTCTAATGCTCATTTTCGGGAAAAAATGTGCGCGTGGTACAGGAGTAAATACGGTATATTGAGTTTAATAACTTTTTTAATCCACTATGGAAGACAATAAGCCACAATATTTTAAATTATTTAAAGGAGGTCTTTAATAGCATTAATGCTGATCCAGGACTTTAAAATTAAAAGTTCTGAATACCAGTTGAGGCAGTCTACAGTTTGTCATAGTTTGAAAAGCTTTCCTCCCACTCTTCCCATAAATCTTAGTTCATGCCAAAAGATTTAGGTCATGTCTGGAGACCCTTTGTTAGCAAATAATTTATCAGCTTCACTGCTTACAGAGATCATTAATTGTCTTATCAATAACTGCCTCCCCTTGAAACTGCAAAATACCTATAAAGATACAGATTTGGTTACAACTTAAAGAAAGTAACTAGTATGAAACTGTTTAACATACTTCTTCTTAAACAATAAAATATATTTTCCTAGTGATAGGATTTAAAGTTAATGGAGCAGCATACAACCCCAGAATAGCCCTATACAAATTAAGCATATATTCTTCCACAACACTGAGACATTATTGAGATTTTTAAGCATTTTACATTATGCATTATATAGATAAATGTATAAAGTACCCAGTAATGTTAAATGTAACTGTTATACTCTCTACTTAGTAACACTTTTTCTTTTCTTATCTTCCAGCATCACCTCTCTTGCTCTTTGCAAACAGGCGAGATGTCAGGCTGGTAGATGTTGGAGAAGCAAAGCCGGAATCAACTGTGGTGGTCAGTGGCTTGGAGGATGCTGCAGCAGTTGACTTTCTACACTCTGAAGGTTTAATTTATTGGACTGATGTAAGCGAAGAGGCCATCAAGCAAACATTTTTCAACCAGTCTGGGAATGTTCAAAAGGTGGTTGTTTCTGGCTTACATTCTCCTGATGGCTTGGCTTGTGACTGGCTGGGAAAAAAGTTGTACTGGACAGATTCTGAAACCAACAGAATAGAGGTTGCTAATCTCAATGGAACAATACGAAGAGTGCTGTTTTGGCAAGATCTGGACCAACCAAGAGCAATCGCCTTAGACCCGGCTCATGGGTAAATATTTATTTTATAGTAAAGTGTGAACAAGAATGGTATTAAAATTGAAAAAAAAAGAGAAATCTTGTAGTGCTTTTCAGCCAAGGCTAGTTGTTTTGAGCAAGATGTATGTTGAACCTTTTCAAACACACAGTTTACAGACTAAAGTATAGTGCTGTGGCATTTTTTTGGTATGGTTAGGCCTAAAAAATAGTTAAAATCAGTTGTCTTAGTTCTGCCCCACCAGTGTCAGTTTTTGCTTTGAAATCAAATGCTCATGGTCTTGTAAAGTATTTCTCATGCATTTGATTATTTAAGTCATAAATCTTAATTAGTTGGCTGCATTTTTTTTTTTTTACCATGCAAAATATATGCATATTTAGACTTTAACAAACTTGCATTACTTGTTAGAGATGCTTTGATCAGGATTTTTAAGGGCTGATACCCCCTTACAGATATCATGTTACTGGTTTGGCCTTTTTCAATACCTAGTCAAATTTTTTTTCTTTATCTCTTTAAAAAAAGTTTTTACACTTCTTCCCATTGCGGCACTTCCTGTGTGATTTTGGGCTATAAAAAATAAATTGTATTGTATCTTTTCCCACTTTTTTTTCCCCCCCCAGTCCTGCACTCCCTCCCCAGTTAAGCCCCTTTCCTTCATGTCTACTTTGACTTTATCCATTCTCCTCCACTTCAGTCTCCCTCGCTTTCTCTTCGCCTGGACTTCCATTTCCATCACTCTTTGCCTGCCCACATCTTCATTGTGTACCACATCAACATACTTTCCTGTTCTTTCTTAGATATCTCTTCCACTTTTTTGTACCTCTGATTGTCTCATTTCTTATTCTGTCCTTTTTGGATTTTTTCACCTATCTTTTTGAAAAAAAAAAAAAATCATAACCAGATGTGAAGAAGCCTTATGTTCTATATTAGTCTTAACTTTGGTACTTTTATAATTAAAATGTAGGCCTCAGGTGTTACCTGTTCATTTTTTTTACTAACAAAATTAAATTTTATTGGGCTTATTCAGTGACCATAAAAATACTAAAATACATCTCCCTGTAAATGCATACTTATCAGCTTATAAAATATGTAGAGAAAATATTTATCCATAATACATAGTAAAGAAATGCTTCATGTAAGATTGATTACTTTCTTCAGTAATGTACTTATCTGGAACAAAGTTTAATTGAAAAAGTTTCACCGGTTATCTAAGAAAAATATATATTATGAAACATTGATTCACTTAATTGATATTGGCAGTTAAACACTGCTTACTTGGCATCTTTCTTCTAGGTTTCGTTTTAATAACATGCTTGCATCACTTGTGCGTGTGTGTGTGTATATGTGGTGTTAATGGCAAAGCGAGTTTTATGTTACCTTGGAGGGGGAGCCCTTACTCCGACATTATATACGAGGTGTGGCAGAAAAGTAATGAGACTTATTTTTTATTTACCAAAGTTTTTATTTTTTTGAAACATCAATGTTATCCCCTTCAAAGTAGTTCCCTTGGGCAGCACACACCGATGGAGACTTTGTTCCCACTGTTGGTAGCAGCGCTGGAAGTCTTCAACCGGTATGGTCTTCAGCATGTCCGTTACACTCTTTTGGATGTTTTCTAAAGTCCCGAAATGACGTCCTTTGAGGACATTTTTCAGTTTAGGAAAAGAAAAAGTCACACGGACTGAGGTCAGGTGAATAAGGGGGCTGGGGAACCACAGGAATGCCTTTTGAGGTCAAAAATTCTGTTATGGAGAGGACAGTTTTTCGGCACCATTTTTTCACAGACCTTTCGCATGTGCAAATGTTCAGTCAAAATTTGATGAACAGTAAATCAGTTCAAATTTAATTGTTCACTCAACATCCTTAATGTTAAACGACGGTCTGATCTCACAAGAGTGGTCACACATTTGATGTTTTCATTGGTTTTCGAAGTTGAAGTCCTCCCTGAACGGTGTTCATCTTCAACGTGTTTTCTGCCTTCCAAAAATGATTTGTGCCAGCGAAAAACTTGAGCTCGGGATAAAGAATGTTCCCCATAGGCCTGTTTTAACTTTTCAAACGTCACACTTGCCGTTTAATGGCACAACGTTGCTCCAAATTCCGCTGTTCCATTTTGCGTGACGCACAACCAAAAACACAACTTCGCTAATAACAGTCACAAAAATCACGTAGTTGAAGGAAAGAGTTGAAACTCGCACTGAGCTATGGGAGGGTACTGATACACGGGCTCTATCAAGGACAACAGCGCAGCGTTGCCAGATCGCTTGCAGTGTTGCCAGTCTCATTACTTTTCTGCCACACCTCGTATATCTATCTATATCTGTCCTGTCCTGTCAAATGCATAGCACTTGCTCTTATTGTATAATGGATTATTAATAATCATTTTTAGAGAAAAAACTTGGGAGAGTCTGGCTATGTACATGAGGGCACAGTTGCAAATTATATAATTCAAAATGCACAGTACGTTACTTTTTTCTGTTTCACTCCAAAATGCAATTCAGCTTCACTTTGAGACTTTATTTTAGAGCATATGTTGCTGTCAAATGGCTAATTGAAATGGAGTAAGCGTGCAGTCTAGTTAGTTTGTACATCAATAAAATTTCTTTTGTTAATCTATAATGAATGAGAGTGATTTTTTTTTTATTATTATTATTCAGAAGGTAATATTTTCAAAGAATAAATTGCACAATTGCAGTTTAAATAATACATACACTTAAGGCAATAAATGGAACTTTTGATTCCCTATTTAAGAAAAATCTGTATTATTAAGACAATTTCCTTTATATTCCACAGCTTCTTTTGAATGTTAAAGAAAATCTACAAAATCTCAGGCACTCTTTCTAAGCAAGCCGTTCCTGACAGAGGAGGGGGACAAAAAATTCTAGGTTTTGCAAAACGTCCATTTGCAGTACATGTCAAGATATAAAAACTAGCAACAAGATTTTAAAATCAATTCACAAACTGACAAGGCAGCCAGTGTAAAGAAGGTAATATTGGAGAAATATTGGAGTCATACTTTATTTCCCCAACCAGGAAGCAAGTGGCAGCATTCTGGACCAACTGTAACCTGCGTATCAGGGATTTGCTAATCCCAGAATACAGTGAGTTGCAGTAATTGAGGCGAGAAAAGATAAAAGCATGAGTAGCTTTCTCAAGATCCCTAGAAGATTAAAAAAAAGCTTGATCTTACCTAATAGATGAAGCCGGAAAAAGCAACTCTTGACTACAGAATTAACTTGTTTCTCAAAAGAGAGGTTACTGTCAAAGATAACACCAAGATTGCGGACTTGAGGTTTGCAAAAGACAGAGAAAGAGCCGAGAAGTCCAAGAGCAATTTGGGTTTTAGCTGATGGACCCGCTATAAGCTCCTCTGTTTTATTTTGATTCAGATCAAGAAAATTATTAGCCATCCAGGATCTTAGTTCATAAAGACAGCTGTGGAGTTGATTTATTGCAGAGTTGCAGATGGGAATATAAACCTGAGTATCAGTAGCATAGCAGTGAAAAGAAATGTTAAATTTCCTAAAAGTAGCTCCAATTGGGTGAAGGTATATAGTGAATAAGATAGGACCCAAAATGGTTCCCTGAGAAACACCACATTTAAGAGGAGCAGTAGACGAAAAAGAGGAATTTACAAGTAAGATATAAGGCTAGTACTAAAGTGCCAGAGAGCTGGCTGAATCTTGGCTATCAAACGAGAACGCCATCAACAGACATTTGGACATAAATCAACATATGCAAACTTAAGAAAATGTTCATAATAAATAAAACTTTGCAACTGATACCCCCCCACCCCGATCACACTGATTTAAACCCCCACCTCCACGTAATGTTTGTTATATATTGCCTTTGATTCTTGTAAGTCTAAGCATTATCCTCTGATGAAGACCTCTGGCAGGGGCTGAAAGCTCAGGAATAAAAACTACTTTATGATACAGTATTTGCAGCTGGAGAAAATGCATCATGTATCTATCTCTCTATCATCCCCTTGTACGTCTCTCGTACGTAACCCGGGGATTATATCTATCTATCTCTCTCTCTCTCTCTCTCTCTCTCTCTCTCTCTCTATACATACATACATACACCAGAAGAAATAAAACTTCTAGTTTGGCTGTCCTAGTCCTGTCCTAATGTTATAAAGGAGCACCAGTCCAGTGTTTCTTGACACAGTTCTGATTAATAATTTGTTGGCTGAAAGTCCTTAGTGTTTGTGTACAGAGAGAGGATATGCAAGATTGTTCATTATGGCACTGAGTTTTGTTTTGTTTTAATTCTGTCCTCCAGGGGGTCCAGAGTGTGCCCTGTAACTGAGCCTGCCCTTTTAATTAGCTTGTTGTTTTGGTGGGCCTCTCTAGAAATAATGTTACCAGGCCAGCACAGAGTTGAAAATGTGAAAGAGTCTGCTCTGCACTTTCTTATATAGCTTCTGTGTGCTATATCATCAGTCCCACTTGTCATTGCCATGGACCCCCAAGTACTTGTAGGAGTGCACCATCTCTACATCCACTCCTTGAATATTGACTTGACATAGAGGCTGTTTGGTGCTGTGAAAGACAGTAACTACTTTCTTGGTTTTGCTGATGTTAACTTGTAGACAATTCTCAAAGTTTTCCACCTGACTCCTCTCCTTTGTCTTACCCCTCTTATCACTGTACCTCTCTTAGTTCAGAGTCATCTGAGAATTTCTGTGAATATCTACCTTTTCACTTCCTGGCTTTCTTTCATTATCCTTTTGCCAAGGATCTGTCTAGCTTGTCATTTCTTAGTACAGTAGTTTGATAAGAATTATAAGAATGTGCAGCCGTCAGGATCTTCTTGGTACAGTAATAATAGTGCACCAATTTATATTAATTATAGCCAGTGCTTGCTTTGGTATGCATTTTCCCATGTCATGTGGATTGTCTTTAGGTTATTTGGTTTTCTTGTATAGGCAAAAGCCATGCATTGAGATACTTTGTATATGTAATGCATCTGTATCTGATCCATTTGAGTGTGTTGTCACCAGAGAAGTGTTATTTAAATGGTAAATACTTGAACATGTTTAATGAAAGTAGGATATACAGGCCGAATTTTCTTAACCTTTGAAGTTCAAAAAAGACCAAACATTTTATTTATGTAAGCTAAAATACTGAACAATATGCCACTCTGCGCACCACCAACCTACAGACATGCCGGTAAGCAGAATAAGCAGCCCAGCTGCAAGTAATGCCATCGATGCCTCAAATGGTTAAAACCACATGTGTTCAACGACATCGAAAACTGTTACAAATGAAGATGGACATTGCTTATTGTACTCGCTTTATTGTGTCCTGAATCCGAGAAAAACCCAAGAACATCCATAATACATATGCCAGCATCTCAGTCACAGCAATATGCACATTCTCTCTACATTCTTTTGATCGCTGCCCAACTGTAACCTCACTTGCCACTTCCTTGCCTGTGTTTACAAAAGGTACTGCTAATAAAGGAGCACTTATTGAATTAATAGGTTCTGTTTGTCTGTGTCATTAGAGTGCGCTAAATGGGGAGGACCAGCTAGGAAGGGTTTAAAACCTGCTTTGCCAGCATCTGTCAGAGGTCGCTTTGTTGCTACGATTGATTAGGTTCAGTTGTGCAAATTTGATTTATAGACTCGACTTGCGATTTGTTAGGATGCCACGTTGCAACTTTGCTTTCTTCGTAAAGCGCACTGTGATTTGGGTTAGTGGTATTTAGGGGTGGGGCTTACATAAACAAATAGTACAAATATGTACAAATAGTTTATTTTCCTAACTGGTTTTCAACCTCAAATCGGTTAAACTTTTTTATTCAAATCCCTAATCTTAACATGATTGTGGTAAGATGGAAGAGGCCAGATGCAGTAGTTCAGCTTGACCATAATTAAATTTGAACATGCTGAATACTAAATAGAGACCAAAAGCCAGTTATTGTTCTTTAACAAATGTGTAGCCAATCTCTGCATTTTAAGGGAATAAAAAATCTGAATGGTAGCACATAGTTATCTAGCGTGGTTTGATTCTTTTTGTATGTGCTGCTGTCCATATAAATAAACAGTTGAACATCTAGCAGCTAGCATGCCTACTGTGTTATATCCTCTCTGACAGGTTATTAAAGCTTCCCATTAGGATTTTTTTAAGGTAGTAATGACTGTTTTTCACCTGTTCTAAACCATTTGTAAAAAGGTAATAAATTGCCCATAGGTTTATTTTGAAACCAGAATTTTTTTTAACAGGCCTGAAATTTGAGGCAGCGTTGTAGGATTTTTTTTGTCCAAATTGTCCACAAATAACCTTTTCCCTTTTAGTTTTAATATTAATAAAGTTAGGCATACAAGCCAACCCGCTACGCCGCATAATCAGGCCACTTTTTAAATGATTTTTAAGCACAGAGGAAAAAATAAACATTTGAAAATTCGTAATTTAATAAACCACCAAGAAAAGTAACATTGCAACAATGCACGCACGAACCAACATACAATTGTCCGTGACTGAAAACGGAGGAGCGCCGCGCTTTCTCCTTCCAAAGCGAAGGACGGAGTTGAACGGCGCTCGTTCAGTACGCACTGCCCGCTTATGTGCCCGCCCCCAACTCCCTACCTGAGTGAGTCTCTTTCGTCTGTGTACAGTCCACACGCACCTGTGAGTTACGTTGACTGTTAATTTTCCAAACACCGCCTCAGTCGGTTTCCACGTTGATTTTTCATTGTTCTTTGCGGTTCTGGCTGCTTTTTTTTTTATATATAATCCTCCAAGTCACCCGACCATGGGGGGCTTTACAAAGGGCAGGGACGTAATCAGTGCGAGCATATGACCCGCACGCACTGGGAATTTCGTTAGTGGGGAACAATGGGAAGCCACGGTCTCCATCACGAATGGGGTTCAACGGCTTACCCACGCCGGGTAGACACACGTTGATCCATTCAGTGTAGCGTGCAGTACCGGACATACAAGTGCATCACAGACCTGTTAATGCTCAATCTGACATGGCTGAAAGCCACTTGCCCCTCTAAGAATTTGGACGCCGACCGCTCTTGGGTCGTGTAACTATTTAGCAGGCGGGAGTCTCGTTCGTTTTCAGAAATAGCCAGCCAAATCGCTCCACCAACTAAGAACTGCCATGCACCACCACCCACAGAATCGAGAAAGAGCTATCAATCTTGTCAATCCTGTCCGGGCCGGGTGAGGTTTCCTGTGTTGAGTCAAATGAAGCGAAAGGCTCCACACCTGGTGGTGCCCTTCTGTCAATTCCTTTAAGTTTCAGCTTTGTAACCATACTCACCCCTGAACCCAAAGACTTTGGTTACCCGGTTGGCCTGTTGCGGGGCCTGCATTGGTGAAGCAGGTGAGACGGTAATGAAACAGAGGCACAGGGCTTATTGGTTTTTAAAGACTGCTTCCTTCATTGGGTTTTAACCAATGCACGGAACGAACCAACACACAATCGTCCGTGCGGCGCTCAGGGTGGAACGGGAGGAGAGGGAGAAGGACATCCACTCCGCTCCCTCCGTCATGCTAGTCTGCTGGTTTCTCGTCCAGTATGCACTGCCTGCTCATGTGTCGTCTTTGTACAGTCCAGATGCACCTGTGACTCACGTAGACTTTTCATTGCTCTGTGCGGTTTTGGCTGCCTTTCTATATATAATCCACCAAGACACCCGACCACGGTGGGAGGGGGGTGTGTACAAAGTGCAGGAGTATCTAAGAAGATGCATGTTTGTCGCGGATGCGAATTGCTGTATGTAGCGTGTAAAACAGTTTGCTATAGTGCACACGGTCGTGCGTTGTAACCGAAAACTCGTTTTTTGAAGACTGCTCACTTCATTGTGTTTTAACCTCAGTTTTAAAGGAACGTTTTAAGGATCCCATGGGATACCCTCGCAAACAGTTTTACGCCGCGATATGGCGATTCACCTCGCGAAACATGCCTCTATGAACAGTCAACGTGGGTCGGAGCTGCATGTGACCTCTACGACAGACGAATATAAATGACGGCGATTTTTCTGTGTCGTCGAGTCCGAGTTGGTGGGCGTGGCTCTGTGAGTTGTCGTAGTATCAAATGGTCTTGGAGTTGGTGGGCGTGGCTCCTTCCTGCGTGCGCCATAGGTGTCTCAGTTGTTGTTGGCTTAGTGAATCCAAGCCCCTTCCGGCGTGCTTTCCATGGTTGTCTTGCCTTAGTGAATTATATATATATAGATTGTTGTTTTTATAGTCCGTATCTGCCATTTGATCACTAGCATGTAGGTTATACATTAGAAGCGAGCCGAGGTGCAGCAACTCCATGGAGAATGAGTGAAGAAAAAGAATGTAAATAAGCACAGGTTTTGCATTCCATCACTCATATTTCAACTACTACATTCAGTACGAATAATTAGGGTTATATAAAAAAAAATTCTGTAATGTTGAATTTCTTCCTACACGTCACTTATATCAAATAAAACATTTTTCTTTATTGTGGATCCCCTCACCCCAGTATGTGCAAGATGTCCTCAGATTCTAGAGTGAAGTTTTTCATCTATTACATTAATAAAACACACATCTTGCAAAATGTCTTCTTTTGTTTTTAAAAAAAATATATATATAAAATGTGTGTGTGCGTGTATAATAAACTAGTGGAAACATTCTGTACTACAATACATTTAAAGAATTCAATGGTTGGCAGTATCACTGAGAAAGTAAGTTAGCCCAAGGTTTATATTGAGTAGAGGGATAAATTCTGCCATACATGTATATACATTGTAGGAGATAGAGAGAGACTACTCCAGTGTTTTGTCTGTTGAATAAAAAGTCAGGTGAGAGTTAATTTAACACTGAAAAATAAATATACATGCAACATTTCTTCTCCTCAGTGGTGGTTTCAAAATAGCCCACGTTTTTCAGACTGTTACAATTCGTGGGCATAACATGGAGCTGTGCCTGTTCTATTTTAGTGACAAGCAGGCAGCCAAGAGGTGGGTACGTGAGGTATGACGTGTTCTTTTTATTTATACATCTTGGCTTTCTTTATATTTAGGAAACAACACTACAGTACTTATGTCTTTAAAGTTATTGGAGAAATAAAAAAAATGCAGATTTAATTGTTTGCTGTTTTTTAGTCAAGCTGATATCACACTATGTGATGGCTAATGAGAGGCAATCTCAAACTTGACAACTGCAGTTGCCTCTCGTCACTGCAGGATGTCAGATTATGTAACTAGAATTTGTAGATAATATCAAATTTAGATGACTATTTGATGACTTTATAGAACATATTCACATTTCCAAGCCCCTTTTTCTGATAGCCAATAACATGCTGCCCAGTATCAATACCAGCTTTAGTACCAGCACTTAAATGGTGCCAAAGCAAATGATTGATAACTCCAAACCCCCTCCCCGTGTTACTTCAGCCTGCCTGGTGGGTCTCATAATTGTGTTTATAGGGACAGGTGTTAAGTGAAAAACTGAAGTTTACTTTCAGTAATGAAAAAATACAAAATGCTGGTGCATACTGTTTTAAAATGTGGGTTTTTTTGGTTCTTATCCATTACCAGTATACCGCGCAATCCCTTTTCTGACCTTATATATAAATCATGACATCAGACAAACAAGTCCTTGATCATCTGTTTGTCAGCCCCAAAACAGCCTTGCTTCTTACTGCTTGTTGCTGCATTATATGTGCTCATTTGCTGTCAGCTCTTGCATACACAGAGCCTGTCCTTAATTGGATTTTATCACGGTGAATCACAGACTAGATGGGCTGTCTCGGTGGGTGTGCCAGACTACATGCGCAGGGAGCCGAGTGTGACTGGCAAAGATTATGTCAATGAGGTGTGTGAGTGAAAAGTGCCAGAAAAGGTGTGGAATGTGAAATGGCCTTTAAATAAGCTGTCCTTTGCTCTATTGTTGCCAATGACTAAATGTTAAAACTTTCTTTATGCATAAAAAAAACAATTTTTCTTTTTGAAAGTGCCTTTCTATAGGATAACGCCACCCTAAAGCAGTGTCTTCCCAAACTCTGTTTTGGGGGACACCCTGTGGCTGCTGGTTTTTGTTCCAACTAACTCCTGTTTTTATTTGAGCTTCTGGCCTAAATAAGTGAGGTGTTATTTCCCTACTTCTGTGTTTTGGGAGCAATGTAGAATTTTGGTAAATTTTAAAAAAATGTTCTAAACAGTTATATGGGGGTAATGTAGCTTTTAATTTTTAACTATATTGTCATTGTGGTTTTCATTCTGCTTTTTCCAGGTGTTATTTAAACCATTATTTACTAAGTACTGGATCTGACGCTTGAAGTATTTGCAACCTTTCATTATTCAGTGTTGTTTGCCTGTGTGTCTGCTCTGCCTGTATTTAGTTCTCATTATTAGGATACAATAAAGGGAGCAAACTACATAGAAAAATAGCAAAATGAAAGGAAAGCAATGATTGAGAGTTAAGCATTTAAAGCAATAACAAGAATAGAAATATTTCAGAACGTCTTATATATGTAAAAATCACACCGTTGTGCTTTTCTGAATGCAGAATAAGAGAAGTGAAAAATGAACAGCTAAGTAAACAATTGGTTATTATCACCATTTGTGAATCTGGTGGGAACAAAAATCTGCAGCCACGGTGGGTCCCCAGGACCAAGTTTTGGGAGCCAATGCCCTAAGGCAGTGCTTCCCAAACTCAGTCCTGGGGACCCACCGTGGCTGCAGGTTTTTTGTTCCAACCAATTTCTGTTTTCAAGAACTCCTAGCCCAATTAAGTGAGCTGTTGTTTCCCAGCTTCTGTGTTTTAGAGTCAATGGAGAAATAAGAAAGCTCAGTTTAGTAAAGTTTTATTAAAATGTTAATGGGTATAGTTTTTAACTTTTTAATAATTTTCAGCCTGATTTTCAATCTGCTTTTCCAGGTGTTCTGATTGCTTCATTTATTCTGTACTAATTAGTGGGTTTGACGCTAAAGTTATTGCAGCCTTTCATCATTCAGTGTTGTTCAGCTGGCTGTCAGTTCTGTTTGTTTTAATTATCATTATTAGGGTACAATGAAGGGTGCAAACCGCACAAAAAATAACAATAGGACAACAACAAAAGAGAAGTAAGCATTTAAAGCAAAAGGAGAAATATTTCTAAATGTCTAGATGTAAAAATCATTCTGCTGTTCTTTTCTAGAGGCAGAATAAGAGAAGGGGAAAAAAGACCATCTAAATAAATGAGATCAATTATCACTAACTAGCCAACCTGCGGTGTAATATACGGCGCATAATTATTTATTGATAGATGAACACTTCCTGAAAGACACAGTTGTCCAAATGCGGTGGGTTTGAGGATACAACTGTTTGTGAATGAAAAGATGGAACTCTGGAGAGAGCAACATACAATTGTCCGTGACTGAAAACTGGTTTTGGCAGATACAGGTATATCTTTTTGAAAGTTTGGCCCTGTGCCTTATTAATTGTCATTGCAAAGGCTAATCTAACAGGAAATTGTCTGCGTGTAAAAGTAAAAGGCAAATTTGAATTTGATGGGGTCAAGGAAATCCGGGGAATAAGGACAGTTTGTGAGGTCGCAGCTACGATAGTTTTACACTGCAGTATATTGTGGTGAATGCTGGTAACAGTCAGTCTAGTGCCATTACAGAGACCTCTCGCTGGCATGAGGTTTCTGAGAAGCATGATGACTGAAACAATTTTAATTTTGAGTTAATGCGAAGGCATGCCAGTGGGAGAAAGACTGCTAAGAAATTCTTCGGGGAATGAAAGTTGATCTGCGGGATCGTCTGTGATGATGGAGTCAACGCTGGTGAATGTTGGGGATACGTCGGTAGGGATAAGTTTCAGTACTTGTTCATTAAGGTGTAGGGAGTCTTCATTGGTGATGCTTAATATAGCTTGCGTACTGAGTTTTTCCACAGTGACAGTTGAGAAGTCGATGCCTCGAGAGCGAGGGTGGACGCGGGAGGAGGGTTAGAGTTGGTGGCCGAGGCTCTGTCGTGTATAAACATTAGTAGGAGCAGTCTACGTTGTCACGCTTGGGTCACAGATTTGCACAGAGACACAGAAGGTCGTAGAAAAAAAAAGGATTTTTATTCAGACACCGCAAACACATGAGCTTAAACGTGCTCCATGACAAGTCAGATATAACAGTTCCGCTAGGAGCAGAGAGAGATAAAAGCAAACAATCAATTCCCAAACTGACAGGCGCTGCAAGGCTTATAAGTCGGCGGAGTACCGCGCGAGGCTTGTATTACGCGTTATAGTGCAAGGATAAGGAGCAATGTGTAGTCAGTGTTTCAGGGTTTGTGGTTTTCCCAGGGGCGTCTGTCTCTATTTGGGGTTCGATCAGCCCTCCAGCTCACACCCTCCCCCTCAGCTTTATTCACATTCCTGTGAATCAAGCGACTCTCTGTACTAGGTTCATTTAGTCGTGATAATACATCTGCGTTGACGTGTTCAGAACCTGGTCGGTGCTTTACTGTGAAACTGTAAGGTTGTAAACCCAGAAACCATCTCATTAGACGAGAGTTTGTATCTTTCTGTCGGTACAACCACTGGAGTGGAGCATGATCAGTTACCAAAGTGAAGTTTCGTCCCCACAAGTAATAGCTAAGCGCTTCCACAGCCCACTTAATTGCCAAGCATTCTTTCTCAATTGTAGAATAATTGCGTTCCCTAGGAAGTAATTTCCTACTCAAATATGTGATTGGATGTTCTTCTCCATCAAAAATTTGTGACAGGACTGCCCACACCAAATGCACTTGCGTCTGTTTGCAAGATAAAATCTTTTGTGAAATCCGGGTTCCTTAGAACCGGGTAAGAAGACAATGCTTTTTTTAAATCGTTGAAAGAACGTTAGCAATTTTCTGTCCACAGGACAGGTCGGTTTTTCTGCCTCTAGTAAGTTCTGTAAGAGGAGCAGCTCTATGTGCAAAATTTGGAATGAATTTTCTGTAGTAACCAGCGAGTCCCAGAAAGGCGTACTTGTTTCTGTGTCTCAGGTCTCGGGTAAACAAGCATTTCTTCTATTTTCCTTAATTGTGGCCTAAGTAAACCCTTGCCCATAGAATAGCCTAAGTAATGAGTCTCGGACATGCCTAGTTTACATTTCTTAGGGTTAGCAGTAAGGCCAGCCTGTCTCAAGCTTTCAAGAACGGCTTGAAGCCGCTCTAAGTGTGTTTTCCAATCATTGCTAAAAATCACGACATCGTCAAGGTATGCCCCAGCATATTCAGAGTGAGGACGTAGGATCTGATCCATCATACGCTGAAAAGTTAGAGGTGCCCGTGAAGACCAAACGGAGTCTTGTAAATTCATAGAGTCCGTCAGGAGTCGCAAATGCCGTTTTCTCACAACTGCTAGCCTCTAAAGGCACCTGCCAATAGCCTTCGTGAGATCTAGCGTGGAGATATAGCTCGCCTGACCCAGTTTTTCCAACAGTTCATCGACACGGGGCATGGGATAAGCATCAATTTAGAGACCTTATTCAAGCGTCTGAAATCGATACAGAACCGAACCGAACCGTCTTGCTTTGGGACTAATACGACTGGGCTGCACCAGTCACTTTTACTTTCACGAATTACACCCAGTGTCAGCATCTTTTTACCTCTTCAAGACAATATTTCGCGCTTCCGGTATCCGAACGGCCGCATCTGTCGAACATCAGGTGCAGTGGTAATTTTATGTTTTGTAATGTTAGTCTTGCCTGGTAAATCTGAAAAGACATCAGTGTTCCGTTCTATCAAAGATAACAGTTCTGTCTTTTGCGTGTCAGTAAGATCGTTACCAATGGTAACATCGGACTGAGAAACAGCAGCCAAGGAAGTGTTAACCTCTTGTCGGTCGTGCCATTCCTTCAAGAGGTTAATGTGTAAAATCTGGAATGGTTTGCGCCGCCGGTATTCTAACCTTGTAATTTACTGGACTCATACGCTCCTCAATAATGGCGGGCCCTGCCATTTAGCTAAGAATTTGTGTGGATCCGAGGGAACCAGTACCAAAACACGATCGCCAGGTTTGAACTCACGGAGCTTGCTGCCTATCGTAAAGACGCTTCTGAGTTTCCTGTTCTCGTTGTTGGTGTTCCACAGCAATAGAGGAAAGCATAGAAATTCTGTCTTGCAACGAAATTAGTCGATCTGCAAAGCTTGGACCCTTAGCTGCTCTCTCGTTTCCTATCCATTCCTCACGCACCACATCCAGGATGCCTCGCGCCGCCTGCCAATAACAACTTCGAAGGGACTCAAGCCAGTGGACGCCTGTGGTGATTCTCGCACGCGTACAAAACAAACGGTAGGACAGTGTTCCATGTTGTGGGATCATTATGAGCAACTCGCCTGATCATCTGTTTCAATGTTTTGTTAAATCGCCGGTTAAACCATTCGTTTGAGGATGGTAAACAGTAGTACTCAATTTCTTAATAGCAAAGCTGTCACACAATTGTTTCATCACGCGAGAAGTGAAAGGTGTGCCCTGATCAGTTAAGATTTCTCTAGGGATACCAATACGAGTAAAAGTTTCACATAGTGCTTTGGCTACAGCGAAGAGTTGGCCTTTTCAGCGATCATTTCTGGATATCGTGTCGCATAATCAACCAACACCAGCAAATATTGGTACCCATCCTTAGTCTTAGGTAATGGTCCCACAATATCTAATCCCACACGCTGAAAGGGAACTTCCAATATGGGCATAGGACAAAGGGGAGCCGAGGAGGCTTATAAGCAGAGACGATCTGGCAGTCTGGACATGAAGTACAAAATCGTTCAACATCTTTTCCCATATTAAGCCAATAAAATCGTTTTGATAACCGGTCTCTAGTTTTGTCGGCACGAGGTGCCCCCAAGATGTGTGAATGTGCCAGATGCAAAACAGTTTCCCTATGTGCTTCAGGTACCACCAGTTGTTCAATAAATTCCCCCTCCAAATGATCTGAGATCACTCTGAAAAGGCAACCGTCCTTTTCTATAAAGTGTGGGGTTTTCACACCCCCGGAATTACGCTCTTGGTAATAAGAGTCATAGCAGGGCGAGCCTGTTTAAATGCATATTCTAATGAGCTATCAGTATGCTGCAAACGCACAAAATCTGATTGTTCGTTAACACTCGGTTTGTGTTCGAGGCGTTTGCAATCTGGGAAGATGTAGAAGGAGCAGCCCATTCTGGAAGATTGTCGGGGTGACCTCCTCCGTCTCGCTGGAGAGATCGGGTTCAATATCTAAGTTGGGCTCTAGATTTTCCCCGCCGCTACCAGTTCTTCGTCTTGGATTTCTTCTTCTTCTCCCCCCCCACCAAGTTCATTAGTGGACTGGACTACTGGTCCCTTACATTTATTAATCAGTTTCGAAAAAGGGCATTTCTCCGTCCTATGAGTAATGGCCAAGGGCACGAGTCGAAACGGCAGACCAAACCTTAAAGTGGCCCCTATAAGTTAAAGGAAGAAGTAAAGTCTGATAATCTTTAACATCACCATGTACACAGCGTATTTTTACAGTCTCACAGTCTCTAAGGCATTGTTCATTAAGACAGTCTCGTCTCACAATACAAAGGTCACTTCCGAATCTAACAATGCTGAGATTTCTTTGTGTCCCAATTTCACGGGATCAACAAGCCATCTTTTCCATCCGGATATGTAATAGTTGAGCAACAAATCTCGGCCAGTCCAATCCCCATTGAATGAGCTGGAGACAAGCGACAATCTCTTGCCAAATGGCCGAGCTGATCACATCGGAAACATCTACGGTCGGCTCCGTTTCGAAATATCCTCTCGACGCCCACGTCGGCGTGCTCTGTAGCCTCCACGGTCTTGTCGACCGCTGTTGCCGCTGTCTCCCCAGAAACAGGCGTCCCATCTACGACTGGATTTCCCGGGGTCCTACCTGACCCCATTAGATTTTCAGGTCCTGCAGCTTGTCGATCGAAGCGACGAGAATGTCCTGGACGTTCGTTCACAGGTTGCGAAGCAGCACGAAATCCACCGCTCTTTCTCCAAGTGGACTGTGAACCCTCTAATCGTCTGGACATAATCGTTAATGATTTAATATCATGGCGTAGAAATTCATCTCGAAGAACTTCAGGTATGCCGCCAGTAATATATTCACGACAACTGTTTCCATTACGTCTCCTTCAAACCAACAGTGCACTTTATGTATCAAATCTTGAATTTGCGCACGGATTGGGTCATCCATGTTTAGTTTCCAGTCTTTAAGTGCAAATGTTTTAGACTTCTGAAATAAGTCTTCGGCGGCATCCATCTGTGCAACCACTCCTGGTACCACTTGTCACGCTTGGGTCACAGATTTGCACAGAGACACAGAAGGTCGTAGAAAAAGAAGGATTTTTATTCAGACACCGCAAACACATGAGCTTAAACGTGCTCCATGACAAGTCAGATATAACAGTTCCGCTAGGAGCAGAGAGAGATAAAAGCAAACAATCAATTCCAAACTGACAGGCGCTGCAAGGCTTATAAGTCAGCGGAGTACCGCGCGAGGCTTGTATTACGCGTTATAGTGCAAGGATAAGGAGCAATGTGTAGTCAGTGTTTCAGGGTTTGTGGTTTTCCCAGGGGCGTCTGTCTCTATTTGGGGTGCGATCAGCCCTCCAGCTCACAACGTATATTAAATGGCAAGGACCTTGACCTCATTCTGTTTCTTGTCTTAATTTTTTTTTTGTCAAAAATATTTTTGCAAGAAGCCTAAATAAAATAGAAACATATGACAATACAGTAAGTATAATTAATATTGTAAAACTTTGTAACAATCTGTAATACACAATATCTGAAGAAGATATTTAGGGAAAATTTTCTATTTTTTTTACCTCATGAAATTTTTCTATAAAAATTTAATTCTAGGCATTTCTTGTAAATATTCTGTCTGAGTTTGGCAAGAGTTTGCCTTGTTCAGGGCCATCTACAACCTTGACAACAACATCTGGAAAACTTCTAACTCTTGATAATGCAACATATAACTGCCCATGGCCGAATACTGGTCCTGGCAAGTAAATGCCAACTTTTTGTAAGGTTTGCTCTTTGAGTCTCTCTCTTTTAGCGTATTTCTGACGCTCATTTTCTTTTTCTTCAATCGATCTATTTGTTCGCATTTTTTTTGTCTTTTAGCCTTTATTTTGTTGATGTTTACTTGCAGAGCTGACCGTTCTTCCAGGAGATGTTGCTTATATAGGATTTGATTGTCTGTGTCTTTTGTCCTACTTGACGTGTCCTTTTTTTTGGGTGGCATGTTGTTAGTAGATACGTCCGTAATATTTTCTCTTACAGTAATACTGGCTTGTATGTGACTGTAATATGCGTCAGTGTATTGTGTGCCTTTAAATTTCTCTCGTAGTAATACTGGTTTGTATTTCCGTAAAATGCCTATAATTTTCTCTGACAGTAATACTGGCTTTGATGTCCGTAATATGACTTTAATTTTCTGTCACAACAGTGGGCAATCAGCAGAGTGTCCCCAGCAACTGATGTAATGTGTGGCGTGCTGCTTATAATCGTGACTGTGGCGTCTCCCCAGCAAGTATTTTAATCTGTGCTGGCGTGTAGCTGATTATTGTATGTGTGGCGTCTCCCCAGCAATGGATTTTAGGTGCGCAGCCGCGACTACCCAATCAACACTCTCCCCAGCAATGGTGTCCTTTATTTGCTTATCATGCGCTGCCACGGCAAAGCCATTCACTGTGTGCTCAACTTCCAGTGTGTGTGCTTTATTTGCTTATTATGCGCTGCCGCGGATAGGCCATTCACTTTGTGCCCAGCTTCGAGTGTGTGTGTGCGACCAAGGTGCCGTGCGCATGGGCAGGGCACGGTGTGACGTGTGTCGCGGCCCCGCGCATGCGCACTTCACCAGAAGACACTGACACCTGGACGCATACAGGGTTTTTATTAAAGAGGATTGTGAATTTGGCTGGAATAAAAACATACAGCCACAGTGGGTCCTCAGGACTGAATTTGGGAACCACTGCCCTAAGGTGTTTTGTACATTCAGAGATATAATACAGTTGGTTACTTATATATTTTTTTTTATTTTTTATTTTTTTACAGTTGGAGCACCGTTAGATTAAATGTCTGGCTGTTGTCCACAGTTGGTTGGGAAGTACTTAATCAGAAACTAAAGAGTTTAATCTCGACCACCTTAGTCCCAAAAACTGCTTAATCAGCAGGTTGATAATGGTGAAAAAGCCTTTGAATTTGCCTTTTTTAGACTTCATTACAATTTCAACCTGCACAAATTCAACATTATGTGAACTGTAGGCAGAATATTAAAACAAAAAGTGAGGAAAAGTGCAAAAATGTAAACAGACGCTGTGCAGGCTTTTATGTTATGTGGAGATGAGGGTGACCTTTGTTGTGTTAACGCATCTCAGACAAAGTAGCAAGGGTGTCTCTTGTAGTTTTGTGGGTTCAGGCATCAGAGAAAATGAGGAAAACACCCAGTGGGGGACCCTTGTTCCTTCCCTGTTTTTCCATACCAGTGCAAGAGTATTTCTGCATCTCCTTATCTATGATTCAGTCATGGGTGTAAGGGAGCAATAAAGATGTTTTTCCTGCTGCACTCAAGGTTTTGATGGGCACGAGTAGGACTTGTGCACTGTGCTACTGTATGCTCGTTCAGTCTCATCCTCAGTGTGAGGGGCAGGAGAAATAGCGACTTGTGCCTTTATTCATAGTCTTCAGCTGTCTTACTCAATCTGGCTTTCGGTGGTGTGAAAATGAGGAAATCCTGTCATTGCCCCTTCCATGTTCTTGTTCTCATGGAAATTGTGAGAATCAATCAATCAATCAACATTTATTTATATAGCACATATTCATACAAAAAAATGTAGCTCAAAGTGCTTTACAAAATGAATAGAGAAATAGAAGACACAATAAAAGATAAACATAAGTCAACATTAATTAACATAGAATAAGAGTAAGGTCCGATGGCCAGGGTGGACAGAAAAAACAAAAAAAAACTCCAAAGGCTGGAGAAAAAAATAAAATCTGTAGGGGTTCCAGACCAAGAGACCGCCTGACCAGTCCCCTCTGGGCAATCTACCTAACATAAGTCAAACAGTCATCTTTGTATTTAGGGTTTTCATGGAAGGACTCGATGATGATGGTCACGTAGACTTCTGGCTTTCAGTCCATCAATGTTGGTGCATCATGATGCTTTGAGTAGGTGCGCCGCCACCACAAAGACACCGGAAAAAGAAACAGAAGAGAGAGTTGGGGTCAGTACGGATTTTGGAGCCACTGTGAATAATTATTATGAAGAATTGAACATACAGAGTATCAGGATTAAGTTAAAGTGAAGTTATAGAAAGGCCATGTTAAAGTAATGTGTTTTCAGCCGTGTTTTAAACTGCTCTACTGTATCAGCCTGGTGAATTCCTATTGGCAGGCTAGTCCAGATTTTAGGTGCCTAACAGCAGAAGGCCGCCTGCCCGCCTCACCACTTCTTTTAAGTTTAGCTTTTGGAATTCTAAGGAGACACTCATTTGAAGATCTAAGGTTACGATTTGGAATATAACGCGTCAGGCATTCCGATATATAAGATGGAGCGAGATTATTTAAGGCTTTATAAACCACTAGCAAAATACCCGCGCTTCGCAGCGGAGAAGTAGTGTGTTGAAGAAGCAATGAAAAAGAAAAGGAAACATTTTGAAAATAACGTAACATGATTGTCAATGTAATTGTTTTGTCACTGTTGTGAGTGATGAGTGTTGCTGTCATATATATATATATATATATATATATATATATATATATATATATATATATTTACACACACAAACACATAAACATATATATATATATACATATCTATACATATACACATATATACACATACACGTATATACATACATATATATATCTACATATATACAAATAAATATACACACACACACACACATATATAAACATATATATACATATACATACATATCTACATATATACACACACAGCTGTTTCGTATCAGTGCAATACGCTGCTTGTTAAAACGGATAACTCCCGCTCTTACTTGCAAGTCTGCGTGGATATTATGAACTATCGTATTTGTTCAAGTTCTATTTAAATTTTAAATAGAAGGAATTTTTATTTAGTCGACAGAAATATCTTTGGTAGGAATGGTAAAAACAGACAGGAATATTATTCGTGAATAAATCAACTCAAACCTTAAATAACTTAAAAGAACAAACATTCAAATTTCTTTACTCTTATGTAAATGTATATAAAAAATAAACTTAGATTTTAAATATCCCAAAAGATTTTGCTCTCCATAAAAATATATCCTTTCAAAATTATACAAATTCAAATATGAACATGCTGCATAACAAAACCTGGAAATATAAATAAAATGTGTTCCTTTCAGCAATAACAAATCAAATCATTCAGTTGTCTTTGCTCATACTGTATGTCATTTTAGAGCTGGACGCCTGGCATCTTTTTTTGGCAACAGGTTTGTTTCTGTTTGGTGTGACGTTCTGTGTTGTGGAGATTCTCAGGATGGATTGCAGGTGCTCATCAGTGAGGCGACTCCTGTGTGCTGTTTTGTTAGTCTTTATCACTGAGAAGAGCTTCTCACACAGATATGTGCTACCAAACATGCACAAGGTTCGAGCCGCATGTAGACGGACTTTTTTTGTTCTTCAAAGTCACCAAAGCGCCGTGCAAACTCAGTGCGCCAGTTTATCAGCAAAGTGCTGATTTGGGAACACCGTAGTGACGACTTGGTTTAACATTACTTGGCAACAGGGAAAGTTGCACTGGTGCATTTGTGTCTCCCATAAAAGCAACTTCACTTGAAATCACTTTGTGATTGTGCACGGGTAAAAACGTCCGCTGAAGTGTCAGATTCTTATTTAATTCTTCTGCTTTCTGTATCTTCTGCATTGCATTCAGGTCTTTCAGCCTCACTGATGAGCACCTGCAATCCATCCTGAGAATCTCCACAACACAGAACTCCCTGATGTTTTGTCTCATAGTGCCGTCTTAGATTAAATTCTGTAATTACAGACACATTAGCTCCACAAATGAGACACACGGGTTCAGTAAACATATACTCAGCCTCCCATCGGTTTTTAAAGGCTCCATTTTCAGAATCAACTTTTCTCTTCAGCATCGTGTGAGCTAGCTTCGCAATAACTTGCAGCATCATAAGCTAAGCTGTGTATAGGCAAGGCAGCTGAAGCGCTGCATTATGGGATCTGTAGTTTATTGTGTTACCAGTGCTTCATATACCCGGGCTTTAATAACAATAATACACTATATAAAATGATCTCGCGGGCCTGATATAATTACACGCCGGGCCGGATGTGGCCTGCGGCACTTGAGTTTGACACATATGGACTAAATAGAACTTGAAAAGATATATTTTTTCAAATGTGATCGCAATTCAGATAGAGTTGACGCGCACTACAGCCTGCATGCCTCAATGAGTCATCCTCCCCTCACCCTTACATTTTTACCGTTCATCTAATGAATACACTGAGTATGGCTTTACCAAAACAATCATTGATGGCGAATAAAGTATCCATTATTCGAGTATGTAGATCGGGTTATATATATATACATATATATATACCCGCGTATCGCAGCGGAGAAGTAGTGTGTTAAAAAAGCTAGAAAAGAAAAGGGAACATTTTAAAAATAACGTAACATGACTGTCAATATACAGTATTTGTTTTGTGAGTGTTACTGAGTGTTGCTGTCATCAAGGATTTGATTATCATTATTTCTTTCAATCAGGTTCGTATTTGTAGGATGTGTTGTGTTCAAGTTACATTCCGTGTTTGTCAATCGCTGTAAAGATGACAGGTTTCATTCATCGATTCGCTTCTTACTGCATCAATAAACAGCTCGCCTTCTTCTTTATCTGAGACCTGACACACTGCATGCACGGGTTTTTTACACTGTCTTCCTTTAGCGGACATTGACTTTTTCCACCGTGTGCTTTGTTTCCACAGTAGCTGCATTTATGAATATGCTTATCAGACGCTTCATATTTTTGCTGCCTTTTCAATTGTGTAATTCGGTTTTGTTCAGCGCTGTTTGGAACTGTTGCTTTTATCTGTGCACTCGCCAGTTCACGGAGCCACTCGGTGTACTTGCATCGAAGTTTCCCAGCTGTGCTGGTGCCATCTCGTGCTATGTCCATAGCTTTATTTAATGTTACCTTAGTCCTGGCACTTAAAACTTTCTCTCGCAGTTTCGCTGAGTTTGTGTCAAACACCACCCTGACCATCTCATCTTCCTCTCCATAAGCACAGTCCTTCACCCGTGAATATTTACCCATGGCAGTTTGCTATTGGATTGCCGCTGACGGACGGCCTTATATGGGCAGGCACTAAATTACAAACGCCAGCGGCAGCCTGTCTATGAACTTAATTTAAAGTGTAGGTTTACATCGTGCTTTGTTTCTGTATATGTCACTCGCTCGCTTCTTATTGTTTCGCTGCCTTCTCAATTATATAATGCATGTTTTCTTCAGCGCTTTTTTGTGGTCTTCCTGGTTTTCTATGTACTGCGTGATTACGTGGGAGGCGTGATGATGTCACACGAAACTCAGCCCCCACGGCGTTGAAGCTCATCTCCATTACAGTAAATGGAGAAAAACTGCTTCCAGTTATGACCATTACGCGTAGAATTTCGATATAAAACCTGCCCAACTTTTGTAAGGAAGCTGTAAGGAATCAACCTGCCAAATTTCAGCCTTCCACCCACACGGGAAGTTGGAGAGTGAGTGATGAGTGAGTGAGTGAGTGAGGGCTTTGCCTTTTATTAGTATAGATAAGCAGTATTTTAAAGAAGGAGCTAGACTTGTGTTCTCTCAACCATCTGAACCAACATGGAACTTAGAATTGCTCTGACTTCTCATGCCTTGCTGTAAGCTGGCTGTCATTTTTGTAAAGTGATGCTCTGCATTGGTTCAGTGTGTGTCTCAGCTGTACCTTCCTGCATGAAACAGTTTCCTGTAAAATAACGTTGGTCTACGTGGATATGCTCTGTTTAAAGCTACTAATACACATTTACATGTGAAGTAACTGATTCTTACATTCTAGTTGGAATGTAAATGTCAACTCGACTATCTTTTAGTGTTGGCGTGATGCTAAAATATTGATGTTGGTACCGATATGAGCTTTTCCACCTCTGCATCAGTAACAAAACAATACTGAAGCAAATGATACTTTATTGATCATGAGGGTATAAATAATGGATAACTTAGAATTTCTTACAAAGTGTAAAATTAATGTTTTTTCTCCAAAAAAAAAAAAACCAACAACTTTCTTAATAGAGTAGTGGTCCATTTCAATTACTTTAAGTACCTGAAATATTTCAGTATAAGAGAGTTTCAAAGACAAAAGCAAAATACAATTGGAAAGTATTGCCTTGCATCTTTGGAATTAGTTAAACTTAAATCTGGGTCAAAATATCCTTGTGGGCTAATAAATATTATACGTGAAATGTGCCTTGATTAAAACAGTATGTGCAATAGGGCTGCATGGCATACCGGCACTGGAAAATTACAGAAAACCCCACATTTTTAAACAGTACAGTTTCAGGAAGTTTGATATAGGATAAATGCTTACAAAGATTCAATATGTTACCTCCATTGGCGAAACAAGCCTTGAAATACTGTTTCCAAATAGATGCTGTAATATTAAATTAGATCAAATCATCTGTTAATTTCCTGGGGAAATTTAGATTCATACAGCAGCAGAAACATAAAAAAAGCAAAAATATAGAATCACAGGAGAAATACATTCAATCAGTAGATAGATAAATAATAAATGTGTATTTGTGCAAAGAACAGAAGCAAATTGAAGAGTATCTACAGTAGGTATGGGGTGTCGAGAGGAAGCATTGAATTACCCGATACAGTGTCAGTGAGCTGAAAAGATTGCCAGAGGCTCTTTTTAGCACTTAACACTTCTTCAGGTTCACCTTTTTCACTTTTTACTTTATAAGCAAAGTACTCCCATATCTTAGTAAGTTGAGAATAACTAGCGTTATCAGCTTTTTCTATCTCATCTTTTGTAAACTGAATAGATGAGTATGTAGAGAAATCTTGGTTCATGTGGTTTGGTTTTCTGCTAGCCATACAAATGCAGTGCAGCCTGTAGAGAATCAACATGCCTTCTTTGTGCTGTCTTTGCCTTTCTTAAGGGCACAATTCTTTTTCTTTTCTCTTCTCAATGAAGGCACAGTAAAGACATTAGATTCACATTTTCATGTAGTAAGATACCAATTTTTGCATAATGCTGAAGAAGTACCATTTTTAAAATCTGGCAATGCAGTTCTTATTACCTGTATTCACGAGCAGCACTAGTAAGCTGGCCTGGGAGGAGCAAAATCTGGTAAAACCAAGAGCTTAATAAGAGATGCCAACTGAGGATTGGCTGCAATAAAAACCCACAGTTACTGTTGCCTCCTTGGTTTTTTTGGCCATTTACATCATTGGAAGTTGATTGACTGTTTAAAATCCAGATCAATAGATGTGTGGGAATAGTATGCTTGGCACAAGTGTAACAATTGATTCTGATTTAAAAAAAAATAATAAAAAAAATCAGAAATGTTTCTTGCATAGGATAACTTTGTTACCTGTTTAAGTACACACGCCCCTCAGATACAACAAAAGTTTTAATGTACAAAACTCATATTCTTCGGGGATGGTTACTTCGGCCTTTATGCTAGTTTGTAAATCCCATCCAAACAAAAGTAAAATTTAACAAATAATCTTTTGGTTTTTAAGCTTTAAGAGAACACCAAGATAAACAAAGTGTTGATTCATTGTAACTTTGTGAATGATTGGTGAAAGAAACCCAAACATTTACTCCTTTTTTCCAGTTTGCTCTTCAGTGTTGTGCATTAACAGGTGACATTGGTTAGCAAGTTGCTCTGATTTTGCGGTAGAATGCATATGTGAAAATGTAACCTGCTGGCAAAGCTTGGCATCAGCTGGCGATCTTTGCTGTATATTTCAATTAATTACTGTATGTTTTTTTTTATTATGAAGAACAACAAAAGTATTGAGAGAAACTTTTGAATGTTAACTTTTATTGTCAAATAATCAGAGCATTTTAAAATTAGGTGAATTAGGCCAAGAAAAAGCTTATCTTGTCACATTAGCTGAGTCTGCAGGGTGGCAAACCCCACCATTCACAGGGAGTTACATTGACATGCTAATGATATAGTAATTGGCCTCATTGTTTGAGGTCTGTTTACGTGTAAATTACAAGTTAAGGTTGACTTATACTTTTGAATCGAGTCTGTGCTGTAACTATGCATGTGAGCTGTGCCATCAAAAGCAATTTATACTATGTAGCAGCGCATGTCAAGAAACAAGCATAAAAGTTAGATGCTGGTGTTTCAGTAGCATGCAAGAATAACAAATACTCCATTAAAATGCAGACTGCAGAATTTTGAGAAGATGTGCATTATCCTATGCTGTAGGTGACACCGACAGTTAGACACAGAAGTATAAATCAGCCTTTAATTTATAGTGACGTATACAAAGCATTCACCCACTGGGAAGTTTTTACATTTTCTTGTTACACCACATTGAATGACAGTGAATTTAATTTTCCTTTTATTTTGACATTACTGGATAGAGAGAAACTCTTAAATATCAAAGTGATCACAGGTCGCTGTGAAGTGGTCTAAATTAATTACAAATATAAAACATAATTTATCACATTAGCGTTCACCCCCTTCAAGTCCATATTTAAAATGGCAGGAATGACAGCCTTGTTTCTACTGTACAGGTCGGTCGGTCTGTCTGTCTGTCTGTGTCTCTCTCAACTATGCACATCTGGACTGTCCCTCTCATTCATTGGACAAGAGTCCTATTTTCAATTCAAAATGTATTATTTTTGAACTATGTCTTCCTGTTCATGATTTACTCTTAATTATTGAAGTATGTATTTAACAATGCTTTATCGAAAATGCATGTTTTTTTACATTCTGAACATACAACTGGATTACTGACATTTGGATTTGACACGAATAACATTGTAATGCTCCCCAAAATAACTTGGGACGTGTCGTGATATGCGCAATATGTAATATATAGGTAATATATAGCTATGCTGTCAAATATTTGTTTTGAGGCAAAGGCCACTTACAAATCCCCCAGTTTCTAAAGCACACACTAACTCGGTATGGATACGTATACTTACATGACAATGTCAATAAAGGACAATACTGTTCAGTGATAGAGGGGTCACTTAATTTGTGTTATTGTCAACCCACATAATGCTATAAACATTCAATAAACATCACACACAGAGCAATTCTTAAGATATCTAACATCAGTTCCCTATTACATGGTGAACAGCCTTAAAATAGATTAGATAGTTCCTTTCCCAAGGAGGCGATTACCAGATTAGACCACATTGTCCTCAGTAGCATGCTCCAACTCCCATCCTCAAGGGCCACTTCAGTATATAATCTTCTCTTTGAAACTGTAACTGTAATCCTTTACCTTCTGGCTTTATTTCATCCCCTCACCGGCCCTAACCAGTTGTCCTACATGTTTTGGTTTTCCCCTCTTCTGGTCCCCTTTAAATTTGGCCAATAAGGATTGACTTCATATCATTAAAGGAACCCCTTTTCAATCCTCCATGTTGAGGGTGTGGCCTCTAGGGGGTGTTCCAGCTCCCCAAACACTCAACACAACAGACACTGGCACAAGTCCAGCAACGCACAAGACTTTATTTTCAAGGGAAAAATGTCTTTCCTTTGTTCCCTACCAATCCACAGTATAAAGAACACAGAACTTTCTTCTTTCTTTCTCTTCCTCTTTTCTGTCTGCTCCACCTCCATCCTTCCTGACTCGGGCACCTCAAATGGAGCATTGAGATTCCTTTTATAGATTACCTGGAAGTGCCCAGGTGTCCCATGATCCCCTTCTGGCAACACTTCCAGGTGTGGGGGAAGTGCTGTAATAAAGGGCTCAGCAGTTCCCTCTGGCGGTGACCACAGGCCACAAAAGTGCTGAGCCTCTAAGCTTCAAGCCCATGGCATTGTACCAAGCCAGGGAGCTGCACTCTGCCATTCCAAGGAAGGGACTGCCCCGTAGGAGCTCTCTCCTTCAGTCTTTACATAACGAAGGCTTCTCGGCCAGGTAAGAGTCCCAGCCCACCACCATAAGGGGCAACACTTTTTAAAGAGACAATCCCAGGATACACAACATTAAACAGGGTATTTGATGTTACACGCATGTACTGCTGCTGCCACATGAGATGATTTTTTTCATATTGTTTGCTGTTGTGCAGTGTTGACCTCCATTGGGTTCTGTTATATCGGAATCTTGGAGATGAAAATGTTTTCACGGATATTCACTAGAAAAAACAAGAGGTAAGTAGCATTAAAAAGAGATTTGAGTGGAATATTCCTTTAATACTAAATCCATATCTATCCCTATGTCTGTCTTAACAACTCTTATCCATAGCAGCTTACAAATCTTTAGAGAATTAATGTGATTGCAGTTGAACCTTTGTACCTCATTAAAGCTTTAATACCTGCTTATTATTCTGTTTTTCTTGTGTTTTTTTTTAGGTACATGTACTGGACTGACTGGGGAGAAGAACCACGGATTGAACGGGCAGGCATGGATGGCAGTACACGTGAAATTATTGTGGATTCAGACATCTTCTGGCCTAATGGTCTCACTATAGATCTTAATGAGCAAAAACTGTACTGGGCAGATGCCAAACTGAGTTTTATTCACCGAGCCAACTTGGATGGTTCTTTGAGGTATGACATGCCAGTTTTATGCATTTTTTAAAGACAGTTAAACTGTTTATTTTTTTGAATGTTAAGAGATCTAAAAAGTATCAGTGTTTTCATTTTGCCAACTAAGGTGTGTCAGAGGTTTACCTCATCCTGGTGTGTAGATCTTTTTAAATAAAAATATTCAAACATTGAAGAAACTCCTTTGACAGGCGCCTTAGCAGTAATTTGGCACTGTGCCCTGCACTTGCTACTGCTTATTTATTTTCTTTTTAGTAATTAAGCAATGAATCTTCCACTTGTCAATTCTGAGAATGTACGTTGGCAATTTTCATTTATTAGTCAGGTAAAGGTCTTGGCAAGTGATCTCTGTCACAATAACTGTATTGTTTAAGCAGATTCATTTGCTTAACACGTTTAAGGCATTATTGCAATGTTTATTTGTTTAGAAAAAAAAAGTTTGTTCTTTAACAAAAATCATGCATTTGACATTTCAGAGTTCTAAAATGTTGCTGATTCACTGTACCAGCCCTACTGCCGCCTTTGTCTGCTATGAATCAACTTGTTGTGGTTGCATTTCTCCTAATGTTAAATGCTTAGGCCTTCTGAGAAATATGAGAAGTCCTTAGGTTTACTCTGTTGCGGATTTTCACAATTTTTCAGCTGAAGGCCAATTTACACCTGCAGGTTGTCTCAGTATTTTTCACGCATGTTTCTTGATCGAGACCCTATGTGAACTCAGCCAAGGAAAAAAAAATTATCCATATAAAACAAACTAAGATTTTTCTCCAGTCAAAACCTAGTCTAAATCCCATAAAGTTTTGTTGGATAACTTGTATGGACAGAAGAAAAAATTGCTGGTAAATACTGGAATGCAAAACTTCATTGCTTCCTTATGCTTGATTCTAGGTTCTTGCAAATGATGTCAAGAGATGTTTGCCCTTTGCTCAAGTAACTTGCTCATTTTTAATAATGAGAGAACCCTTCAGAGTTCGCCTTGTTGTTGAGTTCGTGGAAATCATGGAAATGTTTGGGATTGTCACAGAACTCCATAAAATGCATTAAAGTGCATGAGGAAGAAGTAACTGAACTAGTTTTGAATTGATTATAATGATGCAGTTGTGTTTTAATTGGCCATAGGAGCTAGGGGACCAGCTGTCAATGCTGGAGCAATTATTGTGGACAAAAAAGATAGATAGATAGATAGATAGATAGATATATATAGATATATATAGATATATATAGATATATCATTGTGCTCATTGTGCTAGTCTTGGGGCAAACCTGGTGTAGCTGGAATTTCTTTTTTGTTTCTAATCTCTTTTCAGATGCTTTGTGCTTTTTGCCTTTTAAATAGTAATACATTTTTCATTATTATGTTGCAGGGCCAAATGTGTTTTTTTTTTCCCTTCAAGGATGGTGATGGCTACTCTATAAGTCTTATTTTAGATTGTCGCTGCTGTACTTGGCTAATTATGTATGCAGCTAAGCCATTTGGTATTGTGCTGCCAGTCACAAAAATCAGTTTTATATATCTGGAGGCAGTGCTCCTAATATTCTCATGATGGTTAGCTAATATATCCCTTAAATGAAAATACTGAAAGTTTTTTTAGTTTTTAAACACATGCAGGGTGGAAGGCCGGAGTACTGATCAGGTTGTGACATCACACAGCCTCGAAGCAGCTCGGCAATGATTTTACAGTCTGCATGTGTGAAAGTTATGTATACAGAGTAATGGGGATTGTGGAAGAGAGGTGAAGAAGAGAGTGCAGGCAGGGTGGAATGGGTGGAGAAGAGTGTCGGGAGTGATTTGTGACAGACGGGTATCAGCAAGAGTGAAAGTGAAGGTCTACAGGACGGTAGTGAGACCAGCTGTGTTATATGGGCTGGAGACTTTGGCACTGAACAGAAAGCAGGAGACAGAGCTGGAGGTGGCAGAGATAAAGATGCTAAGATTTGCATTGGGTGTGATGAGGATGGATAGGATTAGAAATGAGGACATTGGAGGATCTCCTCAAGTTGGACGTTTGGGAGACAAAGTCAGAGAGGCGAGATTGTTCTGGTTTGGATGTGCAGAGGAGAGATGCTGAGTATATTGGGGGAAAGGTGCTAAGGATAGAGCTGCCAGGGAAGAGGAAAAGAAGGCTTAAGAGAAGGTTTATGGATGTGGTGAGAGAGGACATGCAGGTGATGAGTGTGACAGAACAAGATGCAGAGGACCGAAAGATATGGAAGAAGATCATGTGGCTATGGTGACCCCTAACTGGAGCAGCCAAAAGAAGAAGATGATGTGTAAAAGTTCAGTGCATCGCTGCTATAGCTCTGTGATGTCACACTGGTCTTAAATGTATCATGGACTGTTGGGTACTGTGCTTAGCCATCAAACCCGGCTACAATTATTTCCAGGAAGATACTAAGCGAACAAGGTCGAATATGCTGTATTCGCTGTAAAAAAATTAAAGCTTTGACGAATTTCGCTAATCAGCATTGCTCAGTTTGTAGAAGTTTGTTTGCTTTCTAAGATTAGCCATGCCTTTCATAGCTACTGTGTTTTACCAGCAAGGGTGGGGAGTGTGCTCATGCTGGGGTGAAGCAACAAGAGGTGCAGTAATGGCAACTAAAGCTAGTGGCACACTGCACAAACTTTAGGTAGAGGGGACAGCATTGCGCTGATCTTGTCGCCAGAGGATCACATGACTCAATGGCAATTTTCCACCACGTTTTCAATATTTATAAAGTCTAGTCAGCGCACCCCTTTTTCTGACAGACGCCAATGTGCTGCGAGAAAAAAACAGTGCTGCAATAACGTTTTTGAGGTATAGTGAGTTCAGCTGCAATCTTGGCCATTTTTACTTTTTCCAAATACTTTCATAGTATGAGAAATATGAGATGTCTGACACAGAAGCCTCTCTTCTGTTTGCACAATCTGAGACATCCATGTTCTTTATTCCTCCTAGCTACTTTATATGCATTATACTTCTTGTTGAACACTCATTGGATGCCAGCTCTCGCCCCTTTTACTGAATTTTGATTTTTGGAGAGTTGTACACTAGTTGGATGGAGTTACTGAGTATATAAAACTACAGGACTGACTGTCAGGGGATCGTGCCATGATTACCTTCAACTTACTAAGATCATGTCATAGTCCTGTGCAACTGAAAAATGCTGGAAAAGATGTATTATTTGATAGGGCCATACATTTTAGATAGAGAAAACTTTTTGTCCCTGGGAAAGGGGGAATTTGGCTTTTTACAGAACTTATTTAAATAAATAGGTTAGCAAGTGAATAAATAAATAAATACATATACACACATGTATGTCTGAACACACACCGGAATGACTATAATGCAGGGAAATTAAGAAGAAAAAAAATGAAAAGTTCCGACTTGGCTGTCACAGTCTCAGTGAAGCCTTATGCAGACCTTTTGCTGTTGGTATAAAGGAGCCCCAGTTGTGTTTCTTGATGCACTTCTGAATAATTCATTGGCTGAAAGTCAACAGTGTTATTGTGTCAGAGAGAGAATGTACAGCGTTGTTCAGAATGGCACTCAGTTTTGTTTTAATTCTCTCCTTCACTATGTTCTCCAAAGGGTCCAGAGTGTGTCCTATAACTCCACTTGCCCTTTTGATTAGTCTGTTGATACAGTGGGCCTCTCCTGAAGTTATGTTATCAGCCCAGCACACCTCACTGGCCTTCCCAGAGTTACAGAAGATGTGAAACATGTCACTTCCCACATTAAAGAAGTACACAACTAAGGGAAAAGAGCCTGCACTGCACTGCTTATGTGTTCTGAGACTAGTCTAGCCTGTCATTACTGTGGACCCCCAAGTATTTGTATAAGTGCACCACCTCTTGAATACTGACCAGTCATAGGGGCTGTTTGGTACAGTGTTAGTCAGTAACCAGTTACGAACACTTGTTTTGTACACTTACAGAGAACAGTGGAAAAGGTACCAGCATTTGTCTCATTTATCTGAAATGTATGTTTGTTGTTCAAGTTCATTATTAAGAATCAGTAGTGAATCCAGCACTCCACCATTGCTTCTCATGCATCCTTTCCAGTTAGAATAGGAATGGAAAGAGTTTTTTGTCAACTCTACTGGCTGCTAGAGGATTCTGCTATTGATGAATGAGCAAATCTTAATGAATTCCTGGGATAATTAACTATTGGCTTTCATAGGTGGCAAATACGAAAGGAGCTCTACTTGGAGTGCAGCTTTCCTGTGGTTTGGACTGTTCCGACTGAGCTATATAACAAAAAAAATCACTTCATCTGGAGGAGTAATCTGCCTTGTTTACTTGTAGGAAGAAGTGAATGGGTTGTTTGCATCTGTGCTTGAGAACCAAACATTTCTGAACAAAGCTTTGCATTTATGCTTTGTAGACTTACTTTTTAGTTAAAAGGCATTTGGTTCTCATAATAGGCAAAATATCAAAAATTTTGTAAATCAATGCTTTTTAGCAAGTGTGTACGCATTGCTGGAGCCATCTGATTTACTGATTATAAGAATCAAGAGGAAAAAAACCTAATTGTTTGCTTTCTGTTTTTGACTTTGTCTCTGAGTTAATGAGCAAAGTTGTTTTTTGCAGCTATCACTATAGGCTATGAAACAGATTTTTTTGTTTTAGTCTGATTTTTAAGATCTCAAAAAAAAAATAAACAATGGTGTTTACTGCAGCCATTTGGTAGAAATAGGGCTCTTCTGTTTATCAGGATTGCAGTCGTGTAAGGTGAACAGAGATTTGTGTGGGAACTTAACGCAGCCCTCATTGTGTCATGAACACAAGGGACCTAACAGCACAAACTCAAGAGCGTTGATTGATTCCCATGTTTGTTAAAGTTATCTGAATTATCAACTCGTGAGAGAAAGCCTTTAAAGGTATTTTTAAAATCAAGTTTTTTCCAGATGGGGTTATTATATTGACTGGGACATTTTAATTCAACAAAAATCTAAATCACATTTAAATGTTAAGATTTATGACTGTTGAGGAAAAGCAACAATAGTAATGCCTAGTACTCGCCTTTTATTTAAAAAAAAATTGTGGAAATAAATGATCGTTCACCTGGAGTAGCATAATAATTTATTACATCATACACATTCATTTTCAATGCTGTCCTTTGTCTTGCGTGGTTTGTGGCATAGAGGCAAGTGTGTGTTTGAAATGCAGAAGTATACTGGTTTTATATTGGCAGATGGTGTAGAGTTGTTGTTTGGGCACAGTATTTGAATGACTGAATACTGGGAACATATGCAAGTCAATTAACTAACCCTGATCTTGAATTGTTAAATATATGGACTATATGGCCATATATAAAAAGCAAACTAATGGGCTATTTATCTCTTTCTCAAGGTTAAAATCTCAGCAGCTGCATTTCTTAGAACAGTGACCTGTTTAGCTCTCTCAAAGTCTAGTGTCCTTGACTGACGTTTGTAACTTAGCAGCAAGAAAGAGAGACAGGCCGTTTGCATGCAAAAAAGCCAACAGCCTTTATGCTAACAAGTAAATGTGGGCTCATAAGCTACTTAGAAATAAAAAAAACATTAGTCTTAAAATTATTAAAAACTTATGTTGAAAGGACATTGATACACAAATATACATTTTCTATATGAATCACTGTTGGTTAAAAAGCTCTGTAGAGGCAGAGCTTCCAAGTTGCTAGAGATTGACTAGAGACGCTGAACACACTGATCTTTATAGGGGCATCTTGGTTAATGTGCCTCAGAATTGCTTGTAAGAATAGTAATAAGACTTGGGTTGTGGTCATAGTACCCGTTTTTAAAATGAGCAAGAAAGTTTGTTTCTCTTAGGGTCCAGGTATAATAATCACCCCAAGCCCTGCTTATGTACAACGTATTAAGTCCCATATCTCACCCGAGTTTTTCAAATGGCATAAATAATGGAAACTGAAGTGACTGTACACAAGGCCTTTTAATACAGAGAGCTTTCCATGCACAGCTTCTCATGGGCCACATTAATTCTGCCCTACTGCCTTACAAATTCCAACAATAACTAAATGAAACAATCATTTATCTGTTCAGCTGTTCTCAATCTTGCTGGTCTGGTTCACTGACTTCTGTTTGAACCACAAAATTATCCACATCCTCCCTACTGTCTGTGGACTGAAGCTGTGGATAATGAATGAAAGAATAAGGTCACAGGTGCAAGTAGTCAGAAATGAGGCTTTTACACAGTGTGGGATGGCCCACTATTGGTGACAGAAGAGGTAACTTGTTAATATACTGTAATAGGACCTGAAGGGTTGTCAAGGATGGTTCCTTAGTGCCCAGCTGCATTGGTATATATGAGACATGACCAAAGTCACACAGGATATATTATTGAAGGGTACAGATGGTCTCCCCAGAAAGAGCAAGGGATTTGGCATACTGGCCTTGCCAAGTTAGGTTAGCATATCACTTCTCTATCCCTCATCAGGAAAATGGATGATAAAAGTAACATTTCCATGATTTATGTTTGTGATTGACTTACATGGATTCCTGCTTAGATTAGTGAATATTAAGAATTAATTTACTGGTACAGCACAAAATATTTAGAAATTGTAATCCAGATGTATTCTTAGGTTTGCACTTCTCTCCTCTGTGTAAATTTATGGTCACCTGTTTCTTATAACTTAATAATTGATGTAAACTTATTTTTCCTTTTGTGTGTTTTGAATTTGGGATTAAAGAGCAATTAGCAACTTGTGGGTGTATCACATTTTGTTTTACTAAGGGATTCTTAGGTATCATCAAGCTTCATCTACTCATCAGAACTCAGCCCAAATGCATTAGGTTTTAGGTTTATTTTTCTGATTATGCCATAGTATACTTTGTTCTTGATTTTGGCTGCAATTTCTGTTTATTTTACACCAATTCTTATTTAAGACTTATCCATCTTCAGGTGAAAGCAGTAGGCTGTCATCATTTGTCTTTTGCACAGTGGCATGTTGTTACTGTAATATGAGAACTGGAGATTTTTGATTTTGCCTTTTTTGATTTGATATTCTTTTGCTAATCCCTGAAGAGAAATTATCTTTATCCATGACTTTTGGGGGTTAGAGTGCAGAGTCGGCCATTGTACAGCATCCGTGGAGTAATTTTCAGGTCAAGGGCCTAGCTCATAGGGTCCAGCAGAGTAAGATCCCTTCTGGCATAGTTGTCAGCTTAATAGGTTAATTGAGGGTTGCTGTTGCTCTGTTTTGGGGATTTTTCTAGACACTCTGGAGATTGTAGCATAGAGATCGGTGTTGGCTAAAGCCCATATTGTATTACTTGACTTTTTGTTGGATGGGATGTCAAACTTGAAGACTGCTGTGGCCAATCTTATTTCCTGATGATGTTGATTACATGACTAGAATTCACAGGGCATGACAAACTGCAGACTCCATGATGACTTTCCAGCAGTTTCACATTTCAAAAATATAGCAAGCTCACCACTTTTTCTGACAGCCTATTACATGCTGCTTGATGGAGACAGTGCCAGTCTAAAGCCTTTACAGATATGTCGAGTTCAGCTGCAGTCTCTGCCCTTTCCATTCTGTTGTGGTATATAAAACATGTGACATTAGACAGATGGGGTCTCTCTTCCATTTGTCAGGTTCAAATCTGCACTGTTCCTCATTCTTTGTAATTGCGTGTTATGGACTTATAAAGCAATTACAAAGAATGAGGAACAATGGAGATTTGCTTTATATTGTCTTATGGGCGAGTTGTTATTGGTTGTCAGCTCTTATACACACACACACACACACCTTAAAACAAAATCAAACGTGTTTCATTTTGTCTGAGTGAGTAGCACAGTAGTCAAAACTCAGTTGCTGGGTATGTCAGACTACACGACTTTCTGTCATTAACTTGTGCCAGGACTGCCTCTGACTCTCCAAGCTTATATAAATGAACTCTTAAACTGAGTATCACTGGAAATGTGTAATGTGGCAGAATCTTAAGTTACTAGATAACATAAACAAAATCTGGCCACTGTCTCTGTTTATTCCTAGTATTCTGGTTTTATTTATTTACTTATTTATATTCATTTATTTATTGTGTGTTTTGTGTCTATGTTCAATGTCTGTGGGGTCACATGCAAGCAAGCATTTCATTGTATATGTGTACTTGTATACATGACAGTAAAGAATTGAATTGAAGTGTAATACACTGAACAACCTGCAAAACAAGACCTTGATACTTTGCTTGTTAGAATATGGATGTTTGTTTATATTACTATTTCATTTTTGTGTGTATTCTATGTAGCTTTTGTGCATTATGAGCTATAATACTGCAGTTTCTTCTGGGTGTCAGTTATTTATCTCTCTGGCTCGTCTGCCTATCGTTCTTACCCTGAACAGATCAATAGAAGAAGGCAAAATGAAGATCTCAAATCTGACTGGTTAAATGGATTAGATGTAGCCTCACAGTGTTGGGCTAATTGTTGTTTTCCACTTAAATAGCACAGTTATCTCTGTAAACGGAATATTTGATGGATAGATTTAACTACAATATAATCAGGGTGCATTCATGATGGTTTCTTCATATTCTACTGTACTATACTGTGGCTGTCTGTGGTCTTTAAACTCATTTGACTTTGCAGAAATCTGTTTTTTTGGGCTGTAAAGCATTAACCATTTTTTTTTTTTTGCATTTTTTAACATTATGATCAAATATTGCCTTATCTTTTACTAGCATGTTCTATTCTTATAAAAGTGAACCACTTCAAAAATGTCTATAAATGTACTCTCAATTGCAAAAAATAACCTACTGTGTTTTTTTTTTCCCCCCAACAGGCAAACTGTGGTTAAAGGTACATTGACGCATCCATTTGCATTAACTTTATTCGGCGATACTTTATATTGGACTGACTGGCAAACCCGTTCGATTCATGCCTGTGACAAGAAGACAGGGGAGAAGAGAAAGGAAATACTCAACGGCATCTATTCGCCCATGGATATCCAAGTTCTGAGTTCAGAAAGGCAGCCATACAGTAAGTGTCTGTTGTGATTTGTGGTGTTTGCTCAAAACTGTATTTGACATGGAGGTATAAATAAAAAAACAAATTATATATATTTTATTATAATAGGAAAAGTCTGTCCAAGTGCAAAAGATCATCACTTTAGGGTCTTTTTATTGAAGATAGTTTATATTAATGTTTATAAAGAATAGACAGAAAATGGTTAGCAAGATGTTCTTCATATAATCCAATATGAGAAGTTAGCAAGATATGCATGATACAATATGAAATTAATATTCACTTAAGTATAGTACACACTTTTCCCCAAAGCATCTTGAAATCTCCAAGACGTTTTTGCCAGCTGTCGCCTTGCCATTAATGATTGCTTTTTATATAATCCATCTTGTTAAAAATTAATATCGCTAGTGTTCCATTCCTAATGTATAAGAATTTTCAGTGGAGAAGTTAAAAGTATTATTTTAATCTCATTGTGTATCTCTGTATTTTTTTTTTAAATCTGCTTTTTCCAAAGTTTGGCAGTGCTGATGATTGTATTTCTCATTTATTATAAACTTCATGGTGTTACTGCTTCAGTGTGTGCTTTCTCAAAGGGCAAATAGCTCTTTCCTGGACTCATTAAAGAATTTTCACTCTTCTGAGAGCTCTTGTTAATTGAAACAAAATGTAGGTTTATTTTATTTGAAGTCTTGGCTTGAGGTATCTTCAGGGAGGTTTGTCTTCCTTTGGAGCAAGAAACTCGGTTCTGATAAATAAGTAGCTGTGCTGATTCCTTTCAATTGTTGTTTGTCACTCAGGTGGCATGGTTTCTTTCCTGACCTGACCACTGTGTCTATGAAGTTTACAGATTCTTCAGAACTCTATAGTTTTCTCCAGGCATTCTGCTTTCCTCCCACATAGACGTTCATGCTAGGGTTAGGTTGGCCTGGTGTGAGTGAGTTAATAAGATGAACTGCCAGTCTCTTTCACGATTCCTGCCTTGCACCTTATGTTACTCCTCATGCTCCTCTATTTGAATGTGTAGGTTAGGTTTATTTACTCACACAAATACTTTGGAGCTCAGTCTGCATCTGTGTTAATACAAAACACTTAACTTTTCTCCATAAGGAAACAATAATACCTACTGGCACAAGTTTGCATACCTTTCTTATTCTTGGACTCAGTTATTTTCTACAGCTAAGCAGTTTTTTCCCTGTTTAATGTTTTCTCTCTTAAATCTATCATGACTGCAGATCAAAAATCCCAAGGTCCGGCAAAAGAATTTATAAAAGGGGGGGTATCTTTCTTTTGAAATGAAAACAAAATACATAAATTGTTCTTCATTTTTGAAAAAAGGCACACACAGAAATTGGCCAGATATACTTTGCATCTTTGATGTTCTGTATATTGATTATGAGATAAAAAATGAAACATGTGCAACTTATAGAAACTTTTCATCATAAGCCAATAAGTTGGAGCTTTTATGAGAAGACTCAAGTGCAAGTTGCTGTGGAGGTTACTAATGGCATAACAATCTCAAACTGTTGTGCTTAACCTTGTTGGCATGCTCATACCTAGAGGGTATGAGTTAAGAGAGCCGCATAAAAAATTTAATAGGTTATACATAAGTTGATTGTGTTACTTAAAAGCATTTTACATAAAATTGGCTTTGTTTAATTTTCTTTTAAAGAAGAGAACATTCTTTTTCTAGTCTCTGTTTAATGTCCTGTCATTAAAATGTATTTATTTCTCTTTGTAGTTCGAACACCCTGTGAAGAGAGCAATGGCGGATGCACTCATTTATGTTTGTTGTCCCCACAAGAGCCTTTCTACAGCTGTGCATGTCCGACTGGTGTCAAACTACAGGAGGATGGGAAGACTTGCAAGTCAGGTTAGTATTTTTCAGTGCTTGCAGGTGACGTGTATTTAACTATAATATGGATATTCATTTGTGAGATTCTGTTTATTCAAACAATATGAATATGGGTTTTCAAACTGGAAGTCATTTGTCTTTTTGTGATTGAAATACAGTAGAACCCCAATTATCCGAGTTAATGTGGACCGATGCTACCTCAGATGGCTAAAAACTTGAACGAAACAAATGGCCGCTGTGGTGGTGATGCAGAGCAGAGAAGGTGAGGGCTGACATAGAGAGGTCAGCTGACATCACCAGGGAAACTTGTCACTCACACCGGTCATAGATCGCCTCTGCACAGCTGATTGATGGAGGTCTCTATGTATCACATGCCATGAAGCAATCACTTCTAAGGCACAGAATGCAGGTTTGAAGTTCACCACTGCCCTTTGAAATGTAAAAACACAAAATCCCAAGTGAACAGCACAGTAGAGCATATGTACATGGTCGTCGTTGGCAAGACACTGACAGTAGCCGAGGAGTAAGTGAGTCGCGGCCTCATTCCCACAGCCACCAGCTCCTCGACAACTTGGTTAGTACAGATGAGGTTCAAAGCATAGTATTTACATGCCCTGTACTTCATGATTCATATTCATGATAAGGCTTTTATGAATCATGAGAAGTTGGATAAACTTGGTAAAACAGTGCATGGATAACCTGGGTTATACTGTATTCAATAACAGAAAAAATGTTTTCCCATTTTTGCAGACTTATGGTTTTCAACACTTTTTTACATCAACAGAAGTCTTTTACAGTGGTGGCTTTTGCTTCCAATAAACAGTTTAGCCATACTTGAAGTTCTTTGAGTAGCAATGGCTGTGGCAGTTCTGGGGTCACCTGTTTGCCGTGAATTTGCTGGATGATGCATTCAAAATGTTCTGCATTTGTCCAAGTAGCAAAAATATCGTCATATTCCTCTTTTATGTTCTTTTTACTGAATGAATAATGTTATCCGAATTCTCACTAAATAGCGTACAGTGACACAAATGCATGAACCTATCGGTGGACCATGAAATACATTGTTAGATTAACTCTCACCTTGAGGCCGAAAAAAATGTACTCTAGGGTTTAGGTTTGGTTTCTGTTAACCCTCATATTGTCTTTGACTCAAATTTGACCCCTTGTTTGTTGTATTTGAAATCCGCAAAAGCACCCAGGGTTTGGTCAGGATGAACCTTTATGGTTTTATCTTCACTTCCCCAAATTAATGAACAAAAAATAAACATCCCATAATTTGTATAATTTATATCTTGTCATGTCTTTCAGGCCAATTTTGACCCAACATTGACTTTATTAGATTTTCTATTCCATTTAGGATATAGTAGTTTAACTCATTAAAAACCTTAGTGTCATCTTTTGAGTTTAAATTTGGGAAGGATGGTTGGTTTTACTGTCATTGCTAATGCTCATGTTCAGCTGTTGATTAAACAATGATACTTTTATATCCTTTAATCAGATCAACATATAGCAGCTAGTTTCACTGTACATAGTTTAAACATACTGAGTCTAAAACCTTTTTCACCATTTATTACATATCTCTCTATTTTTAAAAAAAAAAAAATCTTGGAAAGGAAAAGCAGGGTGACGAGACGTGATCTTCTTGGAAGACACTCAAAAGTCCCGCGAGATGCAAACAATATCAAATAAGAGACCACAACCAGCAAAACACTCAGCCATGTAAAGGCACGTAGCACACACAGATCCTGTGCTCTCAGCACAAATAAAGCGTATAAGGACAATACGTTCTAGATGAAACATCAACGACTAAGCAAAGAAGAATGACCAGCGCGGTGAAAAGAGACCCAAAAGCATTGGAGAGAAAAAAGGCAGATAAGAGATTTTGAAAGCATTGGAATTCAAAAGGCTCAGACAAACGATGGCGCGATACACATGCAGAGAAAGGTAAAGAATATGAAAGCAGTAAAATTCAAACCAATTGTAGCGTCCCAACCAGGCTGAAGCCTTTTTTGTTTTAAGTGACTGTTAGGTCCGATTGAGTTGTGGGTGTGAAATATCATTATGGTGTTGTACTCTTTAAAACAGTTGAATTTACCAAGACAGAAAAATCATGACAGCCCATTTTTATTGTGCTGTGTTAAGATCAAAGGTTAGTTTGTTACCAGTAACTGTTCCCAGATATTCGTATTGCTCTAAAATGTAGTTGTGAAAAAGCCATTTCAACCCAAATAATGGGTTTTTTTGCGGTTTTTAAATTGTTCTACACTATTAACCTGACAAATTGCTATTGGTACAAAAATTCCAAATTCTAGGTGCAGAAGAGCAAAAAGCCAGCTCACCACTTCTTTTCAGGTTGGCTCTAATGAATTATACGTAGACCTTCATTTTAAGATCTGAGCTTACGATTTGTAGTATAATGGGACAGACATTCCAAAATATGACGGGTGGGATTATTTAAGGCTTTGTAAACCGTTAGTAGTTTTTAAAAGTCAATTCTAAATGACACGTGGTAACCAATGTAACAACGTTAAAACTGGTGAAATGTGCTCTGATTTTCCTTTTCTAGTTGCGTTTCTTGCTGCTGCATTCGGCACTAACTGTAACCAATTGATGTCTTTCATAGGTAGTCCTGTAAGGTGTGCATTACAGTAATCTAGTTGACTGAAAACAAAAGCATTATCTAATTTTTCAGTGTCTTGCAAAGTTATGAGAGGTCTGACTTTAGCTATATTCCTCAAGTGAAAAAATGCAGTCCTAGTAAATGGATTAATATTTGATTTAAAATTTAGGTTAGAATCAATAGGTACCCCTAAATTGTTTGCCTCTGACTTAATTTTTAAACCTAAGGGATGAAGTTTATTTCTAGTAGCCTACCCACACTACTGTATATCCATTTTGCCAATCACTTAGATTTCTGTTTTCTGCTTATTTAGTTTGAGAAAGTTATTGCTCAACCAATCGGAAATAGAAGTAAGACACAGGATCGGAGAGCCAAGAGTGTCATGGTCATCAGCCGCTAGCAATAACTAAAGCCGTGTGTCGTCTGCATAGCTGTGGTAGCTCGCCTTGTCCTTTGAGATAATCTGACCTAACGGAAGTACAGTATATGGATTGAGAAGAGCAGTGGTCTTCTCCTTTGTGAATCGAGTGAGCATTGCAAAATCCGCGTTAGGAATTTTCGACTGTCAATATTGCGTGTCGTGTATTCTGGCATTTATTACGATGGTCCCAACAGCCCTGTCCTCATGCTTCTCAAAGACTGTCGCCGATCTTCTCGTAATACAGTATATCTCATACATGAGCTCCGGGAAAACAAGAAACAAAAAATTTCTTTTTATGTGAATGAAATCTTGAGGTTTACGAATAATTGAACCCCCACTAACAAATACATCACCAGAGACTGCCGGCACTGTGGGAGAGCGGAAAGGTTAGAAGTGGTTCTGGATGATGATACTTGCCTGAGCCAACAGAGGTGATCTAGCCTTGAGCCCATGCCTGCATAGCTAAAACAGCCTGATATCCTCATTGTCATCATTGCTTCAGATGGACGTGGGGGCAAATCTTAAGAAAAGCACCCTGCCCTGCCATTTCGTCTACAGTTCTTTTGTGTTCCTGGACCAGTCCAGTCTGTCATTGATGTGGACCCCAAAGTACTTGTAGCAGTACACTACACACCCATCTGCTCCCTGAACAGGTGAATAAAGCATACAGTTTGGTATAGTGAAAGTCAATGACCATTTCCTTGGTTTTGATGATACTAAGTTGCAGGGGTTTTTTTTTTTCCTACACCAAGAGGCAAAGTCCCCCTTGTCAATAAACTCCATTAGTGCAGAATCATCTGAGACCTTCTGCAGGTGACACAAGATGGTGTTATATTTATAGTCTGACTAAGGAGAAAAGGAGAAAGGCCTGCTCTTGTGAGTGGACCAGTGTTGCTCACATCCACATCAGAAACACTGTCCAAAATGCTAGGTATACTTCAGCGCAACTCAAGAGACATCCGTTACCACAGTGCCACTGTGAAACCGATCCTCTCAATATATGGTTATGTGCGAACTTGTGAATGGAATATCAGCCTTGAATTTTTTTTGAGACTTAAAATAGCTGTGAAATGACTGCATAAGGGAGGTTTTACAAAGTGATAATCTGTTGCTGTTAAAATGAAGCACTTACATCAGCTTCTGGGATTGTCACCTTTACAATAAAGTGTGAAAGTGCCAATCTGTGTTTTAATGTCCTCAGAAGTTTTAATGCTGCTCCAGACTGGGCAATTTGTACTTGCTTTATTTTAAATTCTGCACTTCTGTAATATTTTGCTGTATGATAAAATAGATATAAATGACTGCTCTAACACACTTTTCAAAGAACACCTGTCTGCTGATGTAGTGGAAACAGCTGTCTGGTTTTAAGTCCTCCTTGAACTTTATTTACGGGAGTATATGGATTTCATTTTTATATTTGAGCAATAAAACATCATGCTTGTTTATGACATAGAAATTTTTTTTTTTAAGTTTTTTCTTTCTACGTTTATTTTAAGTGAAGCTGATTAGCAGTCTCCAAAACAACATTCTGCAGGTTTTTTTTAAATATTGTAAGTCATTTGAAAGTACTATATTTGTTAGAATTCAGTTTTTATTGTATTTTGCCAATATGTGAAGGACCAAATCTAAATTACATTTATTTGCTCTTTTGTGAATTTTAGACACACTGTTAATAACTAATTTAGGCTCTTAAAGTGTACTTAATGTTGGAGACATTTTGATGTTCACTGCCTAAAATATAGTGCTGCACACAAGCCTTGTTTTGTATTTTTAAAATAATTTTCAAAAAATTTGTGGCAAGCAGTGTGGGTGCAGTGATCAAGGCTTTGAACTTCAAATCCTGACACTTGTGGATTCAATTACTGCTACTGACACTGTGTGAACATGAGCAAGTCACTTCACCTGCCTGTGCTGCAAATGGGGAAAAAAGAAATCCAACTATTGGTCTGCACTTATGATTTGAATGGAAAATATTTTGTGAGTTTTGAAACCTTATTGCAAAAAGCAGCAGATGATGCTGTAACTCATCTACTTAAAAGGACTGCGTCATGGGGCAGCTTCGGTGGCTGCCGCAATGGCTACTGGCTGAGGGCGCTTGTTTTAAAAGTGAGCCATAACAAGCCAACAGAATCACAGTCAGTGGTGTTTTTTTTTGTTTCAATGCTTCACTGCACATCTGGATTACAATTACAACCATCGGATTACGGATTTCATCTTCTTGTGCCATGTCTGCTTGTTTGTGCAAATTTGTCTCTGTTGGAAAATGTCTGTCTGGGGAGTGCTCCCAACTTTTGCAAATCTTCACTTAAGTCAGCATCACAGTAGGGCAAAACTTTACATAATGTTCAGAACACTTCACAGGGGATGTCATTTCATAATTACACCACCATCATCTGTATATTGGAAACTGAGCAGAGTTTTTACCATTTTTGTGCTTAGTGTTTTGTTGGATTTCTTTTACTACCATAAGTAACACATTTATTGTAATTTAAGTTTTGTAAAAGTTATAGTTAATTAAAAAAGACTTCTGAAGTATGCAGTCTGTCTGAGGGATGGCATGCACCTTTGTCTTGGCAGCCAGTCTGATGCATATGATTTGATTGCACAGTAATCGCTCCGTCTTGTTTTTCTTGGAACTTTGCATCCTATTTAGTGCATTAATCTTAGAATGTACTGTACAGTAATCCTGGGCCTAAGACCTGTTTGTGTAGTTCTTGAATTTCCCTGTCCCCCTAACTCCCATGAATTGCAAGATATTATTGTAGTGTTATCTCAACTGTTGTAAGTAAACTTGGAAAGAAAGAAAAAGAAATAATGGTTGCACTTATTTCGTTTTGGTACCATGGTTGACTGTTCCAAAGTTTTATAGTGTTTTCCATTAAATGTCACCTCATTTAAATTAATATTTTTAATGTATCCTAAAATTCTTAGCACAGTTTTGCTAGATGAACAGTATAGAGTTCATCACCTTGTAATGAAAGTAATCAATATTTGTGTGTGATGTTCATTTTGCTAATGCTAACATTTCTGTCGTGTATTTGCCTTTAATTGCAGTTTTTATTTTGCAGCTGATCATATTACCAAAATAAACACAGCCATTTGTGGTGCCGAGTTATTTTCGTTGACTGGGCAAAGCCGCAATTGAACCTTGTAAAAGCAGCAGCCCCAAACAGGGCCTCTCGCTAGAGTGAACCCACACCCACTGAGCACCTCTTAAAACGACCAGCTCTTTATGTAGAGCATGCAAGGAGAGCAGCTAAAGCTTTTTAAAAAAACAATCCTTTACTTTTAAATAACTATGTGTTGTAAATATGATTAATTGATTTTTAAGTAATTAACTAGCCCCATCATTTAGTTTCTCAGGCACGCCTAGTTATTGGGTGCCTGCTTTCAGATCTGACAGATTTTAAGGCTGAGATTAATTCTAGCCCAGGAAATGTTTTTACTTTTTCCTCTTCCCTTCACTTTCAAATAAACTTGTCTGTTTTAATTTGGGGAGCAGTTTTTAATTCTATATTAGCCGTGTTTCAGAGTCGCAGATGTTTATGTACGAGCTAAATGATGGTATGTGACTTGGCTCACAAAACTGTCGAGCAAAATTAAGGCTAAATAGTATACAAGCAATTGTTTAATGTTTGATGGAAATGGGTTTATACTAAAGGTCGATTTGTGTGACAGTTGGTTAAGCTTAACATTTAGTTTTTATAAACAGACTTTTATGTTTTTTCTGTATTAGGAAAACATGACCTTATGCAAATATAGAAGGCATTCACATAAAGACAGAATCCATTTTATTTATGTATTCCTATCCACCTTGACAAATGTGTCACCATAATCTGGTCATAACAAAGTATACAATTCTAATCACAATACCACTCGTAACTCTAACTAGTGATAGAGCTTTGAAAACAACTGTAACATTATTTCGAAAGTGTGGTATTCTGTTTAGTTTGTGTTCTAAAAACTTATTTTCATGAAAAATTCACTGCTTTTTTTTTTAGTCAGTTTATTGCAGCTGTCATGTGTCAAAGCCAGAAGATATAACATTTCATAGGTACTGCTCTCTCTTAATCGCTCTGGTTTTCCATTAGCACGTGCACTTTTTCTTTTCATATCTGCCTTAGTAAAAGGACAAGTGTCTGTGTTTCTCTGTGTGTCCATTCGGTTGCTATGTGTCTGTCATTCCAATTACATCACATTTTTAGTAATAAAATGAATTGCATTTGTCATTCCAGTAGACGGCACATCTATTGCACAAACATTAATGCTACTTTTATGAATCCTATACTGAATGGCACATGCATTGCATGCTGCACAACAAAAGTTAATGCCGAGGTCTGCATTGAATTCTTGGATCTCAACCCCTCTTAGACGGGTTGCACAGCTAGTAACTTTATTATTTGGATTGTCTCAGAAAATACTTCTTAAATTCCAACTGTAGAGAGGTTAATCATAAGCAAAGAATTCTTGTTACCAGAGCCTGCAGTGCTTGTATACATATTTATCCATGCTATCTCGACATGATTAATAAATCACAATATTTGCAGACTGGACTGGATTATCCTTCCCAGTTGCCAACCACCATATGCCTTGTATTTCACTGTTGCACTCCCACTGCAGTGTAATGCTTCTTTTGCTGGTGAAAACTAAGGCTGTGAAGTAGGTGGTAAACATCTGGATCTTGTAGTCACCAGGCTCAGTAGTTTGTTTCTTGGATTTGATAAACCGTGCATCCCTGTTATACATCTCTTATGCAGATTCACTGTTTATAACATCGGCAAAATCTGACCACCTCTGAGTATGCAGCATGACTTCTGGTCCAGGTTTTGGTCTTGTCATGTCTAGATTACTGCAACACACTACTAGCAGGAGGTCATGTTTGTGCCATGGAGCCACTGCAGGTGGCTCCAAAATGTAGAGGCCCATCTTGTGTTCAATCAGCCATGACAGGCGCACGACAGCTGTCAGGTTACTACAGTTGGCTTCCAGTAGCAGAATTTATTAAGTTCCAGTCCTTGAATGTTGCCTCCAGAGTCAGTAGTCAGTTTGTCGTGTATACAGAGATACTGGTGAGGAGCTATGCCCCTTCTTACCCACTTAGATCTGCAGTGTCTAATGATACCGTGTCTGTGTGGTGTCAAATCTCAAGCAAAGAAATTTTGGTGAACTTATTTTTAAAGTCAGTAATGTTCTAGGGTTCATACACTTCCAGCTGCAGAACACCTGGAATATCGTCCACAATAACAGCAAAAGGAAATTTAAAAAAATAATGCAAAACTTGTCTTGTGGCACCTTAAATCCTAATAATGAGATTTAAATTTACATGATGAGATGGGAACTTGGCCAGTATTTCTGTACTTCTGTCTGAACATGGCTCCTTGGAATTGGGAAAATAAGCAGGTTTTGCCAGTCTCCACTGACTAAAATTATTGTAAACTCTTGAAGAATGGAGAAGGTAGTAAATTAACAGCATTATACCAAATCATGACATAACCTCACCTGAAAGCTGTAGCTGCCCCTCTCTCTTCCCAAACCCCCCAAACAAAAACCTATTCTTTCTTGGCAGTGAAGCATTTAGAAAAAAACACAAATTGCTCAAAGGCATGCTGGTGCATTGTGTTTTTGTACATGTATATAGCACCTGAAATTTTGCCTTCAGGAATAGTGCTGATAAAATTCCCAGCTTGTATCTTTAAAATGTGCAAGCAAGAGACAGGCAAGCAAGCATCCAAGAGACTGCACTTACCGACTCTCTGAATGGTAAAAGCTTGGGCTATTTGATTTTCTTTTGGATGACATCACATGACAACTTGCTATGCTTACACCAGCCAACTCTAGCATCATCTTTGTAAGACCACCTTATGAGGGCCAGAATATTCAATATTTCATTGAGAAACCTGGATTTTATTTGAACTCGCCTCATGAGCTAGATGTGCCTCTTGGACTGTAGTTTGCTCACTTCTTTTTTGGATGTAAATGCATGTTGGTCTAAGGAGTCTTTCTCATGGCGAAGTTTACATCATTGTCACTGCACCACAAATCTAAACAGAAACCCCCAAAACATGGGATTTGACAGTTTGTATAAAATAATGAAAAAGACCCTCAGAACACATACTTGGAGGGCTCTGTCTGTTTGCCCATTTGTTGTTCATTAATGAGATATAGATATATATATATATATATTTATTTATTTATATTTTACTGTGCCAGTAATGCAGATTGACTTTGAGATTAATGGATTGCATACTTATAATTTGATTTTACTTACCCAGTAGGATGGAATTTTCTACTTTCTTAAAAGTTCTGATGGAGTTTGTTTGTTTATGTATGTATGTATTTATTTTTATAAATGGAATTTGGATGGGGTCAAAGATTTACTATTGAGTTAAGGCTCAGATTCTGATTTGATTTTCAAAACATCTGGAAAAGCTAATTTTAGCAAATTGAAAGTTAGTGAACTTGTGCACTTGATTGCTTCCTGTTTATTTTACTCAACATTAATCTGTGTTCATGATAAATATCTAATTTATTGTACTGTATTTTTGATGTATATGTGAGTAACACTGGAGCACCACAAGGAACAGTCCTGTCTTATTTCTTCACTCTGTACACCTTGGGATATAAATATATTCTAATATATTGATCATGTCATTTGCAGAAATTCTCAGATGATTCTGCATTTATGGGGTGGATTGACAAAGGGGATGAGACAGGGGAGAAGAGTCAGGGGGCAAAGTCTGCAACTTAATATCAGTAAAACCCAGGAACTGCTTATTGACTTAAACTGCACCAAAGTGCCTCCATATTCAGTTACTAATCAGGGAGTGGATGTGGAGGCAGTGCACTACTACAACTATTTGAGGATCCACTTCAGTGGCAGGTTGAAATGGTTTTATGATCTTTTAATGGTTTTAAAATCTTCCATAGAGTGATTCCTTGTGGTATCAGCAAACTGAAATTTCCATGGAAGTACTGGATGGACCATTCCATACTGATTTGTATGTTTATCTGTATGGTGTGCGTATAATTTATATGTACAGATGCTTAACCAATATTCTAGCAGTGTTACATTTAAATTGGATGCTTTAAAATATTCATCCATCCATCCATTATCCAACCCGCTACATTCCAACCACAGGCTCATGGGGGGAGTCAGCTGGAGCCAATCCCAGCCAACTCAGGGCGTAAGGCAGGAAACAAACCCCGGGCAGGGCGCCAGCCCATCGCAGGGCGACTACACACACAAACACACACACAAGCACACAGTAGGGACAATTTAGAATTGCCAGTGCACCTAACCTGCATGTCTTTGGACTGTGGGAGGAAACCCACACAGACACGGGGAGAGCATGCAAACTCCACGCAGGGAGGACCCGGGAAGCAAAGCCGGTTCTCCTCCCTGCGAGGCAGCAGCACTACCCACTGCGCCACCGTGCCGCCCCTTTAGATATTCATATTCTATAAAAATAAGTCAACAAATGAGGTGTTTTGTTTCTAGGTTTTAAATTCTTTGACCTCTCACTTTTGTTATGTGTTAATTTGTACGATTGTTATATGTTAATGTGTATTTAATAGTCACTCAATAATGACCAACAACCTCTAATTTAACATTTATGTGTGTATTGTTGTTTTAAACTTTTAATTGAAGGAAATGTTGAATTTGATCATTTCAACCACAAAAAATATGTTCACTTGCCTCAGATACTTGAGTGAATCAGTAATTTAGCAAAAGAAAAAATATTTCTGTGTTCACAGCTAGGTCAGTGTTGCTCAGTGTAAAATGTCAGTTAATAAATTTTCTTTTTTTTCTGTTGGCAAAATGGATCTGCTGTCTTAATTTTCTCCAGAGGTTGCTTACAATTTGAATGAAAATGGTACGACAGTCATGTTTATTACAGAGCATGGCCGGTCTTGGCATGCAGACTAGTTATAAATCATTTTGTGTGAAGCCCAGTGAAAGCAATGGTTTTTAGATTTTTAATATTTATGGGTACATGGCAAATGTGTCTGGAGCTTGTGAGGCAAGTGAATGCAAATTTTTCCACAAGTGAAACCACTTATAAAAACAATAACACATTTTGTTGCTAGAGACGAGTTGTGTGAAACCCCCTCCTCCTCCTCGATGGGCTCAAAAGAAAAAGTTAACATTTTAGATGGTTGTTCAAATGAGTTTTTCTTCAGGCTGAAAGGTGAAGGTGAATTTATTTCAGTTTGTCATTTATTTGCAGTAAACTTTGTGTTTTCTTTTTCTGTGCTTTTTTCAGTCTGATGTCCAGATTATGTTTAAATGATGTTTGTTATTTCAGAAACTATTTCTCCCTGTTCCTAATTTAATGAGCTGCTGGCTTTGTGGCTGATTTATAGCTAGTATTATTATTTAGAGTCAGAGTACATTGTCTGCATGTTTAAAAATATTTTTCTTATGCAGGTTTTTTTTTTAGTTTGTTCTTGAAAATAACTTTTAGTAATGTCCGAAGACACATTTTCTACTGTAAAACTTAATTATATTAATGTATGTTGCACCAATTGAATTTAGAAATTTTCTTTAATGTTTGTGCCCACAAAAGAAAGATCTAAGTCTGAGGATTAGGCCGTGCTCCAGCAGAGCTGACAATAAAACCGAATTTAAAACAATGCCTCTTTGTTTCAGCTTGATTAGTGCACATACAAATGTAAAAGGAATAGCATGACATTTTGGCAAGGATTAGAAAGAGCACTTGCTACACTCTTCATTTGTCGCGGTTGGGTAGATAAATTGGAGCATTTGTTGCAGCATTATATGCGTCATGTCAATTATCAAGGCGAGCAAAACGTAGCTTAAAAGAACAAGGTGTATGAATTTCAATTTGTACAGACACTTCGAATGTAAGTGGAAAGGAATGGCGTGGACACATTTGGTGTTTAATTGGGAAATGACATCGGAATGATGTCCTTTTTGTGGTGTACAAGTGTAATTAAAAATACACACATACAGTGTATACCCTTAATGAGAGTACTCATCTGAACAAGAACACTGCAGAGTATTGGTTGCTTAATGCTGAACAGAAACTCGGTACAAATAGAAAGTGAATCCATTGTTATTTTCTATAAGTGAGCCTTTTTCTTACTCTAAATATTCCTACAGTGGTTTAGCATATGTTATTCAGTTCTAATACACATGAAACAATGAATGTTCCTTTCAAGGATGGTAAGGTTTATTTTGACTGTTTGGCATTAGTAGCCTGTTGAACATAAACTCCCATCTGACTGCTGTGTATAATATTACATTTTTTCAGTTTGGAGTCATCGTTTGTCCACTCTTTAATTGATTTAGTGCAATGTGGAGCAACTGCAGCCGCCTTATAGCAGTATTGGGCAGATAGCAAGAACATGTTTTTGTTGTGCCCTCAGTCCATTTTAGATCTAGGGAAGCAAATCCTGTTTAAAATAGTTTATGGATTGTCTTTCTGTGGTTTCATGCGTTTCATTTTTGATGTTTTATACATTATAGGTGCTGAAGAAGTACTGCTGTTGGCTCGAAGAACAGATTTGCGCCGAATTTCTCTTGATTTGCCCGACTTCACAGACATTGTTTTGAAAATTGATGATATTCGACATGCTATAGCATTGGACTATGACCCTGTAGAAGGCTACGTGTACTGGACCGATGATGAAATTAAAGCTATCAGGAGGGCCTTTATTGACGGTAGCGGCGCTCAAACTCTGGTAACAAATGAAGTGAACCATCCTGATGGGATAGCAGTCGACTGGGTAGCGCGCAACCTTTATTGGACTGACACTGGAACGGATCGCATTGAGGTGACTCGGCTTAATGGAACATCCAGAAGAATTTTGATATCTGAGAATTTAGATGAACCAAGAGCAATAGTGCTTGATCCAATCAGAGGGTGAGTATATTCCAACGTCATACTTTATGCTGTATTGTTCCTAGTGCCTTTTTTAATCTCGCGTCATTAATTTAGACTAATAAAAGACGTAAGACTTAACTACTGTATAATGAAATTTCCGGAAAGCTAAAATCCCTATCTTTTACATCTCATTATAGGTTAGTTTTTAACATCGGTCACTCCTCAAAAATGGTCATTTCATCAAAGATTAAGTTTAATACTGGCTAGCTAAAATTACATTTTATTCTTTGTGAAAGCAGAAATTAGGTTACCTTGCATATTATCTTTTTTTTTTTTTTTTTGTGGGGTAATAAGCTTTTGCCATTATTACTATTAAAGTTGTAAAACTAATGCACTGTTAGCCTCTCCTCCCCTTTTGCTTCTCCATCCATCATCCAACCCGCTATATCCTAACTACAGGGTCATGGGGATCTGCTGGAGCCAATCCCAGCCAACCACGGGGCGCAAGGCAAGAAACAAACCCCGGGCAGGGTGCCAGCCCACTGCAGGGTGAACACACACTAGGGACAATTTAGGATCTCCAATCTATCTAACCAGCATGTCTTTGGACTGTGGGAGGAAACCCACGCAGACACGGGGAAAACATGGAAACTCCACGCAGGAAGGACCCGAGGCAGCACCTCCACCCAATGAGCCACCGTGCCGCCCTTTTGCTTTTCTTCACAGCTATATGAATTTGCCTTTAATTCAGCTATATTTCATGATTTATTGTCAGTCTTTGTAAACATGTAATGAAAGTGAGCATTTATGAGGAGTTGTTTTTTGAGAGGCTGTGTAATCGCCTTGCTCAATTAGCAGAAGGAAAAAGTGACCTGTGCTTTTTCCATAAGGCCAGTATTGCGTTACATGGTTCAGCATGATTTCTGGATAGAGGGCACGCCAGATTTTACAGTGGCAATTGCTGAATGTCATTGCCTCATCAGAAGGTGTCAATTTATAAGACTTCCCTCAGGATCAGAAAAGTATCTTTCTATCTAGTTGCAGAAATTAACTGATAACACGATTCCCTCATGACTTTTCATCACAATTCCGTCTTGTCACGTGCCCTGAAAATTCTGGAGTATCGACTCATTTTGACAGCTAATCAACATGGGAGCTCAACAGGCTAAGCTGAAATTTTAGCCCATCTTTCTTTTTCCACCCTGTAGTGGTTTGGCAAACAAGAAACATCGACCAGACATCTGTTCTGGCTGTAAAGTTCGATGACCCTCTGTTTGCCCAAACACACACTTTCCTCGCAGTTCCCAGTGTTTCTGACTGTTTGTGGGCCTTGTATGCATTTTACTTCCACTTAAGCGTTATTGGCTGTGTACTCTCACATATGTAAGAGTCCACCCCTGTTAAAATGAAGCCAATTTTATTTTTCCGTTGTGAGTCTGAGGGTGCAGTGCCTCTGAACCTGTGAATGTCACACTACACAACTGAAAGTCACAGATGCTTGCTGCAACTGTCTACAGCTGGGATTTAATTTTTTTCTTATACTATGTGCATGAAGGCTGTTACTTAAAAACTACTGGAAGAATTATTCAGAGTGGTGCCAACTTAAGTCGTTTTTTAAATAACATACAGCTTTTGTTGACATTTGCATGTTTTCATAAAATGTGTGTAGTTTGTTTTGAGCTGAACCTTCATTTTATTCCGTTTATTTTTTGAGTGGTCCTAACACACAGCCAACTTGTGTCCATGTTGGCTGCACATTCTCCACTCGGGTTTTCTTTCACTTGTTTTGCCCCCTTGCATTTAAAAAAGACTTCTGTTGGTTGTAGGCTGCTGTGAGATGCATTTTTGCATTTTTTTGCAAAGCAGCAGCTTTGGAGCTTATCTTATTATAGAAACATAAAGGTTATTAAAAAATTAAGAAACTGGCAAAGAAAAAGGTACATTTATTACCCATTTAAACTAAATGTAAACAGTGTTCTTCCATTTACAAGTTAAACAATTCATAGAATTAATTATTTCAAGTTTAAAATCGTTAATGAATGAATGTGATGGTGTAGTGGTTCAGAATTGTTAATTTAATATATCTACCATTGTCCTTTTATGAGGACTTTTAGTACCAGGGTCTTGTACCGTGTTAGCCATTATGGATATAGTGAGAAGTCAAGCAAAATGACACCTTGCCTCGAAAGTTTGCATATTGCAATTTTTTTAGTTAGCCAATAAAAGGTGTCATTTTGCTTGACTTCTCACTATAATGACTTTTATAAATCTCTTATATATATTTCTCTTCTGGTTCGTCCTGCTTCCTCTTCAAAACCGGTCCCACCCACATGCAGCCCACACGGCATTTCTCGATTTCTATTCCTCCTAATCCAAACCCTTCCCTACACTGCCTGCGGCCTCCCATACACCTCACGCTTCTTTTCTCTATTCCTATTCCTCCTTCGGACTACCCGTTCCCCGCTCCTCTCTTATGACCTTTCACTTCGGCCATGTGTGCGCCTGGGAGTCTTTTCTATAGCCTGCTACAGGAAGGTACTCTCTCGACCATTGGCATTAGTTTCGCTCCTTGCTATTTTCGTTATACTGCAACGGTTGTTTGCTAAGCCTTTGATATAAAATGAACGACAGTATCTTCTCTGTCGACGGGTTTTTGTACAACGTCATCTATATTCCAGGATCTGGCAGCTGCCTGTTCCTATCAGTGGGTTATTTCTTGACGCAAACGGTTGACGAAGGCAATGCACTCTCACTATGACATAGGGCAGTAGATTTCGTTGCATCACATTGGAACAGATTTGGAGACGTTCTTCCTGTTGTTCTTTCCAACGCAAGTCGAGTTATCACAACAAGTCAGGAGTACTATCAATACATGGCACCATCTGGAGTTTATGGTGATGAAGCTGAAATTCAAGCTCTTTCCGAGATTAGATCTTTCGACTCATTATCTGTCATCTCCGGCAAAACACCTCTTCACAACTGCGTCTTTCAAGAAGTATTTCTTTCTTCTTAATTTCTGAATTCCTTTCTCACCATTTTCCCTTCCTATTCTTACACCGCTGTGTGCTATCCTTTCTGCTTTGACTGTTGAATCAGGGCTGGTTGGATGGACTTTTTTTTTTAAACCAACTCGTCTAATAAATCACTAAGGTTTACAAGTCTGATTGGCAAGTTTGGCTCTAATGTGAATGGTCAGATTGGCTTTAGTAATGCGACAAAAGAGGATATTTGAGTGTTTAGATGCACAAGGAGGAATTGGAGTAGAGGTGTAGTAGGCTCGCTAAAAGAGTCACCTTCAAAGATGGCAAGTACTGTATAAACTGGACAGGAAGTGAGAAAGTCTCCCCAAAAATAATGAGTCTGAGAAGCAGGCTTTATGTGAACACTATTGAGAAAGGAAGCTCCGGTGAAGAGATATTCATATTCACAGATACAGAGGAAAGGGCGCTGAAGGTACGGTATGTGCGGGCCAAGAGATAGCAAGTATCTTTTTTTTTTTTTTTTACTGTACTTAGTAAAATATAATTCACTGCAAGAAAAATATCAGAGACAGACTCATTTTTTGAATTGCTATAATTCTACATTCTCCTTATTTCAGGTACATGTATTGGACAGACTGGGGAGAAAAGCCAAAGATTGAACGTGCCAATTTGGATGGAAGTGACCGCATTGTGCTTTTGAATAGCTCTTTGGGATGGCCCAATGGTTTAGCTATTGACCATTCAGCAGGCAAGCTTTACTGGGGAGATGCCAAAACGGACAAAATTGAGGTATGTTGATTTTAATACGTGTATAAACGTTAAATCACATGTAAGGCTTAATTTACTTGTAATTAAATACATGAAACTTTGAAAAAGCAAATGGAACATATTAAACATTTCCTGTTGTTGTTCATTATTTTCTGTATTTAAATAAGTGTTATTCTGTCTAGAATACATGGCTTAAGAAATGGGTAGACATAGCATTAGGACAGGATCAGAAGGTGGCTGTACAGTGGTCAAGAGCTTTCTAAATGAAAAGTCTGCCTCTTGCATGTACTGAACTTGAAACGCCAGGCTTGTTCTCTTCTTGAAAACGATCAGCAAGTTCTTATGGCAACTACTACTGGCTACAAAGCGCCCGTGTGACAAAGTTGCTCTGATCATTTCTTCTTCCTGCCTTAATCCTATTACTAATTGTGTAAGGTTAAGTTTCCTGGAGAGAAGCAGAAGGAACAAAAGAACAAAAATAAAATAAAACCTTTACACAACTTGAACTTGGTCCTGCCCTTAAGCACTTTTAGTTTTTGCATTGTTGTCCTTTTTCCCTGGTAGCATAGTAAGGATTCAGTTTCTTACAGCTGTCCTTGAAGTTTAGGCCTTTGGTGCCAGGTTTATCCTCCTGGAGTGCTTTCAAAATAATCAGTCTATTTTGCCAAATGTTAAGCAGACCTGAACTCATTACTCCACAGTAAAAGATAATGCTTGAACTGATATGAAATAAGCCTTACTGTTTATCAGTGAGTCAAAATATTTAGCATTAAAGCACAGGATACACACATTTGACCTATGGTTGTGTATACATATGCATATCATCTGTTATCTAGTCAAGGATACATGCTGGGTGCACTCATCTGTGGAACTGTATATTGTTTGTCATTTCTTTGACTGTGCTTATGTTATTGTTTGTGAAGTATTGTGTTCAATAAGCCGTGGTCTATTTACATGCAGGCTTTTCCTGTTTATAATAGTCAGTTTCAAAGTATGAAATGCAAAGGAAAATTTGAGATTGTGCATTGAAATAAAAAATTCAAATTAAAAATGGTCATCTTTTTGTGATTTCTTTGTTCTGTAAAGTAGACAGTGTTACGCTATTGATGGAAACAAATATCTAGGCAAAAATTTCAAAAACACTAATAGAGGAAATAAAGGTGGATTTGGTTTTAACTTTGACAATCATGTCAATTAAAATCTTTGATCAAGTGGCAATTTTGTTTGGCATTTATATTTACAGTTCACTTGTTTTGATTTGAGTTATTGCTTTATTTGATTGACCCTTTGCACCAGGTGATATACTGTACATGTTCAGGAAATGTAACGGTTGTTCGTCAGGTTAAAGGGCTGGCCAAACCTTGATATTGTCAGTTAATGCTGAAGTGGGAACTGTAGGCACTGTAAATGAGTTTTTTTTGTGGGTATGTACTGTATGTTACAGTGTATCTTTGTTTGCCCTGCCCCTGCTGTTCCTGATGTACATGATATTAAAAAGAGAAATCTACAAAAACTTTTTTTTCTCCATATTCATTTTATTTGCTTAATCTGACCAGTATGTTTACATTTTGTTACAGTGAGGTAGAAAGTGTGTTCTGTTTTTGATTTTGCTTTTTTATGTATTTTTATTATTTATTGGGTTTGTGTAAAAATGTTACTTGGTTTTATTGAAAATATACATTTAGCAAAAGGAAAAGAGGAATGCCAAATTTAATACTCCCATTCCTTAGAATTATTTACAGTTGTATAGTGTAAAATATATTGGTGTAGAAACTGTGAAATTATTTTTAATTTATCAAAGCTAGCATTGCTATCACATTTCTAGCATCCTGAGAAAAATTTCTGAACCCATTTATTGTCTTTGAGGCGTGTGTGTGTGTGTGTGTGTGTGTGTGTATGGTGGTTCTAGGAACTCCTGTTTTTCTCCCACATCCAGAAAGGCATGCAAATTAAGAACGTTAGTAAACATTTGGCAAGAACAGACCATTCAGACAAATATATCCAAATCCTACCTCATCAATCTCCATCATCCACCTACCCTCCTCTCCTTATTTGCTATGTATTGCCTTGGATTCCTGTAAGTCTAAGCATTTTCCTCTGATGATGATTCCTGAATGGAGTCGAAAGCTAAGGAATAAAAAAAAAATTGAAGATACGTGATTCATTTTCTCCTTTTGTGTATTTCAAGCTACAAATATGCAAACTGTATCACAGACCTTCACTTCTATATCTATCTATATCTATATATATATATATATATATATATATATATATATATGCACCCCCAGAATGACTAAAAAAGGATGAAAATTAAAATAGAAGGAAAACCTCAAAGTCACACTTAACATTTTACAGGTGTATTGCCATTGGCATAAAGGATTACCAGTCACATTTCTTGACACCCTTCTATTGAGTACGTTGTTGCCTGAAAGTACTTGGTGTTAGTATGTCAGAGATGATGTGAAGCATCAATCATAATGGCACTCAGTTTTGTTTTAAATTTCTCTTCTACTACAACCTACAGCAGGTGCAAAGTGTGCCTCAGTGCAGAAATCACACTAGCCATCTCAAAATTCTAGAAATTGTGAAGGATGTCAATTCTCTGTGTTAAGAGACTAGTCCAACCATCCAACCTGTCATTGTTGTGCACCCCCAGGTAGTTGTAGGAGTGGACCACCACTATATGCGCTCATCTGAATTGTGACCAGACACAGCTCTTTGGTGTGGTGAAAGCCAATGACCAGTTCCTTGGTTTTGCTGATTTTAAGTTGCAGACAATTCTTTCTGCTCCAAGAAACAAAGATCTTCACTTGACTCCTGTACTTTGTCTCATTCTCTTTGTAAATACATCCAATTAATGTAGAGTCATCAGAGAATTTCTGCACATGACATGACTAGATATTATACTGAGGTAGTCTGAGGTGTACAGAGTGACGAGAAAGGAGACGGGACCGTTCTTGAGTCTCACAAACTGTGGTCTGCCAAACAGCTAGTCCATTAATCCAGGAAACCACTGGCTTATCCACATGCATATCTTGGAGCCTACCTGTTAATAGGACTGGTATTGAAGGCATTGGAGAGAAATCGAAAAGCATCCTCCCAACAGTGCTGCTGACTTTGTCCAAGTGAAAATGAGCCTTGTGGAGCAAATAGATAATTGCATACTCCACTCCGATTTTAAAATGTAGCCATGAGTTTCCAGCTGTATCCCTGTGTTCTTGTTGAAATCCTTTTGAAATAACCACCTGGATCCACTGTACTAATTTCCTTTACAATTTGAAACACTTCAGTCATGTCACCTCATAATCTCTGCTTGCTTGAAATGAAAAGATTCAACTCCTTTAATCATTTCTCACATCTCATGTTTCTCAGTCCCAGAGTTCATTAGTAATTGCAGTTTGTTCCTGTGTGAGTAAGCCCTATGAAAGAATTCCACCCTTTTTTTGGGGTTGTTTTCTGCCTTTTGTCTTGTGTTGCCAGGACTGGCTCTGGCCTTCAATCGTGACCCTGAATTGGATAAAGTTGGATTAGAGCATATACATACATTATTTAATATTCTTTTAATAATGGTGTTTACTATGATTGTCACATTTCTGATACCATTAAATCATTGCATTCATTGTTTAAGGTACTGTACAATTTGATGAAAGATGCTGTAAATACACAAATCCATCAGTTCATTGTTGCAAGTTAATAGGTGCCTTACATGACTTGACTCCCAGTTCTTCATAGGGCAGACTTGTACATCAACCCACCATTTTAGAGCTGCCAGTTAACTTGCATGTCTTGTGAGTGTCAAAGAAAAATCTGAGCATCCAAAGCAAGGCGAGAAATACAAGGGAGAAATTGTGCAGTGGTTGAACTGGGATTTTGTAGTTTTGTAGTAATTTTCACCAAGTATATATTGTTTTAGGTTTCCCTAACTTTGGTGGAAGTAAATTCCATGCCATTTATAGTCCATGAGTCCTGTCAACCGGCGCTGCTTGCAGTGTGAGACAAAACAGGAGAGAATGTATAGACACTAGGCCTGAGATAAAATTGCATAGTATTGAATTTTCTAATACTAAATAAAGCCAATGTTACATGTGGTTTTGTATTGTGTGGTGTATGATATTACCACATGACTGAAATGAAAGACAAAGGCAAATGAAAAATTTTAAAATCTGATTGAAAAACTAGAACCAAAGTATGACCTGACATACTGACTGTGCTTTGGCAGAACTGTTATTCACCGATTGTATAATGTTGTGAATGTAAAAATTGTCAGCACACAACATTGACAGCATAGAAAGTGGGCTTTAAGCTGTAGGTTAATTTAGTGAATTGCATCCTCAGGCAAGTATGGAAAGTTATTTCCTTGATACTCTGCAGCATTCCCAGGCTTATTACCAAATCAAACTGTTGGGTGGAGAAAGAACCATTATCGTATTGAAGCTCTTCTTTCAGGATATGCTTAAACGCTAGTGGGAGCAACAAGGTGCACTTGCTGCAGCTCTCACGTGATGCAGATGCGAGAACAAATGTTGGATTCGCATCATTTATGTTAGGTAGAATGCCTAGAGTGGGCTGGGCGGTCTCATGGCCTGGAACCCCTGCAGATTTTATTTTTTCTCCAGCCATCTCCAGGAGGTTTTTTTTTTTTTCTGTCCTCCCTGGCCATCGGACCTTACTTTAATTCTATGTTAATTAGTGTTCTCTTATTTAACTTCTTACTTTGTCTTTTTTTCTCTTTCCCCATCATGTAAAGTACTTTGAGCTACACTATTTGTATGAAAATGTGCTGTATAAATAAATGTTGTTGTTGATACTCCTGTCACTACAACAAATTCAAATATAGGGGTAACAATACGGGGGGAGGAATATACACCGCAGTAAATCTGGTATTGATCTCAACAGCAGGCCTTCTATCATGGCTTGCTCTTCTGTTCTAATCATATGTCTTTACCCAGTTAGTGCAGGGATATCGTTAGAGAGGAGAGTGTTGACAGTCGTATTCTTGAGTGGAAATATTACATTGTCAGTTTTTCAAAGATCCAGTCAAGACCCACATCTAAGGGGTCAGTAAGGCATTCAAGCATTAAATAAAAGACAGAAATTGCTGGAGCAATGTTTGAAGTTAACTCAGAAAACAAAGTTAAATTTAAAATTGGGTGGTTTTGCTCTGTAGTAACTGTATATTATAGGCGTACAGGGTTGTTATTGTCATGTGTACAGAATACAGTGAAATTCTTGCCTGCGTTTACTAATTAACACCCAAAACGTCTAATGTTACTACAGTGCAAGTACTTTATGTTAATATTTAAGATTTTTTAATTAAAAGCTTACAAAAATGTATGGTAAAACTTGTGTATTTACACATTGATTTGGATATGTTTTACAGTGCTTTGGTTTGTAAACGTCTGATATTAAAGCATACTTCATTTATGAAAATTGAATATTGTACAATTGCTGTATCATAAAGCCTGAATCGCAATTTGCATCGTCTTGTGAAAAAAAGTATTTTCTAATGCATAGCAGACAACACACAATCAGTGACTAGGCCAGAATTTGAAGCCTGAAATTCAGGGCCACTCTGTCTCCCAAACCTCAAACAGGTATTTTCCAGATCTAGTAATATGTGTTACAATTCTCTTTATCCTCTTCATTTTTCCTTTTTCTGTATGAGGTTGATGTGCATGATGAACCTTCTTCAAAGACCTCAGTCATGCTCCTCCAGTCTAGCCCTTTTTCTGCAGATTTTCTGTTACTTTATTTATCCACCTCCAATTTGGCTTCCCTCATTCACCTGTACAGTGAACACCCGCCTATCGCGGAAGTTACTTTCCAGACCCATCAGTGATAGGTGAAAATCTGCTATATAGAAAGACCATATAAATAAAAATTTTTTTTTTAGTTTAAGCCTTTAAATACCCATCACACACAAACTTTAAAAACATATAAACATGTAATGGTGAGTGACGTCCGCGTAATGCTCTCCTTCCCAAAGCATATTCAAGAGTTTTACCCTCTCCTGAATTGTCAAGGTCTTCCTGTGGCGCTTGGGCTCACTACTACCAGAAGGCTTTGAAGATGCAGGACGCTTGGGAGCCATCATAGGGCTTAAAACAAAACAAAAAGTTCACAATAAGTTTGGTGTCAACAATCAGACCATAAGCAAGGTATGCGATAAGCAGAGAACTGAGATGTGACCCACACTCGCTGTTCTTGTGAGATTACACCATGTTAGCAGCAGACAATCAGGGTCCAAGAGAATTAAAACCCCACTCTGATTGGTTAAGTCTCCTCTTTCAGCCAATAACAGGCCTTGTAAGAAATCATCTGGGTACTGTAACACTAAACTATGTCTAGTGACTGCTGAAAACCGTATGCTTTGTAGTGACTTGGCTGCAAAGTACACTACAGGTGTGTGTATATATATATATACACATACATACATACTTCTGTACACACAGTATATATTATAGGTATACATTTGTGAATTTCCCCTTGAGATTAATAAAGTATCTATCTATCTAGGTAGGATGTGCTTATTACATTTTTCTGCGATAGCGGGGGTGCAATAGCTGAGCCACGATATAGCAGGGGATCACTGTATTTCCATTCTCATCTCTCTGTTGCCCACATCCGTTGTCTCCTCATCACATTTCCATACCACTTTCCTGTACTTTCTTAGAAAGCTCTGCTTATTTTGTTGTGCCTCTGATTCTGTCATTTCTTAATCTTTTTTGTTGGTAACTCCACACATCCTTCTCAACATTCTCACTTCTGCCACATCTAACTTCTGTTTTGGCCCTTTTACTGCCCCATGCCTCATCTCCATACATCCTTTAACCTTCACCTTCTTCAATCACACTATACTGTACTTTTCAAGTTTAGTCATCCTATACTCCTGAAACCTTCCATTTGGTCCCTCCAACCTGCACTCTGTGGATTATCTCTACTTGTAATTCTCCATCTTGGGCTACCACTCATCCTGGATATTTAAATGTATCCAATCTTTTCAGTGGCTTTCCCTGCAGACTAACTTCTGAATCCTGACCATCATTAAACCACATCATATCTTGTTGTCGTCTTGTTTATCTTTCAAAGCCCTTTTTCATTCTTGCAGCTTCCTCTCCACATACTTTTTTCTGGTACTCTACAACACAATGCCATCAGTAAAAAATAAACTGACCATGGTCAAATATTTTTCTGGAAAGAAATGTTGTTTTAAATTGGTTTGTTTCTCGGCCAGTGTTACAATGACATCTTGATTTAAAGAAAGTATTTTTTAGGGTGGCTGAAGTTTCATGCAGTGAGAGCAGAAGGTGTTTTTTCTTTTTCTTTATTGCCAAATCATCCCATCTGTGCTGTTCAGCTGTAACACAATGAGCTCAGTCACTTTACTAAGAGTTTGCACACTAAAGAAACCATTTGGTGTGGTATGTCAAACCTTGCGTGACAGCAGACTGTAGGGCTTTCGTTGCATTTCTGGCACCCTGTGGTAAGATTGTTCCCAGCTTTAAAAACACTTACTTGTTTGATACTTTGAAGAAGGAAACCTGTATTTTTACAGTTACATTTTTCAAAGTATGCAGAGGGCTATACTAAAAAAGTGTGTGTGTGTACATGTACATGTGTATGTGTATATATGTGTGTGTATATACAGTATATATATATATGTATATAAATATATATATATATGTGTGTATATATATTATATATATATATATATATATATATATATATATATATACACACACACACACATACACATGTGTGTGTGTCCATCCTTTAGCGGTAAAACAAAGTAAGCACGCTTTTGTTTTTAAAGAAAAAGTTGAATTTAACATGGGCATGCCTAGATTAAAAGGGATTATAAGATCCCTGCCGAGAGTAAAGTAAAGGGCCAGTCACTTCCACGTGTTGAGTTTCCTAATCTTGTTTCTAACCTCTTTTTTGGATTTGTACATTCACTTGATGTAGAATTCTAAATAGGCTTTTGCAAATAATTTTTATTTTAGGGAGTTATGGTTGTATATTAAAGGATGTGTTACGATTGAACATGAATTGGTTCTAAAGTGGGTAAGTATAGCAGCTAACTTGTAATGACTTCATGCACAACCCTGCCCCACAAGTTGGTGCAAATTTGATTGAAATTTTATTTATTTATTTTTTTCTTATCCTTCTTTTCCCAGTTGTTGGCAGATTTACTATAGATTTGCTTAAAGTTTAAATCTCCCGTCTGCTACAAAATTTTTTTGTAAGGTTGTTTTGCACTTAAATGCCAAGATAAAAGTGCAGACTCTTTCCATTCTGTTTAGGCATGCTGTTAGCAATGTGCGACCACATAGATTATTTTTTATTCCACTTTTCATATGTATATGTTTGCGTTTTTTCCTCCGTCTTCTCTTTCTTGAGAGAGCATATTTCTCTTTTATCCGAACTCCCCCCTCCCCTCCCACTAAAAAATGCTGCAGACCTTTTTCTATAGACCTTTTTGGAGCCTAGTGATACATGTAGACTGCAAAAGCAGCCCTCTTTCAGTGCACCATTAACCAATGGAGTCCTGTGGGAAAGGAAGCAATCTTTGTCTTAACTGGAGGTGACCCTCGCCTTCATGCAACAATGAAGACATAATGGGGCCCTGGTTAGTTCTTAGTGGAACCCCATGGCCAGATGCACACTTCATTGGCAAAAGTGGCTCTCACTCCAGAAAGCATTTGACAAGTGTTTTCTGTTTGGCTCTATTCAGAAGGGTTTTTTCAAAGTCACCTAATGGAACTTTTTCTTTTCTTCAAAAAATCCACTTTAAATTGAAGAAACTGGTTGAAGTGCAAATGAGCACCACTGGTGACATTTTAAAGCTATTAGTATTTTCTCATTAAAGTTTTTACATAATGGCTGTCTTTACTGAAACTTGCATCCAGTTTTTGAATCAAAAATTGTGTATAAAAAAAGAACAGCTTAAAAAGCCTGAAGTGTAACAAGTTATACTTTTTCATTCAATGTTAGGAATTTTGTGTAGTCAAGAAATTGTCTGAACAATTAATATGCTTTGTTGAGCTTTAAAAATGCATCTTCTCACAACCGTTATACTTCAAGAATCAACTAGCACACATGTTGGAATTGGTGTTATGTATTTATGAAATTTGCAAAGTTATTGATCTTTTTTCCTTTTCTTATACTTGCAATTCTTTCTTGTATAGTTGCTTTTTTTTTTTTTAAACAGTTGTAACATTCATTACAACGAGTTTTAAGCTAGTCTGAAATAGTGGTTGTGGTATCCCAAGCCACAAAAATCCGTTTTCTTGAATCCCTTCCAAGGATCGGCTCCTTTCATCTCTGGTTCCGTACATGTGAAAGAAAGCTAAATTATTGGCACTCAGGTTTTAAGGTTTTACCTAAACAGGACTGTGAATTGTAAGAGATTTTTTTTTTTTTTTTTAAGGATCAGATTCTCCTCATTTTGTGGACTCTGTCTGATGTTGCCGATTAAACACAGCTCCTTACTGTTCTGTTTCTCAGGATAATTTGTTTGAGTGATGTGCTATTTGTAATGTTGAAAATCCCCTTTGTTATACAATTATGTAGATTTGGCAATCTGGGATGCGTCTCTCTTCATTGCTCTGCTTGTTTTTTTTTGTTTTCCCCCTCTCGCTTTGGCAAAATGAATTACATTTTAAACAACATTCTATGTAAATAACAAATTGTTGCAGTTAGATGTATTGCCTTGGTACATTTTCATTATTAAGGGTCAAAATGTAGCAGCTGTTTAAAACAAACACAAAAAACAACAGTGTGTTGTATTTTTGATATATTATTTTAGGGGGTTTATATTTTAATGTAATCTTTATTTTATTTGCAATCTTTTACAGTTTGGCAGGAAATAAAAACATCTTTGTACTCCTCAATGAACAATGCGCAAAAGAGAATATCTGTAATTGTCAAATCTTACTAGAAAGAAAGGAAGACGAATGAAAAACTTTCCAGACGGCATCTGTAAAATGCCCAGCAGTCATTTTCTGAGCTTGTCACAATACATGAAAGTCACTAATGCGCTTGGACATATTAAAGACCAGAACAAGTAACCACAAACAGTCTTTGCCTGTTTGAGGATTGTCCATGTAGACCAGCTGTACTCCATCCAGTGACAGGCAATTTAAAAAGGCTGCCTTTGTGTCGGCCTGCTTAAAAAGCCACTGCTTGGAATTGTAGGTTAGAGGAATTATTTTAAGAGCTGGTCCCAATGTGCGAAAGTTACTAATGAGCCTATCTGAACTGTGAGCTTTAAAGACCAGCAATAACTCAACAAAGAGTTTCTGTGTGTTGGAGACGTTTCACACCAATGTGCATGCACACGTTTATTTGGGTTTATACATAAATGTATATTCATAAACCTCGGGATACGTGAAAAGTTAGATGGGCCTTTAGTTGGTCTGTGGCAGCATTGTCTTGAGCTACTAAGGACAGCAATTTAACCTTTTAGAAGTCAATTCCGCAACACTGTGGGCAGTGCAGTGCAAACTGGGCACTGATAACTCAGTGCCACCCAGGCCTCTGAAGATGAATTGTCACAGAGGAGAGGAGCATTAGTGTTCTAAAAAAAAAATTGTTTGGATGAGTATTTCTGTATTACAAAAAGAAATATTAACTTTTTGATTACTGTTTCTTAGGTCAGAAAGGTAATAACATTTGAATCTCTGGTTTGGTTTGTTTCTTGAAATGTTTATCATGGGAGAATTTAAGAAAACTCGAAGTTTATTGTATGTTAATTTCAGGCTTTACATGAAAATACATTTTTTACTGTCATTTTACAAACCGCTTAATATCCATTAAGAAAATCTTGAGATTTCTTAGAGTTGCCAATCTTTATGTAGTTAGAACATTTTATGAAGTTTTCGGATGCTTGGTTGCTATGTTCAGAACTGCTAGAATAGGCTCCAGCCCACTGTGACTCTGAATTAAATTAATTCATCTGAGAATATAATGCTCATCTTATAAATTCTGAACAGAAGTATAAATTAGTTTGGCTTTCAGTTAAATTAAGTAATTTTTATTAATGGGGAAATTTAGATGCAGCAGCAGCAAAAACGAAGTAAGAATAATGCAGCCAATCAATCAATATGTAAATAAAATAAACTTGAGTACATCATTTGGAAGCATTGAATTACCTGAGAGCAGTGGGCAGAAAAGACCCCAAGAGGCACTACTTAGAATACCATGGTTGGATTAAGTAATAATTAGTCTCATTCTCCTCAATTTCAGTTTACTTCCCCTTTGTTTGTACAGATGTATATCTGTTTGTATTCAGGTTCATCATGCATACATAGAGCAATAAACCTCCTACTTGCATATTACCTTAAAACAGTGATGAAGATACAATACCAACAAAGGGACACACACAGCATACACTGAGTGCACCATATATTCAAATATACACACCTCATATTATATTTGTTTGAATGTATGTACTGTATATGAATATGTGAGTGTGAGAGAATTTATGTGGATAAATCTATATGTAAATATATATACATACACATAAATGCTCTATAGATTTGTACCTGTATGTATATACCAAATCAAATTGTATGTAACACATATACTGAATGTGTGTGTGTGTGTGTGGGGGTACACACCCTTCCACACTGGATTCAGAAAGTAACAAGACCCTTTCACTTTAAACTCACTTCATTGTGTTGATTTAAAAATTAAATGGACACACTGGACATTTTTTTCCATCAGTCTACACTCAGTAACCCATAATGACAAAATTGTAAACTTGTTTTCAGAAAGGCTTTCAATTTTTTTTTATAATCACAAACTGAAATGTTTTCTTGCTAGAAGTGTTCAGACCCTTCATTCATTACTTTTCATAGGATCGTCTTTTGCAGTAATCCCAGCTTCAAGTCTTCTTGGGTATATCTCTGCAAGCTTTGCACTCCTGAAATTGGTCAGATTATCCCCCTTTAGCTCCATTACATTAGAAGGAAAGCATCTGTAAACTACCCTTTTTCATGTTTCTTCACAGATGTTCTACAGGGTTTAAGTCTGAGCTTTAGTTGGCCCATGCAAGGGCGCTTAGAGACTTGTCTTAAAGCCACTCCAGCATTGTCTTGGCTGTGTGCTTTGGGACGTTATTGTGCTCAAAGGCGAGTCTGAGGTTTCTGTGCACTCCTGAGCTGGCTTGTGTTAAGGACCTTCACCAGACATAGTACTTGGAGTTCTGGCCACAGAGTTCAAGGTTTACCTAAACAGACCAGAGAGTCTTCATGATTCCAGGGTCCTTTACATTCTGTTTGGCAAACTCCAAGTGGGCTGTCATATGCCTATTATTCAACAGTGGTTTTCATCTAGGCAATCTTTGATAAGTGTTGTACCGATACTCAGTTTATCCACATGAGTTCTGCTTGTTTTAAACTAGTTCCATTTCACAATAAAGTGAGGCTAGTGTGCTCCTGGGAACACGTACAGCTTTACAAATGCCTTTATGCCCATGCCTTGATCCAACAGAGAGCTCCATTGACTTTCTTGGCTTGGTTTTTGTTGGGATGCACCGTGTAAATTCTGGAGCCTTTGATTCACAGGTAGTACATGTGTACATTTCTTAACGATGTCCGTCCATTCAGTGTGCCACAGGTGGACACCAGTAAAGTTCTTGATGCCTCTCAGGGAGGATTAAAGCAAGTAGGATGCACTGAGCACAGTTTGGAGTGCCACAGCAAAGGGTCTGAATACTTCTAGGAAGGAGAGATTTCACTTTGTAATTGTCTTTATGGTTTAGTGAGTGTAGTTTGATGGGCAAAAATGTCAAGAATATCCATTTAAATATACAACATGGTAAAGTGTACATAAAGTGAAAAGATGTAAATACTTTCTGAATCCTCTGTTTTTCAGTGTATGTGTATATGTAAATATACTGTATATATATATATATATATATATATATATATATATATATATATATATATATATATATATATTGGCTGTTTAGTAATGTAGTAATTTGAGGCTAGAAACTATCTGAATGTACTAGATGTGTATATCTAAAATATTTTAAACAACCACACTTGATGACTTCTTAGTATAAATTGAGAGGAAAGTATTGTGCCTACAACATTTTCTATTACACATTAATTCAGCACTTAACTACATATTTATATATATATATATATATATATATATATATATATATATATATATATATAAAAAAACCATAGGAATAAAGAGTTCAGTTCAAAGATGAGAAACAAATCTTATAGAATGGAAATTTGCAGCTTTCTAGGACTCTGCGTATAAGTACTTGTTATCAATCTGTATGTGTCATTCATGAATAAATACTAAAAAAAGGGATTAGGTGGAAAGCTTACCCTTGGGAGATAAGCAAAATATCTTAAAGGCTCTACTGGTATGTGTAATTCTGGTTCTTTATAATTGTTGAATTTACACATGGTAATTTAGAAAGCTCTGTTGGCACATACAAGTACAGTTTGCTTTAGCTGCAGGCAATGAAAGTCCCTGAATAAAAGTAAAAAAAAAAAAGAAATAAAAATTCTCAATATGTAAAGTATAAACTTGACTAGTGAAGGTGTACCTGAACGCGTCAGCAGATACCGTTCTGGCATGTCTCCATTTGGCTTTTTGTAGTGTTTACATTTATCATACCCTGTAAAGCACGTTCAGGTTTGTTTTGACTAATTTTAGAAAGAGTACTTCTATAAGCAGATTGAATAAAATGCTTTTTACAATGTACTGCTTTGCCATACTAAAGATTAGCATTGTTAACTTCACACTATAGCTAAAGAAGAATAAGTTGTTTTGTGAGAAATAATAAAGCACTGTTGTTAAAATTGAGAATGTATTCAGAGTGACTGGTGACACTTTAGGTACTGCAAAAAAATATCTTTTACTCATTTCATTTAACTGTACTCTTATCTAACAAGACCTTAAGAGATGATCCTTTTAGTGTTTATGACTGCTAACTGTAGAAAGCATCAGTAAAATGAGGATTCATCTCTGTGCAGTGTAGCGTTTGATATGCTGGTAAAATTACTTATGAATATGAAGGATTCACAGACCATATATTGAAATAGGCATCATCAAGAGAAATATTTCTCACTTAAGACGCTTCTGTTCTAAAGTGAAGACCGCATTGCACAGAGGAATCACTACGCTTTGTGTCATTCAAACCAAAATAAGCCTTTGTTAAGAGCTTGTTATTTAAGAGTAAATGAGGAAGGGATGCATTTTTCAGTACCTAGAGTGTTACTGAATAATTTTGGTTTAATTACACGGTATTTAACATACTTTTCACATATGAAACAATGCTTTTATTAAATCTTTTTATTTAGAGTACTGGTTTGTGTACCGCATTGTGAATTTTTTGCCAAGGCCCAGATTCAACAACAGGTACCTCTTCATTTGCACATACTGTATCTTTTCTATCAGATAAACTTTCTTCTGTGGCTGCATGAGGGTTACAAAAAAGATACAATTTTTTATTGGTTGATGTAGGTGTGGGTATTACAGATTTACACGGTCATTGTCACATGTACAATACAGGCTATTAAATAATACTTTCTCAGAAGCCGCATGAGTTTAAGTTTGTAATTAAACACAACGTTAAGATAATATCATGTAACAAGGTAGTAAATACTGGGGTTGTTGCTCATGCCATGGTGCCCTCTTAAAGAAGAAGGAGATAGAAGTGGACAAAAAGAAAACTTTGTAAGCATATCTCATCCTGCTTTGCTCCTCCTTTGGATTCTTGAAATGCTATTAACCCAAACAGCTTACTGGTCTGCACAAGGCAGCATCCTGGCATTAATTTCAGCAGGTTTCGCTCCCTCTGCTTAGAGATTGCAGTCCCACAGCAGAGCGCTGCACTGTACAGGTTCAAACTACCCATAATCCATTGCAATCGAGCTGTATTGTCAGCTTTTATTCGTTGTGGTAACTGCATAATTTTCAAATTGCTTTTATCTTAAGTTTTTCCCTTTTATTCATGTAAACTTCCATTTCAGTTTTACCATCATATTTGCTTCACCATTAGAATGAGGTCTTTAGTGAATGGTCTTGTATACCAAAGTCCTTCTCTTAGACTTCTGTGGACAGTGTGTACAAGTTAATTTCCTGAGAATCTGAATAGATCAACCTTCACCTCAAACTGTCAATTGTTTGCACATCATCATTTTGTTCATCTTTCATTCATTGTATCCTGTTGACAGCCTCGCGTGACACCTTGTCAAAGATTTTCTCTAATGGATCTTCTGCCTTGTCACCTTATTGTTTTCAATAATTTGCTTCACAATAAAGATGGTGTTTATAGTATTTTTGTCAGGAATGAAACCAAACTGGATTTTACAACTGTTTCATTTTTGACATGACGAGCTACAAAGGAATAAGGGTATTGGTTGCAAGCTAACAAATGGACCTAGGCAGTGGGGCTTATGAAAGGGTTGAAAAATGGGGCTATGGAGCTATGGAGTCTCGATAATTCTATAGACTTCATTTTATCAGTCAGCTCAGAAACCCGTGCAACTCAAATGAGCAATAGAGTTCAATGGCAGACCCCACTGTGATGTCAATCCGAGACAGCAGAGCAGTCTTGAAGCATGTTGTTTAGTGGCTCATTAGGACTAAAACACTGGATAGTTGTTACAGTTAAAATGTGTGTGCATATCAAAGCAGATGAATACTGAGCATATAGAACACTCCGGTCTTGGAGGTCCACAGTGGTCTTCAGGTTTTTGCTTTAATCGGATAAAAAAAAAATATATATAAAAATAAGATTAGGCGATACTGAGTAACAAAGAATAAAGTAAGGTAGGATGGCCTGGAGGGCAGAAAAAAAAATGCTCCAGAGGGCTGGAGGAGAAAAAAAAATCTGCAGGGGTTCTGAGGTAACAAGACCACCCAGCCCCCTCTGGGCATTCTACCTAAAATAAATGATCTCAATCTGTCCAAGTTTCTTAGGCTTCACATGGAAGAATTAGATGATGGTGGTCATGTGGATCTCTGGCCTTCGATCCATCAATGCAGGGTCTGCCTGGTGCCCTGATTGGGTGGTGGTGGTAGCGCAGATCGCCACTACAGAAAACCGGAAAAAGAATAACAGAGAAAGTAGGGGTTTTCATGGCAGAGCCTTGATAAAAATGATGATTATTTTAATGATAATGACAAAGAAGCTACCAGCTCTGCTGCTAACATGTTTCTATGTAAACCTGTGTAACTGCATCATGAAGTATCTCTCTTAGTAAAACATTTTGAAATAAATGAGAGAGAAGGGAAGGACCACAAAATGTACTGTTCTCAGAAAATGAAAAATCTACAAATACATTTTTCATTGTCTCAGAAGAATGAAAGCACTAACAAGTCCTATTATTAAATGACAAATTTTGTTATCTGCTAGGCCTAGCTTCTGATTATGAAACTGGTTGGAATGAACACCTATAGCCCCTGTGGACCTTCAGGGCTAGAGCCTAGTACAAAAATAAAAAAAATAAACAAGAGCAGATTCATTTTCTAGTAAAGGCTAATATAATTAATTAATACAATTGCATGACTTTAATGGCTAAATATAATTTACCATGTCTGCATTAGTACCATAGCCAATATCTCTTTAAAATGCATTACATTGCATGTGTGTTTAATAAGTTCATGTCTAATAATAAATATTAAATGTTCTATAACAGATATACAATATTTCAATGAGACGATCTCACAATTTAATATTTAAAAATATTCATATGTTAAATACACTGATTACTTAATTACATATATTATTCCATCACACAGTGTTTGTTTGAAACTTGTCATATGTTAAGTGACAATGTTTTTGTGACATATTTAAAGGAGATCATTGACAAATGTCCCTGTGAAGCTTGATTTAAATAAAAAAAAAAAAACTGCATCTCTACCATTGGGGAGGCAGACTACCCTGTGCTCCCAGGGCCCTGGCATCATCTTACATAAATAACCAAGACTCTGCACTTCTCATCTCCAGCTGCAGACCATGAATGACCTCATGGTGGTCCTGTAGCTAGAGCAGCCACAGAGGGGTGTGCCATGGGAGATCTGCAGTTAGACCCCTTTGGATCCCATGCGAGAGAAGATTCTCATCTGGATTTGTCAGTAATTGATTTAATGCTACAGAGTTTGTTTTCATTTTGTTTTATTCTTTTTAAGTTTTGCTCTTTTTGGAAAGTTCTGAATGTCTGAATAGTTGTACACATCTTGTGTACAATTTACTGTTGTAATTAGTAATAGTTTTACACTGCAGTTTTTCCAGGTACAGTGTGTTTTGTCTTATTAGAGCTAATAAGGTCATAGAGTTGTTAAATATTGCAGTGTTCTAAGAAAGAAAAAAGGTGCAACTAGTTTGTTTAATGAGCTTCTGAAAGAACAGCGCAGGATTTATATGGCACTTGTTATTCCTAGGGACAGAAGACTGGTTCCTTTTATTCCCCTGTATTTTCCCTTAATAAAAACAAACTGGTTTAATAGGCAAATCTAAGTGGAATTTTGTCTGTTTCTAACCCCCCCACACCCCTGAATTTGATTAGATGGGCTTGAATATATAAATATTTATATTTAGCCCTTCATGATGTTTCCAGATTTTGTAATCTTTTCCTCTCATGCCAACAATAGCATGATGTGTAGTTGTGATGGTGTTCAAATGGAGTATTTTGGTGGTATAATTTTATGCATTTTTATGAACAATTTATAATATTGCATAACCCAGTTAACCCACCCTAAATGGTGCAGCAGTCCGTCACAGGGAAATTTAGAACCAACAGTTGGGATGTGAAAAGAGAGGCTACTCAAAAACGAGAGACAGAGAATGTGCAAACTCCACACAAAGTTACCAGGAGTGCCATTAAAATCTAAAATGTGGCATCTGTGAGGTATCTGCACTGATCAACTTCCATTGTACTTTTCATGACCAATTTATTTATATTATATTTATGTATATTTATATATTTAGTTTTGAAAGTGTGCGCAGCTTATAGTATACACACCCTAGTCCTGGTGGACCTACTAAAACACAAAGGCTGAAGTCCAAAAGCCAAGAGACTACAAGTAAAAGCAGCTGTGTTTTATGATGTTCCTTTGATGTGAAACCCAAGAATGCACCTGTCACAAATTAAAATTAAATCATCCATCTATAAAGTAAACGTCTGATTGTACATTAGGAATAAAAATCAACTCATTCTGATCACTGGCCAAACAGTCAATCCATTCCTTATGTACACTGTAGCTAGGTATTACAGTTGATGGCTATAAGAAGCTGAGCATTCTTCTGTTTTGTTCCTTTAACTTCAGAGTTTCGCCATATTCTTGGCAGTCAAGTGCATGCTTGACCTCAAATGTAAAGGCTCTGTTGCAGTTGTGTGTAGTCGATGGATGTATTCAAGACTTGTGTTGAGCTCTTTGTGCAGGAGATTCACCTGGAACACTTCAGATTTGGAGTAGTTTAAATTGTCAGAGTGTATAAAGTATAGAACTGGAACAGCCTAAAAGATTGGGCCATGGGGTTTGTTGTAATCAGCAATTCATGTTCCTCCCCTTATTGATCTTATTGATTAATTAGTTTGTCTCTTTTGTTTTCTTCTCTTTTCTGCATACAGAATGTGCAAGATTTACATTACAAGTGTATAGAATATGTAGAAATATGTATATTTTTCCATTTATTTAAATGCCTAACTCTGTTTTTTGTTTTACTTTTGAGTAACTTTTTGTCCTGTGGAGTCAACCAAAAGCAGAAGTTCATTTGGGCCAAAACCTGAGCTACAATGAGGTCCCAGAACTTGAAAATTAGTGTTACATAAAAGTGTGATGTTGACACCCCATGACTGCGCTTAGTCTCACTGATTTATTTGGAACTGCGTTTGCAAGTACTGTCTGCCCAATAAGGACTATGGGTAATTACTAACCATCCATTTTATGCCACTTATCCATGCCCAGCTTATGAGGGAAGCAGGCTAAGCTAACATGCCCCAGATGTCCCTTTTTCTTGCCACCTCCTCCAGGGGGATACCGAGGCTTTCCCAGGCCATCTGAGATGGTGGGAAATGCCTGAGGCATTCTAATCAGCTGCCTGATTCACTTACGGTTGGCTCCTTTAGACGAGAGGAGCAGCACATCAACTTTGAGCTCCTCCTGTATGCCTGTGGTCCTCGCACTATCTCTAAGGCCGAGCCCAGACACCCTGCACAGGACTCACATTTCTGCTTCTTGTATCTTGTAGCTTGTGACCATAGGAGAGTGTAGGAACATACATTGGTCTGTATATCAAGAACTTTGCCTTTTGGCTTGTCTTTCTCTTCATCATGTCTGACCGGTATATTGTCTGTATGACTGCGGATGCTGCTTTGGTCCACTCGTCGATCTCTTCTTTCCCTCCACTGTTACCATGACCACAAGATAATTAAACTCTTTCGCTCAGGACAGGACCTCAGCCTGTAGAGGACACTCCACCAATTTTAGCCTGAGAACAGAGACCTCTGAGTTTGAGGTAATGATCCTCATTCTAGGCTTTCAAATAAAGAAAACTCACTGCATATCTTATTCTTTGAAAATTTTAATTTGTTCTACAATGTATGTGGCTTTTAATCTGATTCTTAATTCTTTATTTTTTGCTTTGTTTCATTGCTGGTTTGCATCTTCAGAAATGTTTTCATTAGACATGAAACTTTGCTTCCTTTTGACCTTATATAGTCACCCAAGAGACATTCATTGTAGAAAAATCAGAATTGGAAGCTTTTACCGCAGCGTGATCTGCAGTATGTATTCATCTCCGTCACACCAACACGGCCAAAAATAGTCAGTCTTTTTGGAGCTTCCAGACACAACTGTATAAATTAAAACAGACTGGCAATAAAAGGAGCCTCTTCATTTTTAGGCTTCTTTAATTATGCGATATTTGGCACTTCTCCCTTGCTGTGTTTCTCCTTTGTGGTTACTGAGTCACTGTTACATTCTTTCTGTCAAGAAGCCTGGATGAGCTTATTTGATGATGCCAGTGTAATAGGAATGTGTAGTAAAAAAAGTATCTTTGTGAGAGGTTTTTTCTTCTGTTCGCCTATAATATAAAAAAAGGAAATATTTCATGCAGGGTGTTTCCTAATGAATTACCATATCAGGACATTGCTAATAGTGTGTGGTTGTTTCATACTTTGCTGATTGGTCTGCTAGCAAGTTAAGTGACCCGACTAGAATTACACAGAGCCATCATGTCTTCAGCCACTGAGGAAAGCAGTTTTTTTTTTTTTTTGTTGAAGCCTCAATCTCAATTAAAAGTTGCATCTTGCCGTTAATACTTCCTTATATTAACTTACTTGTTACCGCTGTTGTTTTGCACAACTTCTAATTATTTTATTCAGATATTTCAAAGGGGGGAAATAGTGTGAAATTACTTGTACTGCTAATCTTTTTTTTTTTTGGGGTGTGTGCACTAAATTAATTGCCATCAGGATAAGGAAAAGGGGAACAGTGTTAACATGTTAATGCAAATTATCGAAGTTAATGACTGAATTGATTCCACTGGACAAAAAAAAAACCAAATGTTTTTCATATTTCCTTAACAAATAGCACTACTGATTATTTTTGAGTGCGAGCACTTGGGACTTGTTTTAAATGATGTCCCATTAAAGCCATTGGATTCCACAATGGAACCATGTTAACAGTTATATCTAAACAAATTAAAGTTTGGATAAAAATATACATATTTATTTTACAAATGTATGTTTCTAAATGAAGGCTTTGCCTCTCTTCATTAATCTGTACATACTCACCTCTGAAAACAATTCACTGGTTTCATATGTTCTTAGTTGATGAAACAGCTCAATTAAACGGACTTTGAGCATGGGCCTAGTTACTTGCTGGGGTTTTCAAGTTCTTCCGGTATGTGTTTGTCTATCTTGTATTCTGTTTTTTTTATTTCCCCCACATTACAGAGAAGCAGCTCTTGTAGTACTTTGGTGAATTTTGATTGGCCAGGTAAGAACCAGTATAGATGATTGACCTTTATTTGTCCCCATGGGAATATCTGGCTTTTTACAAAAGCTCTTTAAATAAATAAATACATTGATAGATAAATGTTTATTCTCTCACACACACACACTTATGGTCCAAGTACAAAACAGAATAAGGTGCTATACAGGCCTCAGGAGAATTTTTCATCTCATGCTTTTGTGGGGGAATTAAATATTAACTATTCACTAAATCAACAGCGTCAAAGTGATTAATGCTGGATAATGGATCTTCTGCCTTGTCACCTTATTGTTTTCAATAATTTGCTTCACAATAAAGATGGTGTTTATAGTATTTTTGTCAGGAATGAAACCAAACTGGATTTTACAACTGTTTCATTTTTGACATGACGAGCTACAAAGGAATAAGGGTATTGGTTGCAAGCTAACAAATGGACCTAGGCAGTGGGGCTTATGAAAGGGTTGAAAAATGGGGCTATGGAGCTATGGAGTCTCGATAATTCTATAGACTTCATTTTATCAGTCAGCTCAGAAACCCGTGCAACTCAAATGAGCAATAGAGTTCAATGGCAGACCCACTGTGATGTCAATCCGAGACAGCAGAGCAGTCTTGAAGCATGTTGTTTAGTGGCTCATTAGGACTAAAACACTGGATAGTTGTTACAGTTAAAATGTGTGTGCATATCAAAGCAGATGAATACTGAGCATATAGAACACTCCGGTCTTGGAGGTCCACAGTGGTCTTCAGATTTTGCTTTAATCGGATAAAAAAATATATATAAAAATAAGATTAGGCGATACTGAGTAACAAAGAATAAAGTAAGGTAGGATGGCCTGGAGGGCAGAAAAAAAAATGCTCCAGAGGGCTGGAGGAGAAAAAAAAATCTGCAGGGGTTCTGAGGTAACAAGACCACCCAGCCCCCTCTGGGCATTCTACCTAAAATAAATGATCTCAATCTGTCCAAGTTTCTTAGGCTTCACATGGAAGAATTAGATGATGGTGGTCATGTGGATCTCTGGCCTTCGATCCATCAATGCAGGGTCTGCCTGGTGCCCTGATTGGGTGGTGGTGGTAGCGCAGATCGCCACTACAGAAAACCGGAAAAAGAATAACAGAGAAAGTAGGGGTTTTCATGGCAGAGCCTTGATAAAAATGATGATTATTTTAATGATAATGACAAAGAAGCTACCAGCTCTGCTGCTAACATGTTTCTATGTAAACCTGTGTAACTGCATCATGAAGTATCTCTCTTAGTAAAACATTTTGAAATAAATGAGAGAGAAGGGAAGGACCACAAAATGTACTGTTCTCAGAAAATGAAAAATCTACAAATACATTTTTCATTGTCTCAGAAGAATGAAAGCACTAACAAGTCCTATTATTAAATGACAAATTTTGTTATCTGCTAGGCCTAGCTTCTGATTATGAAACTGGTTGGAATGAACACCTATAGCCCCTGTGGACCTTCAGGGCTAGAGCCTAGTACAAAAATAAAAAAAATAAACAAGAGCAGATTCATTTTCTAGTAAAGGCTAATATAATTAATTAATACAATTGCATGACTTTAATGGCTAAATATAATTTACCATGTCTGCATTAGTACCATAGCCAATATCTCTTTAAAATGCATTACATTGCATGTGTGTTTAATAAGTTCATGTCTAATAATAAATATTAAATGTTCTATAACAGATATACAATATTTCAATGAGACGATCTCACAATTTAATATTTAAAAATATTCATATGTTAAATACACTGATTACTTAATTACATATATTATTCCATCACACAGTGTTTGTTTGAAACTTGTCATATGTTAAGTGACAATGTTTTTGTGACATATTTAAAGGAGATCATTGACAAATGTCCCTGTGAAGCTTGATTTAAATAAAAAAACTGCATCTCTACCATTGGGGAGGCAGACTACCCTGTGCTCCCAGGGCCCTGGCATCATCTTACATAAATAACCAAGACTCTGCACTTCTCATCTCCAGCTGCAGACCATGAATGACCTCATGGTGGTCCTGTAGCTAGAGCAGCCACAGAGGGTGTGCCATGGGAGATCTGCAGTTAGACCCCTTTGGATCCCATGCGAGAGAAGATTCTCATCTGGATTTGTCAGTAATTGATTTAATGCTACAGAGTTTGTTTTCATTTTGTTTTATTCTTTTTAAGTTTTGCTCTTTTTGGAAAGTTCTGAATGTCTGAATAGTTGTACACATCTTGTGTACAATTTACTGTTGTAATTAGTAATAGTTTTACACTGCAGTTTTTCCAGGTACAGTGTGTTTTGTCTTATTAGAGCTAATAAGGTCATAGAGTTGTTAAATATTGCAGTGTTCTAAGAAAGAAAAAGGTGCAACTAGTTTGTTTAATGAGCTTCTGAAAGAACAGCGCAGGATTTATATGGCACTTGTTATTCCTAGGGACAGAAGACTGGTTCCTTTTATTCCCCTGTATTTTCCCTTAATAAAAACAAACTGGTTTAATAGGCAAATCTAAGTGGAATTTTGTCTGTTTCTAACCCCCCCACACCCCTGAATTTGATTAGATGGGCTTGAATATATAAATATTTATATTTAGCCCTTCATGATGTTTCAGATTTTGTAATCTTTTCCTCTCATGCCAACAATAGCATGATGTGTAGTTGTGATGGTGTTCAAATGGAGTATTTTGGTGGTATAATTTTATGCATTTTTATGAACAATTTATAATATTGCATAACCCAGTTAACCCACCCTAAATGGTGCAGCAGTCCGTCACAGGGAAATTTAGAACCAACAGTTGGGATGTGAAAAGAGAGGCTACTCAAAAACGAGAGACAGAGAATGTGCAAACTCCACACAAAGTTACCAGGAGTGCCATTAAAATCTAAAATGTGGCATCTGTGAGGTATCTGCACTGATCAACTTCCATTGTACTTTTCATGACCAATTTATTTATATTATATTTATGTATATTTATATATTTAGTTTTGAAAGTGTGCGCAGCTTATAGTATACACACCCTAGTCCTGGTGGACCTACTAAAACACAAAGGCTGAAGTCCAAAAGCCAAGAGACTACAAGTAAAAGCAGCTGTGTTTTATGATGTTCCTTTGATGTGAAACCCAAGAATGCACCTGTCACAAATTAAAATTAAATCATCCATCTATAAAGTAAACGTCTGATTGTACATTAGGAATAAAAATCAACTCATTCTGATCACTGGCCAAACAGTCAATCCATTCCTTATGTACACTGTAGCTAGGTATTACAGTTGATGGCTATAAGAAGCTGAGCATTCTTCTGTTTTGTTCCTTTAACTTCAGAGTTTCGCCATATTCTTGGCAGTCAAGTGCATGCTTGACCTCAAATGTAAAGGCTCTGTTGCAGTTGTGTGTAGTCGATGGATGTATTCAAGACTTGTGTTGAGCTCTTTGTGCAGGAGATTCACCTGGAACACTTCAGATTTGGAGTAGTTTAAATTGTCAGAGTGTATAAAGTATAGAACTGGAACAGCCTAAAAGATTGGGCCATGGGGTTTGTTGTAATCAGCAATTCATGTTCCTCCCCTTATTGATCTTATTGATTAATTAGTTTGTCTCTTTTGTTTTTCTTCTCTTTTTCTGCATACAGAATGTGCAAGATTTACATTACAAGTGTATAGAATATGTAGAAATATGTATATTTTTCCATTTATTTAAATGCCTAACTCTGTTTTTTGTTTTACTTTTGAGTAACTTTTTGTCCTGTGGAGTCAACCAAAAGCAGAAGTTCATTTGGGCCAAAACCTGAGCTACAATGAGGTCCCAGAACTTGAAAATTAGTGTTACATAAAAGTGTGATGTTGACACCCCATGACTGCGGCTTAGTCTCACTGATTTATTTGGAACTGCGTTTGCAAGTACTGTCTGCCCAATAAGGACTATGGGTAATTACTAACCATCCATTTTATGCCACTTATCCATGCCCAGCTTATGAGGGAAGCAGGCTAAGCTAACATGCCCCAGATGTCCCTTTTTCTTGCCACCTCCTCCAGGGGGATACCGAGGCTTTCCCAGGCCATCTGAGATGGTGGGAAATGCCTGAGGCATTCTAATCAGCTGCCTGATTCACTTACGGTTGGCTCCTTTAGACGAGAGGAGCAGCACATCAACTTTGAGCTCCTCCTGTATGCCTGTGGTCCTCGCACTATCTCTAAGGCCGAGCCCAGACACCCTGCACAGGACTCACATTTCTGCTTCTTGTATCTTGTAGCTTGTGACCATAGGAGAGTGTAGGAACATACATTGGTCTGTATATCAAGAACTTTGCCTTTTGGCTTGTCTTTCTCTTCATCATGTCTGACCGGTATATTGTCTGTATGACTGCGGATGCTGCTTTGGTCCACTCGTCGATCTCTTCTTTCCCTCCACTGTTACCATGACCACAAGATAATTAAACTCTTTCGCTCAGGACAGGACCTCAGCCTGTAGAGGACACTCCACCAATTTTAGCCTGAGAACAGAGACCTCTGAGTTTGAGGTAATGATCCTCATTCTAGGCTTTCAAATAAAGAAAACTCACTGCATATCTTATTCTTTGAAAATTTTAATTTGTTCTACAATGTATGTGGCTTTTAATCTGATTCTTAATTCTTTATTTTTTGCTTTGTTTCATTGCTGGTTTGCATCTTCAGAAATGTTTTCATTAGACATGAAACTTTGCTTCCTTTTGACCTTATATAGTCACCCAAGAGACATTCATTGTAGAAAAATCAGAATTGGAAGCTTTTACCGCAGCGTGATCTGCAGTATGTATTCATCTCCGTCACACCAACACGGCCAAAAATAGTCAGTCTTTTTGGAGCTTCCAGACACAACTGTATAAATTAAAACAGACTGGCAATAAAAGGAGCCTCTTCATTTTTAGGCTTCTTTAATTATGCGATATTTGGCACTTCTCCCTTGCTGTGTTTCTCCTTTGTGGTTACTGAGTCACTGTTACATTCTTTCTGTCAAGAAGCCTGGATGAGCTTATTTGATGATGCCAGTGTAATAGGAATGTGTAGTAAAAAAAGTATCTTTGTGAGAGGTTTTTCTTCTGTTCGCCTATAATATAAAAAAAGGAAATATTTCATGCAGGGTGTTTCCTAATGAATTACCATATCAGGACATTGCTAATAGTGTGTGGTTGTTTCATACTTTGCTGATTGGTCTGCTAGCAAGTTAAGTGACCCGACTAGAATTACACAGAGCCATCATGTCTTCAGCCACTGAGGAAAGCAGTTTTTTTTTTGTTGAAGCCTCAATCTCAATTAAAAGTTGCATCTTGCCGTTAATACTTCCTTATATTAACTTACTTGTTACCGCTGTTGTTTTGCACAACTTCTAATTATTTTATTCAGATATTTCAAAGGGGGGAAATAGTGTGAAATTACTTGTACTGCTAATCTTTTTTTTTTTTGGGGTGTGTGCACTAAATTAATTGCCATCAGGATAAGGAAAAGGGGAACAGTGTTAACATGTTAATGCAAATTATCGAAGTTAATGACTGAATTGATTCCACTGGACAAAAAAAAAACCAAATGTTTTTCATATTTCCTTAACAAATAGCACTACTGATTATTTTTCGGAGTGCGAGCACTTGGGACTTGTTTTAAATGATGTCCCATTAAAGCCATTGGATTCCACAATGGAACCATGTTAACAGTTATATCTAAACAAATTAAAGTTTGGATAAAAATATACATATTTATTTTACAAATGTATGTTTCTAAATGAAGGCTTTGCCTCTCTTCATTAATCTGTACATACTCACCTCTGAAAACAATTCACTGGTTTCATATGTTCTTAGTTGATGAAACAGCTCAATTAAACGGACTTTGAGCATGGGCCTAGTTACTTGCTGGGGTTTTCAAGTTCTTCCGGTATGTGTTTGTCTATCTTGTATTCTGTTTTTTTTATTTCCCCCACATTACAGAGAAGCAGCTCTTGTAGTACTTTGGTGAATTTTGATTGGCCAGGTAAGAACCAGTATAGATGATTGACCTTTATTTGTCCCCATGGGAATATCTGGCTTTTTACAAAAGCTCTTTAAATAAATAAATACATTGATAGATAAATGTTTATTCTCTCACACACACACACTTATGGTCCAAGTACAAAACAGAATAAGGTGCTATACAGGCCTCAGGAGAATTTTTCATCTCATGCTTTTGTGGGGGAATTAAATATTAACTATTCACTAAATCAACAGCGTCAAAGTGATTAATGCTGGATAGTGCCAAAAGATGTGAAAACATCCATAGAAAAAAGAAAAATCTCTCATAGCATGTTCAGTATCCAGTGGCATGGTCAAAATGTGCACATTTTGTTTTTTTTATATAAACTATCATTAGCAGTTACATCCTGAAAATGGCTGCACTGAATGTAAACACTGAGTGGCATACCAGAATAGCCACAGCAATTTTAACTCGTGGTATATCCATAGACCTCAATGCTTATCGAGAATCTGTTCGCTGTTATGACATAGAGTGATGCAATAGTCAAAATGACAGAATGATGACATAGTAGACAGTAGCACTTCTCAAGGATGTCTCTTCTGTCACAGCGCTCATTAAAATGTACAGATTAATCATTTAGCTTTTGTTACCTTTTGCTACTGAACTGATAACAGCAATTTTAACTTTATTTCTTCTCAGCGTTGAGTCTTTTGTTCAGTTTCTTTTGTTCTTTCCCTGAACCATGGCAGTTTAAATATTAAAAGCTGGAAGAATTGGCGGTGAGTGTTTAGGAAGAAGCCCTTTTGGGCGAATCCTTTGCAACGTAGGATTTTATTGCTGTTCACTGCAAACATTTTAACATAGTGTCTCTAGATGTGTATTCTTGTTTGAGAATCCCTACTTAGCACGTTAAATTTCTTCCTGTTAAGGACTGGTGACCCACTGCTTTACACACCAGCCAATGAGAAATAACAAAGTAGTCAAAGTGCCACAGATACCTTTTCATGAACCTTACACTTATGCAAGGATAATATGTCAATCCCTGCCAGTTGTCATCTTTATTTCCCCAGTGTAGGAAATCCATACAGCAGGTTGTGATGCTTAAATGGCCTACTTCTCTGTACTCCACAATACACACATGCGTCTAGACAGGCTGCTAAATATTTTTAACTGCCCCTACCTCAGTACATTATTTTCATTTATCCTTTTTACAAATAGCACTCCTTATGGTAGGTTTTAAGTGATAAATTGCAATAAAGGCCAAAAATGAGCAATTATATATACCTGCAAGACTTTGTGTTTACTTTCCCTTGAACACCAAACCTATTCTTTAAAGCCAATTTGTGTGTAATTTGCCCAAAAATGCAGGAATCAAATGTATGCAGTGGCTTACTAAAGTATTCAGTCCCCTTGAAAGTCATCATCATTTTCTGCATGACAAAAAATCTGTACATACATTTATCCATTCAGTATTTTTAATGTGAACTCTTATGCTGTAACAATACATTTCAAAAGTCCAAATAAACCATTTTCTGTAGATATTTAACTGAAGAAGAAAAACTCCAAAGTTAGTGTTTGTATAAATATTTAAACGTCTGTGCTTTGGAAGCTCCAGTTTTACACAAATGAATCACAAATGACACAAAGTTGACAGTCATAATTAAGCCTAATTAGGTACTACTTGTAAGTCCTTTACATCTTAAAATCCCCCTCTGCAAGGGCCATAGTCTTTGTTGGACAATCACTGCAAAAATAAAGACAAAGGAGCATTCTGCTGATGTGAAAAAGTCATTGAGTAGTTTTGCAAACTGCTGCAACTTTTGAGAAAGGGCTTTGGTTGGATGAGCCCAAGATTGAGCCTTTTTGGCCAAAATTCACTATGTATATCCCAGGAACCAACTTTCATAGCGTGAAATGAAACTTTATAATACATTCTATTCATCTGTTAATGACAAATCTGTTCTGCGATCTTGTCCACGAGAAGGACGGAAGTTTCATGGTAAGGTAATTCTATTCGCAGATCATGGCGCCAGAGTGGTGAGATATTGCATGTTGCTTAGCACATGCATATAAAAATTTCATTGGACTCTGTACAGGAAACAATAATCCACCTTAATTAAAGGGTAAGTGTCTGCCTGGTTAATGTGTCTCTGTCATTGCAACAGATATAGCGCATCACAAACATTTTAAGTAATAAAATGTATTGCATTGACCATTCCAATAGATGGTGCATCACAAACATTAACACTGCATTTACAAATCCAATATGAAATGCCATATAATAGAAATAAATGCATTGTATTTATCGTTTCAACAGGTGTCGCATCACAGACATTTGTAGTTACAGTATGCAGTTAATGACTACAAATGTTTGTGATGCACCACATGTTGGATTGATAAATGCAGTGCGTTTTATTATTGCATTCATTGCAAAATACATTACAATTGATGGTGTAAACGTTAACACTGAGGTTAACGTTGACTACCATAAATTTCAATCAGTCTTAGATGGGTAGCACAGCTAGTGACCCTATAAATTTATAAACATGTAGCTTTGTAACTACAGAATGCTTTACTTCCTCCTCCTTTTTATGTAGTACAGTACTTGCAATGTCCTCATTGATCACAGTGTGTGGTTTGCTCCTCTTCTGCTTCTGTATTAGACCAAAGAATAAAATAACTGAAATCCACATCACAAAGAGGTACAAGTTAGTTTACTATAAATGCTCTTTCAGAATTGTTCGTATATGAGTGAATGTGGGCACACTCGTGGCTGTTGTTTTTGCCTAACTGGCCTTCTGTCCTCCTTTGGTTCCTGTTAAGAGAGATTGTTGCTTACTGGGACCTTATAATTGGATTCATCAAACTCGTTTATTTAAGTTGAGTAGAAAGGCAAACGTATTTACAGTCTGGCACCATACTATGGAGATGAGAGCTCTAGTTTAGCAAGATGTTTGTATGAAGTATCTCTCATTGAATGGTCCTGTTTAAAATAATTTCTGAATCGTCTTTAGCCCACAAACAGCCAAGTTAGACACCCGTGTTTATAATTAACGGGTATGTTTTAGTACAATTCAAGAAGACTAATTAAAACGGATCAGTAGTAGAAGGCAGACTTGTAAACCGTGCTGGGACAAAACCGTCCAAACCCCCAAAGTGGAGCTTTATACCTTTTCTCTAATGAACATACAGTTATATACAATATGCAAACACAAGTGAAGTGCACAAGAATTGCAATGAGCATGACACGAAGGCAAGTTAGAATGTTTTAAATATCAACAGGCAAAAAGATATTTCTTAGCCATGTTAATGGTACTTTTTTTGCCTTCTATTGGCTCTCTCTCATGTTTGCTGGATTTCCTTGTTTTCTAATAATTTTGTGGTCCACGTCATTACCGCAGCATTTGAACTGTCTGCACATAATATGATCCATATGTGCTTTAATGTAGGAATTTAGACGGTGTAAGACTGAGCTGAATAATGGGTTTTGAAACTGTGCTTGCTCGAAATCTTATTTATTACTAACCTGATGCAGCAGCAGGAGTAGATATTTGCGTGTGAACTTTGAAAGAACGTTTAAATGCAGTTTTGTTCTGGCAAAATGGCTTCAGGATCAGTAGGCCAGTGTTGCAAGAGTATGTGACTATTCAATTGTGTCAGGAGTGAGGGATTGGTCCTTAGAAATGTTTTTCCTCCTTTAACTCCTGATTGTATGCCTGATATAGGTGTCTTTCATTAGGCTTCTTAAATCTCTGTGAAATATTTGTGCCCCATGCCTGCTTTTAAAGTTGTCCTGGCGAGTGAATTACATAAACATACTTCCACTGCAGATATAGTGTTTTTGGTAAAGACTATTTATCATCACTAACATTGCCATTGCCCTTTTTAGTAAATAGGATTTGCAGCCAGGAAATCAATAAAAATCAGCTTTTAGATATGGGCCTGTCCCAGTAAAGGCCAACAAATACATAATCATAGTTTGCATAACAATGAAAATGAGCCCACTGTTTTGGGGGTATAAATGTATTAGTGATGTCATGATATCAGAGTTTTTGTATTTAATACCAATACAAATTTTACGATACTCTGCATTTTTCCGGTACCATAGCAAAAGCAGAAATAAGCGTCATTGACTTTAATAAAAGTACTTCCATTATTGAACTGAACAATATTGTGCCTTTTTCTGTAATATAATATAAAATAAATAAAATACTAACAGTAACAATAGCTTTACAATAATGGTATATCTATCACGTAGTTACCCAACTATCATTTATGTAAACAAGTATTGACATTCATAAATACAGTATCACAATAAAATGCAGCGCTTGAAGTTTAATGTGCGACAGAGGTGGAGATCCCCAAAGTGTAAAAATAAAAGGGGTTTTATAATCTTAGAGGGAATTCAGCGCAGGATTTATAAAGAATGATAACCTCACACACTACCTGAAGTTTATTCTGGCATTTAATGTCCAGAACCTGAAAAATGCTGCTTTATCTCTGTACTAAATATAATAATTCAAACATTATTATGTATGTGCAGTTGAATTATAATTCAGGATATTTCAATTAAGACAAACTCTTTAAAGATGTTTTTGTAGCACTATGCTTTAAAGGTTTAGTTTGATAGTGAACCACTAACATTTGCAATTGTAAAATATGTATCATTGGCTGATTTAAAAAGGTGCTACTATGGAGTAATGGACAAGTCAGATTAATTCAAATTTCAAATGTCTTTTTGTTCTTTTTTTTTTTTTTTTTGTTTGTCTCAATTTTAAAGCTTCCTGTGTGCAACCAGACTTGTTTGTTTTTTTTTTTTTACCTTAATCCTTTATTTTAGAACTCCTGTTAAACAGCCTTTGTTTTGATGTTTTCAGTTTTTCTTATGGACCACATTTTGTTATTGTTTATGCGCCTGTGTACAAATCCAGGATAAAAAAATATATAATATATATTTTGACTGTTGTTACCTGTACTCAATAAATTTATGACTGTGAGGTAGCGTTACATTCTTCAAGGTACCGTTCAAATCATGACTTCTACCTTCACTTACGGGTTATGCTTATAAATGGTAGTTTGCCTTCAAAAGCCAGACGAATGACACAAATTTGGTGTTTTGAAGATGTGCATTTGTCAATGAAGTATGCTGTTTTATTTTTCTTAAGATTTTCTTGTTTTCTTGATTACTTTTTTTTGTTAATAAAGTACATGACATAATAATAGGAAGATGTGTTAATATGGAGGCATTTTAGATACAACTTCCAAATTATTTTTGCAGTTGAGAGAAGAGAGAAAAAGTTGCATATACAATTGACAGCTTAGTGCATGTTTTAGGTTTTCTGGTATATCCCAGACTTCACAATCCTTACTTTTTGACAGAGTAAGGCTTTTAAAATGTCAAAAAGCAAAAATAGTTAGATTAAACATAAAACAGGAGCCTGAGGTTCTGGTCTTTGTTTATATTGTGTAGCGTTGTTACGAAATTTCCCACCCATGATCTCATACTACTTTCTTACATTGTAGAAGTTGTTTTACTAACTTGAATTTCTGTATTAGTCAGTCATTTTCTACCTTGCTTTTTCCTGAATAGGAGTTTTAGTAGGGCAGGGCTTGGGGGGCTGCCAGAGCCTAACCCAGGGTGCAAGGCAGGAACAAACCCTGACCTGTTCTGAAGTGGATGTGGTTATGGCAGCAAGTCTTCTGGAGCTGTGAGACAGCAGACCTAACCACTGCTGCACAGTCATGGCAGTAAGTTAAGTTTAAATTGCAGTGTTTGATAATGATGTGCACTTCTTCTGAATTACACACAGTGGTATTGCTTTATTGGAAACCTCACTTCCTCGTGTTAAGTATACCATGAAACTGAACACCCCATCCTTTTCTTAAACACTTTGATCAACTTGAGTAGTTGCTTGTTTGGAATTCCTGTTCCACAAAGGGGTAATCTTGATTCTTAGATAACAGAAATGTGTGGCCTTTTCTGTGTGCCATATTGTTATGCTTTAGGCCTGCCTGTTTTTGGGGTAAAAAGGACAAGTTTGGCACTGCCTGATGTGGATGGCAGGTGGTCTGAAATAAGGTGAACTGCAACACAATAAGGGTGTAGGTTAAGCTGCTTACCTGAAGTAAGTTACTTTGTTTTGTACCTATGAAGTATGTTGGTATGGCAGTCATTGTAAAAAGCTCTGTAAAATAACAGGAGGTTAAGCTCAATTCCCTCTACTGATTTGTTGTGTGGTTCTTCATAGATCTCCCTTCCTGACTTTACATATCATATTATGTGTATGTGAGTGGTTACTTTAAACATGGTGTCCTAGTGGCTAAGTAACCAGAATATAAATGGCTCATTTTCCCTCTCTGACCTAGTTTATGACCACTAGCAAGTCATTTAACTGTCTTTAAACACAGTATATTTTTGAGTATTATTGAATACCAGTAATGGCGCACTGCACGATAACATGCAGTGAATACAATTGTCTTGAGCATTCCTAGTTTACAGATTCTTTCTCTGTAGATTTAGCATTTGTTTGCTCAGAGGTTGATACGCTTGCTGCTTCCTGAGCAGCTCCTGTTTTCTCCACCCTAGCGGTTCACTTCTCTTCTTTTGTCGGCATCTTTTCACATTAAAGTCAGTGTTTGTGTTGCAGTTACTTAGTACATTTTCCTTAATTTTTCACTTAAGCTGGCACATAAGTCTTTTATCTGCCTCAAGAATGATTTAAGATATGAAGAGGAAGGGGAAGTGACAGCAAAGGTGGTTAGAATGTGCATGCGCTGCACGGCCACCCTGCTGGCCACTGCCTAGAGTTGATTCTACAATAAAATAAAATACAAATAAAAACAGGAATAACCTTGGAGATCAATCATCACCCCGAAAGTGGATAGTAGCTATCATGTAGTATAAGTGTATCAAATTTCAGGTCGATAGATACTTTATTAATCCCAAGGGGAAATTCACATATTACAGCAGCAGTATACTGATACAAAAAACAATATTAAAGAGTAATAAAAATGCATGTAAAAGCAGACAATTACTTTGTATAATGTTAGCGTTTACTCCCCCAGGTGGAATTGAAGAGTCGCATAGTGTGGGGTCTCCTCAGTCTTTCAGTGGAGCAGGACGGTGACAGCAGTCTGTCACTGAAGCTGCTCCTCTGTCTGGAGATGATCCTGTTTAGTGGGTGCAGTGGATTCTTCATGATTGACAGGAGTTTGCTTAATGCCCGTCGCTCTGCCACGGATGACAAACTGTCCAGCTCTGTGCCTACAATAGAGCCTGCCTTCCTCACCAGTTTGTCCAGGTGTGCGGTGTCCCTCTTCTTTATGCTGCCTCCCCAGCACACCAGCGTGTAGAAGGGGGCGCTCGCCACAACCGTCTGATAGAACATCTGCAGCATCTTATTGCAGATGTTGAAGGACACCAGCCTTCTAAGGAAGTATAGTCGGCTCTGACCTTTCCTACACAGAGCATCAGTATTGGCAGTCCAGTCCAATTTATCATCCAGTTGCACTCCCAGGTATTTATAGGTCTGCACACAGTCACCTCTGATGATCATGGGGTCCATGAGGGGCCTGGGCCTCCTAAAATCCACCACCAGTTCCTTGGTCTTGCTGGTATTAAGGTGTAAGTGGTTTGAGTTGCACCATTTAACAGTCTCCTCCTCCTGCCCACTCCTGATGCAGCCCACGATAGCAGTGTTGTCAGTGAACTTTTGCACGTGGCAGGACTCCGAATCGTATTGGAAGTCCAATGTATGTTGGCTGAATAGGACCGGAAAAAGTCCAGTCCCCTGCGGCGCTCCTGTGCTGCTGACCACAATGTCAGACCTGCAGTTCCTGAGACTCACGTACTGAGGTCGGTCTGTAAGATAGTCCATGATCCATGCCACCAGGTGAGAATCTACTCCCATCTCTTGTCAGCTTGTCCCTAAGGAGCAGAGGTTGGATGGTGTTGAAGGCGCTAGAGAAGTCCAGAAACATAATTCTTACTGCACCACTGCCTCTGTCCAAGTGGGAGAGGGATCGGTGTAGCATGTAGATGATGGCATCCAAAGCTCCCACCTTCTCCTGGTGTGTGAACTGCAGAGGGTCGAGGGCGTGGCGGACCTGTGGCCTCAGGTGATGAAGCAGCTGCCGCTCCATGGTCTTCATCACATGTGACGTCAGAGCGACAGTCCGGAAGTCATTCAGCTCACTAGGACGTGATACCTTTGGGCCTGGGGTGATACAAGAGGGTTTTCCAACACCTCAGGACTCTCCCCTGTTCCAGGCTCAGGTTGAAGATTTGCTGTAGAGGACTCCCCAGTTCCCAAGCACAGGCCTTCAGCAGTTGTGGCGATACTCCATCTGGACCCGCTGCTTTGCTGGCACGAAGTCTCCTCAGCTCTCTGCTCACCTGCGCTACTATAATTGTGGGTGGATATGTCTCTCCTATGCTGGTATTAGCAGAAGGATGGTTGGAGGATGCAGTACTCCGAGGTGAGAGTGGGTTAGGGTGGTCAAACCTGTTAAACAAGTTGTTCATTTGGTTTGCTCTCTCCACGTCTGTCTCGATGGTGGCACCCCGCTTCGAGCTGCAGCCAGTGATGATCTTCATCCCATCCCACACTTCCTTCATGCTGTTATCCTGCAACTTCTGCTCCAGTTTTCTCCTGTACTGCTCTTTCGCCGCCCTGAGCTGGACTCGGAGTTCCTTCTGCACGCGCTTGAGCTCTTGCTGATCACCGCCTTTAAAAGCTGTTTTCTTCTGGTTCAAAAGGCCCTTGATGTCACTTGTGATCCATGGCTTGTTACCATAGCAGTGTACTGTTCTTCGTGGAACTACACAGTCCATACAGAAGATGATGTAGTCAGTTTTGCAGTCAACAGCCTCTTCAATGTTCTCACTATGTGACCCCTGCTGTATATCCCAATAGGTCAAATGCTTTGCGAGTTACAGGTGATTTAAAATCCTAGATAGACAAATGGACAGCCACGGTAGCGTATTATATATAAAGATAAAATGATCATATAAAACTTTATATGATCTTTTGTTGCAGTGCTTTTTAATTTCTAAACTAAAAAGACACAAGTGTCAGATTTTAGATATGGATGAATCTAGTTGCATGAGGAAGCAGCCCACTAGAAATTTGTGTCACGATGAGAACATCTGTTAATATTTATTTACTTGTAACTTTTTGTCTGTCCCCATCAGCCTTTACTTAAGTAATGGTTTAATTTACCAATTTTAGAATTTGACAGTTAATTTAAAAACTTTGGTCGCCTCTTTAAATTGCAAAATTCATGCTACTCTTTCACTTTGCTTTTGTGTACATCTTTAAACTCTTCACATTATCTCCACTTTTGACATTTCCCTTACCTAAACCATTAGGAAATAGCATGTACTGCTATAGAAGATACCTATCTTTGCACTGATGCTTATCACATGGAGTGGACCTCTTGCTAATTATTTCCCCTTTCCCACATAATTGCTAGCATCATAAGGTGGGTAGTTGGGTACCAAGTGATCATGTTTGTGTGCAGTTCAGAGGGAAGGTGAGAAAGACTTGTGTTTTTGGAGGCTTGAAACATGTCATTAGTGATGTGCAGCCAGGGGACACTGCAATGGTTTCAGTGTTACTTTATTGTCATCAGCAGCTGTGTACTCCTACATAGTAAGTTGAGACAACATGCTGTATCTCTTTGAGCCACCATGCAACATATAACAAACACACAATAACAGTGCAAGGTGCAACAGACAATAACTGTTGAGCATGAAAGGAATTTAAACAGTCCAGAATAAGTAATGTTACACCATACGTATGATATTGTACAGAAGCAATTTGTAACATTGAACTGTATTTAGTAAGTGTTAAGTTATAAGGTTATCAAAAGCACATAACAAGACAAGTGTACTTTTTGTGACAGTAAACATAAGGTAAAGTGCAGGTACTATTGAAAAAGTCCAAAGTGTAATATGATAAGATAAAAGTATATGATCTTCTGAAAGCCAAGGGCAGGCAACTTGAATGGTTATATAAAAAAAACTGGACTCTTGTTCACAAAGAGATGCATAAAAATCATGTACTTTATTATAAGGACTGTATAGCTCAAACCAAATCCAACTATTACACTTAGTTAATTTCTTGTAATAAAGGTAACTCCAGGTCATTGTTTTCATCACTTAATAATACCACACAACCTCCAGACTCTTTACCATCTCACCTTTACTCATTTGCTTTTTGTAATTCTCTTCTGTCCTTTTTTAATGAGAAAATCCAGAGGATACATCAGCACCTTGGTCCAGATTCTCTCTGTATTTCCTTTGAACTACACTCGCCTATTCACTTATTTTCCTCTTTCCAGCTATCCACTTGCTCAGAAATCTCAGATCTCATCTGCAAATCCAAGCAATCTACTTGTCAGCTGGACCCCAGTATCAGTATACTGCTGCTGGATTATGTGAATTTCCCCTTGGGATTAATAAAGTGTCTGTCTGTTCTGGTTAATACCTGCCTCCTCTCTCTGGTCCCTCTCATTTCTGCTATAATTCACTTTTCTCTCACTACAGGTACTGTTCCTTCATCTATTAAAACTGCTGCAATAACCCCAATTCTGAAAAAACCTTGTGCCGATCCAACTAACTTCAGTAATTTTCGCCCTATTTCTAATTTGCCGTTTATCTCCAAAATTCTTGAAAAAATAGTAGCTATCCAACTTCACTCCCACTTATCTCATAATAATCTATATGAAAAGTTCCAGTCTGGTTTTTGCCCCCTTCGCAGTATAGAAACGGCACTTGTTAAAATTACCAACGACCTTCTTATGGCTGCTGACTCCGGTTTAATTACTATTCTCGTCCACCTTGCTCGGAGTGCTGCCTTTGATACTATTTCTCATACCACTCTTCTTAATAGGTTATCTTTGATTGGAATTACCCACACTCCACTTGATTGGTTCAGATCCTACCTCTCAGGCCGCACTCAGTTCATTCAGCTTAAACCTTTCACATCCCAACCCACCGCTGTTACTTCAGGTGGGGCCTCTTCTTTTTATTATTTACCTTCTTCCCCTTGGTAATATCTTTCGTAAATATAACATTAATTTTCACTGTTATGCTGATGACACCCAGATCTAACTTGCTAGTAAACCCACCTCTTCTTTTCCACCATCTTCGCTTATTGACTACATTGCTGAAATTAAATCCTGGTTTTCTTCAAATTTCCTTAAATTAAACAATGACCAAACTGAGGTTCACCTCATTGGCTCTAAATCATCCTTATCCAAAGCCGATAATCTTTCACTTGCTATTGATAACTCCTTTGTTTCCCCGTCACCTCAGAAGAGTCTGGGTATCCTCCTTGACAGTACTCTTTCTTTCCTATCTCATATTAATAACATTACCCGGTCTGTTTACTTCCACCTACGTAATATTAATCGCATCCGCCCCTCCCTCACTCCCCATACCACTGCCATCCTTGTTCATAGTTTTGTTACTTCTCGTCTCTGGACTATTGCAGTTCACTTCTCTTTGGTCTCACTAATAAATCTCTCCATAAGATTCAGCTAATCCAGAATTCTGCTGCTCGCATCATTACTTGAACCCCATCTATTCACCATACTACTCCGGTCTTGCAGCAGCTTCATTGGGTCCTGATTAAGTTTCGAATTGATTTTGAAATCCTGCTGTTAACATTTAAAACAACAACAACAACATTTATTTCTATAGCACATTTTCATACAAACAGTAGCTCAAAGTGCTTTACATATTAAAGAATAGAAAAATGAAAGACACAATTATAAAACAAAATAAATCAACATTAACATCGAATAAGAGTAAGGTTCAATGGCCAGGGGGGACAGAAAAAACAAAAAAACTCCAGACGGCTGGAGAAAAAAAATAAACAAACATGAACATAAATGAACATTTAAAAGGCCATTCATAACCTCACCCCTCCATATCTGTCCAACCTTCATGTTGCCATTTCCTCTCGTATCCTTCGATCCTCTTCCTCCATCCATCTGACCATCCACCATGGGGAGCAGAGTATTCAGCCGTTCTGTTCCCAAGCTCTGGAACTCACTACTTACTGAGCTTAGAAATGTCAAATCATTTTCAACTTTCAAATGTAAACTTAAAACCCATTTGTTTAAAATGGCTTTTTCTCTAGGATTACAGTGGCTTTATTTACTAGATAGCCGACTCCTACGGCGGTATAAGAATAGGAATGGAAAACGATGCATTGCCTTTGTCAACCGTTTGTGACAAGAAATAAGCCATTGATAGGAACAGGCAGTTGCCAGATTAGAACAATTAGAACAATCTAGACGAGAACAGGCCATTCAGCCCAACAAAGCTCGCCAGTCCTATCCACTTGCTTCCTCCAAGAAAACATCAAGTCGAGTTTTGAAAGTCCCTAACGTCTTACTGTCTACCACACTTTGGTAACTTATTCCAAGTGTCTATCGTTCTTTGTGTAAAGAAAAACTTCCTAATGTTTGTGCGAAATTTACCCTTAACAAGTTTCCAACTGTGTCCCGTGTTCTTGATGAGCTCATTTTAAAATACAAGTCTCGATCCACTGTACTAATTCCCTTCATAATTTTAAACACTTCAATCATGTCACCTCTTAATCTTCTTTTGCTTAAACTGTAAAGGCCAGCTCTTTTAATCTTTCCTCATAATTCAACCCCTGTAGACCTGGAATCAGCCTAGTCGCTCTTCTCTGGACCTTTTCTAGTGCTGCTATGTCCTTTTGTAGCCTGGAGACCAAAACTGCACACAGTACTCAAGATGAGGCCTCACCAGTGCATTATAAAGGTTGAGCATAACCTCCTTGGACTTGTACTCCACAGATCGTGCTATATAACCTAACATTCTGTTAGCCTTCTTAATGGCTTCTGAACACTGTTTGGAAGTTGATAGCTTGAGTCCACTATGACTCCTAAATCCTTCTCATAAGGTGTACTCTCGATTTTTCGACCGCCCATTGTGTATTCAAACCTAATATTTTTACTTCCTATGTGTAATACTTTACATTTACTGACATTAAATTTCATCTGCCACAAATCTGCCCAAGCCTGTATGCTATCCAAGTCCTTCTGTAATGATATAACGGATTCCAAATTATCTGCTAATCCACCTATCTTGGTATCATCTGCAAACTTAACCAGCTTGTTACTTATATTCCTATCTAAATCATTTATATATATTAAAAATAGCAGCGGCCCTAGCACTGACCCCTGTGGAACACCACTCTTAACATCGCCAGTTCTGATGAGGTTCCTCGCACCATCACCCTCTGCTTCCTGTGTCTGAGCCAATTCTGCACCCATCTAAAAACATCACCCTGAATTCCCACTTCTTTTAACTTGATGCCCAACCTCTCATGTGGCACCTTATCAAATGCTTTCTGAAAGTCCAGATAAATAATATCATAAGCTCCACTTTGATCGTATCCTTTTGTTGCCTCCTCATAGAATTCCAACATGTTAGTAAAACACGACCTCCCCTTCTGAACCCATGCTGACTGTGCAGAATAACTCCTGTCCTTGTCATGTGTTGCTCAATCTTATCCTTAATAATTCCTTCCATTAATTTTCCTGTGATGCTTGTTAAGCTTACTGGCCTATAGTTGCTTGGATCTGCCCTGTCACCCTTTTTATATAATGGGATGATATTTGCCATTTTCCAGTCCTTTGGAATCTCTCCAGTGCACAGTGACTTCCTAAAAATGTGTCAAGGGTTTATATATGTACTCACTAGCCTCCTTAAGAACACGAGGATAAATATTATCTGGTCCTGGTGATTTGTTTGATTTCATCTTATTTAATCTGAGCAGCACTTCTCCCTCTACAATTTCCAAATCCCTCAGTACCTCCTTAGTAGTTGTGTTTACCTCTGGCAGGTTATCCACTTGCTCACTTGTAAACACCTCAGAAAAATGTAAGTTTAGGGCATCTGCTATTTCATTGTCTGTATCTTTTAATTCCCTTTACTATTCCTGATGAACTTGACCTCCTCCTTAACTGTTCTTTTACTACTAAAATACTGAAAGAATCTCTTGGGGTCTTCTTTGCCTTATCTGCTATATTCCTCTCCAACTGTCTTTTAGCCTCTCTGATATCCTTCTTAATGGTTGCCCTCATGTTCTCATCTGCTACGGTTCTCTTTGCAGTCATTAGTCTTATATGCCTTATACAGCAGTTTTTCCTTTGCAACTTCTTTTTAAATCTTTATTAATCCATCGTGGAGATTTTTTAGTTTCCTATTACTTCCAAATTTAGGTATGTATCTGTCCTGCATTACATGTAAAACATTTTAAACCTGTTCCACTGCTCCTCGACTGTCTCCACATTTAAAAGCTTATCCCAGTCTATCCTACTTAGACTTTGTCGCATCTGCTCAAAATTAGCCCTACTAAAGTTCAACTTAACAATTTTAGTCTTTGCATCTGTACTCTTACAAAATACTGAGAATTGTATTACATTATGGTCACTTGACCCTAGTGGTTCAATCACCTCTACACCCTCAATTCTATCCTGATTATTACAGAATACTAAATCCAGATAGGCTTCACCCCTTGTTGGTGCTTTAACATGCTGTGTTAAAAACAGTCGCGATTACTTCTAAAACTCCTGCTCTTGTGCTCCTCCATCTGTAAGGTTATCCCAGTTAATATTTGGATAATTAAAGTCCCCATGACTATAATATCCCCTGTAAACTTGCCTTTTGATATTACTAAAAGATGTGTGTTGAAATTACTGTCTGAATTGGGTGGTCTATAACACACTCCTAAAATGAGACCTTTTCCCTAATATTTTCCAGGCGAAGCCACATGTCCTCACTAAGATGGGGCTCATCATCCAACTGAAGATGACTTACATTTAATTCCTGTTTGGCATAAACAGCAACCCCACCTCCCTTTTCTGTTCTGTCTATCCTTCCTAAAAATGTGTATCCCTCTATGTTACACTCATCCCCATCTTTGTTATTTAGCCAGGTTTCCGTTATTGCTATAATATCATAATTGTGCTCTGCTACATACAACTCCAACTCACTTACCTTATTTTTGATACTTCTAGCATTAAGGCAAGCTATTTTTAATGTGTTAATCCTTCTATCTTTACGTGTTTGCTTAAAATTTACATTACTATGCATTTTTATTTCTACACCATTGTTTGTTCTTCCATGTATAGATCTAAATCTGGCCTGTCCTAAACTCCCTGCCCCCATTCCCTAGTTTAAACAATCCTCGACTAGCCTACACATACGCCTCCCCAATACATTGGTGCCCCTCCGGTTCAGATGTAACCCGTCCCACGCGGAACAGGTCCCATCTGTTCCAAAAGGAGTCCCAATGCCCCATAAACCTATACCCTTCTACCCTGCACCAAGATTTGAGCCACGCGTTAAGCCTTCTAATCTCCTCAATCTTACCTGGACTGGCGTGGCACAGGCAGAACTTCGGAGAAGACTACCTTGTCAGTTCTGCTCCTCAGCTTGGTACCTAACTCTTTGAATTTGGATCGCAGAACTGACAGACTACCCTTATGTATGTCATTTGTTCCAACGTGGACAATGACAACTGGATCCACCCGCTCTGGCCAAGAGCCTATCCACCCTTCCAGGAGGTCTCCCACCTGTGCTCCCGGAAGGCAACACACCGTCGAGACTCTCTCTCTCTGGAGCACACCTGCGCTTCAATCCCCCTAATGATTGAGTCCCCAACTATCACTACCTCTCTCTTTTTGGGAACTGGTTTTGAGGTGGCCCGTTGGGGCTCCTCAACCCTGCCTACCACCTCAGAATTATCAGAGTCACCGTCCAGCTCCGCCAGGACATGATAACGTTAGACACTTCTAATTCTGGGGTTGATGCCCCCGGACAGTGTGCACCCTTTACCTTACGCCTTGCGACCGTGACCCACCTATTCCTACCTGTCTGGTCTGGAATCTCCTCCGCGCCACCTTAGGGGTGCACACTATCTCTCTAAAGGACACCTGGGCCAAGTCCGCCAATTCTCTATTACAACGCAGGTCAGCCAACTCCTCCTCCAGTTCAGCGACCCTGAGCTCGAGGTGCTGGATCAGCTGGCATCTCTTGCAGATGTAGCCCTCATAGACAACTGGCTCTTCCAAACCATCATCTAAAAGTCCAACATCCAACAGGACTTGCATTGCACTGGCCTCATTATTAAAATTTGATTTGGGATTACTAAGCTGCCTTAACTATATATTTTTTTTTCTTAAAATTAAATTTCTTCTTCTTTCAGCTGCTCCTTAACTTAAATGGTAACACTAAGATCTGCTACAGATATTTTACACCTTTTCCCCCTTAAGCTCCTGTACTGTTCTCCCTCTCAGCTGCCTGCCTTTCTATGAGGTTAACTTTACTTTTCTCTGTCTCTTCTAGCTTTGCGCTCTTCTTACTTATAAGCTCTTCACTCGCACTGTTTGTATTCCCCCGTATTAATGAACCAATACGCTGTCGCCCACTTAACTGTTCTGCCTCTGGACCGCTAAGGACTGTTTAATCTAAAATAAACAAATAAATAAAACTTTACTACCTTATTTGCTCCTACTGCTCCTTGTGCCTGATCGGTGTCTTAACGCAGGCCGCTTACCTGCGCACTACTGAGTTTCCACCTTTTACTGCTTTGAAGTCAGCCGCGGCCTTTTTTTCTTTTCCTTTAAACTAAGGAATCGCTGTTACGACGACGCGGTTATTTATTTACAAATGCCGATATCAGTTACTGCTGCTTTCTACCCTGCCGCCTCGATGCTAATTCAAATACAGATAACAAGAAAAAGAACAAGTACAAATAACTTTTCCAAGCGCACTTCCAAACACCCAGCTACTTTTGCTCTTGTGCGGGCAAAAAAAAACCCTTCTAAAGGGAAAAAAGCTTTAAAATTCCCACACGGTTCCTTAGAGGCAACCAAAACCCAAGTTTTTAAGAGCAAAATGTATTTTTTTAATGTAAATCTCACACCACAGAACAAACCAACACTCTCAACAGACTCTAGCGTTTGCAAAGCACACGTCAGCACAAAGCACACGTGACTCTCAGCTCTGAGCATAATCCTAGAATAGAGATGTCGTTGTACAAAAACCCATCAACAGAGACTTAGGAAACAACCGTCGCAGTATAACGAAAATAGCAAGGTGTATGGGAGGCCGTAGGCAACGTGGGGAAGGGTTCGGAAGAGGACGAATAGGAATCGAGAAATGCCATGTCGGCTGCGTGTGGGCGGGACCAGTTTTGAAGTGGAAGCAGGACGAGCCAGAAGAGAAATATATATAAGAGATTGTTTGCTCTGTGTCCATGAGTTCTTAGAAAGGCACCTTGTATAAATAAAATGTATTATTGTTAAAGCATAAAATGATGGAGTACACTGGAATGACACTTGGTTAAACAGAATGTAGACATTTTTGTGCATTCCTAATAATGGTGGCCTACAGTATGTGTTTTTACATGTGCACACTGAACTTGGATAAGATGAGGAACCTGGTTAAGACAGACGCCTAGTTTCTTAAGTCTGTGAAGCCTGTGATTGTTTTTTTTTTTTGTGTTTTATAAATACGTTTAGTTCTTCCTGGGCTCTGAAGTAAATAAAATCCATTCGCTTTTTACATCCTCGACCTGAACCACCAATGATTTATAGTATGAGCATTGTCCTCTGTGTTACCTGATCACACTGTTTCAACATAACTAGAGCAAATAGCTGAACTAAACTAACTAAACTGACATTTTATTAATACGTTTCAGTTACCGAACTGCATGGCTGTGTGATGAGCTCTGCAAAGGAGCTGCACGCCGGTATGTGAGCTTCTTGCCTTGTACCCAGTGCTGCTGGTATAATAGAACAAGTATTTTTACTTCAGTATAGTAAGTATTGCATCAGATTATGCATTATTACTTTGAAAAGAAACCCTCCCATAATGCTGTGACTGACTGAAACAACTGTGTAAAGTTGTTGTCTGTACATTGTTTCCATTGTGGGCTGTTGTATTTCTGTTGTATACTTCTGACTCCTTCACCATTTTCACAGGTCTCTTGTTGGCCTTCCTCACTGGTCGTCTTCAATTTTTGTGGATTTAGAGATGTGCCATACTCCATTTGTTCATTATTGATTTATCTTAAAATTTAATGACGTAAGAGATTTTCTTATGCCCATCTCATGATTCAAAGTTTCTTTGTGTAGGATGGCCACCATACTGACTCACCACAAGTTGGTCCTGCTAGATTAATTTGCATGTAGATTACAATCAACTGAAACCGCTAGACTGGCAATCTCCATTGACCTAATTACAGTATGTCAAGTAATGGTTTGTGAGTGTCACCAACAACATTTATTTATAATGCACATTTTCATACAAATTATGTAGCGAAAGTGCTTTATAAGAGTAAGAAAGAAAAATATAAAAATAAGATTAGGCAATACTAAGTAACAGATAAAAGTATGGTCTGATGGCCAGGAGGACAGAAAGAAAAACAGGGCTGAAGGAAAAAAAAAAACAATCTGCAAGGGTTCCAAGGTCACGAGACCACCCAGCCTCCACTGGACAAATTGGGTCATGTTGAATACCTGTGCAAAAAAGTTTGCTTTTTATATTTGTAATAAATTTCGAATGCTTTCCAGAAATTTGTGTTTAATTTGACATTGAATTTTTCCTGTAGATCAGCGTCAAAAAAGCCAAATTTAAATCTACTGAGATTCGATGTTGTATGACAAAAAAAGTGTGAAAACTTTCAAATATCTTTTATAGGCACTGCTCTGTGTGTCCCCACAAAACAAAAAGTATTGGGCAACATTACAAAGCAGAGGTAACAAAATTCATTTATTATGCGTAGGTGCAATAACAAAAGTAGCATAGGATATATTCCTGTTTAAGGTTTGCATTTATGTATCTCCATTAAATTCCTTACTGCTGTATTTACCCCTGAAAAACAAACCAACAACACTGAACCGTTTTTCATCAAGAAAACAATGGCACAATGAAAGAAACATGAAACAAGTAACATGTAAATACTTCAACTTAAATACAATAGGAAAAGTATGTGTAGTGTCCACTGCTGACCTGGTGCTGATTTAGTACACGTCTTTTGTGTGACATGTTTTGAAACAGTCATTAATGCACAACCAAATATTGCAATCGGGAGAAGTTTGTCTCTTTGCACACTTTTCTTTAGCATATTTCTTCTGTTGCGTGTTCATGATAGGGTAGAATGTCCATGCCTGATCTGTACAATTGATGTGTTATTGTAAGCTACCACATGGCAAGGGTTGGTGACAAACAGTAGCCACACTTTGAGCAGTACTTGGGGGGCTAAAGTCTTGTTTGTCCTTGCACTTGATCAGAATAACTTTGCCTTTTTTCCTTGCGGATATTGCATACTGATTCAGCATTACACAAATAAAGTCACCGGGCATATCATGACGGTTCATCGAATACCTAATGTATCAATTTCATAAATTGTATCCACATCTGATGACCAATTCACATCTTCATCAATATTGCTTCATTAATCTAATGGTTCAGTTTCATTTTGTTCTAAAACTGGCTTTACAACTTCTTGTTTACACACCTCTGTGTGTCTGGTTGAAGGCTGCGCTCCACTCTTGAATATTGTTGAGTCAACACAGAGTTGCAAAATACTTTGAAATACATGTGATTTGTTTGCAGCATATTACTGTATCCATTAGGTAGCAACAGAATACTATCCCGAGCAGTAATCGGACTTAACAGTTTACATTGGATCATAACTGCCTAACCTGAGAGGCGCTCAGACTTAACTGTCTTTACGTAGAATTCCAAGCCTCCCATACACTTGGTTATTGCCAAAGAGGTTATGTAGATGATCTATGTGTTTGCAGAAGTTTGTGCCATCAATTTGTATTAAAGGTTAATTGATAGTTATTTGGGACATTTTTATGGTTCTTTTCATCACAGAAATCTAATCACTTTTATAGATTACTATGTTGCAAGCCTGGATTTGTATTGCCTTTTACCTACTTTTTAAATATTTATTGTGAGTAGTGTTTAAAATATCTGCAACTGCGTTGGCCTACCTTCCTTTCATGCATTACAATTGTATGGGTCCAGTTGCAAAGGACAATTGGTCCTTTGTAAAATAATAATTGATTTATTGGGGGTGATGCGTATAATCAAGTATTACCTTAAAATTTTCATGTATACAACGAGAGCAGCTGAATTCAAAGTGAATGGCTTTGAAAATTACTTCACTTTCTTGCATTTTTCCTGATTCATTGTTCATTAGTCATTTAGTATAATTTAATTGTATTTCTGTTTATTATCCCTTTATAGAATTTAACGGTCATAGCGGTTGACAACGTCCGCCATGTTGAACTTTCTTATTTATGGCCCCATCTTCACGAAATTTGGTAGGTGGCTTCTCTGCGCTAACCAAAACCGATGTACGTACTTATTTCAGTGGTAATATGCTACTGTCGGCCGCCATATTGAAGTTTCCAATGTCACTAATTCTCCAACTTCCCATGTAGGTGGAAGGCTGAAATTTGGTACTTATTTCGGTGGTATGATGCCACTGTCGGCCACCATATTGAACTTTTCAACGGTCTTTGTTACTTATGGGCCCATCTTCAAGATATTAGTACGCGGGATCCCAACGCTAACTGAATCCTACTTACGTACATATATACATCAATAGCCTACAGCTCGGTCACCATGTGAGGTGGCGTTGGGTCCCCCATCCCCACGCCTCCCACGTTGACTGCCTGCCAATATAAGGCCGTCCGTAGCTCCGGTCTCTACATTCCCTTCTTTGCTTTGCCACGGGATTCACGTCTCCCTGCTGATAACTACAGCCTTTTTATTTAATCCACGGCTTCTCCGCTGTTTTATTGTTCATTTATTACGATTATAGTTATTGTGTAGGTATTTTAGACTTACTTTACATTGTTCCAGTACCCATGTCCTTTATCATTCCAACCGTACCCCCATTAACATGTCTATTGAGGTGATCACCATCGATCAAAGAACTGTCACTTACCATGCCCGGAGATGCCGCCTGCCTTTTCCATTCTCTGTGTTACATATTGCACGGCCATATCAGGCTCACTCTTGATATCCATTGTGTCTTATGTATTGAATGACTGGACAGGTTCAAGGTGTGGACTGATGACGGTACAGGAGATAATTAGACTACACAGGAGCACTAGAAGAGTGAAATGCTTAAGCCCTTCACCTATGCATCTGCATGTGAGTTGATGGCTGCCGCTGAATTATTCGGTTGTCGCTTTCAAGTGTACTGAAATGGCCAAATATTTTACACCTTTTGACAACCGCCAATGACTCTTAAACATCTTAGACTCACAGGTGACGATTTCAGTAGTGGACACTTTGATGTTTATGAATGTTTAAACTCTCAAAAGCTGGATGTGAAGTTATTAATGAAATCAGTTGTTACAACGCTTGACAGATGCCGAATGTCACTTCAACACAAGTCCTACAAATACTGTCGTCATTGAAACAAACCATGAAACTCAAACCGATTATGACAGCAGCAATCCAAGCTGTGAGATTTGAAACAAGATTACTGTTCACATGACCAACTGTACGTTACATGCTCAAGAGTAAGCTCAGCGCACAGCTTGGTCATATTATAACCGGAGGGCCGAACTCACAATGTGGTATACAAAGAGATCCTTAACAAATAATTATTGGGATATTTTCCCTCAGTTTAAAATGGTTTAATTTTCTTCTTAATGAAAATTTTAAGGCAGTACTTCGCCGCTGCGAAGCGTGGGTATTTTGCTAGTCATGTATAATTTTAAAGATTCTGAAAGTTCTGAAATAAAAGATTTTAGTGCAGTATGCATTATGATTAACTGTAAACTGTGTAAACTGCACTTTGATTTGTTTTGTTTGTTTTTTTCTTTTGTCTTTATTATTTTATATAATTTGAAATCATTACCCGGAATATAGAATATGACACTGTCATATAAATTTCCCATATCCAGCATGCCACCACATTTTTCCGTCATTTGATACTTTGTGCTTTTTGATGGTTTATAGTTATATGAGTAATTTATTAGTGTTAATATTTGAATTGATCATTGTTATATTATGACTGGCAGCATCTCTTCTATTATTTATTCAGGCTTTCTCTATATTTAGATTTGATTAGAAATAACATTTTTTGTATCAATGGGGAAATTCAAAGTTTATTTGTAGTTTGGATGATGGAGTGATTGGTTTAGTGTAGTCCACATTAGTTATTTAAGGTTTTAGTTCAGCCAGAACACAGCTAATCATTCAAATCATGTCAAGATTTGTGGTGCTTCTGTTTACCTCCAGTTTGCTGTTTATATATCTCCGCGTGAGAGGCATACATTTTAAATGCCTCGTTTTGTTGTGATTGCCGCCTAACCCGCCCTTTATCTTCTTTTGAGATGTGGTAATTTTTAGGTTCTCACGTCTCAGATAACTCTGAAAAGACCAGGCGGAAAAATGGAACTCCCATGTTTCATTTGAAGCAGCCATGTCTAATTGTTCCCTTTAAAAATGAATAGAGAGAAAAGGCTCCTGCCGGTACAAAAGCCATGGAAGTACTTTTTAGATGGTCGTTCATTGCTTGTTCTATGGAAATGAAGAAAAATAATAGCATGGAATCGTCTTTCGTAAATGTTTTTACTTAAAGCCTTCAAGATTTTGAGCTTTTCTTTTCATCATCTTGCATCCTTCTTGGCTTTCCTACTCTTTTAAATAATAAAAAAGCACAAATGATTATTTTAATATAAAAGGTCTTGTTTTGTTCTAACAGAAACAGTAAAACTTTTTTTGCAGGGTGGGGTGGAGGGGTACTTTTTCACAAAAGTTTGCTTCATGCTTGATTTACTTCTCTGCTCAGTGCTTTGGGGATCACTGCAACTCTGTGCAGACTTCTGTGTTTCTCAGAAATCCTTTCATTCTTGTTGCCTTTGTCTTTTATGTAGGAATTAAAACAATGTTACTGTTCTAGTAAAACTGCATGTGAACTGCCGGGCAGCTGCTTGTGTTGTAGTTGCTCATAAAACGTGCTTGTGTTGCTTTATTGAAAGTTAACATTTTAAAAGTATTTATTTTATTTTGAGCCCAGTACTGTAGGTTTATTTGGTCTTCACTTCCCCAGCGTTGGTGTTGGACTTTAATGGGCAGGGAATGTGGAAATATCTAAAGCATGAACTGTTAATCTCTAAATACTTAAAGATGTTGTAAAACTGGTGGAAAAGGCCGATATTAAACTTACAGACTCTGCAGGAGAGCAGCACAGAGTTGACCAGCTGCACTCCTAATCCTTTGATTTGCTGCTAGCAGAACAAAGTTCTGGAAATGTCATGCCAAGTAAGTTGGCGTCATATGGAGAACATTAGTACTACCTGGATTAGTGTAGGAAACATCAGAAGAGTTTTAGCACTGCACCAGAGCTTGAGTATGTCCTCCAAGGGGACGCTTTAAATAGCTTAGAGTAGGCTCTTTTTTTCATTTGAAAAATGTTGTCTTTTGAAAGCTACCAGAAGGTAAATTCAAATCATTTAACAAAGAAAAATTGTCCAAAAAAATTACAGGAGTCTGAATCAGTGGTGACATCTTAACTAGGATATTACAGACAGGGTTTACAGTTTGAGGATACGTCATTTTTACCTTAAAAATCAAGTTTAACTGACTGGAAGCAATGACAGCGATTGGATTAAAGTCAGAAAACTTGTAGCTTCTTTTGTGGTGAAGTGGTTAAAGCTTTAGACTTCAGAACCTGAGGTTGTGGGTTCATATGCCACTGCTGACACTGTGAGACCATGTGTAGTTAACTTCACATGCTTGTGCTCCAATTGGTAAAACAAAAGAAATGAAAGTAACAGTATCTCCAATGTTGTAAGTTACCTTGGATAAAGGCATCAGTAAAATAAGTAATAATATAGGCTCATTCAAACTGATCACTATTGAACATGCTATACACAGTTGGCCATGACAAAAACATTCCTGGATTTAATCAGTTTCTGCTTTTTTTCTGCTTTTCCCAGTGATTTGAATATGTTGATGGTTATTGCAAAGCACAGTTTTACTGGAAAGTGTGCTGTTTTGAATTGAAATGGATAATCAACAGGAATAATGTGAAATTCAGTAGTAGATGTTTATGATTTTCACTTGTTCACACAAGTACAGTGCTTGTTTTTGTGTGTTTTGTCAGTCATGGTCTGCAGGTGTGAATGTATATGCAAAGCAGTGCTTGAAGTTTATGTACGTACCTACTGTAAGTACCGGTGCGCTGTGTTACACTGATGTATTAACAAGAAGTGCAATTAACGTGGAGCATTTCCCCATTAGAAATTCAAGTGCCATTGTCTAAGATTAACATTTCTCCCTCAGAGTTTGCAGCACTGTTATTGAAGAACTGGTAGGGGGTTGTGGCAGTCCTGTCATATCATTTTCTAACCTGCTTTATCCCCACCAGAGTTGTTGGGGAGGAACTAATTCTGGACCAAGCACACACTAGGGCCACTTTTACATTTGCATGTCTTTGGAGAGTGGGAGGGAAACCTTGCAGACACAGGGAAAACATGCAAACTCCATGCAGGGAGGGCCATGGGATGCACAACCAGGCTGCCCTCATTTCCCTAAATGTTTTTTGTCGTGCAGTTTAAATTGCGGTGGGGGCAGCAGTTTCACAGGAAGCCTGGAGGTCAGCAGAACACATAACCAAAATGAGAGCCAGTACACATTTAAGAGTACTAGTAGTCATTAGCTGAAAACTGCACTTGATAACCATTGACCTTACATGAGCTTTCCCGAACTTTCCATTTCATGATCTTTTTTCCTGTGCAGGACACCACCCTATTTGTAGTTGTCTGTCTACCCTGTTGGTTAGTGATGCCATACGTATGGCCCATCATTCACTTTTGCCATGACCTTCATCTGCTTAAAGCACTCTTTCAGCACAGAGCATGTAAATTAGCATAACAATAAATACTGTCAATTAAAAAATGTGTTGACAAACTAAAAAAAGAAAAGTCTGTTAAAGTGTGTTGGGCAATTTTCTTTTTTTCTATAACATCACCAAATTTGTGAAGACATTTTTGAGAGTTTGGGGTGACTTAGTTTTCTGTTGTTTTGATGGGGGTTTACTCCTTATTAATATTTTAAAATGTCCTTTCTTATTGGGCACCTATTGACCTAGGTGTACCATCCTACCAGATTTCAGTTTTTTAACTAAATGTGAATGACTGAGTGAATGAGTCAGTCAAGTTTGCAAAATATGTTTGTGTGTGATATGTATATGTGTGTGTGTGTGTGTGTGTTTATATATATATATATATATGTATATTTATATATATATTTATATATATATATTTATATATATATATATATATATATATATTTATATATAATATATATATATATATATACATATACATATATATATATATATATATATAAAATACCAGCGCTTCAGGAGAAGTAGTGTGTTAAAGAAGCAATGAAAAGAAAAGGAAACATTTTGAAAATAACGTAACCTGATTGTCAATGTAATTGTTTTGTCACTGTTGTGAGTGATGAGTGTTGTTGTATATATATATATATATATATATATATATATATATATATATATATATATATATATATATATATATACACACACACATAAACATATATATATATATATATATACACATATACATACATACACACACACATATATAAACATATATATACATATACATACATATTTACATATATACACACACAGCTATTTCGTATCAGTGCAATACGCTGTTTGTTAAAACGGTTGACTCCCGCTCTTACGTGCAATAACAAATCAAATCATTCAGTTGTCTTTGCTCATATGTCATTTTAGAGCTGGACGCCTGGCATCTTTTTGGCCACAAGTTCGTTTCTGTTTGGTGTGAGGTTCTGTGTTGTGGAGATTCTCAGGATGAATTGCAGGTGCTCATCAGTGAGGCGACTCCTGTGTGCTGTTTTGTTAGTCTTTATCACTGAGAAGAGCTTCTCACACAGATATGTGCTACCAAACATGCACAAGGTTCGAGCCGCATGTAGACGGACTTTTTTTGTTCTTCAAAGTCACTAAAGCGCCGTGCAAACTCAGTGCGCAATAACTGTAGTAAGCGGTAAGTGTTTGGCAAGGCAGCTGAAGCGCTGCATTATGGGATCTGTAGTTTATTGTGTTACCAGCGCTTCATATACCCGGGCCATTAATAACAATAATACAGTATATAAAATGATCTCGGGCGGATATAATTACGCCTGGCCAGATGTGGCCCATGCCCTTGAGTTTGACACATATGGACTAAATAGAACTTGAAAAGATATATTTTTCAAATGTGATTCGCAATTCAGATAGAGTTGACGCAAGACTACAGCCTGCATGCCTCAATGAGTCATCCTCCCTCGCTCTTACTTTTTACCGCTCATCTAATGAATACACTGAGTATGGCTTTACCAAAACAATCATTGATGGCGAATAAAGTATCCATTATTCGAGTATGTAGAGCGGATATATATATATATATATATATATATATATATATATATACATATATATATATATACCCGAGTATCGCAGCGGAGAAGTAGTGTGTTTAAAAAGGTAGAAAAAGAAAAGGGAACATTTTAAAACGTAGCATGACTGTCAATATACAGTATTTGTTTTGTGAGTGTTACTGAGTGTTGCTGTCATCAAGGATTTGATTTTCATTATTTCTTTCAATCAGGTTCGTATTTGTAGGATGTGTTGTGTTCAAGTTACATTCCGTGTTTGTCAATCGTTGTAAAGATGACAGGTTTCATTCATCGATTCGTTTCTTACTGCATCAATAAACAGCTCGTCTTCTTCTTTATCTGAGACCTGACACACTGCATGCACGGGTTTTTTACACTGTCTTCCTTTAGCGGGACATTGACTTTTCCACCGTGTGCTTTGTTTCCACAGTAGCTGCATTTATGAATATGCTTATCAGACGCTTCATATTTTTTGCTGCCTTTTCAATTGTGTAATTCGGTTTTGTTCAGCGCTCTTTGGAACTGTTTCTTTTATCTGTGCACGCGCCAGTTCACGTGAGCCACTCGGTGTACTTGCATCGAAGGTTCCCAGCTGTGCTGGTGCCATCTCGTGCGATGTCCGTGGCTGTATTTAATGTTACCTTAGTCCTGGCACTTAAAACTTTCTCTCGCAGTTTCGCTGAGTTTGTGCCAAACACCACCCTGACCATCTCATCTTCCTCTCCATAAGCACAGTCCTTCACCCGTGAATATTTACCCGTGGCAGTTTGCTATTGGATTGCCGCTGACGGACGGCCTTATATGGGCAGGCACTAAATTACAAATGCCAGCGGCAGCCTGTCTATGAACTTAATTTAAAGTGTAGGTTTACATCGTGCTTTGTTTCCGAAGTAGCAGAACTCATGAATATGGTTGTATATGTCACTCGCTCGCTTCTTATTGTTTCGCTGCCTTCTCAATTATATAATGCATGTTTCCTTCAGCGCTTTTTGGAGGTCTTCCTGGTTTTCTATGTACTGCGTGATTATGTGGGAGGCGTGATGATGTCACACGAAACTCCCACGGCGTTGAGGCTCATCTCCATTACAGTAAATGGAGAAAACTGCTTCCAGTTATGACCATTACGCGTAGAATTTCGATATAAAACCTGTCCAACTTTTGTAAGGAAGCTGTAAGGAATCAACCTGCCAAATTTCAGCCTTCCACCTACACGGGAAGTTGGAGAATTAGTGATGAGTCAGTGAGTGAGTGAGTCAGTGAGTGAGTGAGTGAGGGCTTTGCCTTTTATTAGTATAGATTTATATATTAAAATTATTTATAATTTATATATATATATATATATTTATATATTTATATATATATTTATATATATATATATATATATATATATATTTATATATTTATATATATATATATATTTTGTGGACGTGGCCCGGACACAGACAGGCAGACATGTTGTAATCCACCACCACACGTTTATTTACACAAATATTTACAAGTTTCAAGTGCACGCAAACCCCAAACACAGTCCTGGCCACACAATGCCTTCTCTTTGGGCCGCCTCCACTCTCCTCTCTTGCTTTGTCCTGCTTCCACCCAACTCCAGCCTCGAATGAATGGCGACGGCCGCTTTTATATCCTCCTGAATGAGCTCCAGGTGTGTCCTGTCATTCCTCCCTGGACACCCCCCAGTGTGGCGGAAATGCCTGGTGTTCTCCCGGAAGCTCTCCGGGTGTCCCTCTTCTTCCCTCCAGCACTTCCTGGTGTGGCAGAAGTGCTGAGGTCCAGGGTCCCCAAGGCATTGGGGCACCCCCTGGCGGAGACCACAGGTCCCTACAGGGTTGGGCTTCCAAGCCCTCTACCCGTGGCCCCCAAAGCAACCAGGACCCTCTTTTGGTCCCTCCAGGCTTCCCGGCCGGGTCATTGCCCCTGGCATCCCTGACAATATATATATATATATTATGTGTGTGTGTGTATGTATATATGTATATAATGTGTGTATATATACTTTTTCACACAGGGTCATGTAGGTTTGGATTTTTTTTCTCCCTAAATAATAAAAACCATCATTTAAAAACTGCATTTTGTGTTTACTTGTGTTATATTTGACTAATGGTTAAATGTGTTTGATGATCAGAAACATTTTGTGTGACAAACATGCAAAAGAATAAGAAATCAGGAAGGGGGCAAATAGTTTTTCACACCACTGTATGTATATGTATGTATATATTTATGAGGGAGAGATTGACTGCATTAATCTATCACTTTGCCAATAGTTCTTACAGGACCAGCAAGAAGTGTCATGTGTGGTCTTTTGTGCTGTTATTCACACAACTGTGCAATTTATCATTGTTTTACTCCCTGTAGCCCTCATCTCAGTGGCATTTTAGTAGCCTTTTAAAGCTATTTGGACCTAATTGCTGTACTTTTTTTCAGCTGATTTTTGGTATGTGGATTTTACTTTGCTTTGCCAGTTTTACTTTAGTGGTTTTTTTTTTTGGTTAAGTTAGTGATATTAGGATAAGCAGGAAGGCAGAGGTTTTGAGGTTATAAGGTTGTTCTATTCACTCATTATGTTGCAATAGAGTGGTGAAGCGTTGCATGTTGATTAGCATTTGCAAGTATTAATTTCAACAGTTCTGACAATAATGGCCCTATAAACCTGTAATGATGCTGTCATTTTACACAGATGAATGAATACAGTCTGAGAGATTTGGCTCCACTAACATGATTTCACATATTGACCAACAGAAATATTCTAAACAAACTAACTCTTGCAATTATCAAGGGAGTACTGTAATGTGTTTTATAGATGGTGGTGTCCTTGGTTTACTGTGTATTACTTTATAGGTTTAATATTTAAAATCTAGCTTTTAACTGCAGATGTTATTTTCCATGCGCCACATACGGTGATGGTTCTGTTTTGCCAAGTGCTTAGCTTTATTTTAATTTATTACAATTTTACTTTATTATGAGCATCTGCTTAAGAGATTATAACGAAGTGGCCTGTTTTAGTACTACTGTACTGAGTTACCTACTAACTGTCCATTTAGAAAGAAAATTAGGGAACACAGTCCAATAGAAATTAAGAAAATGTTGCAGTTTACTGCAGTACATGAGTTTGGATTATGACTCTCTCAATAAGTTGTACAAAGAAATTATACTTCTTTATACCTGCATCATACTGTGTGTTTGAAATGGAAAGTCGTGTCCCTTGTATGTGAAACTGCACCTTGTGTGTAGTTGAGTGCTCGATTACCTCGTTAAAAAAAAACAGACTCAGTTTGACAAGCTCACTCGTGTCCTGCCATCCTGTGTTCTTAATGTCTGAGTGTATCCTGTATATTGTGTTTCTGTAATCTGTGTACCTGTTTTACATTCCTGTGTTTTAGTTGTCTACTTTGAAAGATGTATATGCTAGAACATCAGTTGGATGACTTCTTCTGTAAATTCTTTCACCCTAGTGCTGTGTATTGTAAATATTCTTTTCTATGTTTCATACTTTATTGTACATTGCTTTCCACATGACTTAGTTTAAATAAAGGATCTTTCATACTGCAGGCCTTAATGACATCCAGATAAACCAGAATGTTAATGAAAATATACAGTATGAACGATCCTGGGACAGTGACAGAGCCTGCAATTAACGTGTGTATTTAAGGTCCACTTAAAAGGAAATGAATTTCCGTCAGTGGTAATCCTGTTATCATACATTTGCGGAATTGAGTGTTCATTTCATAGTCGATATCATTGTCTCAAACATTTTTTCAAATTCCTTTTCAAGGGTTTTTAGGCAATTTTTGTATAATTTTGTGAGCACTGTATTAAGAAAGCATTTTTGTTTTGGAAGGTCTGACGTCACGGGTTCTATCACTGTGCTTGCCTTTTTGAGGTTTTGTTGGGCTTGGATAACTATATGATGATGTGTTGCTGTACATGTTTTTTTACATACTGTATCTTCTAATAAAAGATTAGACATCCCTCAAAAACAGGTGTGTACCCTTAGCACTGGCTAACGTCTTTCACAATGAACCTTGAATATCTGAGCATCCATGTAAATTAGTCTTTTATTTTGCATTGATAAGTGGTATGAAAAGTAAGCACATTTACTTTTTTGCTTAAGGATCATTTAAGAAAAGCATTATAGGTTTTTTGAGAGTAAAATCAACAATTATTTCACACATGACCACTACTGATTCTGAAAATTGGTCCAAGAGTTGGCTGAGCATAATTTGATGCTCCTATATGAAAAATAGTTGCGCATCAGTGGTATCTTTATTTATTATTTAAATGGTTATGAGTGGCCTCCTCTCATAAGTTTCATTATATACGGCATGTTCAGTTTACTGTTGTATACATTTTTTCAACTGTCTTAAATAGTCCAGTATTCTGTGTATAATAACTCAATATATGATCAGATCAAAGATTCATGATGTTCCATTATGCAACATGTTAAGACTGAAACAATTTCTCAAAAGACTCAATTTATTGTGGAATTAATCCTCAGTATGAATTTTCATCCTTGATTATTTTTGTGCAATAAATATAGTGGGACAGGAAGAGAATGTGAATTCTGGAGAAACACAGAAGTATGAATGAGTCCCACCTGTAGAATTGTGATATTTAGTGCCCCACCGAAACAGGCTTTTTAGACCGATAACGATATTCACATGTGGGAATCAAAGGTTTACTAATACATATTGTACTACCGGTAGTATTGCTGCTGTTTTCAAGTAGTGATTTTCTTGAATAACAAGAGACGATATATATGATTTCACGTGAGCATGTTTTAATTTGACATTTAAACGATTTTAAGCAACTGTTACCAATGTTAACACCCATTGCAAAATTATAATGGCCTTTAGAAAACAGCTGTACCATACTGAAAATAGGCATGCAGGCTAAATTGAACCAATCAGTTCATTTCTGTAAGCAACTTTCACTCTTATCTCTCTTTCTGTTTGTTACCGTTAATTTACACATAACACAAAGTCAGTCTTAATTACATTTTAAAAATAGATTAACTTTATTAATGAGGGATTTCACTTTTTGATTTTAATAAATTTAGAAACCTTTTTGAAAATATATATTTACACTTTGTCATTATGGTTTGAGTGTAGAATAGATTGGTAGGTATATTTATATTTTTTTATATTATATTATATATTATTTATATTATATTTCATTTATATTGAAATCTACAACACAAAGTGTCCAAAAAGTATATGGGTCTGAAGGCTTTCTGAATCCACTGTAGATCTTCCTAATTTTGATTGCTCGTATCTCTAAAGATGATTTAAGAATAAAAATTTTAAACAATAATTTGTCTCCCACCCTTTTAGGCCAAGTGTTGCATTGTGACCCTGTACTGACTAAGACTTAGGCCAGGGTTATAGTTCACGCACTGCATGCTGCAGCGGACGCTTCTGCTACGCAAGCATTTTACTGTTTATACTTGCACACGTACTTTATGTAAATCTGGAGGAATCTACCAGGTGGCAGTGCGAGATATTATCACAGTGAGAACAAGTTCGGCTTTACTGTGTTGTAATTTGCCTGGAACACCCATTAAATTCCGATGACACCTTGCCACAATATCTCTGAAAAGGATGTTTAAAGTTTAAATCCATCAGTCCAGGGATTTGTCCATTTCAGCTAGCACTGGGGACGAGGCATCAGCTCATCACAAGGTGAATACAAGCACTCACATACACTGGCATCATTTTAGTGTAAGCAAATCTGCATATCTTTGGAAGGAAACCGGAGCACACTGTGGAAACCCAGAAGAAAAACATGTAAGCTGCAGGCAGGGAATATCAGCGACGTGACTCTGCCACTGTGTCACCCCCATGTGTGTAATTATTAACGATATTCATTATTTAAACAAAATTACCGATTTATCTGTAAAATGTAACATACATACTTTAATTCATTTCATCACGAAAATGATTTCAAGTATAAATCTAAGGATTCTAAATGTGCAGAGAGTTGGAATATCATACATTTAATGTGTTCCGTGTGGCGATCCGCTGCTATCAGGACCAGGGGAAGCCCTAGAGAAAAAGACGGCACAGAAGACGGTATGTAAGACTTTTAAAATGTATCGTGTCATTACGATCGGGAATATGCAACGCTTAAATATAAAAGCACCACGAATACATCTGTATGTTGGCATTTTGCTTCTCCACATCGAACCATTCATCAAACATCGAAGCGCGAACACCAATCTCATAGGATCCGCAAAGCAGCTTTCTGTCACATGTAGATAGTGAACAGAGACTCTTATGTCCCATTCCAACTTTTATCACACTGCACCCCCAGACGTTTTGCTGGTACTGCAACTCATGCACACGTCGCGTGAATTTCTGAGGGCCTGCTCAGAGGGTACATCAAATGAACGCTGGGAACACATGGCAACCATGATGCATGCATGTACGCCTTCTGAGAGTATGAAGTATAAACGAGCCCTATGTATGAAGGTGACCAGACTTCATGATGAACTCATTGTGTGACTCTGAACAAATTGACTATCATGACTCAAAATTTGAAAATATGAAAACCTAGTTTATCTCAAGGACCTTGAGTGAAATTCACTAGGACAGTCACTCAGAAATTACATAGTTGCACATTATCTTTAGTAGTAGTAGTAGTAAACAAGTGCATCTGTTAATTTTAAATTAAAATATTACATTGTTAAAAATTAGAGCACTGGATACATTTTAGACAAGAACAGTCCATTCAGCCCAACAAAGTTTCTGTCGTGTCCATTTTATCCTTCCAAAATAACATCGAGTTGAGTTTTGAAAGGCCCCTGAAGTCCTACTGTCTGCCACACTACTTGGTCACTTATTCCATGTGAAATGGGGTTTCTCCCTGTGAAGGAAAACTTCCTAATGTTTCTGTGAAATGTGCCCTAAACTGGTTCCCAACTGTGTTCCCCGTGTGTTTGATGAACTCATTTTAATGTCACAGTCTCCATCCACTGGACAAATTCCCTTCATTAACACTTCAGTAAATGTCAGCCTTTTTAATCTTTCTTCATAACTAATGCCCTTTAGCCCTGGAGTCTGCCTAGTCGCTCCTCTGGACCATTTGTAGCACTGCTTTGTCCTTTTAGTAGCATGGAGATCAAAACTGCTCCCTGTACTCCAGTTGAGGCCTCACCAGTGCGATATAAAGCTTGAGCAGAACCTCCTTGGACTTGTACTCCATACATCAGGTCACTATATGACCTAACATTCTGTTAAGACGTCTTAGTGGCTTCTGAACACTGATAGTCAATAGTGATGTGTCCACTATGACACCTTAATCCTTCTCATAAAGGATTTTCAATTTTCATACCTCCCATTGTGTATTTAAACCTCACAGTTTTTACTTCCTACGTGTCCAGAAAACGGGCCAAACCTGTATGCTGTCCAGGTCCCTCCATAATAAGTCAATGGATTCTCAATTACCTGGCAATCCAACGTTGGTATCAACTGCTGACTTAAACAGCTTATTTATATTTCTATTCAAATCATTTATTTATTTTTATATTTATATATTTATTTATTTATTTATATATATATATATATATATATATATATATATATATATATATATATATATATATATATATATATATATATATATATATATATATATATATATATATATATATATATATATATATATATATATATATATATATATGTGTGTGTGTGTATCTATATAATCTGAAGCCAGTATTTAAAGCTAACCTGAACAACCAGGGGCAGACACACTCCAGATCAGTGGGCAAAGCTGGAGTATCTTTACCTCAGAAGATTTAACAATGTTATTGAGGCAAAAGCTAAAGTATGGGAACTAAATAATGTACACAAATTTCCCATTTTTCGGTAATTATTTTCTAACAAAAAATGAAGTCACGTTAAAGAAAAAAATTGAAGCTCAGTGTTCTGAAATGAAAATACAACAGAGTACAACATCTTAGTGTATAATATTCAAATCCACCACCATTATACCAATGCCAAACCCGTCGCCTCATACCTCAGTGACTATTGTTCTATAGCTCTCACATTCATCATCACAAAGTCCTTTTAGAGACTTGTCACGGGACACATGAAAACACACCCTCCTACCTCAAATGACCCTCTGCAGTTTGTTTGGTGGACAGGTTAGAGTGGTAACATGCTGTAACAACTGGGCAAGATAAACAATTAGACTGCAATGCTGTTCATTGATTCAGTTCAGCATTCAATACCATTGTCCCTCAGAACCTGACAGGAAAGCAGAGGCTGCTGGGCTTCAGTTCATCCCTTTGCAACTAGATGTTGGACTTCCTGATATGTAGGCCACAGACAATCTACATTGGAAATAGCATCTAAAGCACTATAACATTGACATTGAATCCTCTTAAGGCTGCATGATCAGCCCACTTCTGTTCACCTTGTTAGCCTGTGACTGTAATGAGACATACAGTTCCAACACCATTATCAAGTTTGCTGGTGACACGATAGAAGTGAATCTCATCAACAATGATGATGAGACAGAGTACAGAATGTAAGTTGAGCAGCAGATGGTAGACTGGTGCAAGTACAACAACCAGTCTCTCAATGTTGATAGAACTAAAGAAATTATCTTGGACTTTATAAGAGACCCACCCTGCTCACACTCTACATGTGGAGCTCTGTTGTACAGAGACTGGAAGGCACCAAATTCCTTGGTGAGCATCTGGTGGAGGACCTGACATGGTCAATGAATACAGCACAGCAGCCACTTTATTAGCCAATTTATTTCATTTATGTCCCAAAATCACACAAGGAATGCCCCACAGTGCTTTGACAGGCCATATTTTTTTAACAGTGCCCACCAGCCTTGACTCTGTAAGAAGACAAGAAAAGAAATATCTGGAAGAAGTCTTGGGCAGGGTGTGCAGTGGGTTTCTAAAAATGGGGTAAATGCAACACACCAAACCAAGCCCACGTGATCCTTTTCACAGAGGTAAATGGCCACTTCAGAAATAAATTACAATATACTTTCTGTATCAGCTGAAGAAGGCAAGCAAGCCTTCAAAACTATATCCTCAACATATTCTTCAGGGTCACCACTGAAGATGTCCTAACCAGTCACATCACTGTCTGATATGAGAACTGTAATGCATCTGATCACAAGGCCATACTGTATAGAGTGCATTATTTTGATTTGATACACTTTGTCAATCTCCAATGGGAAATTGTCTTTTCTCAAGACCTTTGGGAGTTTTATGGGAGGGTTGGGTCAGAGTGCAGCATCTGCCGTTGTACAGCAGCCCTGGAGCAATTTTCAGTTTAAGAGCATTGCTCAATGGCCCAACAGAGTAATGGCAGTAATAGGATTTGAATCTGCAACCTTCTAGATACCAGCACAGATCCTTAGTCACAGAGACAGCACTCTGCCTTAAGTCTATAATTGGGACTCCTCTTCTTTCTGTTGAGGTCATTCTCACAAATCGTATCTGTAAGGTCTCCTTCATTGTTAGGGATTCATCCCACAATCTCCCCTGCTTCCATCTGGCGGAAGGTATCACAGTCTGTGGACAAACGCAGTCAGGCTCCTAAACACAGTGTCACCTCCCTGTCCCTGCATACACATCATATTATAGACTCTTTCCTAATTAATTTGTGTTTCTGCATTTCTTTGCATTCCTTGTCCATTGTACATCTTGTATCTTCACTGATAGTTGTTTGTCAAAGTGATTCCAATGTTCTCCATTCCCGTGTGAAATAACCAACCCCTATATTGCTATATGGTCATATTTATGGTCTAAATATTTCACTGTGGTCCTGGGGAATGTAATTTCATACCATTATATAATGACCAAAGTATGTGTAGAGATGGTATAGCAATGAAGGTCACTTGACTTGATAATTCAGTAATATCAGAGAAATGATTAAGGGTCTTAATTCTTCTGTTAAGCAACAAAGTTGTGATCACCTTTTCTAGAGAGTCTGAACATTACAAAAGCTGCCAGCTGCCTTAGCAATTCCATCTGCAAAGCCTCTGCTAACACAGATCGGCTTTTCTTACCCTCAGACGAGACAGAAGCTGCCAGAAACTCTGCTTAAAGAAACAAAGAAATAACTAATAAGTGCCAAAAATGTACATTTGCCAGTGAATCCATCTATCGTTAAATTTTCCCATGGAGGCCAGCCGTCAGTGCACCCTAAGACCAGTACTGAAGTGTCTCTTTCAAGTTCTGCCATGTTGCTGTAATGCCTTTTCTGACCTTCTCTCAGGTTTAAATAAAGTATGTGAGTGCAAGCATTCAAAAGAGGCCAGTGTGAAGTATTTCAAGCACCAAATAACCTACAACAGTCACGATGTAGATGGATCATCTGTTTGTTTTATAATCTCTTCATCTAGTTAAGGAGAGTTGGGAGCTGATGCCTATCCTGACATCATTGGACGATGTATATAAGGATTTTTGTATTTTTATTTTAATGCCTCTCACTGTTTCCAATATTGCGATCATTGCAGTTGTTCATTCCCTCCATGTTTTTATGTTAAAACCTTCACTTTACCCTGATGTACTGTAACTGGTCTTTTCTTTACACTGTATCATCATTACCCTCTGTTTTTTATGTCCATGCTGCTTTTTGTATATATCCTGATTGAAAAAATTTCCCCCAGTTATTGCATTTATGAATGTTACTACGTATCTTGATGCTAAGGTGTCACCTTCAGAAGAGTACCAGCTGTGAAATAGATTGCACTTTTGATGTTATTTATTCAACAGGAGAGTTTAAAATAACATTGTCAGAATGAAAGCAGAGCCACAGTTTAATAATTTTGACATTGAAATTACGTCAGATTGTTATGTAGTAAAAGCACTTTTATATTTTATGCTCTCCCTTTTGTAACCTTGAACAGTTATGCGTGATCGTTTTTTTTTTCATGTTAATACTATGTTACATCACACAGTTGTTTGTAGCTTATTAGGTCTCTTACTATTTACCACTATACATAATTTTTTCATTGTTTTTGTTGACAAACATTGATTATCTCAGTGACTACATTTTGTATTTAATTTCCTAGTCTTTCATAAAATTCTTTAACACACTGATTGTTTTAGTGTTTACGCAGATTTTTTGCTTTTTTTCAGGTTATTAATATAGATGGCACAGAAAGAAGGACAATATTAGAAGACAAGTTGCCTCATATTTTTGGGTTTACATTACTTGGGGATTATATCTACTGGACAGACTGGCAGAGGAGGAGTATTGAAAGAGTTCATACCAGCAAGGCTATCAGAGAAATTATCATAGATCAACTTCCTGATCTAATGGGTCTGAAAGCAACAAGAGTCACGGCAGTTTTTGGTATGTTTTACGCACCTTCCCTAGCATTGCTGATTCAATTTTGTTGTGACAATTTTCATCCCTTCAAAATGTTGCTTGATCAGCCTTTTCCATACAGCTCAGTCCTGTACCTCCTCACCAGTCAAGCCCTTTTCCTTCACATCTTCATTTACTTTATCCTCCCACCTCCGACTTTGGTCTCCTCACTTTCTTTTTGTCTGGACTTCTATTACCATCACTCTTTTGCCCACATATTGTTTCTCCCCATCACATGTCCACACCATTTCAACATACTTTCTTGTACTTTCTTAGACATCTCTCCTACTTATGTTGTACCCCTGATTGTGTCATTTCTTATTCTGTCCTTTTTTTTGTTACTCCACGCATCCATCTCAACATTCTCATTTCTGCCACACGTAACTTCTCCGGTGTTGCCTTTTATTACTGCTGGTCTTACCACTCTCTTAAAAACCTTACCTTTGACATTCTTCTTAATTATTTGATTACACAACACTCCTGATATCTTCTTCCAGTTGTTCCATCCACACTGCCCTCTCCATGTATGTTATCTGTGCATCTAGTTTTCCATTCTTGTCTACCACTGGTCTAGATATTTAAATGTATCCACTCTTTTTAGTCTCTTTCCCTCCAGGCTAATGTCTGTATCCCGATCATCATTACACCTCAGATTTTCTGTCGTCTTCCTTATCTTCAACCCTCCTCCATTCTTCCAACTTCTCTCCACTTCCTCCTTTCTGGTGCTACACAATACAACATCATCAGCAAACAGCCTATATCAGGGGGATTGGTTTTTTTATCCCATGACTCAACACATCCATAACCAGATCAAAGATTTTCCCATCTTCTGTGAGCAGTAGTTTGCCATCCTCATTCATTATCTATTTAGATGTTTGCATTTTTCTTAGAAAGTAACTACTGAATTAACCTTCAAATTAAATGAAAATTAATGATACATTTGAGCAGACATTAATTTTGTCTTGTAACAGTGCAAAATTATACCTGTAAGACAATAATTTCAATACATTTTCTTCTCAGGGACTAATCCATGTGCTGACAACAATGGAGGTTGTAGCCACCTGTGTTTCCACAGGCCACAGGGCCCGAAGTGTGCTTGCCCAATGGGTCTTGAACTGCTGAATGACATGAAATCCTGCGTTGTACCTGAAGCCTTTCTTCTCTTCAGCAGCAGAGCAGATATTAGAAGGATTTCTCTGGGCACAAATCATAATGATGTGGCTATTCCCCTCACAGGAGTAAAAGAAGCGTCGGCACTTGATTTTGATGTTTCTGATAACAGAATATATTGGACGGATGTTAGCTTAAAGGTATTTGAGTCATCTTTCTCCCTGTGCCACAACTGTTTAGATGACTTGGCTCACTTTGTAGCATTTTTCAAATATCAGTATGCTAATATTCATATCAACACTCACATGAAATGTACAGTCTTACTTCATTCATGCAAACCATTTGTTCAGTTTTTTTTTTAGATGCAATTCCGAGTTTATCTTGGAGAATAGAGCTGGTACAATTTTGTTCTGGTATACGAATGTAGTGGAATTAGATCTTCTGTTAAGGTGCAAAATATATAAATATATAGACATAGATACAGATATATAGATAAAGATGTACATATAGATGTGTGTGTGTATGTGTATATATATATATATATATATATATATATATATATATAGAAAGAGAGAGAGAGAGACTAGTTTTATTCCTGCGACGTACATTTATTAAATTACTATTAAAAAATGAATCACTATAGAAAAATGTGTGGTGTTTTGACATATATGGAGAGTGGTGCCTCACCTTTGCCATTAAGTATTAATTCTATATGTAAATACTCTAAGCAAGCTCACACATAATTAAATCATATCTGCCATATCAGGTAATACATGTTGGTGCACTGCTTTTTAGTTATGTTTTGCAGCATAAATAAGTTGGTCCTTGCTGCTGCTCTTCCTTTAATCCTGCCACATGAAGCCAGACATGGGAGAAAGGACTTTAGTGCAAGAGGATCCCTGATGTACTCAAAGACTTGCCTAGTGTCTTATTAATATGGGAATACACTTGATGATTAGTGCATCCAGTTCAAATAAGAACATAAGAAATGAGAGGCAAACATTCGGTTCATTATGCTTGTTTGCAATTGTTTAGCCCTAGTTACTTTTTGATGAGTAGGTTTTAAGTTGAAGTTGTAATCATGGGTATAACTAGTAACAGGGTTTTTCAAATAATGATGTGCATGTTGAACGTTTCTGTGCCCACAACATTACCAAGACCACTGGAAATAACTGTTTTACGGTTTCGTCTCCAGATTTTACACTATTATGTTTGAGAAAAAAAAATAATCAAGCTACAAATAGAAAGCATCTAATAGCCTGCTTTCTGTCTTGGGGTATCGTTAAAATGTATCTCAGCTTTCATTAAAATTCATATAGCTGTTTATACTTGATGCAATATGCAGACAGTATTTAAATTTTCTTTAAGTAGATGTAATTGTGTTATAGTTTCAATCAATATTAAAATAAAAATCTAAAAACTATTGTATCATGATAAGCAGATCTATTCTGTCAGTATTTCCAATATCATCAAAGGACTTGTCATACTACCTAATTATCTTCATTTTGCAGACCATAAGCAGAGCATTCATGAATGGTAGCTCAGTGGAGCATGTGATAGAGTTCGGACTCGATTACCCTGAAGGGATGGCTGTTGACTGGATGGGCAAGAATCTTTACTGGGCAGACACGGGAACAAATCGAATTGAAGTAGCACGTCTGGATGGTCAGTATCGACAAGTGTTAGTATGGAAAGACTTGGATAATCCTCGATCACTGGCACTTGATCCAGCTAATGGGTAAATTCTCTTACATTTTGCTTGAGCATGAGTGAAGCCAGCATGTTATATATCTACCCGAATGAGTAATGATGTATCTTTCTTTAATTTTGGGGTCAGAAGAATTATTGGCAATAGCAAACAACTCCTTTAAGCGTTTAACACTACTGAGGCCATAATCCTGTTTCTGCTGCATTTTTTTTAAATGCTTTTTCAGTCCATATTTGGTTATCATATCGCTAGCAACTACACTTATCCAACCATTGAAGACAGGAAAAAATCCTGCCTGCAGCAAACTTTAACAAACATTACTTTCTTTAAAGCATTATTTCTGTAGTTTCAATTTAATTTTGCTTCTACCGGACCTCTTTTGGTAAAATATCTCAGCTAAAACGTTTAGCCTTCTAGGTAGGCTGAGTTGTGTTGTCCATGTTGTAGGTCCTTGTTGAGACTTATTGATAGTTAAACCTTAATTCGTAATGGTTCTTTGAAGATGAATCTTTAATTGCTTTTGTTCCCCACTTCTCTTTCTCTCCTTCCATTTTCCTAGTTACATGTACTGGACCGAATGGGGAGGAAAACCAAAGATAGTAAGAGCGCATATGGACGGTGCCAATAGCACAACATTGGTAGATAAGGTGGGGAGAGCAAATGGCCTCACTATTGACTACACTGATCAAAGAATCTACTGGACAGATCTGGATACGTGCATGATTGAGTCCTCTGACATGCTTGGTAAGAATAATTATGTGGACTTTATTTTTATCAGCACAGAAATCATTTACAGTATTAGTTATTACATTTATTAAAGATAGTCTCTTTGATTATGCTATTGGGTCTTATGCTGTATTGGCTGAGCATCATAAGTAATTTGCTTTCTTAGAATTTTAATTTGAAGTACAAAAACAGAAATCTTTTTGCTGTTAATCTTTTTTTATAGTCCTGGTAAAATGAGCAGATTTTTCAAAGCTTCATTTGCAATGTGTTAGGCACCTACAGTAGGTGTGTGTTAATTCGCCCCAACCCCACTTTTAGAGGATGTTCTTACACAAGACCCATACATTCCCAAAATACAGTATTTCCTTGTGACTGATATTAGACATTTTTGGGGTAATCCAATCATCTATCCATTATCCAACCCGCTATATCCTAACTACAGGGTCACGGGGGGTCTGCTGGAGCCAATCCCAGCCAACACAGGGCGCAAGGCAGGAAACAAACCCCGGGGCCAGCCCACCGCAGGGCACACACCCACACACTAGGGACACTTTAGAATCGCCAATCCACCTAACCTGCATGTCTTTGGACTGTGGGAGGAAACCCACACAGAACATGCAAACTCCTTTTGGGGTAAAATAAAACTATATTATATCATATACAAATATGCATTATTAAGACATAGGTAATTTAATGCTTTTGAGGTAATTTTGGGTCATCTCAATGTACTGTAAGGGAAGAGTACAACATTTTGCATATATAAATGTGTTCTGCAATGTTAAAATACGATGGATGGGAACTTAGCCTGCTTAAATACTCTATGTTGTTGCATGATTCCCTTTGTTTGCTTGTTAATTACTGGTAAATGTTGCATAGATTCATTTTTTCATCAGTTGCTGGCAGAATAATAGAGTATGTTCAAATCTAGAAACATTTGGAAGTTTCATTTCACTCCTTTTTTTTGTCTGATTTTCCTTCCAGGTCAGCAAAGGGAGGTTATAGCCGATGATCTCCCCCATCCATTTGGTCTCACCCAGTATCGAGATTATATTTATTGGACAGACTGGAATCTTCGTAGTATCGAGAGAGCCGACAAGACAAATGGGCAAAACCGCACAGTAATTCAAGGACATCTGGACTATGTTATGGATATTTTGGTTTTCCACTCTTCACGCCAAGATGGCTTAAATGAATGTGCACAGAACAACGGGCAGTGTGCCCATCTGTGTTTGGCTGTACCTCAGGGATATAAGTGTGGATGTGCATCACATTACATTTTGGATTCCGATTTAAAGAATTGTAGCTGTAAGTAACTTACAAGTTCTAGGTCCTATGGTGTGTGCTATTTTTGCAAGTGTCTGAACCTAAATATGATTTGACTTACTTTCAATCACTTGTTCACCTGCCTGTAGGATTAAAAAAAAAAACAAGAATAAAATAAAATGAAACTTAGTTTTCAGCAATAACATCTTCCCAAGTGTTAAGTGATTATTTAGATTGCTGGTATGGAAAATTACTTATAGGCAGGTAGGAATGCAAAACTTGAAAGTATTGTTTTTATTTTGTTTGTATAAGTTTCCCTTTGCTTAAACAGTTTATTGGTCCACTGCTATTCATCATTATCTGAAATGCTTGGAAGCATTCCTTGAGCTGTTCCTCTGCATTCTTAACACTTGTCTGACTAAACTAAGACATTTCATGTGAAAGTCACTTGTCGGCTTCTATCCAGAGTGAGGATGGAAGGCATAATTTCTGAAAAATGAAGAAAGCAGAATCTTATTTGTATCTCTGTATATGCTGCATTATTTTGGATGCTTTGAATAACTGCTTTTGCATTTTATTATTATGTGGAATATCTTTGTCCATATGTGTTTAAATAATAGAGAAATGCCATTTTTGCCTTTCAACATAAATATCTGAAGAGTTTTTGGTGTGAATGTCTAGTACAGAATTATAAAAATGTGTGGTCTTTACTCAGTATGACCCTTTCCTTGCTTTATGACTGGTTTCGTAGACAAGATTACTGTAGGTTCCTTTATAATCTGATTTAAAAATAGCTCACTTCAGCAAGCATGCAGGCTCAGAAAATTAAAATCTGTAACTCTTTGAACTGTATTTCAGCTCCTTCTAGCTTCCTTCTCTTCAGCCAAAAAACTGCTATTAGCCGCATGGTACTGGATGAACAGAGCCCGGATATTATTCTTCCAATTCAAGGACTGCGAAATGTTAAAGCTATAAGTTATGATCCTCTGGATAAACTTATTTACTGGGTGGATGGTCGTCAAAACAACATTAAGAGAGCCAGGGATGATGGCCAGCAGGTAAGAAAACAAAATTTTTTATAATCTCAACGAAAACTAAAATAAACCTGTTCTGTTTGATAAAACAAGTAAATTGTCCTTTCTTGGGCTGCAAGGTATTGTTCTTAAAATTCAATTCTGTGTTTAAAATGGCCAAACTTAACTGTCTCAGGAAATCTGTCAGTCTTTTGTTTTGCAAAATTAAGGGGTATTTTTTTTTTGGCACAAGAAATAGTGCCAAAAATCGAAGTCTCCATACACAGGTTTCCACTATTGTCTTGAGAAAATGCAAACTGGATTTAACCAGGACAGAAAAAGTGGAAAGCCTAGATTCATAAAAAGTGACAAAATGTAAGTCACAAAGTTAAGACTTATTGGTCTGTAATTACTGGAATCCATTTCATCTTTTTGTGGATTGGAGACCGTTTGCTTCCTTCTAGGTTCCTGCTTTCCAGAAGCCATTGTGGTAAAATGATCAGGTTGATGTGTAATGAATGCTGTTGCCGTTTGTGCACAGGCCTTGCTTAAATTATTATTTTTTTTAGTATGTGTATTTTTTATAGGCCACGTGTTTGGGGAGATCATGATAGTCAGCTGGATGGACAGAAATATGTTGATGATTTTGGGGAACTACATCTGTTTGGCACCAAAATATTAATCTTGTGATGCTCAATTCCTTCCTTTTATATTTCAAGTTACTACTTTTAGTATTACCAATTATCTGTTTTATAGTCCAAAAACAAAACATTAAGGTTGATTCATGGACAATAAATTAAGACTATCCAGTAGTTACACCCCTTGGAATTTCAATAATGAATTGCTGGAACATTTAACCAAGTGCACTTTAAGGAGAAGAGCATGTGTGGTTTAAAATGTGGCAAGTGCTTTTTCCATTAGTGAAACTTGAATTCCCCCTGGAGACTTGCCTACAGATGTCACCTTTATCAAAACATCCGTCTTTGTATGAGTTGAAGAATGGTGCCATTTTTGGTTAATTTGTTTGCAGTTAATTAATCATGATCTCATTTGTTATAAGGCGCTAAGTTGCTGGCTGTTCATAGCTAATAAAAGCTTTGCAGAACTCTGTACCACATGAAATAAACTGACAACATTGCAAGTCTGTTAATCTTAAAGTCATCACCTTTTCTAAACTCAGTCATTGTTTTCTATACATCTGTTGCCTGTTGTATGTACTTCACAGATGCACTTGATAAGGTGATGATGTGGAGTGGACTTAAATCCCAAAGTTCAACCATAGCTTAAAGTTTAATCCTAAACAAAACCACTTTAGTTGCCTGTACTTTGTGGAAAAACCTTTAGGAAGACAGAAATAGTTTGATCAATTACATTTCTATTCAGTCACCGATGAGTACATGGATTCTACGTTGCAAGGCAGAACAGCTTCTTACTTTTCAGTCATCTTATTTTTATATTTTCGTATCTTCCTCCCTGGCCTTTAGAAGGCTGAGTGGTGGCTCTGAGGCTAGGGAGCTGCATTGGCAATCGGAAGGTTGCCGATTCGAATCCCGTAAATGCCAAAAGGGACTCTGCTCTGTTGGGCCCTTGAGCAAGGCCCTTAACCTGCAATTGCTGAGTGCTTTGAGTAGTGAGAAAAGCACTATATAAATGTAAAGAATTATTATTAATTATTATTACTTCTTAAACAGCATAATATTGTTTTTCTAAACATCTCATCTCATCTAGCAGAAAATCTGTTTCTTTTTTTTGTGTATGTGTCCTAATAGATGCATTCCTAAAAAAGGAAATTGTCCTAAATCACTTTACTGCACCATCTTATGATAGACACCTGTATGACTAACCTGCCTTTAGAGCAAACGGCTTTTAACCCTTTGTAGCTTGCAAGTAGTTTATTTTTCTTTCACAATTTCAACTATAAATATATTTGTAAACCGCTGTAATGTGTTCCAAATTTAATTCATTTCGATTTAAAGGGGTAATACAGCATCATCACACTAGCTAAATCTAATTCAGAGGCGCCAGAACAAAAGGGTGCCAGTCCAATGATCGACTTGTGCACATGCTCAAAACCTCTAGAGAGAATCACTAGTCATCCTAAGCAACATATGTTTGGGAATGTGGAAGAAACATTATTATAACTCCCTCTGAGGCTAGGGATCTGAAGCAGCAGTCGGAAGGTAAGGTAAGAGCAAGACCCTTAATCTGCAATTGCTCTGTCCCGGGTATGACATCAATCTGCATACTGGGCAAAGTTGTGCGTTGGTGGCAGGATTGGCACTCCAGCCACTGTATATAAAAAAAAAACCTCACACTGTTCAGGGTGGTGCTGAAGTGTCTCCTGTTGTACGGCTGCACTTGGATCCCAATCTGGGTAGTTCGTCATATGGTAGGTGTGGCAGTGCACTGCTTCCAACCCCTACCCTACTGGCTTGTATCACAGCTCCAGTTGATTCAGAACTCAGCTGCAAGTGTCCTTACACAAACTAGCAACAGCGAGCACATAAACATCCAGCTTCACCTTCACTGGCGCTCTGACTTGCACGATTGAATATAAAATTCTAGTAATAAGCTACAAGAATTTAAATTTCATTGTACCAGACTACATCAGTGACCTTCTCCATTGCTGTGCTCTTGTTCATCCACTAAGGTCCACTGATTGTGGCAGTCTTGCTGTGCCCCACACTAACCTAGACTCTGTGGGTGACAGGGCCTTCAGCTCTATAGCCCAAACTTTAGAACAATCTCCCTAAATTAATCACATCAGCTGACAATTCATTTTTAATAAAAAAAAAAAACAACGTAAAATGTATCTGTTCAGGAAGGCGTTTAACTTAACCTAATGTTCTGCACCTTCTTTTAGTTTACCTCCCAGCCCAGATCCTTAGAATAATTTGTGCATGTTATATATATATGATTTGTTCAGACTTTTAGTGTTCAATTTACTATTTTACTTTGGTTTATTGTCATTTTATTCTATTTAATGCTTCATATACCCCCTACTTATCCGTTTTAATGTTATGTGCAGAAAATATTTGTATCCAATGTTATGTATACCCTGATGTTCTTTCTGAAACTCTGTGAAATGCCTTGAGCATGGGAAAGGTGCTATATAAATAAATTTTATTTTTATTTTATTATCAGTTTACGGAGAAGAAAAAACCAAACAGACTTTTAGGACTCATTTGTACTTCACATCCAGGACACGTATGTGCATGCATCATGGCTGCCACATGTTCCCAGCGATCATTTGACGCGTCCTCAGAGCAGGTCCTCAGAAATTAACACGATGTGTGCGCGAGTTGCAGTACCAGCAAAAAGTCTGGGGGTGCAGTGTGATAAAAGTTGGAATGTGACGTCAGAGTCTCTGTTTACTATCTACATGTGACAGAAAGCCGCTGTGTGGGATCGATGTGTGCACTTTGATGTCTGATGAATGGTTCAATGTGGTGAAGCAAAATGCCAATTTACAGATGCATTTATTGTCTCTTTATATTTAAGCGTTGCATATTCCCGATCATAATGACACAATACGTTTTAAAAGTCTCGCATACCATCTTTTGTGCTGTCATTTTTTTTTTTTGCAACTTCACAACAGCAACATAATGTATAGCCACAGAGGGAAAAAAAAATAAGGACATGGTGAAAAGGTGTATTTTGAGATTAAAGTGGAAATTTCGGCTTTAATCTTGAAATGTCCACTTTAACCTCTAAGTTTAGTTTATCATTAAAGCAGGCTATTGTAAACGTCATCCATTTTTTAATCGTTATGAGCTTCTGGGATTTCCTCCTGACCTGACGGCAGCAGCAATAGATCACCACACAGAATACATTAAATGTATGATATTCCAACTCTCTGCAAATGTGGAATATTTAAATTTATACTTGACATCGTTTTCATGATTAAATGCATTAAAGTATGTATGTTACATTTTACAGATAAATCGTAAATTTAGTTTAAATAATGAATACTGGTAATAATTACACACATGGGGGTGACACAGTGGCGGAGCAGTAGCGGTGCTGTCTCGCAGGGATTCACATCGCTAGTGTTCCCTGCCTGGAGTCTGCATGTTTTCCTGCTGGGTTTCCACACTGTGCTCCGGTTTCCTTCCAAAGATATGCACATTTGGTGACACTAAAATGACGCCAGTGTGTATGTGTGTGCTTGTATTCACCTTACGATGAGCTGATGCCCTGTTTAGGGTTTGCTTTTGCCTTGTGCTCAATGCTAGCTGGAATGGACACATCCCTGGATTGATGGATTTAATCATTAAACATCCTTTTCAGAGACTAGGGGGCTCCACCCCCTGCTCGCTTCGCTCGCCCACCCCCGTGTTTGGTTTACTAGATATACAATTTAAAGAGATTATTTTCATGGGAATTGTTACATGTGCATTATTTTCACTTTTACTTTTAAAAACTTTTGTAAAAACAATACTTGTCCTTTATTTCCTGCCCCGGGTGTGGTTACATCTGTTTCTCGTAGGACGTATAATGCTGCTCATGTTCTGGGGGGGGGGTCGGCTTCTGAATGCACGCTAAGGAGATGCCGTTGGATCATCTGCTGTCTTACTGCTGCTGGCGAGCTGTCTGTTCTGCTTGTCGCATGTCGTTGTTTTAAGAGCTGGAAGCAACTTAGTGTCTCTCATGGGACTTCAAATTGTCTTCTGAGAAGATCACGTCTCGTCTCACTAGTCTGCCTCCCCAAGATTTTTTTTTTTATAATGGAGAGATATTGCGGCAAGGTGTCATCGGAATTTAATAGGTGTTCCAGGCAATTCACAACACAGCGAAGCCGAACCTGTTCTCACTGTGATATCTCGCACTGCCACCTGGTGGATTCTTCCAGATTTACGTAAAATATACGTGCAAGTATAAACCGCAAAATGCTTGCGTAGCAGGAGTGTCCACTGCAGCATGCGTCACATTGCGGGAATTATAAACCCAGCCTTAAACTTAACATGGACAACATCCAGCCATAGAAATTGATCTATGAGACAGCATTACAAGTCAAATATGGTAGTGATAACCATAAGACTATTTCATAACACACTGCTAAATACAAATCCAAGGATGTTTTGCTTAAGCTCTGAAACGCTTTAATGAGATTGAATTTTGAGCATTGGATAACATTTTTGGAGCGAGCACTACAAAAAATATGCATCAGTAAGCATGAATTAAAGGAGTTGTCCTGCTTTTACAGGCTAATGAACGTAAACCTCTTTAGTGCGGTAAGGCCACTTGGATGCCCGGTCCAGGATTTATTAAAAGTGGACAACAGAAATGAGAAAGGAGCATTTCTTCTAAACCATCATAAGAATGTCGAGTGAACAGTAGATTCATGTATCTGAAACAAATATTCAAGCACTTTTAAGAAACTGATTGGTTTTTATCAGTATGCTGCTACTGGAGTATGTGAATTTCCCCTTGGGATTAATAAAGTATCTATCTATCTATGAAGAAGATACTGGATAACATTGTTATGTACAGAATGCGGTCATGTCATTTGTAAAATTGCTGTTTAATTTTCTTCTATTCTTGTGTAGTTTTTAAAATATTTAATCATTTTTGTTTTCTCTTTTAGCTATCTTCTGTAGTCTCTGCATCAAACCAGGTTCAGAATACTGAAAAGCAGCCTCATGACCTGAGCATCGATATTTTCAGTCGCACTGTGTACTGGACATGTGAGGCCACGAACACAATTAATGTTCATAGACTGGATGGGAATGTCATTGGTGTAGTGCTTCGTAGAGAACATGACCGTCCACGAGCAATTGTGTTGAATGCTGAAAGAGGGTAAGAAGGAATTGTCTTTTACACTTTTTCGGTTGATAAGGAAATGGTCATTGTGGGTTTTTTTTTGCTTGCTTATAAATTCTAAAATTACAGTCATATTCAATTTCATTGTCACTAGTGTGATTTTTTTTTTTTTTTTCCAAAATTTTTCTTCCAATGTGGAGTCTGGTGACTTAATGAACAAATATCCAAAACACTCTTTTCTTTAGTTGTCAGTGTTTAAGGAGAGACTCCTTCATGTTCCTTCCAAACATTTTTTACAATTTATTAACGGGTTGGTCTCTCAGCCATGTGTTTAACAGATGAGAAACTGTGAGTTTTACCCACTAGTGATACATTGTGGTTCTGGTTTATTTGCCTTCTCTCTAATTCTTTACTTTTTTTGTTTTTACCCAGCTATCATGGTTATTTGTAGGGTATTATTTGTAACTTTAGTGGATCTTGTTGGGTGTGTCTCCAGCAACCTTTGGCACACTTAAGTAGGCAAATAAAAAAAAAAAAAAGTCAGCTTTGCATTTACACAATTTTTTTAAAATAAATTCAGCAGTAGCCATGTTGTAATCTTTCTTGCCCAGTTAAGGTAGAGAAAACAAATTCCACCTTTGATTGCTTTAGTCTTTTTGCATTTTGAACATTTTATTAAAATCATTTTAAAGTTGCTTGCGGTCTAGTTATAATGTATCTTACAACATGTCCAATCAAACATGGAAACTCGGCCATTGCAAACCCTGACACATAACAGCTTTTCGCATTGTGTTCAATGAAGGTGAAAAGCATTTGTAATGATGTGAATAGTAAGAAGAATGATCTGCAAAGGAGTTAAAAATAATACATTTAAAAAAGAATTGTTGCTGTATATTTTAACTAAGTAATGTTAAAACATTCTACAGTATTTATTTATCTGGCTTCCAGTTTGTGTATCATAGCATACATATAAGCCCATTGTGAAGCACACACTTGTTAGCTCACTTTCATCCTGTCATCCTGGTAAGAATGTTGAACAACACATAAAATTTCACGCTGAAGCTATCTAAATAAAAGTTTATATTCAGTCATTTATCATCTGCAGGGGTTGTGTTCTTGAAAGAAACAGCAGAAACTACAGCTACTGAAGCATTGATCCTATGAATTAAATGGGGTTAGGTTTTCAGCAGACCACATTGACTATACTATACTGCCAAAAGTATTGGGATGCCCCTCCAAATCATTGAACTCAGGTGTTCCAATCACTTTGATGGCCGCAGGTGTATAAACTCAAGCACCTATGCACGTAATCTGCTTCTACAAACATTTATGAAAGAATCGGTTGCTTTCAGGAGCTCGGTGAATTTAAGCCTGGTACTGTGGTAGGATGCCAACTGTGCCATAAGTCCATTTGTGAAGATTTCTTGCTTCTAAATATTCCAAGGTCAACTGTTAGTGGTATTATAATAAAGTGGAAGCGATTGGGAACAGCAGCAACTCAGCCACGAAGTGGTAGGCCACGTAAAATCACAGATCGGGGACATCTCACGCTGAAGTGCACAGTGTGTGGAAGTCGCTAACTTTCTGCAGAGTCAATAGCTGCAGACCTCCAAAACCTCTACAACAGTGTGCAGAGAGCTTCATGGAATGGGTTTTCATGGCTGAGCAGCTGCATCCAAGCCTTACATCACCAAGTGCAATGCAAAACGTTGGACTCTTAGAGCAGTGGAGACGTGTCCTGGAGTGATGAATCACGCAATCTGATGGACAAGTCTGGGTTTGGCAGTTGCCAGGAGAAAGGCACTTGTCTGACTGCATTGTGCCAAGTGTATGGTTTGGTGGAGGGGGCGATTATGGTGTGGGGTTGTCTTTCAGGGATTGAGCCTGGCCCCTTAGTTCCAGTGAAAGGAACTCTTAATGCTTCAGCATACAAAGCCATTTTGGACAATTTCACGCTCCCAGTTTTGTGGGAAGAGTTTGAGGATGGCAACATGACTATGCACCAGTGCACAAAGCAAGGTCTATAAAGAAATGGATGAGCGAATTTGGTGTGGAGGAACTTGACTGGCCTGCACAGAGACCTGAACTCAACCCGACAGAACACCTTTGGGATGAATTCGAGCAGAGACTGAGAGAGAGCCAGGCCTTCTCGTCCAACACCAGTGCCTGACCTCACAAATGCTCTCCTGGAAGAATGGTCAAAAACTCCCATAAACACACACCTAAACCTTGTGGGGAAAACCTTCCTAGAAGAGTTGAAGCTGTTATAGCTGCAAAGGGTGGGCCAACTCCATATTAAAGCATATGTATTAACAGTGGGATGTCATTAAAGTTTGTGTGTGTGCACTCTACTGTTATGGATATACCAGACACCACAATGTACCCGATTCACATGGAGGTTACACCTTGCCTGATGAAGGGGCCTTAGCTGCCTCGAAAGCTTGTATTTGTAATCTATTTAGTTAGCCAATAAAAGGTGTTATTTCACCCTAGTTTCTCCTTTATCAATCTATGGCTGACACGGTCCAACACTCTACAGCTATGTGTGTTTGTAAAGGCATGCATCCCAATACTTTTGGCAATATAGTGTATATACTTGCTATGCACTACTTATAACATAATTTTGTGTTCTGAAAATGAACTTAAGAGCGCTTGGCAAAACACTTTTATTAACACTTTGCTGCCATTGTTGAAATTTAATAAATGAATCTAAAACTGCATAAAATGCAGAGAACACATGAAATATTATCAGATCATTTGAGACTTGTTAATACAGCAAAAGCTGTGAGAACAAGACTTCAGCTTCCCTTAGTGGAGCCTTGGACAATTTTGTTTTTCTACTTGTGTATTACCACAAGTGGATCGCTACATTTGTCACACTTTTGTAGAAGTGGATAAGTAAATCTGTGTAAAGAGAGGATTTACTGTATCTTGTCTCCTGTCTTTAAAAAATTGCACTTTTACATGCTCTTGGACCCACGTTTATAGCTGTAATGCTAATGACTACCTTTACGTGGTTGGGCAGTGGATGAGTGAAAATAATGATACATCGATGTCCATGTCCAGAAACGTCCAAAAATGTCAAATTTTGCATTTATACGTGTTATTTCTGTTTATCCTCAGGCTTCTTGGCTGTATTAGTTAAGGTTAAGTTCTATAGATTTCATTTTTCCATTTTAATGCATATTCCTCCTAAATTGAGTTTTCTGTATATTTTAAAATGTGCACTGCCTTCATCTATGAAATGAAGTGTTTACTTTCTAATATCGAATCTGTTAATAGTACATTACACATAGTTTTGGAATTTAAAAATATGACATTTTTGAATTGCCAGGTACATGTACTTCACTAACATGCAAGAAAGATCTCCTAAAATTGAACGAGCTTCAATGGATGGGACAGAAAGGGAGGTTCTCTTTACCACTGGATTGATCAGACCTGTTGCTCTTGCAATTGACAACAAGATTGGAAAACTGTTTTGGGTTGATGCAGATCTTAAACGCATTGAAAGCAGCGACTTGTCTGGTAAGTTGATTTCTTTATAATTTACCACATTCTGCTTGGTGGTCCTGTTGCCTTGAAGAACTTTCTTGGCTTACCTTCCAGGGGAACATTCCAGGGCAAAAAAAAATCCACTTATCAAGTCATTCTGGAGAAAATATGTCCGTCTTAGAATTGATTTAGTGATATGACAGGAGAGGGAGAAAAAAATGAAATCCGTTCTCCAGTAATTGTGTGTTTTTCTTAGTATCGCCTAGCTATTAAGTTGTGGAACTGTAATAATAAAAGGTCATGGGTTTGATCTTTGGCACTGGTTTACTGTATAACACAGACTGACTCAAATTACCTGCCAGGCTTCCTGTTTTACAACTATGGATTCGTGTGCACTTGAGTGATTTTGAAAAGTGTGCTCTTAAAATTCTGCAGAGACATCAAGAGTATCAAGGTTTGCTGAATTAGGTTTACAAGATCTCTCCAACTAAACCTTAGCAGCATATCACCACTGCAGTTTATAATGAATGTGGGGTTTGTTTAAATCTACCAGTTGAACAGACGCTTTGTGCAGTACTGCCAAATACAAAGTAAGATCTTTAATGGCTTTTTAGATTAGGTCAACTTTATTAATTACAAGGGGACATTCAAATGCATACACCAACAGAAACATAAAAAGCAAGAATACAGACTCACAGGGCAGACACCAATCAATCAAAATAAAATTAACGAATACATTAGGTAGAAGCATTGAATTGCCTAAAAACATTGGGCAGAAAAGACACCGGGGCACTTTTTAGCATACCATGGTAGAAGGAGCCTGTGGTTAAAAGTGCTTCCTGGAGGGGATTTTTCATGACGTCATCTGATTTTGCCATCATTCTCTTTCCACAACACCTTCCAGTGTGTCTAGGGTTGTCCCTGTGATGAATCAGGTTTTCATGATACGTTTGTTCAGGCCTTGTGCTGCTTTTGTGCTCCGGTCGCTTCCCCAGGAGACTGCAGTGTAAAACATCACACTGGCTTCTGTGGACTGGTACAACATTTCCAGCAGCTTGCAGCATACATCAAAAGACCTCAGTCTTTTATTGCCTTTCTTTGCTTTGATATTGATGATTACTTAGCATAATACTACATTTCATCTTGATTTTTCTTTTTTCTGTAGGTGCTAACAGAATTACACTTCAGGATTCTAACATTCTCCAACCGATGGGGTTAACAGTCCTTGGCGAGTATCTTTACTGGATTGACAGGCAGCAGCAGATGATTGAATGTGTTAATAAAGCAAATGGTGATAAAAGGACAAGAATACAAGCAAGAATCGTTCATTTGACTGGTATTCATGCTGTGGAGGAAATTGATACCGTTGAATTTTGTAAGTTTAAACTAGCATTGCATGATGATTTAAATTTGTAGAACGGGCAGCTGTTTCCGACTCTCTGCTATCATACACAGGTTTATGAATTAATCTTAATGTTTACTAGGAAAGACACTGTCTTAAAGAGATACTGGAGAGTTCATTTTAACATGGACTGAGCATCTTAGGGGCCTGGGCCTTCTAAACCTGTACCTGAATTACTGGCAACAATAAGAAGAGATAAATTGGGCTGTTTGAATAAGACAGAAGAGGAAAAATTTTTCTTTCATATGAGCACTGAAACATTTGAAACCAAGATATGCTTATTCATTTTAAAGATGATTTCATCCCACATTCCATTCATTGGGATTTGTGATACTGAACTGGCATTCTTTAATGCAATTAGGTTGACATTATTACTTATATGTATTAATATTCATAAAAGATAATGCACTTGGAATGTTTAGTTATGTCTCATCTTTCTTTACACATCTCAAAATTTGTTAAAATATATTAAAATAGATTTAAATTTTTTAGTAGCTTAAAAATTTGAAAATAGGACACATGCAAAAATCTTTTTTGGGGAAAGGAAAGTGTCTGTCGTATAAGCATCTTTCACACTCTTCCAGGTCCTAATTTGTGTAATTTATTTTTTGTAAATCAAGAAAGTATTGTGTGTTGCTTTCCAAATTTTCTTTCAAACAAATGTGAAAGTTTTGCCTAAAACAGATTGCAGCTTGCATGCATTTTCTCACGATTTATCGTTTCTCTTTGTCTCAAAGTATCACACCCATGTTCCCATGATAATGGAGGCTGCTCTCACATCTGCATTGCAAAAGGAGATGGAACCCCTCATTGCTCCTGTCCTGATCATCTGGTATTGTTACAGAATCTCCTAACCTGTGGAGGTAACTTTCTTTAACTAACAATTTGTTTTTTGTTTTTTTTTTAATTTCAAGAATTTTCTTTGAATCATATGAGAAGAAAGAATGTTTTAAAGCAGTGGTTCCCAAACTCTGTCCTGGGAATCCACTGTGGCTGTAGGTTTTTTGTTATCACCAAATTCATAATCTATGACAATAATTTAATTTGCTGTTCTTTTTTTCTCTTCTTCTGCTTTGAGAAAAGCACAACAGTATGATTTTTACATTTGTGACATTTTGAAATATTTGTTTTTGTTATGGCTTTAAATGCTTAGCACTCTTTTGTTATTTTTTGTTATTTTGTTTTTCTATATAGTTTGCTTATTTCACTGTATCTGAATAATTAAAAACAAGCAGAGTTAACATGCCTGGCAAACACTGAATAATGAAAGGGTGCAACTACTTCAACATTAAACCCACTAATTAGTACATGATGGATTAAATAACCAGAACAACTGGAAAAGCAGAATAAAAATCATGATGAAAATATTGTTAAAAAGTAAAAAATAAAAAAAACTACATTTTCCCCATATAACTACTTAGTACATTTTAATAAAAAAAAGTACCAAGCTTGGTTTCGTAAATTTTATGTTGACGCCAAAACACAAAAAATCTGAATAATCAGGTTAGGAGTTTAATTGAAAACAGAAGTTGGTTAGAAGAAAAACCTGTGGCCACAGTGGGCTTCCAGGAGTGAGTTTGTGGATCACTGTTTTAAAGATTACCCAGCTGAAAAGCTAATAGGAATCCTTCCTTCCAAGTCATTTTGGATGTGATTATTTTAGGTACTTGTGACACAGAGAGTTAAACTGCAACTTGAATTTTTAAAATGTAGTCTTTTAAGGTATACCATATTTATGCACAATGAAAAAGGTATCCATTCAGTGTCTCACGAGTTGAGTACCCCCAAAAAAGAGGTCAAACCACTAATATATATTGTATTGCTGTTCAGTATAAAGGATTATGCTCTGAATAAGTAGGGTTTAAAAATGGAAGGATGAATATTTCACATTACTGATACTTTAACTAAGCAAAACATTTAAGTAATGTAACAACCCCAATTCCAAAAAATTTTGGGACAGTGCCAGAAGGGGCTTCAGCTGCCCCGAAAGTGTGCATATTGTAATCTATCCAGTTATCCAATAAAAGGTGTCATTTTGGTTGACTTCTTATTGCATCCATAATGGCTAACACGCTACAACATCCAACTAGCACTGGGGAACTATGAAAAATGGCAATAAAAATGGAGTGATTTGGAAATTCTTTAATCTGTACTACATTGAAAACATTAAAGTAACACAATATTTGATGTTTTACCCTTTGAAACAATTTGTTTTTAAATATGCAGTCATGTCAAGTCAGACTGCAGCATACTTCAAAAAATGAAGGACAGTCGCTCATTTACCATGGTGTCATAGCACTGTTTCTTTTAATAACACTTCATATGTATTTGGGTACTAAAGGTACAAGTTGGTTAAGTTTGGCAAGCAAAATCTTTCCCAATTCATCCATTCAGGTCTTCAGCTGTGCAATTTTACAGGCCCTCAGCCGACATATTTTGCGCTTCATAATGTGTCACACTTTCTCAGTGTTAGGTTACTACTTCAGGCAAGCTTACCTCGCACTGTATTCTCTGCTTGTGCAGCCATGCACTTGTAATCCAGGCAGAATGTTGTTTGACGTTGTCCTGTATAGTGCAGAGACATCCCTGGAAGAAATGTCTGAATGGCAGCATATGTCGCTCTAATACTTGTACATATTGTATGGCATTAATGGAGTCTTCGCAGATGTTAAAGTTACTAATGCCGTGGGCACTAACACACTCCAGTACCATGACAGATACAGGCATTTGGACCTGATGTCGATAACAGCTTGAATGTTCTTTTTCCCCCATTTTGTTTCAATCCCCCAACCCACCCTAGACCAAAAAAAAAAAAAAACCTCTTTGAAATGTTGACTGGTTGGACTACATAACACAATTCATCTGCTTACCAGAGAAGACTGCGACTGAGCCCAGAGAAGACAGTGGCTTTTGTGGACAATGTGGATGTATGGCTTGTGCTTTGCATAATAGTCTTCACTTACATTTGTGGGTGCTGCTGCAAAAGGTTGTTGACTGACTAAAGTTTTACACAAAAATATTCTTTTTCTTTTCTAATAGAACCACCAACTTGTTCACCCGAGCATTTTACTTGTGCCACTGGTGAAATTGACTGTATTCCAATGGCCTGGCGCTGTGACGGAACAGCAGAATGTGAAGATAACAGCGATGAGGCCAACTGTCCGGTGTGCTCAGCCACGCAATTCCAGTGTGCGAAAGGCCAGTGTATTGAGTTAAGTTTGAGGTGTAATGGTGAAATTGACTGCCAGGATAAGTCTGACGAGCAGGACTGCATTGGGGGTACGTCTACTACACGTTGAATTCTTCCATATTAGTTACAACTATTGTGTTTGTAGTTATTTTAGAAATTGTCTTGGGGGATATCACTGAACACGTTTTAATTTGTTCAGCAAAGTTTAAAATTTTTTTTTAAACTAAGACATTTTTATGCATGTTTGCTTCTATTGAGGCTGGAAATTCCCAGCTTTTAAAAGTGTCTGGTGCTGAAATTGTGGTGTGTTGTTTTTTTTAAAACAGTAGAATTAGTTTTGACTGGATGTGCTTGTGGGGCACTTGTTTTTAATCAAGCATGACTTTTAACAATTTAAATATGGTTTTGTTTTTTCCTGCAAAGGCTTTTAGTAAGTAGTTTCATTCTTTGCACAAAGTGAGTCTTTGTATGATTGACTATACTTGCACTAAATAGTTTTTATGCTCATGTTGCAGTAGAATGTCATCCAAACCAGTTCCGTTGTGGCACAACACAGTGCATCTTGTCGAAACAGCAGTGTGATTCCTTCCCAGACTGTAGTGATGGCTCTGATGAGTTTTTCTGTGGTAAGCATTTCTCTTTCTCTACCTCAGTCCCAGGTCCCTGCTCTCTTTAGTGGCTAAGATCTTGAACCACAAGTCCACAATTTGCAGGTTTAGTCACTGTTGTTGACTTCCATAGTTAACCTTATTCTTAAAAAGTGCTGTATAAAAAGTATGTTTATATGTATAGCAATATGAAATTGGTAATTATGACTCACAGTAAATTTACAGTAAACACATATTGCAGGTCTTTTTTTTTTTGGACTTTTACAAACCGGTTTGTGTTTGTTTTGGTAAGCACGGTTATCTGGATTTAAGTAAACTTTGTATTATTAGTTCTGCTAAATTCTTGGCATTAGCACAACTCTATGTTGATTGTTTCTTAAGACTAGCTTAGTGCTTGAATCTTTTTATTTTACTGTATGTTTTTTCATTTAACATCCAGTGCTCACAAGCAGGCCAGTCTCTAAAGCGAGCAAAATCCGGTGTGCAGTACTAATACAAAATAGAATATTATTAAACTTTTGTTATGTTTTTAAATATGCATGTCATGATTTACATAACGGACCACAGGCCTCCACCAACCCCAATCAAAAAAAATAAGTCGCCTTATAATTTATCATGTTGTCTGTGACCTTTTAAATAATGTGCAGCTGCTCTGTTTAAATCTTCCCAAACCTGTTGTTTTTTTTATTTTCTGGTTGCATTGTTTCATTGTTTTCCTCTCAGACTACCTTGTGCCTTCTCCAGATGGACCACAGACTCACAGCAGTGCTATTGGACCAGTTATTGGCATCATTCTGTCGCTGTTTGTCATGGGTGGAATGTATTTTGTCTGCCAGAGAGTGGTGTGTCGTCGATACAAGGGGCCCAATGGACCTTTTCCTCATGAATATATTAGTGGCACTCCTCATGTGCCTCTTAATTTTATAGCCTCTGGCAGCTCTCAGCATGGTACATTCACTGGTAAGACATTAAACAATTTTTTAAAGGATTATTTTTTTTAAAAAAAGGCATTTCTAGCATTAAATGTTAGAAAGGAATATTGATGGCCAAATTTAAGCACATGCAAGTATCACTAATTATCTGTGTCCAGTGGTAGGTTATTTATTTAGTTTTTCTTGTTTTATTCAGCAGTACAGTGGACCTTTTGTAGCAATCATTCAGTATGCAGCGTTCAAAAAAAGAGAATGAAAAACCTTCAGAAATCTTAAAGGGGGGATTTAGTGAGCCTTATTTAAAAGGCCATATTGAGCTGAGGTTTCATTCATCAGTTAGTCCGCTTGGAGCTTATAGTGGAACCTCTTCCTTAATTTTTGTTTATCTGTTCCCGCTTTTCAAGAAACCTGTCATGGTGATTTTTTTCACATCATTGCAGGTGTGCATTAGTGTTTTAAGATCACTAGAATGTACTGTAATTATTCTACTCTGTTTTGACCAGATTATTTGTAAAAAGGCAGATCACTTGTGATGAATTGGCACATACCAAGTACAAAACACGGAGAGATGCACTGTCATACATTATCATTTAAACTGTGGCTTACTCATAAGGTTTCTAATAACCTTTTAGTAAGAATTAATCTGGCTGAAATTGAAGAGACTTAAAGGTGTGACCACAACAAGATAGAAAAGATGTCTGCAAATACTTAGCACAAAAAAAATCACACCATTCATTGATTGATTGGAATCTTGTGGGAAATCTGCAACAACTGTAACTTTTTAAGATCAACTTTATCCTTTCCATCTTCAAGTGTCCAACTTTTAGGATAATAAAAAAACAATAAAAAGGTTATAGGCAACTCTGCAAAAATAGTAGCAGATTAATGTAGGATCTTGTAATGAAAGAAACAGATAGTCCTGAGACAGGCATGTCTGTCAAAATTGTGATGGACAAAGGTAACACCTGAAAGGAAAATCATTAGAACCTACAACAGAAGAATAAATTGGTACTATGATAACAATAATTGAGCCTATCTAACATTTTCTGGTAACATTTATTATTCCCTGATTCAAACAGTATTTTTGGAATTATACAAGTTTCAAAAATATAAAAAGTGGTTTGGTTAAGCCAATGTCACATTACATGACCTCTATTCGGAGGGGATACCAAACTTGACCACTGTAGATATGCTGATCTTGTCGCCTGGGTTTGTCAATTTACATGACGACTTATCACTGGAGAGACTATGTGACAAGATAGAGTGGACTTTGAACTTCAGATCCCAAGGTTGTGGGTTCAAATCTCGCCATGGACACTTTGTGACCATGAGCAAGTCACTTTACCTGCCAGGGCTTCAGTTGGGAAAACAAAGAAATATAACATTTCAGATAGAATCTGTTACATTTCTAAGTTTCTTTGGATGACAGGCATTAGCTAAATCAGTAAAATAATAATGACTATGTGACAACTCTCCAGCACAGCTTCACATTTCCAAAGTGTCACATGCTCACCCTTTTCTTCTGACACCCAATAACGTGCTGTGTAAAGGATTTACAAGCATGGCAGGTTCAGCTACAATCCCTCCTCCTTACCTCCACCCCCACCCCCTTTCTCTCTTGGTACATAAAACAAGCCTATTCTCTTTTGGTAAGGTTCAAAACACAGTTGTATTTCTTATTCCTCGTCACTCTGTTATATGCATTGTACTTCCAAATGAGTGTTCATTGGTTATCAGGTCTCATTCCCACTCTTACAACTTGCTGGGTGAGTGGTGCTAAATGACTGACAGCCAGAGAACTGCACCGTGACTGCCTTTGACTTGCTAAGATGATGTAAACGAGGTATATATCTCACTAGAGATATCGTGTAATGTGACATGGCATGTATGTGTTTTATCGACAGTTAATGGAAAAAAATGTATTAAGAATTGCAAAAAAAAATAGTATGTACATTAAAATAAGTGTGCCAATTTTTGAGTGTTTGAGCTCCTAACTTAAGTAATTCAGTTCACTTACAGATTTTAACAAGTTTATAGTTAGTTAATAATTTGATATACATTTGTAATTATAATGCGACTTTAACCTTTTTTTGTTGCTCTCTCCTGGTAATAAATTGCAGCCATAGTTAAGATATGTGGAGCTTGCCTTTCCTTAGAAATCTGATAGTACTTGTTTTGAAAAGTTTGCAGTCAGGTTTAGAAATGGCTGGAGTATAAAAAAAAAAATACTAGGCCTTGTCATTAATTGTCAATTGTCTATTAATTAATTGTCTATTAATTGATTACTCTGTTTTTCTTTCCATATATTTAGGCATCTCCTGTGGAAAATCAATGATGAGTTCCATGAGTTTGATGGGTGGTAGTGGCAGTGGAGCCCCATTGTATGACAGAAATCATGTGACAGGAGCGTCCTCTAGTAGCTCCTCTTGTACGAAGGGGACGTTCTATCCACAGGTATGGTGGTGGAATAAGGCAGCCTTGGTTTTTGAAATTCTGTTTTAGTTCTCATTTGTTTGTATAGTTAAAAGAAAACAAATATAACATTGTATTTTTATGCTTTTGTTGAGCCAGTACTGAGAAAAATCTGCATGACATCATCTAACATTCCTTGCAGTTGTTTCATGGTACAGTACTTTCACAGTAAACCTCTGAGTTTTTACTTCAGGTGTTCTATATCTGAGCAAATGTAAATATGCATCACAGTTGGAAACACATCCACTTCAACCACACACTTGGAGCTGAAAAAGGATGCGTCTCCTGTTAAGCACCTTGACTCCAAAAAGGTGGCCATTGAATCATTTTTTCCAGTGCAGGTTTGGGTGGTTAAGGAGCCTGCCTCCTCTGCTATAATAGAGATGTCAGACAGATTTCATGGTTGATCCCTTAAGGTGCATCTTTGTTTTTAATGACTTTCTTGACAAAGAGTGAATTTAAGAAGATCCCATTGTCCCTCAAACCTTCCATTCCATCAAGCCTCACATAACATGAACTTATTTATAGCTTGTTTATTATAACATTCAACGAACCAAAAACAAGATAGACAGATAAATAGATACTTTATTAATCCCAAGGGGAAAAAAGGGAGGATAGATTTTTTTTTTTTCCCCTGTTGATTTTAATGTTGGCATATTACCGACATGACTCATCGGTCACAAACTATTTACACTTATTTCAGTTCAGAAAAGGTAAATCTTAAATGTTTATCCGTAAAATGAAAATATGTAACAAATAACCATTCTTGTTACTTGACATACATTTCAACATGTATACAACAGTATCATTCAATTTGGGATAGTCCAACTTGAAATATCTAGACCGCAGTAGAGTCTACCCTCCACCTTTTTATAATAAGGCCCTGTCGCATTACATGATTTTCCAGCAATTTTTTCAGTCATAGGCGTCATTTACATAATCTTATTAAGTCAGTGGCATTCGTGGCACTATGTAGTCTGATATACCATGCAACTCAGTTCAACAGCCTGGCAAAATGTCTTATGTTGCAGGTACAGGATTTGTGTTTGCAAGGTTTGAGATCTAATAAGAGCATAGCTTGAAGTACAATGCATAGAATGCCACTGTGAGCAAAACTAACACAGGGGTTTTGGACCTCAGAAATAGAAGAGAGACCCATCTGTTGGATATTTTGTGTTTTACGTGTCATGACGGAATGAAAAAAGAGGAAAAAGGGGTGTGGCTGAACTCCCCATACCTGTAAAGCCTTCGTTCAGAGCTGGCTCTCTCAGGCAGCACAGTATTAACTGTCAGAAAAAGCAGCAAACTGACAATACTTTGGAAATGTGAAACTGTGCTGGAAACTCATTATGGAGTCAGGTGACATGATTATCAACTGCAGCCATCAAGTCTGACACATGGCTTCTAGTCAGAGGGGATGTAATTTGCCACTCAAATAACCCAAACAGTATATTTGTATGAGTGAGTCAGGAACTGGTCCACTTAAACACATTTTGATTATTTTCAAAGTACTGTTAAGTTCTCCATATACAGTATGTCATCCATAAGTTTGATATTAGTTATTTACCCAAAAAAAACCCTCCTGTTATGCTCCATACCCTCAGATTAGTAACTTTAAATGTCAGTAAGTGCACTTATTTAAATAAAAAAAAAAACGACTGATAAAAAACATTTTTCTTTTACCACGTAGATTTTGAACCCACCTCCTTCACCAGCAACAGACCGCTCTCTTTACAATACGGAAATGTTTTACTCTTCAAATAGTCCCTCAACCACCAGATCATACAGGTGAGTACATCTTGACTTTTTAGAAATGATGATTTTGGAAGCTATTCAAAGTTGCATTATTTTATGAAGAGCAAATACTGTACTAGTAATTTGTAGGATTTGAGAGCTTGAGCATTTAGATTATGTAAATTTGCTGTTTTATTTTGAGCATCATTTATAGCTGAATCTTCATTGTTTGTGTTGCCCTGTGTGTGTCTGTGTGTTTTTTTTTTGTTTTGTTTTGTTTTGTTTTGTTTTAAAAACATGGCAGAGCAAGACTGGGCAGACGCACCCAATCTGATTGGTTGCAGGTTTTCTTTATAGCCAGTCAAATCTTTAGGTTGAAGGCATTGCTGAATTTAACAACTTGCTTTATTTCAGTCATCTTTCAGAAAAAAACTATTTTTTCATTTTTTTTAAATACTAAATTTGTGATGAACAAGACACAGCTGGCAACATAAATGTTAGGTAGCTGCCATTCATAATCATGATTGTTCATTAACAGTGACATTACACAACATTTGCAGACTCCATTCTGTCCTGGTCTCCAGAAAAATAAAAATTGGTGCTGATATTTTGGATGTTTTCCTTAAGGGCCATGTCTCATTATATGAATTTCCTACAGATTTTCAGCTGCAGCCTTCAATTATAAAATCCTAAGTCGGATGGCAGTTGCAGCACTCCCCTATGTCCCCCTGTCATGCAGTCTGACATACCCAACTAGCCCTGACAAAATCAAACACAGAGACGGCCCTTTGTTTGCGAGAACCAACAACCAATGACCACTCTTCCAGAGGTACAATGCAGATATAATGCAGCTATGAGGAATGATGAGCCAAGTGTTTTGGACCTGACAAACAGAAGAGAGCCATGTACTGTATGTCTGATGTTGCATGTTTCATTTACTATGGCAGAAAGGGGTGAGTGGAAAACAAACCAAAAAAAGGTCAAGATTGCAGCCAAACCTGCTGTACCTGTAGAGCCTTCACTTAGACTCCAACTCAGTCAGGCAGCTTGCTTTTGACTATCAGAAAAAAGGAAGGGTTGATACTTTAGAACTGTGAAGCTGTGCTGGAAATTAATCATGTAATCCTCTAACTTGACATACCTGCAGTTTCTAGGCATGTAGTCTGATGTCCTAATCCAGATATACTGTATGATTAGCAACTGCAGTCGTTAGGTTTGATGTCCCCTGCGACTAGAAGTTAAGTATTGTGGCCTTAACTTAAGGTTACTCTGATGGATCCTTTCAGAAGTAAAATTAAGTAAGAGCTTTCAATGGAAGAGGCTGCATGGTGGCACAGTGGTAGCACTGCTGCTTCACAGTAAGGAGACCAGGGTTTCTGTTCTAGGTCCCCTACCTTTGTGGAGTTTGCCTGTTCTCCCCATGTCTGTGTGGGCTTCCTCACGGTGTTCCAGTTTCCTCCCACAATCCAAAAACGTACAGGTTAGCTGCATTTGTGATCCTCAGTTGGCCCTAGTCTGTGATTGGGGGGGGTGTATGTGTATGTGTGTGCCCACCCTGCAATGGACTGGCTCCCTGTCCAGGTTCTGTGCCTGCCTTGTGCCCTATGCCAGCTGTCAGCAGACCCCAGCGACCCTGTTCAGGACTAAGCTGGTTAGTAAATTCAACAGACAGCCATTCAACAGAAATACACAGCAGTAGTGACTGCTTGTCTGATAGGCTGACACAATGACCTCCGCCCACTTCAAGCTTTCAAAGAAACAGTTTGCTTAACCTTTTGATAGACGTAAGTAAACACGATCTTATCTGAATCCTTAAACCTTGCTTTTCTGGTTGTGTGAAGTACAACCTGCTTTAGTAAAAAAAAAATAATAACTTGAATGTGGCACATCATGTGGAATTCATGTATACATAAAGGATTTAGGGTTTATATCCCGGGCCCCCTCTGTGTGGAGTTTTCACGTTCTCTCCCATGTCTCTGTGGTGCTCTAGTTTACTTCCACAGTTCAAAAGAACTGCAGATTAGGTGAATTGACAACGCAAAGTCAGCCATAGTGTGAGTGTAGTGTTTGCATGTGTATTTGCCGCGTTCTGTACTGGTGTCCTGTCCAGGGTGTGTTCCTGCCCTATACTTACTGAGATAGGCTCCAGCCCCCCACTACAGTACTGCTAAGGATTAAGTTGGCTTTGAACATGGTATGGTATAAAGGGATTGAGTGGAACAACACTTTTAGTATCAGGAGCAATTTTAAGAATATGAAGTGCTTTAGTGATTTACTGTATGTAATGTGGTAGAAAGTGGCAGCATTTGATAACATTACTGACTTTGGTGCATATGCGTAATGGTTTTAAAATATAATTGCAAAGATAGTCACAGCAATATAGTAATTTCTGAATCAGAAAGCGTATATTTCAACATGGCAACTAAAATATTAATGAAGTTTGGAAAAGAAACATTTCACAGTGTATCAGGACAGAGGCTAAAGCAGTCAACAAAGGTGTGAATGGTGCTAATATATTCTGAAACCTAGTCTGATATTAACCTCTTCATCAGAGAAGAGAAGAGGAGAGGGAAAACTAGAGTATGCTGCTTTGGTAGGCATGTAGGCGTGGAAATATTTGTGCAGCTCTTGCTTTATTTTTCCCTTCAACCCCTTGCACCAGAACTTGCTCTACTACTTTGAGCCATCTGCATGTTGTTATTTTTGTATATTTTGACAAGATGATTCCAGGTTGAGCGTGCACGTTTCGTCTCGTCTGCTAATCTGTAAAATAACAAACAGTGCTCTGCTTTCCAGCTGCGGGTGGCAAACAGAAGACCACAGTCTGTTAACGTCTTTATAATTTTAAAGTGAAAAAGCAGATAGTGTATGATTGCAGGATACTTGTTTTGAATAACTGAGTAGAGTTTGGGGGGGCGAGGCGATGGTTATAGGATCTGAAGCAGGAGCACGAGGGCACTATATTAACTTTATTTTTTATCCTTATTTGCTAATACAATGTTAAATGCCTATTTATCATGTAGCTTTTACATTTGGAGAAGTGGCACATCCAGAACTGGATTTTGAAACAAAGACAAGGCACTTGCACACACCATGTTGCCAATCAAAGAGGTTTTGACCAAAAACATTGTCCCTTCACATATGTACCCTGCCATGGTGCCCCCATTTTCCAGATCTTGTTCTCTTTGGCTTTTTTGTTCCCAGAATTAAAACTGAGACTGAAGTGAAGATGATTTGCTACCATGTTAGAAATCCATGAGAAAACATAGGAGGTGCTAGACATGGTAACAAAAGAGGAGTACATTAAATGTTTCCAGGAATGGGAGAAGCGCTGGGACAAGTGTGCTACATCTTAAGGAGAGGATTTTTGAGGGTGGCTGAAAGGGAATTGCCATAAGGTATATAATAAAGGGTTTATTTTTTAACAATTCTGGGAATTTTTAGATTCCTCCTCTTCAGTAAACCCTCACCTTAACCTCATCATGTGGTGTTCCGTCATTAATGTTCTTTACAAAGCAGGCCCAAGGACATAGACGCACAAAAAAACTGAGCTTCTCTGTTGCAGGAACTTGAATTTAGTGCCTTGAGCATGGGAAAGGCGCTATATAAATAAAATGTATTATTATTATTAATTTGTTGCCAGGTATTTAAATGGATTTCTGCTTTCTTCTTCTTTTTTTTTTTTAGACCCTACCTGATGCGAGGCATTGCACCACCAACAACTCCATGCAGTACTGACGTTTGTGACAGTGATTATACGACAAGTCGATGGAAGACAAACAAGTATTACATTGATTTGAACTCTGACTCGGACCCTTATCCGCCGCCACCTACTCCCAGGAGTCAGTACATGTCTGCGGAGGAGAGCTGTCCTCCCTCTCCATCTACAGAACGCAGCTATTTTCATTTGTGCCCTCCACCTCCATCTCCCTGTACAGACTCCTCATGACCCTACACAGAAGGACTTTTTCATTGGCATTTGTAAATATTTTTTAAATATGATCAAATAAGATAACTATATTTTATAAAATATGGGCTGTAGCCATTTTGTGGGTTGGGGTGGGTTGGTTGGGAGCAGAACACAAAGAATCAGGATGTGTGAAATTTTGTACAGCAGAAAAATATTTATAATTTTTAAAAATTTACTTTTTAATTCATTGTCACCTGTATGACAAATAACTTGCATCATAATTTTTAATAAACACTATAAAGGTTTTTTAAAAAAATAAGAAAAAACCCTAAGCAGTCACTTTGATTTAGAAAGTTTCTGAAATTTATCAATACTTTTTTTTTGAGAGCCAACAGATTTCCCAGTGTAAACTGTCATTAAAATAGACCTCATGCATTGAAGGATTTTATCATAAAATTTTTGTAATATGTTCTCAATTATCTGTGCCACTATTAATTTTCCTTTAGCTTGTCAAAAGAAGATTCATGAAGGTGTAGTTAAGATTAGAATGAAAGAGAAATCGTACTCATTTGTTTTAATACATTAGGAAAGAAGCAGGCAAGAGAGAATGTCAGAGGCTGATGCCAAGCAGTTAAGTAAATTGAGGTTGTAGGAAAGGAGAAGACTGTTTTGAATATTTATGACCACTATAAAGGCCATGTTTTCTATGTACATGTATATATGTGCATGTGTGTGTGTGTGTGTATGCATATGTATTCAGATATATCTGTACATCTTTTGTGTGTGCATGCACACTGTTCTGGGTAACAAGTTCAATGTGTGTCTGTCTTTGTGTTTTATAGAGTTTCATTTGGGAGCATTTAATATTTAAATTTTACTTTATCACAGTTTGTCACAATCAGTATTCAGTATCTAGTTACAGATACGTGCTGTTTAACAGACCTTTAGTCCGTAAACACACATAATATACTTAGAAAATGCAATTGCATTAATTACATCTGGGTGTTCTGTTTGTTCAATAGAATTCAAAAACTTCTCTATGGGTACATTTTGCAACTTGCTATGTGAAAAACACCATGTTTACCTCTAGATTAAGATTTTTATTTGAACCACAGATTATCCAGGTGCATCGCATATTGATAACATTTTTTTTTTTTTTTTGGACAATTAATATTAACAGAACTGTAATGTTTAGTCCAATTTTATTTTTTTAGTCTGTTACCAGAGTTCTTTAAAGTTTTGCATAATTGAGAATGTTTTTTCTCAATTCTTAAACTGTAGCTATAATAGTGGGAATTTCTGCAATGTAGCTATAAAAGTGGGAATTTCTGCAACTTTGCACATGATTCCTTTCCATTTTCACTAAATTATTACATTTACAAGCCTTTATTTTGCCATCTTTGCAAAGTTCCTTTCACTGAACATTTGCAATGATAATATTTATTTGCTGGAGGAATCTCAAATGTTGGTGGATAAAACACAATTTACACGAAATATTGTTTACTTAAAATATTTAAATTCTCGGAAATAACAGCAGACTTTGTATCATTATTTAATAGACATGTTTGGTATTTTTCAAGTGAGTTATTTCTTAACAAACATGGTATATATGCATTTCCATGCCCCATAGTTTGCAATGTAAAGTGCCAAAGTGAACAAGATATGTTATCAAATTTATAGGAAACACTTAACTTTAGAGCACAATTTTGCAGGGCAAATGCATATGTACCATGTTTGTGAAGAAATAACTTTGATTTGAAAAATACCAAACTTGTCCTTTAAACGAGCCCGTCTCATTTTACCTGCACTACGTGCTAACTATTTTGTTCTTTTCTCCCACAGTAAATAAGTAAGTTAAATTTTTCAAACCTACAGTATATCACAATCTTTAAAAAACACATTTGGAATAAGTATGTAAAATAGTTTAAAAATGTGTTTAATTTTAAAACATGAATTAAAATGTACCCAGCAGTCCGTTTCTTACACTTTTTTTTTTTTTTAGTAAAATGTGTATTTCATGCTATGAAGCATAATCTTTGATCAAGAAATTCTATTGCAATAAAACAAACTCTTGAGAACAGTGCCCTCTTGGGAGCATTGCAGGTATAACATTTGATTCTATACATTTGTATCACTTCTCTCTAGCAATTCAAAACACTTTACATCATTTTTACTTACTAGTGAGTTGCAGTTAACTCTTTCAAAAACATTCATTGTCTGGTTGCCAAACTGTATACCTTCTGTATTGCTTTTTCAACATATGAAATCACGTTGTGAAAGTCTGAATACTTCTGTAGTCTCACAGCGAATTCACTTAGCATTTTCACGATAGTTATTTTAATAGTAACTGGCAGATAAGCATCAACGAATTACTGTAGGGAAAGCATTATTGCCACAATATGGGGTGCACACTGCACTCTTGTTTTAGGCTGCATTGACAGTCAGTAATGCCAAATGAATTCCTCTTCTTGATTCTAGGTCTTTTGCCAGTAAATGTAGTTACAAGCGTCTATAATTATAGAATGAGCAAATTATGCTCTTATCTGTTCAGTGTAACTGTATTTTAATTTCACAAATGTATATTTTAAACCTCTCTAAATGACAGTTATTGCAGATTCAGATCTTAATTCATTTTCTTTTTCACCCACACAAAGCAAACTAGATCCCATAAGTGTGTGCACACACAGACTAATGATTGCTCAGGCACTTCACCCCTTACTGAAAACTAGAAAAACATAGAAGATTCCATTAATGCTGGCCTGTTCTTTAAATTAATCTTAAACAGAAATTGTGGGTTTGCAGTAATTAAATATTTCTACAAGCTACAGTGGATATCTTTTAGCTGTGTGACACTGCTGTCACTGCAAGCCCATCAGCACATGCCTGTTAAATGTAATGGCTCTGTGTGATGTGGCTTTGGTTATGGAGCCAAGCCTTTAGTGGCTCACACTTGCTTAGATGTTGTTCAGTCGGGTTGAAAAGGGAGGAGTGTGTAGGTCAGTGACAAAACAAAAAATGTCTTTCTGAGGAGCAAAACTACATCATTTGTCCAGTTTTTGGGTAAATCAGTAAGGAAGATAACAGAAGCAGACACTCGCCATGTACTGTTGTAATGGAAGTTATCATCCGGTTCTTTCAAAAGATGATCCGTAGTGTTTCAGTTGTCAAGTTTATGGTAAAGCTAGGTAATTTGTTGAGACATTTTTTAGTTTTGAATGCACACTTTTCTTTGAACCTCACTGAACACATTGTGAGAGACCAAACACTTAAACACTAGAGACCTGACCGAGCGTTACTCCATCATATGTAGCCGGCTTATATGGATGGCTCACAATGAAAGCAGCGGCAGCACATGGGAGCCAGAGTTTAAACTTAATGAATGTAACCATGTGTGACTTCGGAATAGTCAGTACTAGTTCTCTGAAGTTTTAATTTTATAAAACTGTTGAATTCATACAAGAAAATGTGCACAGTTCAGGTACTTTAAACAATGATAGACTTGACCACAAAGAAATCTTTAATGTGACTTGCACAATAATTGAAATTAAATAAAACCAGGTACATTTTACAAAACATTTAATACAGGACATTTAATTTTATAACTGTTAACTTGAAAGAGGGGGGACCATCACAAATGTTGCTTTAATAAAGCTCCTCTATTATGTACCAACAGCAGCTGGAAGGCAAAACAGACATTTTGTCCTTCTGCTATCAGAGGTCTCATTTTCCTTTTCTATACATGTCAAGTGATATTGCCAGTCGGCCCTTAAGAAACACAAATAGATGCCATTGTCAGGTTTGACTTTAAAAAGTTTAAAAAAAAAAAAGTGATTAGAATGAAATTACTGTAGTTTTGTTTCTATGATAATCAATGCAACTTATGGTGGACTATCACCATGTCTAAAGATTGTCCCTTCCTTGTGCCTGATACTTGCTGGGTTAGGCTCCAGCTTCCCTAAAACCCTGCTGAACATCAGGCTTCACACGTGTGTGGTCCAGGGGAACGAAGCAGCTGGAAGCTGTGGAGTTATCTGTTGTTTTCTTTGGTATCGTGTTGGTACTGAAGTGCGAAAGCCGGTATTGGTACCAAAGTCAGAATGTTTGTATTGATCCAACACTAATTTGTACCTGCATATATGTACATATACACTCACACACATACAGTATATAACAATATTTCTGAGTCTGTCTCAGATTCTTCTGGCCCTCATGTAGAAATGCCAAGCCTTATTCATTACTTGTCGGAATGTTCTGTGTACATTTCATACATCTGTTCAGTTTAACTCTCTTGTTCAGATTTCTTATGCATTTGCCTACCAAAAGGAAGTGCTGATGACCTTCCCGAAACACACCTGAATGAACTTTTCTTTGATACATAAATCTGTGCCTATTCATTTAATGTAACAATTTTCTCCACTTAACTGTTAAGGAAGGACAAAACCAAAGGAAAGAAAGATCTGTTTATTTGTGTACTGAGAGCTTTTGGGGAAAAATGCAGATGTCTTTTGACTTGGAAAGCTAAATTAAACAGGTTGGAGTTCATTTAACTTTACACGCTGAAGTGTCACTGAATGATGACTGGCAGAGGAACAGAAGAGCTGGCTAAAATGAAGGCCTGCATGGGCACACAAGCAAAACTCGAAAAATGCGGACTTGTGCTGTGTGTTGTCAGTTGTCCACCCAAAGCAATTTTTCGGGTGAATCCTGCAGACACAGTTCTTTCAGAAAACAAACATGTACGGAAATTCATTTGAACATTAGAGTAACTTGTAAATAAATCACAGAGAAAAAGCCTGGCATGAAAATTAAGTGCTGCAGTGTTCTGGCATCCCTTCCCGGGTTAGTTGTGCCTTGTGCTGCTAACTGCCTTGTACCAGATAAAGTGGTTTCAGGAAATGTTTGGATAAAACTTAGATGTTTGTCGCATTTCCAAGAAAACGCGGATAAAACAAGTTTAGTTTAAAAAAAAAAAAAATAAAAATAAATACCAAGCCTAATAGTATAACAGAAAATATGTTTAATGAAAACTGTTTTTTTTTTGCACAGTTCAATGTTGCCACTTTATTACTTGCCAATTCTTTCAGTCCACCAAACGTGAATCTCTTTCTGCTTCTTTCTCTTTATCATTAAGCCCTTTTGTACGATGGAAATGGTAAACATAAAGCACAAAAATCACAAGTGTTTTTGGGAAGAAGGTTATCGTGCCAGCTACCATTTCCAAGTGGTCTCTCCAGTTTTTTATTTTTTTTTTTTTATTTTATTTTATTATGGCAGATGTGTATATTACTTTATCAATGTTTATTTGCATGTCTAGTTAATGACTTTATTTCTTTTCATTTCAATGAAGTGTATTGGATTTCTGTGCTGGCCAGTGTGAATTTGGACGCAAGGGAATTGAAAGTGCTGGAAGGAGTGGGCTTGTGGAGTGAGGCGGATGAGGGTGAGCTGAGGGGATGAGTGCGTCAAAGAGAAAATGCTGCAATAAATAAAACAAAACAAAAAACATTGCTTTTAACCACTTTACACTTATTTTATTATTTCAACACTACTGTATCTTAAATTTATGACCAACATTTGGTTTGTGTTTCACGTTGAAATAATTTTCAGTTTAATTATTCCCTGTATAAATAATGTAAAGTTGGCCTTGCAGTTTAATTTTGTATTATAGTGTTTGTTTTTTTTTTTGATTTTATAATAAAGGATATATTTTAAAGAATGAGTTATCAGATTCATGACATTATTGAATAGCTTTGTGAAGAGGAGGAGAAAAAAAGTTCATTGTAGACCATCGTGCGAGTCAAAACTGAAGAAGATAATCAGTTGATTAACAATGGAGGTAAGCAGACCTTTTAATTTAAATTTAAAGACATAGAGTGTAATGTATGGGATAGCGAGTAGGCTGAGTCCACATCTTTATTTTACATAGCACCTTTAATAGATAGATACTTTATTAATCCCAAGGGGAAATTCACATACTCCAGCAGCAGCATACTGATGATAAAAAAAAATATTAAATTAAAGAGTGATAAAAATGCAGATAATACAGACAATAACTTTGTATAATGTTAACGTTTACCGGGAGATGGAATTGAAGATTCGCATAGTGTGGGGTCTCCTCAGTCTGTCAGTGGAGCAGGATGGTGACAGCAGTCTGTCGCTGAAGCTGCTCCTCTGTCTGGAGATGATCCTGTTCAGTGGATTCTCCATGATTGACAGGAGTCTGCTCAGCGCCCGTCACTCTGCCATGGATGTCAAACTGTCCAGCTCTGTGCCTACAATAGAGCCTGCCTTCCTCACCAGTTTGTCCAGGCGTGAGGTGTCCTTCTTCTTTATGCTGCCTCCCCAGCACTCCACCGCGTATAAGAGGGCGCTCGCCACAACTGTCTGATAGAACATCTGCAGCATCTTATTGCAGATGTTGAAGGACGCCAGCCGCCTTAGGAAGTATAGTCAGCTCTGTCCTCTCTTACACAGAGCATCAGTATTGGCAGTCCAGTCCAATTTATCATCCAGCTGCACTCCCAGGTATTTATAGGTCTGCACCCTCTGCACAGTCACCTCTGATGATCACGGGGTCAATGAGGGGCCTGGGCCTCCTAAAATTCACCACCAGCTCTTTGGTTTTGCTGGTGTTCAGTTGTAGGTGGTTTGAGTCGCACCATTTAACAAAGTCCTTGATTAGGTTCCTATACTCCTCCTCCTGCCCACTCCTGATGCAGCCCACCATAGCAGTGTCATCAGCGAACATTTGCATGTGGCAGGACTCTGAGTTGTATTGGAAGTCCGATGTATGTTGGCTGAACAGGACCGGAGAAAGTACAGTCCCCTGTGGCGCACCGGTGTTGCTGACCACAATGTCAGACCTCCAGAGGTCAATGGAAGAGAGGAATTGGTAGCTTATGGTGAACTGTTGTAATTTTCAATGCCAAACTGTCCATAACATGTTTAGAAATTTATGCAGTGCTTTCAGAAAGTATTCAGACCCTTTACCTTTTACACATTTCTGTTTTGTTACATCCTTGTTTATTTTTTCCCCTCAGCAAGGACTCAATACCCACTAATGACTAAGTAAGAAAAAAATTTTAGAAATTCTTGTACATTTTTTTAAATAAAATGAATAAAAACAGGCACAAGAATTCAGATCTTTTCCTATGACACTTGAAATTTTGTTCTGGTCGATTTCCTGAATTAGCCTAATTGATTAACCCAGGGGTGGCGAACTCCTGGCCTGGAGGGCCGCAGTGGCTACAGGATTTCACTCTAACCCTTTTCCTAATCAGTGACAAGTTTTCACTGCTAATTAACTATTTCGCACGAGTCGTTGAGATGTTTCTACATCGGTGGTCAATTCAGTGGACTGAAGGTGATTAGTCTTTGTACGGTTCCTGGAAAATAATGAAAAACCATTGAAAACGGGACTGAGGCTGTGCCCCTGCGTCTCTCCTTCATGTCTTTGAATTTAAATTTTAGGATGGAGTAATTTATTATGTTTGATTTTTTTTTTTCTTTGTATTGTAAAAGTTGCTGTCTTACGTGACGCATCCATTTTGAAGGACTATCTTAATGAATATTTTTGAAGTGATGACTCTTAAGGTAGCTGTTTGTCTAGGACTGCTTTTGGTCTTCTGTATGTTTTGCATGTGGTGCGTCACACATCATCATCTCCTGTACAATACTCTACTGTCTGGTCGAATAACTAAACAAGTTAGGGTGTTGTGCAGGCACTGTAGTCCTCAACGGACTGAGTTAAGCAGGTCAGTTCTAGAAGTTTCTCAAATCATTTTCACGGTTGTGGGAGCCCACCAGGACTGGACAAAAGGTAGAAAACAGGATTGGACAGCACTTGAGTCCATCACAGAAACCTCCGTTACTCACAAACATACACGGTGATAGCTTGCAGTTCCCAATTAACGTAACCCAAATAAATTCATTTATAACTAGCAAAATACCCGCGCTTCGCAGTGAAGAAGTAGTGTGTTAAAGAAGTTATGAAAAAGAAAAGGAAACATTTTAAAAATAACGTAACATGATTGTCAATGTAATTGTTTTGGGACTGTTATGAGTGTTGCTGTCATCAACGATTTGATTATCATTATTTCTTTCAATCAGGTTCGTATTTGGAGGACGTGTTGTGTTCAAGTTGTATTCCGTGTTTGTCTAGTCTATCCCTGACCATCTCATCTTCGTTGTCAACCGTTGTAAAGAGAACAGGTGTCATTCATAGAAGTGATCACTACCCAAATCGGTACTCGTGAATCTAAGATGTTCAACAGGCATTCTCGGTATTAAGTTGTGGATTTGCATGGGAATATTTAGCGGCAGCGTGTCTATGAGCGTAAAAAAGTTTCTCTCGCACTTTTGCGGAGTTTGTGCCAAACACTATTCTATCCCTGACCATCTCATCTTCATTTGCACAAGCACAGTCCTTCACCAGCAATTTTAACTCTGTTACAAAGTGATCAAAAGTCTCGTTTATACCCTGCGTCTTCTCATTAAACTTGTATCTCACGAATATCGTATTCGTAGGCATGACAAACGCCAGCGGTAGCCTGTCTATGAACTTAATTTAAACTTAAGCTTTACACCGTGTGCTTTGTTTCCGCAGTAGCTGCACTTATGAATATGCTTGTATGCGTCACTCGCTTCATATTCTTTTGCTGCCTTCTCAATTGTGTAATGTGTTTTTTGTTCAGCGCTCTTTGGAGCTCTCGCTTGTTCTCTGTGTACTGCGTTCACAGTCAGTTCACGTGAGCCGCTCGGAGTACATGCATCGAAGGTTCTCAGCTGTGCTCGCGCGATCTTGCAAAGTCCACAGCTTTATTTAATGTTAGCTAAGACCCGCCACTTAAAAGTTTCTCTCGCACTTTTGCGGAGTTTGTGCCAAACACTATTCTATCCCTGACCATCTCATCTTCGTTTGCATAAGCACAGTCCTTCACCCGCGAATATTTAGCAGCAGCGTGTCTATTGGATTGCTGCTGATGGACGGCCTTATATGGGCAGGCACTCAATTACGTGGGAGGCGTGACGATGAGGGACGCAACTCCGCCTCACACAGCGACCAAGCTGCAAGCTATAGCTGTATATATGGACGAAAGAAGGTTCCAGTTATGACCGTTACACGTAGAATTTTGAAATGAAACCTGCCTAACTTTTGTAAGTAAGCTGTAAGGAATGAGCCAGCCAAATTTCAGCCTTCTACCTACACGGGAAGTTGGAGAATTAGTGATGAGTCAGTCAGTCAGTGAGGGTTTTGCCTTTTATTAGTATAGATGAATCCCCCCTTTGCTTTAACGCGTCTGGGTGTTGTAATTTTCATGAAATGGAACATGCAAAGCGATTCAGCTATGACAAATGTTAGGAAATAGCGGAAGTGAAAGGCAAACTTTGACAGCGATTGACCATTGTGAATGTGGCTACTCTGATGGTAAATTTATAGAGTGACCACATTTTTCAAAGTCTCAAACTGGGACACTTGTGTAGCTTGTACTGTATGCTCCAAGGTTGTCATAGTTTTGCCTTTTTATATTAGTTTTTATTTCTAGATTTTTTCTAACCTTACCTGGAAATTTGGTTTAGTTTTAGTTTTCCTTCACCGTATAGTTTGTTTAAATTTCATTTTTATTTCACAAAGACATTTCTATTTTATTTTTATATCTATTAGTCTCAGTTTTAGTAATTATGGTATGGAGTTTACTTTTGTGTCACAATTAGACAGAACTGTACACTTAACAGATTTAGATATGAGTTTAATATTAGTGGAAGCTTACTACACGACATGGTTTACTATCTGGTTTTGTTAGATAACAACAAGCACAATGAAAACCAGATACTGAATATGAACAGTTGTATGCAATTTTATAAATTTGAAAATATTTTCTATGTCATTTGTGCTGAACAAACGTGCGCTGACTTTTGCCGCTTTTCATCTTTTCCTTTTATTCCCCGCAGTGGGACAATTTTGTAACGAAATTTGGGTGAATTTTAAGGTTTGAGGGTTTTTTTATTCTAAATGTCTACAAAGTGGCAGGTGAATTATTTTCAACAAAAAAGGAAGCACCTGAGAAATAAACTGAAACGTTACTCACGCGTGATTTTTCTGTCCATACAGTAAAGGTTTTGTTGACCAGCACATTCCGATTTTAGGAGTTTGAATTACATATTGATATACAACAAGCGCAACGAAAGGTGGCACGTACATCGCTTTCCATTCCACACTCTTTATGCGCCCGTATTCAGCTCTTTCTGTTACCGTAAATGTTGTGTCACCAGCTGCCGATCACTGGATGAATACATGCGGGCGGCTTGTGGGGGATGACTTTCTGTTTTAGAGTTTAAAGTTACGAGGGTTAAAGACTAGCGCAAGAATATTATTTCAAAAAACGAAAATGTTTTTTTTAATAACTAGGGGGCTCTGCCCAATGCTTGCTTTGATTGCCAACCCCCATGTGGGCGCTATGCACTAGTCACGTCAAGGCTCTGCCACTCATTTAAGGGGAAGCGGATGTACAATTTAAACAGATTGTTATTTTCATGGGAATTGTTACATATGCATAATTGAACTAACTGTTGTACATTACAGCGAGTAATTAACCATAGTAAAAAATAGAAAAAAAACAATAAATTGAAAGAAAATTTTTTCATGTTGCATTAGAGCTATTCATTGTGTTATACGTTTTCATTCTCTTTAGCTTTGAAATTAACAGGCAAATACTTTTTAAACTTTTACTGTAAATCTTCAGTAAAAACAATTTTTTCAATTAACTTTTCGTCAATATTGCATTGAATTTTGATTCTGTGTTTGGACTTTCATCGTGACAACGCGATGTATAACTGCCCATGAGTGAATTCATTTCTTTCTCTCTAATAAGTAAACCGCCTTTTTTAAATGTTTGTCTCTGTGATTTGTTAATTGTCATAGCAAAAGCTATTCGAACGGGAAACTATAAACGTTTTAATACGAATGGCACATCAAGATCTCCTTTGGTGTCTGTTATCCCCTGAAGATGTACTGCATTACCTTTCTTGTCGCCTGTTAAAATTTTACATGTCAGAATTGTTCGACTGCATAGTCTATTGATACGCATTTCAACAATTTGTGTGTAACTGATCGACAATTTTCAAAAATTCTTCAATAAGATTTGGACATAATACGTCTTCTTTAATTGGGAACTTAAAGTGAGGAATATGTAAAAGTTTATAAGAGCTGAGAGCGCAAGGAACTGTGTCTGTCAAAAGCATTCGCACGAATGAGAGGTCAGAGGCCTGTGGGCGTGGTTGTAAACAGTTGACAGGAGGGCGGGACTTGACAATCTGTTGGCAGTAGTCGTCTCGTCTCAAGATTTTTTTTTTTTATAATGATGTGAGAGTTTCAGTTTTGAATTTAGTTTTCGTTAACTATGCTAACCTTGGTATGCCCACACGTAAAGAACATCCTTGTTGGATTAATGGCTGCTTTATCACACCAGTATCACCAGAGAGAAAGACACAAATGAAAGCATCGGCCTCCATGCAGAGCTTCAAGCGGAAACAGATAAATGGCAGCACTGTGTGTGTCTGTTTGCTTCTTGATGCTGTTTAAATTTCACACACATTCTTTCTTGTTGGACTCTTGAACACATTATTTGTATATTAAATTAGGGGAGTTATCTGGTTTTGTAATTTATATTTTAAATACACTGCTAAAACAATGAAGGGGACACTTAATCATCCCAGTCTAACACCAAGTCAGTTAAAGTCAGTTAAGAATCAGGGATTTCAAAGTGTCCAGTTAGGAAGCACAAGTGACCGGGAATCAACGTCACCTGCTGTGGTGCAAATGAAAGTGACAACAGGTGACCTGGAGTGGTGACACCCCCAAAAAAGGGAATGGTGGCCACAGACCGTTGCTCTCTCCTGACTGATTCTTCTCTAGTTTTGCTGGTGTCCATGTCACTACTGGCAGCCTGAGGTGGTATCTGCAGCCCACTCAGGTGGCACAGCCAGTCCAGCTCCTCCAAGATGGCACATCCATATGTGCCGTCACAAGAAGGTCTGAAGAGCATGGAGGAGATACCAGGCAGAGAGCAGCAGGACTGGTATCTGCTACTTTGTGCGAGGAGGAGCACAGCCAGAGTCTACAAAATGACCGCCATCTGGCTTCCGGTTGTGCATGTTTGTAACCAAACCGTCTCTATGTGGGTGGTGTGAGGACCCGATGTCCTCTAGCGGGACCTGTGCTCTCAGCCCATCACCATACAGCTTGATTGCCATGTGCCAGAGAATATCACAATTGGCAGCTCTGCCATTGGCACCTGTTACTGAGCACATACGGCAGATGTGACAGTCTGGAGACGTTGGGAAGCCTGAAACATCATCTGGCATGACTGGTTTGGCGATGGGTCAATGATGGTCTGGGGAGTCATATTCTTGGACCTCCACATGCTAGGCAACGTTACCCTGACCGCTGTAACGAACCATTGCCTGATGCTGGTGCAGTGGGCCCTGGGTTCCTCCTGGTGCAGGACAATGCCTGGTCTCATGTAGCGAGAGTATGGAGGCAGTTAGATGATGATGATGAGGGCATTGATGCCATTAACTGGCTGGCACGTTATCCAGACCTGAATCTGACTGAACACATTATGTGTCAGTGCATCTGATGCCACCAGGTAGTGCCACAGACTGTCCAGGAGCCCACTGACGCCCTGATGAGGAGAATCGCCCAGGTCACCATCCACACGTGGGGGCCACACACACCCCCACACCCTACAGAGTCCCATTACGAATGGCCGTGATGAGATTCACCCAAGTTGGATCAGCCTGGGATTTCCATTTTTGATTTTCGGTGTCCATCTTGAATTCGCCCCCAGTGGGCTGGTGATGTTGGTGTCCATTGACTGTCGTTGCGTAATTTTGTTCTCAATGAACTACACAGGATTACTCAGTAAAGCAGGGGTCCCCAACTCTGGTCCTGGCGGGCCACAGTGGCGGCAGGTTTTCATTCTAGCCCTTTAATTAATTAATTAGTGACCTGTGTTTGCTGCTAATTAACTTCTTTTGAATTCATTTTAATTGACGTGTTTTTTTAAGATTTGTTCTTCTGAATTAAATGGCACCCAAACAGAAATGGAATGTGAAGTGAGGGAGCCAACAGGAGACCAACTAAGTCAGGGCCAGTTGCTTCATCAGGCTCTGATTCTCTAGAACATTAGAACAATCTGGACGAGAACGGGCCATTCAGCCCAACAAATCTCGTCGGTCCTCTCCACTTATGTCTCTCTATTATGAAAAAAAAAAATCTTGTGATGAGACGAGATCTTTGGAAGAAGAGAGACACGTTCACATCCCGCGAGACAGACAAGTCCAGTCATACTTACACGCTTTGGAGGCAAGTCCAGTGATACACATGCAGAGCAGGTTAGAGATAATGGAAGTAGGAAAATTCAAAAGTCTCAAGAAAATGAAAGTTAAGATCTCATTAGCGCAAACAAACGGAAAATATTACTTGGTGAAATAACTGAACAGCGAAAAAAGATCGAATATATTGATTGGATTTAAACTTTAAGTTGGAGACTTGTAGATCGTCTAATTTGTGTTGCTATCGGGGAAAAGTTGTGTTTTCTTCCCAGTGAAGAGGCGCATCGGCGAGAATTAAAAGATTTGTTGTTTGTTGAAAGTGAAATCCCGCGAGAGAGAATGCAAAGAGATTTGGAAAAGTCCCGCCCACATAACCACGCACACGGGCCAATCATTTCTCATCTGTGTGAATGCTATTGTCAGACACATTACTTATAGAGAGAAAGAAACGATATTCACTCACGGGCAGGTATACGTTGCGTTGTTACGATGTCATTCCAAACACGGAATTAAAATTCAATGCGATATTGACGAAAAGGTAAAAGCGAAAAAGAGATTGAATATTTGGACATAGGAGATATGACAGAAGTGCACGGCATGAGATGCAGATCACACGGCACAGCAGCTGATCGAGCAAAGAGGAGGTAAAAACAAAAACTGTTTGTGTCCCATTGTATCACCGTTTAACAGGGGGCTTTGGAGGAGCGACTGCGTCTCCTTGGGGTGCGTTCAGCCTCCCTCTTCGCACTTTGAATGAAGACTCTAGGAGTCGCAGGATAGGCAAACAGAGTCATTTGTTTTATCGCAATAAACAATAATAGAGACTCAACCCAATTAGGCCAAACAAGCCAGAAATCACAGTTTATATAATAATTTCTTATCGTCTTGACCTCGCTCGTAACAATGCATTTGCTGTCTATTCTGACTCGCTTCTCATTGGCCCTTTCTTAGCCACCACTGTATTTCGTCATTCAGTATCATCCCTTGCTTCCATTATTTCCTAACTGGCCTTCAAACAATAGGTTCCCCCCCATTCCCCCTTCTCTGTCCTCGGGCAGTTTGTGTACGTCATTGTCTTTCTGAGTTACTCAGTATTGGTGGTTTCGCTCCAAGCTCAAATAAAAAAAGAAATACGGCAAATGCCTTTATTTAACTATTTGCTTGACGTATCTAATTCACACTAAGTTTTATTTTTTTAGAAGCTCTTAATTAGTTTTATGTCTATTTATGCTAATACAGTGGAACCTTGGATTGTGAGTGTAATTCGTTCTGGAAACGTGCTTGTAATCCAAAGCACTCGTAAGTCAAAGCGAATTTCCCCATAAGAAATAATGGAAACTCAGATGATCTGCTCCACAACAACCCAAAAGTATTCATATAGAAATGATTAATACAAAATATAAAGTAAAAATACATAAAACAAATTAACCTGCTGGTGTGAAGGAGACGAGAGAGAGAGGAGGAGGAAGATGAGAGTTATTGTGCAGGACGACTTTCAGTCTAACTAACGGAATCCCTGCTGTCTGTCGGCTCACGGGAATCTTCTTCTTTTTTTGCGACTTTAACAAGAAAACTATCCAATGACAGTTGCTTTTGCCTGATGAATCACTACACTTGGACACAAAATTTAAAAAAAATGCTTTACGCACTGTAAGGTTTCTAAACTCTTTTGGGATTCCACGCAACGGGACGACACGCAGAAGAGCGTCCCGAAGCAACCGCAGGCTCCCAGCACCCTAGCAGTTGGCCATAAAAGTGAATCCAAAAAGATTGCGGGCTGCTGTTGATGGGTGATACAAGGAACATCCTAAAAGCAGGGCACAGTATTACTTGGCCACTAACCTGGCCATGACCCTGCCTGACTGCTGTGTCTGTGTATAGGAGAGAGCGGCAGATCACACTACAATAAATAACCGCGCTGTTCCTGTTTCAAGCTGAATAAAGATGGTGTTGCTAAAGTACTGAGACTCGGCTTCATGTTTTGGGGTGCATGACAGGGACTCACACGTTACCACACACACACACGTGGTCACAATGCTATATAGGGTGGACCAGATCTAATTACTGTATGTGATTTTCATTACGCTATAACTTATTAAGTTTATTACATCACCTGAAAAATCCGGGACCATCGAGAAGTGTGCGAACTGACGACCTGAAGAATCGTCCCTGCATGAATCAGTCATCCAGACGATCTGGATCAGCATTAGATCTGGACCACCCTGTAGTAAACAGTATACGCTCGTACAGATGTTGACTATACGAGTGAGGCACGCCAACTGAGACCGAGCATGGGAGACGATTACCCACAATCCCGCAGCGAGAGAGAGAGAACCAGCATCGGCTCAGTTGTGATCACGAGACGCTCGGCAGACGTATACGTACTACTCGTATTGCAAGAACTCGCTTGTTTCTCAAGTTCAAATTTATTACAAATTTTAGGTCGTCTTGCAAAACACTCACAGACCAAGTTACCCGCAATCCGAGGTTCCACTGTATATGACTTTTTATTTTCCATAGTAGCGCTGGTTGGGAAGGGGTTTGCAAGCGAAGCCCCCCCAGTCTTCCAAAAAAATATTAAGTTGACTTTTTGAAAGTCCCTAACGTCTTACTGTCTACCACACTACTTGGTCTCTTATTCCAAGTGTCCATCGTTCTTTGTTTAAAGTAAAACTTCCTAATGTTTGTGTGAAATTTCCCCTTAACAAGTTTCCAACTGTGTCCCCGTGTTCTTCGTGATTCTTGTCGTTAAACTCATTCTTTAATTCCATGGCTCGTTGCTGCTCTCATTGTTCCATAGCAGACATTTCTGAAATTATTGATTTTCTCTTTTTTTAAGAAAAATGTCAAATATTTTGGTTGACCTGAGCAGATCGAGATTTCCGAGACCGTCACCTTCCTTAATTTTCGAATATTGTATGATGGATTCAGTTTGCTGGTCATGTTTTGCCTCATTTTGTATCTCTTTATTGTTTGGATGCTAATCGAGGAAAACAAAACAATGACGGGGTCTGAGTCTTCAAGAGCGAGTCGTATAAAATGAATTCAAAATAAGTTAATCAGGAGCGAAAACACGTCACTAATTAAGAAGAGGGTTAGAATGAAATCCTTGCAGTCACTGGGGTCTTCCAGGACCGGAGTCGGGGACCCCTGCAGTAAAGATTTTCCACTTGAACGTTTCGTTCATCGAGATGTGACGTGTGATTTGTGTTCCCTTCATTTTTTATGAGCAGTGTATTTTCAGAGGGTGGCTTATTAGATTCTGATATCGTTGAGTTATTTATCGGGACTGTCTCTGTTACCAGATCATCTGGTCTGTGAAATTGTGAGTCATTACAAAGTGCAGATAATGGAGCTGAGAGGTAAATACTCAGTAAATGTTTGATTTGCTCTGCACACAGTGAGAGAACAACAGGCAGGATTCAGACGCGGCCGCTCATGCTGTGATCAAATTTTTAGACTTTGCAATGTCATTAAACAGTGCATCGAATTTCGGTATCCATTTGTCATAAATTTCATCGATTTTAATAAGGCGTTCGACAGCGTACACGGATGATCATTATGGGACATAGTTGGTTCCTACGGCGTACCCGAACAGTTTATTGACATCTTCATGATTACATCTTGCCTGATGAAGGGGCCTGCGTTGCCTCGAAAGCTTGCATATTGTAATCTTTTTAGTTAGCCAATAAAAGGTGCCATTTTGCTTGGGTTTTTCTCTTCATTCATAATGGCTAACATGGTACAACACCCTGGTACTATTGACGTCTTCAGGAATCTTTCCCTGAACTCCCAGTGCTGTGTGAGAACAGATTCAGGCGTTACGGACTTCTTTGACATCACAACGGGAGTAAGACAAGGATGCATTCTATCACCTTTCTTGTTTCTGTTGGTCATTGATTATGTCATTCAACAAGCGAACGCTGGCGTGACCGGTCGCCATGGCTCGCTGGTAACTTTTTTTTAACTTTTTTATGAATAACTTGAAATCTAATGGACTAAGCAGCTATTTTCATTTTGGGCAGATTTATTCATTGAGTTTTAGTTTTCAATCATTTAAAGCTAGACTGATTTCTTGCTCGACTGCTGATTTGCCTGTGTATGGACTAGTTCTGGGCCTGTCCCTGCTTTGAAACTTACCTGGCTCTGTTCTCCGGATATCTGAATTGTCTGCGTCTTCGCTTAATATGTGGACCGGTAGGATATTTATTTGGTCCCTCTTGTCGCTTGCTATCTTACCTGCAACAGTACTCAGCTGCCGAGTTCCTCCGACTGCGCTTCCACCAGTCTGACCGACCCGTATCTCCACCCAGACATCGTATTCCTCCCTCGTCGGAGATACATCCATCGCGGGTCCCGGCAGAGTATCCAAGCTGACAGTTCAAAAATAATAAACTCCATCTGGTCCAGTTCTCGATGTCCTCGATGCAACTTAGGCAGAGTCACTGACCAGAAGCCAGCCTAGACCGGTCAGCTAACGCCGTTGTTAATTTCGGTCTGCTGAACATCCGCTCACTCACGAGCAAGGGGCCTCTCATCCACGATCTCCTCACCGATCGTAAGTTTGACTTTTTCTGTCTAACCGAGACATGGCAACAACCCCATGACTTTTCCCAACTTAACGAATCGACTCCCCGGGGTTTGTTTACATCTCTCGACCCCGTGGCTCTGGTCTCGCGTTGATGTATCGTGAGAATTGGAAAGTCCTGCCATTGTCTGTTATTGCCTTCAATTCTTTTGAATCTATCTTGTATGTCAATTAACCGGACCTGTTCCTACTATCATTGCAACTGTTTACCGGCCCCCTAAACCAAATAGTGACTTTCTGAACGACTTTGCGGTTTTCCTTACACACTTGTCTACTGTTTCATCAAACATAATACTTCTGGGAGATTTCAATATACATATGGATATCATCAGTGTCCCTCTTACTAGAGACTTTACATCCTGCCTTGAGAGTTTTGGATTCCAGCAGCACCCTGATGTTCCCACTCATTCCAAAGGACACATCGTGGACTTGACTTGCTGCTCTTGAGTTACCCCGCTTGATTGTACTGCAGGTAACTGATCATTTTCTAATTCCATTCAATGTTAATCTTGCACTTTCCAACACTAAGCTTTCCCGTCTCGTGTCTTTCCGTAATATTAATAACTAGCCAACCCGCGGCGTACCATATGCTGCATAATCAGGCCGGTTTTTTAATGATTTTTAAGCACAGGGAGAAAATTAACATTTGAAAAACCGGTAATGTAATAAATCAGCAAGAAAAGCAACATTGTAACAATGCACGGAACGAACCAACACACAATCGTCCGTGACTGAAAACTGGCGGGCCGCCATCGCGCTTTCTCCTGCCAGACGGAGGGATGGGGGAGTGTGGAACGGGAGGAGAGGAGAAGGACGTCCATTCAGCTCCCTCCGTCATGCTAGTGTGCTGATTTCTCGTTCAGTATGCACTGCCCGCTCATGTGCCCACCTCCAACTCGTCACTTGAGTCGTTGGCTGCTTTTCTAAATATAATCCATCAAGACACCTGACCACGGTAGTAGCGAGGTGTGCACAAAGGGTTGGGACGCAACCAGTGGAGCGTATGAGTCGCACTTAGTGGGAATTCCACGGTTTGCAGCTCAAATGGAGTTCAACGGCTTACCCACGCCTCTCTGCGCCGGGTAGACACACGCTCAATCTCATGCATAATCATTTATTGAATGCTAAACACTTCTGGAAAGACACGGATGTCTAAAACGGGTTGGTGTGAGAATACAACAGTAAGTGAAAGAAAAGATGGAACTCTGGAGAGAGCAACATATAATTGTCCGTGAGTGAAGAAGACGCATGTTTGTCGCGGATGCGAATTGCTGTATGTAGCATGTAAAACAGTTTGCTGTGGTGCACGCGTCGCGCGCGTCGTATCAAAACTTGGTTTTAAAGACTGCTTACTTCGTTGTGTTTTAACCTCAGTTGTAAAGGATTGTTTTAAGGATCCCATGGGATACCCCTCGCAAACCGTGTTACACGCTGCATATGTCGACTCACCTCCGCGAGAAACACGCCTCAATGAAGTTCATAGTATGAACAGTCAAGGGGGCTCGGAGGAACATGAGGCCTCTACGACAGACGAATATAAATGATGCCGTTCCTTCTGTGTCGTCGCGTCCGAGTTGGTGGGCGTGGCTCTGCGAGTTGTCGTATCCAATGGTCTTGGAGTTGGTGGGCGTGGCTCCTCCCTGCGTGCTCTATAGGTGTCTTACTTGTCGGCGGCTTAGTGAATTATATATATAGATATTAAATTAGACTCTCTTTCCTCCAGTATTGATTCCCTTATAGACATTCATAATTTATCCACTCCTGAAGAACTGGTCTCGCGCTATAAACACTGGACTTAATGGTATTTTTAACTCTGTCGCTCCATTAAATACTCAATCTTTTTCTTTCTCCTTTTCTGCTCCCTGTTTCATGCCTGAACGTTGGTTTCTGAAAGCCAAAAGCCGGCAACTTGAATGGTTATAGAAAAAAAACTGGAGACTCTGTTCACGAAGAGATGTACAAAAACCATAGACTTTATTACAAGGACTGTGTTGCCCACACTAAATCTAACTGTTATACTCTCATTATTTCTTCCAATGAAGGCATCACCAAGTCATTGTTTTCACTACTTAATAATCTCACACAATCCCCAGATTCTTTACCTTCTCACCTTTACTCAACTGAATTTTGCAATTCCCTTCTTAATGAAAAAATCCAGGAGATTCCTCGGGCTCTCTATACGGATTCCTCCAGTACTTCGTTTGAATTTCACCCACCAACTCACTCATTTTCCTCTTTTCAGCTTCCTACTTTCTCAGAAATCTCAGATCTCGTCTGTAAGTCTAAGCCGTCCATCCACCTGTCAACTGGACCCCCGCCCTACAGTTCTGGTCAAAGCCTGCCTCCCCTCTCTGCCCCCCTTATCTCTGCTATAATTCATTCTTCTCTCACTACTGGAGCTGTTCCTTCATCTTTTAAAACTTCTGCAATAACCCCAATACTGAATAAACCTGGTGCCGATCCGACTACTTTCAGTAATTTTTCGTCCTATTTCTAATCTACCCTTCATTTCCAAAATTCTCGAAAAAAATAGTGGCCATTCAACTTCACTCTCATTTATCTCAAAATAATCTGTATGAACAGTTCCAGTCTGGTTTTCGTCCCCTCCACAGTACAGAAACGGCACTTATAAAAATGACTAATGACCTCCTTATGGCAGCTGATTCTGGTTTCATTCCTATTCTCATCCTCCTTGGTCTGAGTGCAGCCTTTGACACGATTTGTCACACCACTCTTCTCAATAAGTTCTCTTCGATTGGCGTGGCCCACACTCCACTAGACTGGCTCAGCTCCTACCTCTCAGGCCGCACTCAGTTTCTTCAGCTTAAGACTTTCACATCCCAACCCACCGCTGTTACGTCAGGTGGGCTTCGTCCTGGGCCCCCCTTTTCATAAATCTAACATTAGCTTCCACTGTTATGCTGATGACCCCCAGCTCTATCTCGCAAGCAAATCTGCTCCTTCCTTTCCACCCTCCTCACTTATTGATTGCGTAGCAGAAATCAAATCCTGGTTTTCTTCAAATTTTCTTAAATTATATAACAAGTGACAAAACTGAGGTTCTCCTCATTGGTACAAATCATCATTATCCAAAACTGATCCTTTTTCCTTACTTATTGATAATTCCTCTGTCTCTCCTTCCCCACAGGTGTCATCCTTGACCGTACTCTTATCCTTTCAGTCCCACATCAGTAACATCTCCTGGTCTTCATATTTCCACTTGCGTAACGTTAACCGTATTCACCCACACCACTGCTATCCTCATTCATAGCCTTGTCACTTCTCGTCTCCATTATTGCAATTCCCTTTTCTTTGGTCTTTCTTGTAAATCTCTCTATAAGCTTCAAGTGGTCCAGAATTCAGCTGCCCACCCTCATCATTACTAGAACCCCCTCTACTCACCATATACAATACAATTTATTTTTGTGTAGCCCAAAATCACACAAGGAGTGTCGCAATGGGCCCTGCCTCTTGACAGCCCCCCAGCATTGACTCTCTTAGAAGTGAAGAACAAAACTCCCAAAAAAAAACCCCAGTAGGGAAAAAATGGAAGAAACCTCAGGAAAGTCAAATCGAAGAGAAGACCCCTTTGCAGGTAGGTTAGGTGTGCGGTGGGGGTCAATACAATACAATACAATACAATACACAGAACAGAACAAATCCTCAATACAGCATAAAAATAAAAATTTTACAAGTATGGAGCAGAATTTAACAGCAGATGATATCCCATAATATGATTTGGATTTGTTTAGAGTCCTGGAGACCTCATCCATCAAGCTGCCTCCCCAATTTGGCCATTCCACAGCTGAACAGCGCTGGGCCAGCCAATCCGATGAAAGGACCCCTCTTTCCCACGATTCCTGTGATTCTCCATCAGAGATGACTTTAACTTGGCAGGTGGGCCGTGGCACCGAGTGCCACATTTGAGTACCCAGAAGAGGTGAGGGTGAGTAACAAATTCTAACTATCATGTTACTTCTGTTTTAGTGCTAATGACTGACAACAGAGATGCAGTCTGTACAGTAAATCAGCAGCTCTAGGCAGGGTGAACTAAACTGAAGTGGTGAGTCTTCAGCCTGAGACCGAAGGGGCATCTCTTATAGTAGCCTTCTGGTTAATTTGAGCCATTTGAGAAAACGACTTTCATAGCCCGGCCCACTCCATGCAAATGAGCTACCTATTTGCCAATCAAATGAGCGACGTTCATAGAGGTTGGCGGCTGCATAGAATTACTAAACGCCGCATGACCAGCAGCATCGTACGTCAACGTCGCCGCCATATTGCGAGTGGCACAGCACTGCTGTGGAGTGAAGTAATGGATAATGTGCTTCTTGGGATTGTACAAACCGCTGTACGCTCCAAACCAGATTACATTTCATAGGTAAGGCTGAACAATTGTTTTGGTTATATCTGGCCGTTAGAAAATCCCGTTTTATAATCTTAACTTCATCTACGCCAGGCTAAGCTAGCAAAGCTATGCATTCATGTGCTCAAGTGAGCCTCCAAACAACGTATTTAGTCACTAACTGCGTAGATTGTTGTTAGCTGTTAACATTTCTCAGACTTTGTAGGTTTCCCAAAGAAATCCACCTCAGGAAGCAGTGGGAGGTCAGGTAGCCCTTAGACGGGATTTTGAGAAAGCCGTCCTGTGACGTGTGCCCTGCTAGTCTGGTAACTGATGCTGTACCGACGTCATATGATCAAAGCTACCACTCGCTCACACTAAAAAACAAAGGAGGTTTGACGATTCCTTCTGAGGGTCCAGTCAAGGTGGTCGAAGTAGCTGAGCGTGTTATCTGACAGTCGACATGAGGGCAAGCTGTCAGAATGTAGCGGGGCTGCACACTCATAGTGTATTTCAATGTTGGTACTGAGCGCGTTTTGTTTCCATCGTCCCGTTTGCTGTTTGTGTGCACCAGTGAGTGTCGTCCCTGTAAATACAAAGGGGGGGCCAATGATGGAAAGAGACCGCAGCCCCAAATCGGAAAACACCTGTTAACGATCAATCAATTACATCCGGCAGTACAATATAAAGAATCGGCAGAGAACAGGGGCGAGAGACGAGGACCACAGTTCACCACGACGCATCAACTTACCTGCTGTTTACCACATCGCGCCATTGAAACCAGTTTGCTTTCATTACGCCGGACTGACTTCAATTCCCTCATCACTAGAGACCCCCACCACATCATCCACCACCAGCCGAGGATTCACAGTGAGGTTGCTCCAGTTATTCTGGGAAATACAAACGCATCTCTTATGAGTTGACCAGTCATCCGCATTCAGGACAATTGTACACTCGGACTCAAGTTCAATATCATTACCATTTTCTGTGTTCATTTATTGCTATCTGTGGTTTGTGTTCATTATATGTTACTGGGGCAAGGGGGGTTTGTCATTGAGTATATATATACATATATATATATATTTATATAGTGTTGTCACGGTATGGCTCTGGTGGAGGGATATACTGTACATATATATTCTACATGGGGTACTGTATGTGTTGTTGTGTTCTGTTTTAACATATTCACTTATTTTTAAATATCTGCTTTTCTTTTGTGCTTATGTTTACACCGTCGATTGTGGGGAAAAGTTTATTTGTTAGACGTACGGCTTGATATATTGATATACAAGATTCAGCCTCAGTAATTTATCCAGGCCACAGGTCTTGGAGGTGTAGCTGCCGGCTGGGAAAGGGGTCGGCCGTTACAAGTGGATCTTTGATCAGTCAGTTTGTTCGGGCTGAGATCGGTTCAGACATCGAGGAAACACAGTTTGAAATTCACAGCCATCGTATCATACTCATGTCTTTAGTTGTGTCTGTCTTTTACAAACTAAGGCTGCACCGCATTGACAGACTGAATCCTCTCAGATTACAGAGTGGCAACACACGGAAACAGTTGTGTTTCAAGGATTTGAGATCCTATCCTGTATATACAGTTAGGTCCATAAATATTTGGACAGAGACAACTTGGCACCCTGCCCAGGATTGGTTCCTGCCTTGTGCCCTGTGTTGGCTGGGATTGGCTCCAGCAGACCCCTGTGTTCTGATTCAGCAGGTTAGAAAATGGATGGATGGATGGATGGATACATCACCACAATGAATTTGAAATGAAACAACTCAGATCAGTTGAAGTGCAGACTTTCAGCTTTAATTCAGTGGGTAAAGAAAACGATTTAACATAAAAATGTGAGGCAACTAAAGTATTTTCTGAACACAATCCCTTCATTTCAGGGGCTCAAAAGTAATTGGACAAATTAAATAAAATATTCATTTCTAACACTTGGTTGAAAACCCTTTGCTGGCAATGCCAGCCTGAAGTCTTGAACTCCTGGGGCCTCATGTATAACGGCGTGCGTAGAACTCGCACTATAACATGGCGTAAGCACAAAAGCCGAAATGTGCTCACGCACAGAAAAATCCAGATGCAGGAATCTGTGCTACTCCAACTTCCACGTTCTTCCGCTACATAAATCCCGGTCAGCGTGAAAACTAACGCTCGTGCACGCGCATTATGTAACACCCCAACTCCTCCCAGAAGTACGCCTCTTTGAATATGCAAATCAATATAAATCACCCTTAAGCTCCGCCTTCTGTGAAAAGACAATGGGAAAAGCACAGGGAAATATAAGAATTTCAGCGAATACCAAGTGGAGGCAAAGGAAAAACAGACAATTTGTTCAAATAAACCGTAGAATAATCAACAAAAGGAAGTTGATCGAGTGACATAGCGTGTTGGAGAAACTTGAAAGCTCACATTCACAAAATCACAAAGTGCCGGAAATAAAAAAGAAGTCACGGTTTAAGAAGCAAGTAGTGATTCACACACACAGATCACATACGAGTAGAAGATCAAATACAAAACAAAGCATTTAACGTGCGACTTTAATTACGATGTGATTTGAGAAACTGGTTAATTAAACGATTTTAAGATGAAGTTTATGATGTTCTACTAAATGACAAAATAAACTACGTGATTAAAGTGGAAATGTCGAGATTGAAGTTGACATTTCGTGCTTTTTCCCCACCGTGCCTTTTTCTCTGTACCCTAATAATCTTTCATATGACACTCAGACGGTGGGCTACGACTCTTCTTTTCACGGCGACTTTGATATGCGACTTCTTTTTTATTTCCGTCACTGCGATTTTGTGAATGTGAGCTTTCAAGTTTCTCCAACACGCTATGTCACTCGATCAGCTTCCTTTTGTTGATTATTCTACGGTTTATTTGAACAAATTGTATGTTTTTCCTTTGCCTCCACTTGGTATTCGCTGAAATTCTTATATTTCCCTGTGCTTTTCCCATTGTCTTTTCACAGAAGGCGGAGCTTAAGGGTGATTTATATTGATTTGCATATTCAAAAAGGCGTACTTCTGGGAGGATTTGGGGCGTTACATAAAGCGCGTGCACGAGCGTTAGTTTTCACACTGATCGGGATTTATGTAGCGGAAGAACGTGGAAGTTGGAGTGCGCACAGATTCCTGCATCTGGATTTTTCTGTGCGTAAACACATTTCGGCTTTTGTGCTTACGCCATGTTATAGTGCGAGTTCTACGCACGGCGTTATACATGAGACCCCTGGCGACTGACTTGGCCATTCAAGATTTGTCCACTTCTTTGCTTTAATAAACTCCTGCGTTGCTTTGGCTGTATGTTTTGGGTCATTGTCCATCTGTATCATGAAACGCCCGCCGCCCAATCAATTTGACGTCATTTAGCTGATTTGAGCAGACAGTATGTCTCTGAACACCTCAGAATTCATTCGGCTGCTTCTGTCCTGTGTCACATCATCAATAAACACTCGTGTCCCAGTGCCACTACCAGCCATCACACTGCCTGACTCCACCATGTTTTACAGATGATGTGCTGTGCTTTGGATAATGAGCTGTTCCACACCTTCTCCATCCTTTTTTCTTGCCCTCATTCTGGTGGAGGTTGATCTTGGTTTATCTGTCCACAGAATGTTTTTCCAGAACTCTGCTGGCTTTTTTAGATGTTCTTTAGCAAAGTCCAGTCTAGCCTTTCTATTCTTGAGGCTTATGAGTGGCTGGCACCTTGCAGTGCACCCTCTGGATTTACTGTCATGCAGTCTTCTCTTTATGCTAGACTTGGATATCGATACGCCGACCAAGCCCTGGAGAGTGTTGTTCACTTGGCTGGCTGTTGTCAAGGGGTTTCTCTTCACCATGGAAATGATTCTGCGATCATCCACCACTGTTGTCTTCCGTGGACGTCCAGGTCTGTTTGTGTTGCTGAGTTCACCAGTGCTTGCTTTCTTTCTCAGGATGTACCAAACTGTAGATTTTGCCACTCGTGATATTGTAGCCATTTCTCGGATGGGTTTTTTCTGTTTTCGCAGCTCAAGGATGGCTTCTGTCACCAGCATGGAGAGCTCCTTTGACCGCATGTTGTCTGTTCACAGCAGAATCTTCACATGTGAGCACCACACCTCAGATCAACTGCAGGCCTTTTATCTGCTTAACTGGTAAGACATTACGACGGACTTGAACACACCTGCCATGAAATAGCCTTTGAGTCAATTGTCCAATAACTTGTGAGCCCCTGAAATGAAGGGATTGTATTAAAAAATACTTTAGTTGCTTCACATTTTTATGTAATCGTTTTGTTCAACTCCCTGAATTAAAGCTGAAAGTCTGCACTTCGTCATCTGAGTTGTTTCATTTAAACTTCATTGTGGTGATGTACAGAACAAAATGAGAAAAAAGTTGTCTCTGTCCAAATATTGATGGACCTAACTGTGTATGAGAGAGAAGAGAATTCCCGAGTTAAGGAGCACCAGGAGAGACGCTTGAGCTCCCATAGCACTGAGTCTGACATGAGGTACAAAAAGTCGAGCTGCAGATGAGGATCTGAGTGAGTGAGAGGAGTGCCAGTCTGGAGGAGATCAGTGAGGTGTGGAGAGCTTTAAATGTTCAGAGTGGGATTGTGTGTCGTAGTCAGTAGTGAACAGGGAGCCAGTGACGTCAAAAGAGAGTCGGTGTGACGTGTTCAGTGGATTTAGAACAGCAGGTTATCATCCTGGCAGCAGAAAAGTTGTAAGCGATGGATACGTTTTTGTGGAATGCCAGATAGAATAACATTACAGTAATCTACACGTGAGGTGACTCGGGCATTAACTGATACTTCAGTACTGTGTGGCATAAGAACAGGACAAAGTCTAGAAATGTTTCAGAGATGGAAGAAGGCAGCCCGAGAAATGTTACTTATATGTGAGGAATTATTTACAGTTTTTCTCGATTGCTAAAACACTAAACCCTATTGTCTGAACCAAATTCTCAGTTGCCTGAACCCACTTATTGAATCAGTCACACTTTTGGCAAAACCATAAGCACTTTTCACCTGTTTAGACACATCTTGTCAACACATTGTCATTGTATAATGGTGGGCACAGGTGGCAAAAGTCAAACACAATTAAAGCTCAGTTGTCACCAGTTGAACACAACAACTCAAAATTCATCACACTTGTGGCTAATGATGTGAGGGGACATACAGTGGTGTGAAAAACTATTTGCCCCCTTCCTGATTTCTTTTTCTTTTGCATGTTTGTCACACAAAATGTTTCTGATCATCAAACACATTTAACCATTAGTCAAATATAACACAAGTAAACACAAAATGCAGTTTTAAAATGATGGTTTTTATTATTTAGGGAGAAAAAATCCAAACCTACATGGCCCTGTGTGAAAAAGTAATTGCCCCCTGAACCTAATAACTGGTTGGGCCACCCTTAGCAGCAATAACTGCAATCAAGCGTTTGCGATAACTTGCAATGAGTCTTTACAGCGCTCTGGAGGAATTTTGGCCCACTCATCTTTGCAGAATTGTTGTAATTCAGCTTTATTTGAGGGTTTTCTAGCATGAACCGCCTTTTTAAGGTCATGCCATAGCATCTCAATTGGATTCAGGTCAGGACTTTGACTAGGCCACTCCAAAGTCTTCATTTTGTTTTTCTTCAGCCATTCAGAGGTGGATTTGCTGCTGTGTTTTGGGTCATTGTCCTGTTGCAGCACCCAAGATCGCTTCAGCTTGAGTTGACGAACAGATGGCCGGACATTCTCCTTCAGGATTTTTTGGTAGACAGTAGAATTCATGGTTCCATCTATCACAGCAAACCTTCCAGGTCTTGAAGCAGCAAAACAACCCCAGACCATCACACTACCACCACCATATTTTACTGTTGGTATGATGTTCTTTTTCTGAAATGCTGTGTTCCTTTTACGCCAGATGTAATGGGACATTTGCCTTCCAAAAAGTTCAACTTTGTCTCATCAGTCCACAAGGTATTTTCCCAAAAGTCTTGGCAATCATGGAGATGTTTCTTAGCAAAATTGAGACGAGCCCTAATGTTCTTTTGTTTAACAGTGGTTTGCGTCTTGGAAATCTGCCATGCAGGCCGTTTCTGCCCAGTCTCTTTCTTATGGTGGAGTCGTGAACACTGACTTTAATTGAGGCAAGTGAGGCCTGCAGTTCTTTAGACGTTGTCCTGGGGTCTTTTGTGACCTCTCGGATGAGTCGTCTCTGCGCTCTTGGGGTAATTTTGGTTGGCCGGCCACTCCTGGGAAGGTTCACCACTGTTCCATGTTTTTGCCATTTGTGGATAATGGCTCTCACTGTGGTTCGCTGGAGTCCCAAAGCTTTAGAAATGGCTTTATAACCTTTACCAGACTGATAGATCTCAATGACTTCTGTTCTCATTTGTTCCTGAATTTCTTTGGATCTTGGCATGATGTCTAGCTTTTGAGGTGCTTTTGGTCTACTTCTCTGTGTCAGGCAGCTCCTATTGAAGTGATTTCTTGATTGAAACAGGTGTGGCAGTAATCAGGAAATTGAACTCAGGTGTGATACACCACAGTTAGGTGATTTTTGAACAAGGGGGCAATTACTTTTTCACACAGGGCCATGTAGGTTTGGATTTTTTTTCTCCCTAAATAATAAAAACCATCATTTAAAACTGCATTTTGTGTTTACTTGTGTTATATTTGACTAATGGTTAAATGTGTTTGATGATCAGAAACATTTTGTGTGACAAACATGCAAAAGAATAAGAAATCAGGAAGGGGGCAAATAGTTTTTCACACCACTGTATAAGCCAGAGCACTGGTTTGTGAGGCACTACAATTGATAGAAATCTAAGAAGAGGAGTTCGTGTGAGAGGAGGTCAAGGTGGTCGAGGTGGTCAGCGAGGACAAAGAACAGTATTATCTGATGAAATCTGAGCTACTGTGACTGTCCAGGGTATGACAATGAAGAAAGCTGGACTAAGGGTACAACCAAACATCAGTAGATTCACTGTGTCCACCATAATCTGAAGATTTAGAGAAGAGAACAGGTAGTTACCTTTCTTGACATGATAGTATGTACATGTTGACAACAATGGCTGTACTTTATACTGTACCTCAGTAAACATGTTTCAGTTCATCACTGTGCCAGTGTACTGTAGTATTGTAATGGAGGGTCAGTCTGACTGTTTGTAGGCCTTTTCCAAGTGCATGTTCTCTTTTTGTAGAACTGAAAGACTGCCACATGGGGGTGGTAGGACATCTATGTTCTCCCCACACCAAGAGACCCTAATTGTCGAGATGGTCCGTGAGAACAACACCATTAAACTGCGTGAAATTCAGCTGAAGATCATTGAGGACCATGTGCATTTTGAGGGTATTGACACTGTTGACCGTGTCCTCAAGCACAACAGACTGAGCATGAAACATCTGTACAGATTGCCCTTTGAACGCAACTCTGATGGAGTCAAAGAGCAAAGATTCCAGTATGTACTGGTTGGTTGATATCCAGACACATAAATGTTGGTTACTGTAAGTAGTGATTTACTGTACATCACTTACAAAAATATATATCTATTCCTATAGAGAGTTTTTGAACTGGATGCAATGGAAAAACTCCATGAATACATCTACATGGATGAAGCTGGGTTTAATTTCACCAAAAGGAGAAGGAGAGGCCATAGTGTGATTGGCCATTGTTGGTGTCCCTGGGCAGCGTGGTGGCAATGTCACACTGTGTGCTGCCATCAGCAATCATGGTGTTGTCCACCATCAGGCCATCCTAGGGCCCCACAACACTCAGCAGCTCCTCATTTTCCTCAATCACATGCGAGATGCTCTGTTAGGGCAGCAGGATGAGCCGCCCATCTATGTCGTCGTCTGGGACAATGTGAGTTTCCACAGAGGCCTCCAGGTTAGAGAGTGGCTCAATATGAACCAAGGTTTTATCATCCTTTGCCTTCCACCGTACTCCCCTTTCCTGAACCCCATTGAAGAATTCTTCTCCTCATGGCTTTGGAAGGTATATGAGTGCCAACCTTATACCAGGGGAACTGGCCTGTGGTGACCTGGGTGTGGAGGCCTGCCAGGGGTTTTTTCCCCCCCGTTGCCTGGCCAGAGAAAATGTGGCCTGTGATGGAGATGAAGTCCTGTGGCCTGACCCAGTATGGAGAAATGATGCTGTGGCTGCGGAGTAATGCGCTTCTTTTCTTTGTACTTCATTTGTATATTTGTGTGCTTTATTTTTACGTACAAGTGCTACATGGAAATGTGCAGAATTTCTGTTTTTTTGCAAATTCTTTTTTCTATGTACAAGTGTTCAAAATGCCCGGGTATTTGGTTTTGCAACATGCATTTAGCCTAAAGAAACCTTTATTTCTAGCGCTTCATGCCCTGAGCTTTGTGTTTTCCGTTTTTCTATGTCGTGTTTAGTGACTACTCAGTAGAGAATTTCATTTGGATTGACTTGAGGCCTGAGTTGACAGCATCGTTCAGTTTTGAGCACAGATTGAACTGTTTTGGGTTTTGCAAGAAGAGTCAGAGGTTTTGTGAATGTAGCTTGAAAATTGGGTTTTGTGTTCACAGTTTAGGGAAAAGGAGAGCTGCTTTCCAGGAATGTGTCTTAGCAATTGAGAAAAACTGTAATAATAATAATAATAATAATTATTTAATTACTGCCATTATTAGTGTGTAAATGGGTATAAATAATTGCACTTAAACGATTCGCCAAAATCTGTTAAATGTAAACGCTACTGTATTAAACGGAAGTGTATTAGGGCCACGGGTGAAAAAAAAATACGGACACAGTGAAGAACAAAAAAATCTAAATGTCGAGATTAAAGTCGACATTTACAGTGGTGTGAAAAACTATTTGCCCCCTTCCTGATTTCTTATTCTTTTGCATGTTTGTCACACAAAATGTTTCTGATCATCAAACACATTTAACCATTAGTCAAATATAACACAAGTAAACACAAAATGCAGTTTTTAAATGATGGTTTTTATTATTTAGGGAGAAAAAAATCCAAACCTACATGGCCCTGTGTGAAAAAGTAATTGCCCCCTTGTTCAAAAATCACCTACCTGTGGTGTATCACACCTGAGTTCAATTTCCTGATTACTGCCACACCTGTTTCAATCAAGAAATCACTTCAATAGGAGCTGCCTGACACAGAGAAGTAGACCAAAAGCACCTCAAAAGCTAGACATCATGCCAAGATCCAAAGAAATTCAGGAACAAATGAGAACAGAAGTCATTGAGATCTATCAGTCTGGTAAAGGTTATAAAGCCATTTCTAAAGCTTTGGGACTCCAGCGAACCACAGTGAGAGCCATTATCCACAAATGGCAAAAACATGGAACAGTGGTGAACCTTCCCAGGAGTGGCCGGCCGACCACAATTACCCCAAGAGCGCAGAGACGACTCATCCGAGAGGTCACAAAAGACCCCAGGACAACGTCTAAAGAACTGCAGGCCTCACTTGCCTCAATTAAGGTCAGTGTTCACGACTCCACCATAAGAAAGAGACTGGGCAAAACGGCCTGCATGGCAGATTTCCAAGACGCAAACCACTGTTAAGCAAAAGAACATTAGGGCTCATCTCAATTTTGCTAAGAAACATCTCAATGATTGCCAAGACTTTTGGGAAAATACCTTGTGGACTGATGAGACAAAAGTTGAACTTTTGGAAGGCAAATGTCCCATTACATCTGGCGTAAAAGGAACACAGCATTTCAGAAAAAGAACATCATACCAACAGTAAAATATGGTGGTGGTAGTGTGATGGTCTGGGGTTGTTTTGCTGCTTCAGGACCTGGAAGGCTTGCTGTGATAGATGGAACCATGAATTCTACTGTCTACCAAAAAATCCTGAAGGAGAATGTCCGGCCATCTGTTCGTCAACTCAAGCTGAAGCGATCTTGGGTGCTGCAACAGGACAATGACCCAAAACACAGCAGCAAATCCACCTCTGAATGGCTGAAGAAAAACAAAATGAAGACTTTGGAGTGGCCTAGTCAAAGTCCTGACCTGAATCCAATTGAGATGCTATGGCATGACCTTAAAAAGGCGGTTCATGCTAGAAAACCCTCAAATAAAGCTGAATTACAACAATTCTGCAAAGATGAGTGGGCCAAAATTCCTCCAGAGCCTGTAAAAGACTCATTGCAAGTTATCGCAAACGCTTGATTGCAGTTATTGCTGCTAAGGGTGGCCCAACCAGTTATTAGGTTCAGGGGGCAATTACTTTTTCACACAGGGCCATGTAGGTTTGGATTTTTTCTCCCTAAATAATAAAAACCATCATTTAAAAACTGCATTTTGTGTTTACTTGTGTTATATTTGACTAATGGTTAAATGTGTTTGATGATCAGAAACATTTTGTGTGACAAACGTGCAAAAGAATAAGAAATCAGGAAGGGGGCAAATAGTTTTTCACACCACTGTACACTTTATTCTAATAGTTTATTTTGTCAGTAGAATGTCGCAAACTAAACTTCATCTTAAAATGAATGTTCAATTTACTAGATTTTCTCAGACCCCTTCATTAATTCATGTAGCACATTAAATGCTTTATATTAAGTGTTCCCCGACCCAGTTTTTAATCTCTATGCGCTTCTTCAACTGACTTCCTCCGCACTGAGAGGCGCAGACAGCGATCGCCGCACATTGACTTCATGATGTTTCTGCTCTAAGAACATTCAGAATACTAAGAGAAATACTTGATATCTTCTTCACGATGAAATGCATTAAAGCAGGTATTAAACATGGGTGGCGTGGCTATAGAGCTGCTCCCTTGCATTAAGGGGTCCCCAGTTGTATGTTCAGTGCAGTGCAAAGTCCCAAGAACTGGATATATGAATGGGTATCGCACAGGTTTAACTTAAATATTGTGTAAATGTTGGGCTTGGTGGGTCGGAGACACGAACACAGGATTCAATGGATGTTCTTCATGATTGCATGCGCGCTGTCTCTATCTGACGTACTAAACCTCCAGTTTCTGTCCTTGCTTTTTCTTTCTGCACATAACCAATCACCACAAGATAAACGTCTTTGTGAAATTAAAACAAGTTATAAACTTAGACCTCGGAGTTTTCAGAACTTTAAATTATTAAAGCATGTGGAGGCACGGTGCTTGCTGGGATGGAGTTTTCAGAAATTAAAAAAAAAATCTTCATTCTACATGTTTAATTATGCCATCCATTCAGGGCTGCGCCCATCCCAGCAAGCATCTTGTGCGAGGCAGGAGTAAATCCTGAATGAGACGCCAACACATCGCAGGGTGAATACGTGCAACATATAAAGTAGCAGGGTCAATAATACAGAACACAACCCCACATCCTACATGTCTTTGAAAGGAAACTGAAACACGCCGAGTAGACCCACCAGAAAAACATGCAAACTTAAGGCAGGGAACACCCGGGACCCCCTTGCTGCTGCGAAGCAGCAGTGCAACCACCACGCCACCGTGCCCCCATATGCTTTAATACATTTTAAGTTTTGAAAACTCTGGGGTCTAGGTTTATAACTTGTTTTAATTTCACAAAGACGTTTATCGTGTGGTGATTGGTTATGTGCAGAAAGAAAAAACAAGGATTGGAACTGGAAGTTTAGTACGTCAGATCGAGACAGCGCGCATGCAATAAAGAAAGCCCGCTCAGAAGAACATCCATTGAATTCTGCGTTCGTGTCTCCGACCACCACATCACGAACCCAACGTTTACACGATATTCCAGTTAAACCTGTGCGATACCCATTTATATATCCAGTTTTTTGGAGCCTCGTCACACTTGCCATAAAGTTCACTACACTGAACATACAACTGGGAACCCCTTAATGCAAGGGAGCAGCGCTATAGCCACGCCACCGTGCCCCCCGACTCCCATGTTTAATACATGCTTTAGTGCATTTCATCGTGAAGAAGATATCAAGTATTTCTCTTAGTATTCTGAATGTTCTTAGAGCAGAAACATCATGAAGTCAATGTGCGGCGATCGCTGTCTGCGCCTCTCAGTGCGGAGGAAGTCAGTTGAAGAAGCGCATAGAGATTAACAACTGGGTCGGGGAACACTTAATATAAAGCATTTAATGTGCTACATGAATTAATGAAGGGGTTTGAGAAAATCTAGTAAATTGAACATTCATTTAAAGATGAAGTTTAGTTTGCGACATTCTACTGACAAAATAAACTATTAGAATAAAGTGTAAATGTCGACTTTAATCTCGACGTAAATGGCGAGAATAAAGTGGAAATGTCGAGAATAAAGTCAACATGTCGACTTTAATCTCGACATTTAGATTTTTTTTTCTTCACTGTGTCCGTATTTTGTTTTTCACCCGTGGCCCTAATACGCTTCCGTAGTTTTAAACGTTATTGCTTTTTCATCAGAAAACTCGGTTTCCACGTCTACCTGTATTCGTTTAAATGGCACTTTTGCCACTCGCAATATGGCGGACGTGCTGACGTATCGTGTCGACTGTGCAACGCAGTGAATGCGCCGTCTACCTTTATATGTCTAAGGGCGGCGGGGTGTTGATGGAGAGTTAATGAATGGCAATATACTTCCTTGAAATAGACTAACCAATAGTAAGCAAGGCTTTGTTGGAGTGGGCGGTACCTGGGCGGTGAGTTGACTGTAAAGTGCCCGTCAAATCAGGGTTTTAAATAAAGAAAGCGCTTTAGAAGTGACGCGGCGCCATGACGCACGGCTGTAATGATAGCCGGTGTTGTAAAGCGGACGCCGATCCCGTTGTTGCTTCTTTAAATGTTCTTTTTGTTCGTTAGGAATGATTTCTGCCCACCGAAGGGTCGCCGCGGCTTTGTCCCTCACGTCTAGGAAGAGGGGCGTCCCCAACAAGTAAAGAATTGAAACGCGTCATTCATTTGGTGTTGTTGTTTAGGAGATTTGATGCACACAAAGAAAGCTAAAGCAGCCCGCAGCCTTCCATTTCACAACACGTTTAAAACTGAACTTCAGTGCAAATGAAATGTGCAAAAACATGGATGTAATCTGGAGGTCTCCGGTTGCTGATGGCCTCAATGGCTCTCTGCCTAACAGTTGTGTGTGCTTTTGAGTTAACAATAGAAAAATAAAAAAAGGAGAAGGTTTACCCAGAACTGCCGGACTGCGATTCCTTCGAATGCGCACCAATACTCCGCTCGCCAGGGTATTTATTTTATTTTTTAAACCCGGTTTCTCCAAACGGTAAAATCAACAAAGGCGACAGAAGGAGTTACGCATTTTAAAGAATCTTAGAATATTCCAGACGAGAACAGGTCATTCATTCCAGCAGTGCCTGCCAGTCATATCCACTTAATTCTACTAAAAAAAAAAAAACCTCGTCTAGTTTTGAAAGGGTTTGCCTACTACGCTAATTAGAAGGTTATTATAAAATGCAAAACGTCGCGCTTTCATTGCATCAAATGATATTTCTACAGTCGCGGATCGCCAGTGCCCAAGTGACTGGCGGACGAAGCCCCGAGAAGCTTCTTGCCGCTGGAGCTGAAAAAGATCCGAAGCTTCAGAATTGTGCCATCTGGTGGCGCACGGCAGTCATAGCAGCCATGCGCTCCAGGCAGCTAAGGGCTCATTTATACTTCACGCGACGCGACGCATGCTGCAGCGGACGCTCCTGCTACGCAAGCGTTGTAGTGTTTATACTTGCGCGCGTACTTTACGTAAATCTGGAGGAATCCACCAGGTGGCAGTGCGAGATATTATCGCGGTGAGAACATGTTCGGCTTCTCTGTGTTGTGAATTGCCTAAAACACCTATTAAATTCTGATGACACCTTACCGCAGTATCTCTGAAAAAGATGTTTATTGATCAAATCCATAAATCCAGGGATGTATGTGTCCATTCCAGGAAGCATTGGGCACGAGTGAGAAACAGTCCCTTGACGAGGCCTCAGCTCATCGCAAAGTGAATACAGGCACACACATACACTAGCGTCATTTTAGCGGCACCAAATCCCCAAATCTGCATATCTTTGGAAGGAAAGCGGAGCACAGTGTGGAATACAAGCAGGAAATACCAGCAATGTAACTCCCTGCGAGACAGCAGTGCTATCGCTCCGCCACCGTGACACCCCCATGTGTGTAATTATTCCCCCATGTTTGTATTTATTAACAGTATTCATTATTTAAACAAAATTATATGTGAAATGTAACATTTTAATGCATTTCATCATGAAAGTGATATCAAGTATAAATCTAAAGATTCTAAATGTGCAGAGAGTTGGAATATCATACATTTAATTTGTTCTGTTTGGCGGTGTATTGCTGCTGAAGCAAATTGCCGACATACAGATGCGTTCGTGGTGCTTTTATATTTAAGCGTCGCATATTCCCGATCGTAATGATACGATACATTTTAAAAGTTTCAGTGCCGCCTATTTTTTTTTTTTGCAACTTCACATCGGCAACATAATGTATAGCGCTGTATTTGAGCCACTGAGAACAAAACAAAAGACACGGTGAAAACGTGTATTTTGTGATTAAAGTGGAAATTTCGGCTTTAATCTCGAAATGTCCACTTTAACCTCGTAGTTTACTTTATTATTAAAGCAGACCATCGTAAACGTCATCCCAGTTTTTAATCGCTATGAGCTTCTTGGACCTGACAGCAGGTAAAGTAAAAAAATAAAAAATAGACGGCACAAAAGATGGTATATGAGACTTTTAAAATGTATCGTGTCATTACGATCGGGAATATGCGACGCTTGAATATAAAAGCACCACGAATGCATCTGTATGTCGGCATTTTGCTTCAACACTTTGAACCATTTATCAAACAGCAAAGCGCGCACATCGATCCCCGAAGGATCTCCATAGAGGCTTACTGTCACATGTAGATAGTAAACAGAGACTCTGACGTCACGTTCCGACTTTTAGCACACTGCGCCCCCCGACTTTTTGCTGGTACTGCAACTCGCGCACGCATCGCGTTAATTTCTGAGGACCTGCTCAGAGGACGCGTGAAATGAACGCTGGGAACGCGTGGCAGCCATGATGCGGGCGCGTACGCGTTCTGAGCGTGAAGTATAAATGAGCCCTAAGAGCGCGCCGCGTGTTCGTTTTGATCTTCTGACGATCGTGTTGTTCTTAAAATGTTACAACAACCGTACATGTTGGGCGTTAAGTTAAACGTGTTGTCTTGAAGATGTCATTTGCTGCTGTTGCACTGAAAAAAAATTGGGTTCAAATTTTAAGATTTACATATTTCAATTGTGTGATATGTTTCCATCAAATTGAATCAAGTACTGTAATCTGTAGAATGAGTTTTTCCCCTCTGATTTATGCAGTGATTTAGATACCGAAGTTTAAGAAAAAAAAAGCAACATAACCCATAATCCCTTAGAAAGATAGGCTGTACTTAATATTTCTCTTCATTAACTTCAACAGGTTCAAATATGTTAATTTTATTACCGTTTATCCATTGAAACAAATATTTGGGTCCATTTTATAAGATTTACTTGTTTCAATTGTATGACAAATCTACCAGAATAAAAGGATACAGTAATTGTCTGTGTGACAGTCTGGTTGCCATGTCTCTGCCATTCCAAAAGATGACGCATCCAAAGTCACGCATTAAGACAGTTCTCTCTTAAGGTTTAATAAAGTTTATCAAAATAAAAAAAAAAAATCACATTCTTTAAAATATTAACTGCATTTGTTGTTCCAACAGATGGCTTATTACAAATATTTGTAGCAATAAAAGGCATTGTACTGCTCATTCCAAAAAACGGCTCACCACAAATACTTGTAGAAGTAAAATGTATTGAACTTCTCACTCCAACAGATGGCATGTAACAGAGATGTGTATTGCCTTTGTCATTCCAACATATGGCGCATCACAAATATTTGTAATAAAATGCATTGTGCTTGTCATTCCAACATATGGCGCATCACAAATATTTGTAATAAAATGCATTGTACTTATCATTCCAACAGATGGCGCATCACAAATATTAAGAGTGCATTTATGAATCTCATATTAAATGGGATATACCAGGGCTGGTGCCACCATGAAGATGAATTAGGCATCCGCCTAGGCTGCAGATCACATGGGTTAGCTATACAGCAGAGTCGGTTGGCACAGTAGTAAGCTTGCCCAGGGGCACAAATAACCTGGCACTGCGTATCACAGAGGGGTTGGTCGAGTGTTTCATGGTGCACTGCAGACGTTAACACTGAGACAGCATTAAAGTGCGTCTTGTGATCTTAAAATATTTTTGTTCCTCTGACTTATTCAATTGAACTTCTTTAGATATGCAAGTTGACATCAATTGACATTGCTGACTGATCAGTCACGTCACGCAGTTCTGTTGCGCCAGTCACACTCGGATATACTGCAGCGATACAAAGAGTTGAAAACTGGGTCATGTTTAATTTTATTCTTCTTTATTAGCTGCTCCTCACTTCATATTTTACAGATTTTCAAATACGATCCTTAAAAGCCATTACATTTACTTTCTCCTTTTCTTTTCCGTTTATCCCCAGTGTATTGTAACCCAAGAGGGAAAAAAAGGGATTGAGCATCAAGAAATAAAAACAGGCCTGCGTCTGCTTTGAAATGGAGAGACAAGTGAAATGTTAAAAAAATAAAAATGAATAATGAAGGGGTTCTTCGTAATTAATGTCATTTTGTGTTTTGCGATTGAATACATGGTGCTTTTTTCTTCACTATCTGAATAACCTCAGTCATTGTCTTATCGTAGTGTTTTATTGTTACCTTTTTTTCTTTGCTGCACGTGGAAAGTTGTCATCAGAATTTCACCATACAAGAGTATAATGATAATAATAATAATAACTTAACATACGAGGGCTATTCAATAATTGATCTACCTGCGTATGAAAGAAAGTAGCAAGCCAGTTGAAATGAGTCTGGGGATGTCGTGACGGGTCTCAAGGTTACTCCTGCACAGTGCGAGTCTAACATTCCCTGAGATCAGGAGAGTCCTCGTGCAAATCTAATAAGATAATACTCGATTTGGAGCAATGTTCAGCGGTAAAACTTCTCGCAAAAGAAGGGGAACAAATACCAAAGAAGATCCCTGAACGTCCTTTATGGGAAAGTCCGCCCCATCATCCTACAAAGTCACATTTTGGAGCAAGTCAGGGTGAAGACGACCCTCACACTAGACAGCCTATAGAAGCAACTTCAACTGAAATGTGTGAAAACGTCGAGGATTTCATTTTGTTAGACAGATGATTTAAGGGCATCTTTGCTTGCACAGGTGAGGGTTGTCTTCAATGGACTCTCCACCCCGACGTGCTCCAAAATGTGACTTTGTAGGATGATGGGGCGGACTTCCCCATAAAGGACGTTCAGGGATCTCCTTTGGTATTTGTTTCCCTTCTTTTGTGAGATATTTTACTGGTGAACGTTGCTCCAAATCGAGCATTATCTTACTTGATTCGCACAAGGACTCTCCTGATCTCAGGGAGTGTTAGACTCGCACTGTGCAGGAGTAACCATGAGACCCGTCACGACATCCCCAGGTCTCGTTTCAACTGGTTTTCTACTTTCTTTCATACGCAGGTAGATCAATTATTGAATAGCCCTCGTATGTTAAGTTATTGTTATCATTATACTTTCGTATGGCGAAATTCTGATGACAGCTTTCCACGTGCAGCAAAGAAAAAAGTAACAAAAAAACAATGAGAGAAGTTGGAAAATCAACCAGAATGTTCAAGAAAATTTTAGAATAAAACCCGATCTCAATCTGTTAAGTAGTTCTGTCATTCGCTAGCTAAGTGGAGGTAAGGAACACCCCGAGGCTGACACATAAGTGGGGAAAGCCTCGGCCCACTGCGTCTCTCTCAGATTTGTTCAAATAAATAAATCAGTCCTGCAAGCGAACTCTGATACACCGCACAATGAGAGAAGTCGCAAAATCAACCGGAATGTTCAAGTAAAGTATAGAAATAAACCCGATCTAAATCCGTTAAGTAGTTCTCTCATGAAAAGCAGGCAGACAGATGTCCCATCCATCCATTATCCAACCCGCTATATCCTAACTACAGGGTCACGGGGGGTCTGCTGGAGCCAATGCCAACCAACACAGGGCGCAAGGCAGGAAACAAACACACACACACACTAGGAACAATTTAGGATCACTAATGCACCTAAACCTGCATGTCCTTGGACTATTGGAGGAAACCCACGCAGACACGGGGAGAACTCGCAAACTCCACGCAGGGAGGACCCGGGACTGTCCTACCGCTACCCACTGCGCCACCGTGCCAGACAGATGTTGGATTTTATCTCTATATATAATCTTCATTTGGATCTTGATCTTTGTTTGTCCGCGAATGAATTAGAAGAAGAAGCACTAGATGGCAGCAGAGAGACAGCTTATACTACTGAAGACTGCAGTACGCCAGTCACACCTCAAAACACAGACATTCAAACTAAACAAATTGTTGTGCTTTAAATTAACTAATCTTTATATATAATCTTCATGTAGATCTTGATCTTTGTTTGTCTGTGAATTCCACGCATGTGTAGACCACCTTCCAGTTTAGTACGTTGTTGTTACTCACGAAAGGGGTGGTGGACAGTGTTACGCTGGTTAGCTCCTGAGGCCTGGTTAGAGAATGAGATTGCCGAAGATAAAAGGTACGTGCCTACGTAACATATGAATGAAAGAAAGACAGTGGGGGAAATGAATGACAACGTAACAGCACGTTCTGGAAATTATTATTGTTACGTTGTAGCCGGCGAGTGCTGCGCGTGTCACAGTTGTACCGTGGCTTGCTCACATGTCAGTGAAGTGATCCCTGGATACCTATGTGTCCCCCTTTTAATAACCATTGCTCCATGTATATTGCCTTACTCTTTGGATTGCCACAAAGCAACCTGCGAGATTGGAGAAAGGTTGAGAAGACATCGTGAGAGGAAACGACAGCGTCGTGAAAACGAGACGGACTGTGAACGGACAGAAGCAGAAATGCTCCTACACCACCACATAATTATTATTCGGACAGTGATTCCCAGTAGGCCGTTCCTATCAAATCAATGTCCAAGGGTTTTCTTTTGTAATTTTGTTTCCCTTATAAAAAATCATAATGCTGTGCGACGAAGGGCCCAGTTCACGACGCGTTTAAACAGGGAGCCCTTCACAGACAACTTTAACACGCGCAACGTAGTTGGGCGCACATGGCTAGTATATATATACAGTATATACTATAATATAATAATAATAATAATATATATACTAGCTGTGTAAGCCCATGTTGTAAAAAGCCCGGGCCTCTAGAAACCATGGATTCTGGCACTTCGATCAATCAGTCAATCGCCTCCATTGTCTGTCAGCGGCTAAGCGAGTTTCTCTTTTCTCGGCAGTTTCACTTTGGCGACAGTCGCTTTCTTTCAGCTTCATGCTGTAGCCTCGCACTTCCAGACAGACAGACAGACAGACAGACAGACAGGCGCACTTCCATGCAGTAAGACAGAGATCGGCGGTTTTCCGGTTACTCCGGTACGTAAAGAATACGTCGGCATGAGCCTTTTCCAGTTTAACCCTTCCAGTGCCACTGCTCAATAAGATCTAATTCTTGTCGTTTTATGTGCTTGTGATTCTCTTTGAAAACATCCAAATCATCAGCGCTATAAATGGATCCCTCTATAATTTCCACTGCTGTCAGAGTTCAGGGCAGGACAACTCGCGACTGATGGCTCAGGTGATGCTGGCGATCCGCATGTCTTCGCCAAACGGTAAGACTCGGGTCCACTCGGACCGATTCCGGTGTCAGGACCCCATTTGGATTTAATCTTAGAAACTCGAGGCAATATTGGGGTCACCAGGATGAAACACTCCACCTTTCACTTTCTCGTCTCGACGTTCATTTTGTTTGCGTTGATGATGATGATGATGATGATGTATCGCTTGTTTTGTTTCGGGGTGGCTTTAGTAATTTGAAAATCGGACGAAGTTGTCTCTTCATCATTCGGATGGCGGGTGTAGCTGTGTGTACGAGGAGAGCCTTCCTCTCGCGATGCTTTCAGAGTGTGCGTCAGCGTCTGCACGACCCTCTCTGCTAACCCCTTGGTGTGCTGCAGAACTCGGCTGGCTTGTAGGAAAGAAGCAAATTCCTGCGACGCAAACTGTGGACCCTCATCACTCCCAAGTTGCTCTGGGAAGCCATGATGATAGAATACTTCCTCTGACTTTTCAATCGGTTTAACAGCAGTCGCCGAGTGCGTAACCCAAACCTCTGGCCACTTACTATAGACATCCACATCCACCAGGAACATCTTTACTTCAAAGGGGATACGCGGGGGAAGTGGTGCCAGCTGGGGGGCATTTCTAATCTTCTAACAAGAAGAACCCACCTTGGCCCTCTCTTCAATATGTCCATCTAATCCGGGCCACCAAAAGTAACTCCTCGCAGTCTCCTTCGTGTAGACAATACCAACGTGACTTGAATGCAGATGCTGGATTCAGAATTTTCCCAGTGGTGAAGGGATGAAGACACAATGACCCCAAAGAAGACCACTGGCCCACACAGACAGTTTACTTTTCCTAGAAGGGTAGGGTTTTGGCTCCGGTGAGGTGTTAGGGCTTTTGCCAGTAAGGACCTTGTCTATTACTTTAGTCCGAGTGAATCATTTTACTTGACTTCAGGTCACAGGTGTCTCATTTACCTGCTTAAAATAAAAAAATACCCATCAGTGGGCTTTAAGAACAGGTAACGGGCAGGGGTCAACGTGAGAGTCCAACTGCAACGGAATGCAACTCCGACTTACGATATTCAATATCATAGGTACTGCGGTGGGCTGGCACCCTGCCCGGGGTTTGATTCCTGCCTGGCACCCTGCCCGAGGTTTGATTCCTGCCTGGCGCCCTATGTTGGCTGGGATTGGCTCCAGCAGACCCCCGTGAGCGTGTAGTTAGGATATAGCGGGTTGGATAATGGATGGGTGAATATCATAGGTATGTGCCAATAAAAGCAATGGCCATCTTTACAATCTGCTAGCTGCTAGAGATGGCATACCATGATGGTAGGAAGGGGGCGATGATCGGTAAGAAGGGTAAAACGTCTCCCAGAAAGGTACTGATGAAATTTTGCAAGTTCCAAAAATGATTCCCAGTGCCTCGTTCTCAATTTGTTCAGCTTTATTCAAGGCACATGAAACGAAAGCAATTGATTTCTCCACACCGGAGGGCATAACGTCTGAAATCAGTGCACCGACTGGGAAAGCATCACGGGCCAGCTGCAGTGGCAGTTTGGGGTCAAAGTGTGTGAGGACATCAGAGGTTATGAGAGCATCTCTAGCATTTCTGCACTCTTCTGTCCGCTTCCAGGCCTCGATTTGACAGAACAGTTGATGCAATGGCTTCAAACAAGTTGCCAGATTTGGATTGAATTTTCCATAATACTTGAGAAGTCCCAGAAATGAATGAAATTGGCTTCCATTCTGAGGAGCAGGTGTGTCAACGACTTTTGAGGGTGCCTCGTGCAGTCGGGTCAGGTCAAGTTGGGGAGCGCTCACTGACTGGTACAGCATGTTGCTGCGCCCACCACACAATAGACCTATAAATACCTGGGAGTGCAGCTGGATGACAAACTGGACTGGACTGCCAATACTGATGCTCTATGTAAGAGAGGTCAGAGCCGACTATACTTTCTGAGAAGGTTGGCATCCTTCAACATCTGCAGTAAGATGCTGCAGATGTTCTACCAGACGGTTGTGGTGAGTGCCCTCTTCTACGTGGTGGTGTGCTGGGGAGGCAGCATAAAGAAGAAGGACACCTCACGCCTGGACAAACTGGTGAGGAAGGCCGGCTCTATTGTAGGAATAAAGCTGGACAGTTTGACATCCGTGGCAGAGCGACGGGCGCTGAGCAGACTCCTGTCAATCATGGAGAATCCACTGAACAGGATCATCTCCAGACAGAGGAGCAGCTTCAGTGACAGACTGAGGAGACCCCACACTATGCGACTCTTTAATTCCACCAGGGGGAGTAAATGCTAACATTACTCAAAGTTATTGTCTGCGTTTTTTATTTTCATTTTTTTTTCATTTTTATTACTATTTAATTTAATATTGTTTCTTTGTATCAGTATACTGCTGCTGGATTATGTGAATTTCCCCTTGGGATTAATAAAGTATCTATCTATCTATCTATCTATCTATCTATCTATCTATCTATCTATCTATCTATCTATCTATCTATCTATGAAACAGCTCGGGGTCCAAATTGGTAACAGGGCAGACACGTGGTCCAGTCCCACCCTCTGGAAATTACCATCTGTCTGCGGCAGCCAGGTGTTACGTGGGCGACCCCTTGGCCTGGTCCTCAACACTGTGGATCACCCTCGGGTAATCTCACCACATGGCCGTAGTGCTGTAACTGAGGCCCCCTCACCATGCAGGTCATGTGCCTCATTCGGGACTCTGTGAGCAACACAAAGTCAAACCAGTGGGACCCGAGGATTCTCTGAAGAACAACAACAACAACATTTATTTCTAGAGCACATTTTCATACAAACAGTAGCTCAAAGTGCTTTACATAATAAAGAATAGAAAAATAAAAGACACAGTAAGAAAACAAAATAAGTCAACATTAATTAACATCGAATAAGAGTAAGGTTCAATGGCCAGGGGGGACAGAAAAAACAAAAAAAAACTCCAGACGGCTGGAGAAAAAAATAAAATCTGTAGGGATTCCAGACCATGAGACCCCCTGACCAGTCCCCTCTGGGCATTCTACCTAACATAAATGAAACAGACCTCTTTGGATTTAGGGTTCTCACGGAAGGGCTTGATGATGATGATGATGATGGTCACGTAGACTTCTGGCTTTTAATCCATCCATCATTGTTGGAGCATCATGAAGCTTTGAGTAGGTGGAGGTGGCGCAGGCCACCACCACAAAGAAACTGGAAAAAGAAACAGAAGAGAGAGTTGGGGTCAGTACGGATTTTAGAGCCACCATGAATAGTTATTATGAAGAACTGAACATATAGAGTATCAGGATTAAGTTAAATTAAGTTAAATTGAAGTTATAAAAAGGCCATGTTAAAGTAATGTGTTTCCAGCAGTGTGAAGAGACACCAAAGTGGTCCAGTCTTCATCTCAGGTTACTGGATAGCAAACAGGGAGCACCAGGACTCTAAATACTTGAACCTTCGTCCTTTTGCAGAGATATCAGGAGCGCCACACACCCCTTAGTGACCTCATGACCCCCACTCTCCCAATCTGTCTACTGACTTCATAGGAACAGTCACCAGAGTCACATGACTGTCACTGCTGATGTAAGTAAACCTCTCGATGATGAGGTTGACACTCTCTATGCAGATCAATACACTTCACTGCTGGGCCCAAGAGGTCATTAAAGGCCTGGATATTTGTTTTTTATCAGGACCCTCGCAAGCCCAGACACTCCGACTCCTCGCTCAGTCTCTTGAGAGCCCCCATCAGAGCCTCCATTGACTCCACGAAGATCACAGCATTGTCAGTAAAGTCATGATCCGTGAATCTCTCTAATATTCTAATGATGAATCATTCAGCTGCTATGCTGGAGACGTCAACCATCAGAACAAACAAACAAACTATTAGTGGGTTCCCTTCCTGCACACTACAAGCTGGACCTCCTCTGTTCAAATTGAAATGTACATACCGGTCAACCTACCTTGAGGTCTACTTATGGAAGACATCAAGCTTTTTGGATTCCGACACCATTTTGTGCCCTTTAGACCCTCATTTACAGGCCAAGGGAGTCCAGTCTTCACCTCAGGTCACTGGATAGCATCCATGTCTCACAAACAGGGAGCACCGGGACTGTAAAGATTTGGACCTTCGTCCTTTTGCAGATAAATCAGGAGCACCACACACCCCTTTGTTGTGACATCATGACCCCCCATGCTCTCCCAATCCATCTACTGACTTCATAGGAAGAATCACCAGAGTCATGAATGTCACTGCTGAGGTAAGTAAACCTCTCGATGAGGTCGACACTCTCTCCGCTGACAGACACGCATGAAGTGAATCAGTCCAGTGGATCGAGACGGTGACTTTAAAATGAGTTCATCAAGAACACGGGGACACAGTTGGAAACTTGTGAAGGGGAAATTTCACACAAACATTAGGAAGTTTTTCTTCACACAAAGAGCAATAGACACTTGGAATAAGCGACCAAGTCGTGTGGTAGACAGTAAGACGTTAGGGACTTTCAAAACTCAACTTGATGTTTTTTTGGAAGAAATAAGTGGACAGGACTGGTGAGCTTGGTTGGTCTCGATGGCCTGTTCTCGTCCAGAGTGTCCTAATGTTCTAATGAATGTACTTCTGCTCGTTAAACACACACTTTCTTATTAGTTTAGTGTAATATAGACTCTGGGTTATTACAAATTGCTATTCCCTGCGTGGAAGTGATGAGTACACGTGCATCTCTTTCATTCGGCTAACATCCCATAATACCATGTGCACTCATGCATGCTGGGATGTGCATCCCAATTGGTGTTGCCTCTCTAACAAAAGGTAACCCAGCAGGAGAAGGTGTGAACGGTGCTGCTTTTGTCCAAACTGTGCAGCCCTTTTGGGTAACGGTGAGGTAGCCAACCCTCTGGCCCTTTGCTGAAGTACTGATGGTGAGGCGGCCATATTGCGAACCTGTTGCATGGGTGCTAACCTTACCAAAGGCAGCATTTCTGGAAACGGAGCACCACACCCATGCAGCTCTTGATGCGGCTCTTGCCCTTTGTCTAAGGTTGTTTGAGAATGACGCTTGTGACGCGATAGCCACGCCACGTGACACAATGTGACGCTTTGGGGAGTGCCAGTACAAACAGCAGTGTTTAGATGATTGAAGTTTTTTGGATTTTGTACAGTGAGGAAAATGTACGGCCGGTTTCAGAGTTACTGTTTAATCCTCATGAGGGTCAGGTGTTAAAGTGTCACACACATGCGCATGGGAGGCGGCTAAAGGGCCTGAATGAGAGTAATTTCATGCCAGACCAGGGGGTGGCACAGTGCACTAATGCTTTCTCTCACTTCTCTACAGACCAGTTACGAGAAATTCCGCCTGGCCCTGATGATGTAATTTCCGGCCCCAGTCCCAATGACATCACTTCCAGTTCTGCCCCCACTGATGATATCACTTCCGGTCCCGGGTCTAATAACGCCACTTCCACTTCCTGCCTCAATTACATCACTTCCATTTCTGGCCCTACTGATGATGTCACTTCTGGTCCTAGCCCCAATGACACCACTTCCAGTTCCTGCCCTACTGATGACATCACTTCCAGTACTGGGCTCAATGACGTCACTTCCAGTTCTTGCCCCACTGATGACATCACTTCCAGTCCTGGGCCCAATGACGTCACTTCCAGTTCTTGCCCTACTGCTGACGTCACTTCTGGTCCCGGCGCCAATGATACCCCTTTCAAGTTCCACCCCCAATGATGATGTCACTTCCGGTCCCGAATCCACTAACGCCACTTCTGCTTCCGGCCTCAATTACATCACTTCCATTTCTGGCCGTACTGATGATGTCACTTCCGGTCCTGGGCCCAATGACATCACTTCCAGTTCCTGCCCTACTGATGACATCACTTCCAGTCCTGGGCTCAATGACGTCACTTCCAGTTCCTGCCCTACTGATGACGTCACTTCCAGTTCCTGGCCACTGATGAAGTCACTTCTGATCCCAGGCCAATGACACCACTTCTAGTTCCAGCCCCAGTGATGACATCACTCTTTGTGCCAGCAAATCAGCACCGTACAATTACCCATTGCAGCCAGGAACTAAAGATGGGTGACAAAAGGTATGAAAGCGGCGGTCAGTTTATTATGCTGCGCTGAGGCTTTGCATGTTTGTTGAGGTGTGAGCGGAGCTGCTTCTGTCTGAACTGTGCTGCCCTTTTGGGGTAACGGTGAGGTAGCCAACCCTCTGGCCCTTTGCTGAAGTACTGATGGTGAGGCGGCCATATTGCGAACCTGTTGGATTGGTGCAGCCCTTCCCAAAGGTACCATTTCTGGAAACTGACCAAATATTTTTTGTGTTTATTTGTATTATTTATTTTTTAAATTTTATTTTTTTATTTAAACCATTTTTTTTCACTGAAAATATATTTTTGCACCCACAACTGTAAGTCCTTTTTTTTTAAAAAAAAAAAACTGAATCTGTGTGGAATAAAATCAATCGGTCTTTTTTTTTTTTTTGTTTATCCACATCCCTTTGCCTCTCTTTAAACTCTCTCGGTCCTGGTCTGCCCCAATCTACTAGCAGGGCGTTTGCTCTCACAAGTGGCTTTTGGTGGCTAGGATACTAGGATTTGCATTGGGTGTGACGAGGATGGACAGGATTAGAAATGAGGACATTAAGAGGGTCAGCTCAGGTGGGACGTTTGGGAGACAAAGTCAGAGAAGAGAGATGGCGTTGGTTTGGAGAGACGCTGGGCATATTGGGAGAAGGGTGCCAAGGATAGAGCTGCCAGGTAAGAGGAGGAGAGGAAGGCCTAAGAGGAGGTTTATGGATGTCGTGATTGAGGACATGCCGGTGATGGAGGTGACAGAGCAAGATGACGAGGACAGGAAGATATGGAAGAAGATGATCCGCTGTGGTGACCCCTAATGGGAGCAGCTGAAAGAAGAATATAAAAGGAAAACACCTGGAAGTACAATTAAGACGGCAACAATGGCGTCACCTGGGTTCAAATCCCATATACGTGGTGTTCCTCCAGACATTTAAGGTTTCCTCCCACATCCCATTGCCTGCATTGCGATTACCCCAACCGTCCCATTCAGGCTCGGCCCCCTTCTGATGGATGACGTGATTTCAGCGCTGCCTCCGCTATCCACACATTCCAATATCGCATCTGCTTAAGGCCTTCATGAGTCGCCACTGGAGCCACTTTTAATTATTGCCGTAACGTTTCTTCTTGCTTTTTGATTTTTCTCCTGGTCATTCAAGTGATGTACGACAGCAAAGAGTGCCAGTCTGCCTGGCTTCCTCGATCTGCAGCACCCTGTGACCCAATCATCAAGGGACCCCCCTCGGTGCATTGGGAGGACAGGCAGATCATTGTCGGATGAATTCTGAGTTCATTTAGTGTGCATGATGAGACTGTGCCGCCCCTGCCCACTTGGCCTGTGGTAGTTTATGAGTTTAAAATGATCCTTCATACGTGCATTACATTTGTTTAGTGCCAGCGTCACCAAATGACACATTTCAGCAAATGCTCTGGGACAACAACTGAATAAGCAAGGCCATCTAGAGCATTCTAAGGGCTCACTGTGCCCCCCTGCTGACCAATGTGATGCCACACAGCCTGTTCACGTAAAGCCAAAAGAGTCCAGCTGCAAAACTCCACGGTGCCACACCATTGAGGAGCCAATCAAATTGCACACATCCGGTGATGTTTGCCACCCTTTGCTTTACACGACTTGCCCAATCATTTGCGTCTCTCTTGACACGCCCACTTCCGGGCGTACATCACATCACGTCTCTCCTATAAAACATCCGCATGCTGTTGGTTGGAATTTGGTTTGTGGGAGGAGTTAAAGACGACATGTCCCTCGGGTGGCAACGCTGTCATGTAGTGCCGCACGCTTAGCCAGAGCCTTCTGGGAGTGGCTGCTTTGTTAGTCATGTGACATAAACCTACAATTTGATTGGCTGTTTAGCTGAGCTCCAGAGGTCTGCAGCTGGACCCTTCTCAGTTAATTGGACCTGCTCAGGTCACAGAGCGGGTGTCACTGGTAAGGACTGTCCCTCATGACTCCATATTGTGTGTGTCATAGTGGACATTATGGCCCGGAGATTTACAGTACAGGTGCCACCCAACAGTCTTCCTGAATGAGGGTATCAGCGGGCTATGCGGAGGACCGGACCACAGGGTTTTATATAGCACCTTTCACACTGGACCCCATCTTTGTTGTGCTTCTTGTGTGCCTTTCCCATGTTTCTGAAATGTGATCACTGGCTTAGACGTGTTTGAGTTTTGCAGAGTATCAGTGGTGAGGGCTGGCTTTGGTGGCTTTATATAGCGCCTTTCACAATGGATGCCATTTCAGAGCACTCTACAGGTGCAGTAAAACTGTAGGCAGCTGTTGTGTTGTGACTCGGGTCACCCAGGGTAGCAATCAGCAGACTTATGTGCTGACCACTGAGGGGGGGGGTCTCCTCCCCAATTCCGTGGTTTGTAGGCTCACAGAAGTTTTGGGGACACTCCAGACTGAGCACTCATCTGAATGGCAGCACATGCCACCCCCTCTGACCCATTCAGGATGCCCTGTATGAGCCTGCAGGACATCCCATTCCAAACCAAGGCCATTAATAATATGGAGTTGCCCCCCTCACAACAGCCTCCACTCTTCTTTGTGTGTTTGGGGGAATTTGTGCCCAAAACAGCTTTGGTGAGGTCAGGCACTGATGCTGGACGAGAAGACGCGGCTTACAATTGGCGCTCCAAATCATCCCAAAGGTGTTCAGAAAGGCTGAGGTCTGTGCAGACCACTTGAGGTCCTCCATGTCTTTATGGACCAAACTGAAGTGCACCATCATCTAAAATGTCTTTGTAAACCATAGCATTAACAGTACCCTTCACTGGAACCAGGGGGCCGAGCCCAAATCCTACCATTGTCCCTCTCAGCAGGCACTACTTTCTCCTGGCATCCGCCAAACCAGATTGGTCTATCAGACTGCGAAATAGTGAAGCCTCATCATCTCTCCACTACAGTGTAGTACAGCGGTTATAGGCCCGGCCATTGGAAACCCAGCACTTGGTGCCCCCTGCTCTGTGAGTTTGTGTGGCCTGCCACTCTGTGGCTGAACGAGTGCTGTGTCATGACCCTCCCACTTTATAATAATGACATTTACAATTGACTCGGGCAGATCTAGTCTAGAGCTGGCATTCTATGGCAGTACCACATTTCAAGTCACTGAACTCTTTATTGTGACCCAATGTGTGCCAATGCAGATTGCTATGCCTTGATTTGATGGACCTGCTAACAGTGAAACACCTGAATGTGTTCATTTGGGCTTTATAGTATAAACATTGTAACTTGAGCAAGGTGCTATATAAATAAAAATGTATTATTATTATGTATTATTACTTACCCAAAAACAGCAATTACAGCCACCGATTAGACGATAATCTCGTGATTGACCAGCAGGTGGCAGTATTAACACAGGCTGCGGAGACTCCGAATCAGAATTCACTTCACTGGCCGGCGCTGTCGCGTGCGCTGGCAATTTGACTCGAGAGCGTCGGTGCGACATACAAGGACAGCGCAGAATACAAAACTTCAAATAGAAACAATATAAAATAGCATTAATGGGCAATAGCAACGACAGCGTTTATTTCTATAGCATATTTTCTTACAAACACATAGGCCTACTTCGGAAAACCAAAACTCTTGAGAAAGGCTGATTTGGCATACAGAACTGCTAGGGCGCAATATAAACTGCCCTACCTTATTGACTCAGCCCCCACCAGAATACCCCGAAAATCGTCCGATTCGTGTGCCTCTCTCGTCATTGCAGACCAGCACCTTCATCCCGTAAGCTTGTCTGTCGACCCCTTTCTTGTTCGTGTCGTTGCCCTCAGTCATCTCAGCTTGATTGTCATTGGCTGTGAGTAGGCTGATCACGCCGTTGGTATTTGTATTACGAGTCCGCACCATTGAAACAAAAGTACCCGTGATGCGTCCAAGCCATTATCGATAAGGTACATCTTGGCTCGCAAACTAACCAAAATAAAAAAAGTACGCGAGAGCGGAATTTTACTTACCTAACTCCGCGAATAAAACTACACAGCCATGTGGCAAACCACGAAGCCACAGTTTAAGAAACTTTTAACAAGTTCACCGCCATAACCGCGAGAGGAGCTGAACGTGTCAGCGACGCGCAGTGAAAGAGTCTGGCAGCAGCTGCGCGTTCACGGGCTACCGGTGAGTGCGGCGCGCCCACGCTTTCATTTCCCACTGCTACGCGTTCACTTGAGTTTCCGCTCGGTTTGTTTGGGAGAGGCGCTGCAGGCCTCCTTTGATTTGTTATTTGATTTGAACTCAAGATAAACTGTAAATAAAGAGCCATTTAAAAGTAACCTGCAGGAGGCAACGAGAAACGTTAAGGAGCCCTTTAGTGAAGCCTCCGAATGGCTTCCTCTTAGTCAGTGGTGAGAACTAAACCAGAAGCAAATACCCATGTGCTCTTCATGGTGCCACAAGGCCTGTCTTGTGTATGTATATACAGTATATATATATATTGTGGTCCCTGGCCGGGGCTGGAGGACGCCAAGGAGGACCGGAGGAGGTTTTGTGCCTCCTCCAGACCGCGAGGGGGCGTCTGTCCTGGTTATGTTGGGGCCTCGGGTAAAGGGCTTGGAAGCCCAGCCCTGTAGGGACCCGTGGCCACCGCCAGGCGGCGCCCCAGTGCCTAAATATCCCGGGAGCCCAGCACTTCCGCCACACCAGGAAGTGCTGGGGGGAAGACGACAGGGGACACCCTGACGGCTTCCGGGTGCGCAGCCGGCACTTCCGGCACACTGGGGTGTGGCTATAAACGAATGCCGGGAAGCAGCTGGAGCTCATCCGGGTCCCTTTTTAAGGAAGGCATTTTGACTGTGAGGCCTGGACATTGGGGGAACGGTGCAACAGGCACTGGGGAGTGCACTGTAAATAATTGCAAATAAACGTGTGTTGGGTGAAATACGATGTCCGCCTGTCTGTGTCCGGGTTCAAGTTCACAATATATATATATATATATATATATGTATATAAGTGAGGATGGCCCCGCCCAGCTCTCTACTCCTGACGTCACTCTTCCCCCTCCCCTCGGCCCGCAGCCTCTGTCTCGGATTAGCGCGAATATATCGCTCCTGCAAGCAAACTATGATTCTTAGTGCAATGAGAGAAGTCGCAAAATCAACTGAAATGTTCAAGCAAATTATTGAAAAAAAAGATCTAAATCCGTTAAGTAGTTCTCTCGTTCGCTAACTAAGCAGAGTTAAGATTACGTCCTGAGGCAGACTTGTGAGTGACGAGGCCCGATGAGTCTCTCTGGGATTGGCGCTAATAAATCGGTACCGCAAGTGAACTCTGATACTTAGCGCGATGAGAAAGTCGCAAAATCAACGGAATGTTCAAGCAAATTAAAGAAATGAACCCAATTTAAATATGTTACGTAGTTCTCTCGTGAAATGCGGACAGACATACAAACGGGTCTAAAAAGCTATAAGAAATTTCATGCTTGGGTCACGAAATTTTTAAAACCGTTTCTTAGCGAGCACCTATGGGCCAAGGGTAGCCTACATTCCAAATTTCAAATCCCAAGTCCTCATGGTTCAGGAGATTTCCCAATGAGTGCGTCAGTGGTATTTGGCTTTTATATATAGGTCTAATCGAAATCTGATATTAGGGTGGTTGCCTACCAGATAATGAGTGTGGTTGGTCAGCCAGACATCCACCACATCCTCTCAGCTGTGAGAATATACAGGTATATATATATATATATATATTTATAGAGTGGTTCAGCTCACCTCTCAGGCCACACTTATTTTGTTCAGCTTAAAACTTTCACATCCCAACCCACCGCTGTTACGTCAGGTGGGCTCCGTCCTGGGCCCCCCTTTTCATTATTTACCTCCTTCCTCTTTCGTAAATCTAACATTAGCTTCCACTGTTATGCTGATGACCCCCAGCTCTACCTGCTCCTTCCTTTCCACCCTCCTCACTTATTGATTGTGTAGCAGAAATCAAATCCTGGTTTTCTTCAAATTTTCTTAAATTAAATAACAAGTGACAAAACTGAGATTCTCCTCATTGGTACAAATCATCATTATCCAAAACTGATCCTTTTTCCTTATTTATTGATAATTCCTCTGTCTCTCCTTCCCCACAGGTGTCATCCTTGACCGTACTCTTATCCTTTCAGTCCCACATCAGTAACATCTCCCGGTCTTCATATTTCCACTCGCGTAACGTTAACCGTATTCACCCCCCACCCCCCGTCCCTCAATCCCCACACCACTGCTATCCTCGTTCATAGTCTTGTCGCTTCTCATCTGGATTATTGCAACTCCCTTTTCTTTGGTCTTTCTCGCAAATCTCTCTATAAGGTTCAAGTGGTCCAGAATTCAGCTGCCCACCTGCATCATTACTAGAACTCCCTCTACTCACCATATCGCTTCCAGTTCAGTTCCAAATTCAGATCAAAATTCTTCTGTTAACTTTTAAGGCTCTCCACAGCCTCGCCCCTCCATATCCGTCTGACCTCCTCCATGTTGTCATTCCCTCTCGTACCCTCAGGTCTTCTTCCTCCATCCACTTGACTGCCCCCTTCGTCCGTCTTACCACCGTTCAGTTGCTCTGCTCCCCAGTTCTGGAACTCACTACCACCTGAGCTTAGACATATTGAATCATTTTCACTTTTCAAACCTAAATTTAAAACTCGTTTATTTAAGACTGCTTTATCTCTTTGATGACAATTGCTCTGTCTGAGTTTAATTTTTGTATTTTAGTTTTGTTTATAATCTGTGTTTTATCTATTGTTTGGTGTCCTTGAGTGTTTAGAAAGGTCCCTACAAATAAATAAAATGTATTATTATTGTTACTCTCTCTCTCTCTCTCTCTCTCTCTCTCTATATATATATATATATATATATATATATATATAGTGACAGATAGAGGGCGCTATCGTCCTCTTGAACCCTCAGACTATACACCAGACATCAGGTAAAAGTTCAACAAGTTGACTTTATTATTAATAACAGTGCACAAAGCACCCTCCTCTCCACGATATTCATAAAATAATCACAGTTCTCAATACTAAACAATAATCCTCCACTCCTAGACGCATTGCCACCCTTCCACCCAGCTCATCTCATTTGCCTGGGATCTCCCACAGTCTTTTATATCCCCTGACCTGGAAGTGTTTCCACACCCTCAGTCGATGTGACTTCTTATCATTTCCAAGTCAGATTAAAAGTTCTTTTCTTCATCCCGGAAGTACGTCATTCCCTCTGTCGCCTTGACTAAGACGTAATTCCGGGTTATAGGTGAATCCACAGTCTCTGTGCCTCCCTGCAGCGTCCCCTGGAGGTCCCCACGGTATCCAGCAGTCCATTGTCCTTGATGCCCTGCTGGAACTCGGGGCACCTCTATGTTGTATGCAGGGCTCCACCTGGTGGCCTGGGGGTAATGGCCGGGATGAAAGGTCAGCCATATCCCACTATATACATATACATATATATCTGCGGTGGGTTGGCACCCTGCCCAGGATTTCTTCCTGCCTTGTGCCCTGTGTTGGCTGGGATTGGCTCCAGCAGACCCCCGTGACCCTGTATATATATATATATATATATATATATATATATATATATATATATTACTCTCTATATATACAGTATATAGTGATATATGTCTGGCTGTTTATCCCAGCCAATACCCCCACGCCACTAGATGAAGTCCCTCCCTGCAACATGGAGGTGCCCCGAATTCCAGCAGGGCATCATGGACAAAGGAATTTGGCTTCACAGCCCTGCTGGATACCGTGGGGGCCACCAGGGGAAGCTGCAGGGAGGCACGAGTGTTTTCCGGGCTGAAGAAAAGAAGACATTTTCATCTGACCCGGAAGTGCTATAAAATCACATGGACTGAGGGACAGAAGCACTTTCAGGTCAAGGAATATAAAAGGACTGTGGGAAACCCCAGCAGACTGAGCCGGAGTTGGGAGGAAGTGTGATGGAGCTGCTGGGTGGAGAGGAGGATTTATTATTGTGTATCGTGGAGGTGGAGGTGCTTTGTGCACATTAATGTAATAATTAATTAATTATTGGGACTTTTACATGGTGTTTGGAAGTGTTGTCTGTGGGATTCAGGGGTCAACAGCGACCCCTACTGTCACTATATATATATATATATATATATATATACCTGTATATATATAAAACTGTGTCTCTAATGTATACGAGAGCCCCTATCACAATCCCCAAACATATATGAAAAAGTGAAATTTATGAATGTAAAGTCTATTTTTTGTATATTGTCAACAATGGGGGGCGCTATTGAGCCAAGAGTACAAGCCAAGTTGGCTGAGTATTATGACTAATGTAAAGTTAAGCAAGAATATCAAAAGAGTCACCGGAGCCAACTGCCATCTCTGTGATTACCCAGGTGTCTATCAGGTGGGGTGAACGGCCCACTTCCCACCTCAGTATCACACCTGGCACTCATCTTTCTCCCATCCCATACCAGAGTCTTTAAACCTTCCTCCTCTTGAACCCCTGCCCTGGTTTAGTTCTTGGCTCCACTGCTCAAATCAAATGGCTTTCATTCGTCACATTGAGATTACATTGGAGAGCTGGCAGCTGCCCTCCTAGAGCTCCCCCTGTTGGCCACAGGTATTCCTGAAGCCTTGAACCTTGGGCATCCCAGGCCAGTCTCAGGTAGTCGCCTCTTCTTCCTAATGTGAAACAGCTGTTCACGTATCCTTTGGCGGGACACCGTGCTTCCACCTAGTGGTGTGGAGGCTCTCCGTTGGGAGAACTCACTTTGGATGCTGAATGCAGCGCCCCCTGGAGGAGTTCCACTCTTTTCTCCTGATTGAGAAGAAATCTGCATATTGCTAGTAAGAGAGAAGGAGAAACATGAAGGAGGTCTTTGGTGCTGCCCCTTGAACCCTCGTCATAGCTTCTTCTAATACCAATAAATATTAATAATCATTTTTTACATTTATATAGCAAGTCCTTTCTGTCACACCTGTCACTTTTGTCTCTTTTTTCTTTTCCTGTTTCATATTGTCATACTGTGCAGTAGCTTCTGCTGACAAGGCACTATATAAAATAAAGATGGAGTAATGCTAAGGATCTTCCTTCAAAGCCACTTTTGTGGACGATTGTCAGTGAGCTTCACGTCTAATGTGAATGGAAGGGAAAAACCAAAGCAGGTGTGGCTTTTTGAGGCGCTGCATGTGACTTTTACTGCTGCGCCGTATGTAACATTAACTCTTCTGAGTGCCCCTCACATCCCCTTCCTCCATTTCCCTATCTAGATTCCTATTTTTATTGCATGTGAGAAGCGCTCACTTTAATTTAAAGTTGGTCGCATCGCCTGTTCAGCCACTCTAACGTGTAATACGGTGCTAAATGTTTAATGGTGGAGTCCCAGGGGTTCGCCCACAACACAGCCTCACGCGCTCGATACACATGCCGGGGCGGAGGAGTTGGCCGACTTGGATGTCTCGCCAAAAATATAATTTTCTGTAGGATCCCTCTGTATTTGGAGTCTTCTTTTTCTTGGCCTCCATTCCCAGCCAGCCTGCGATTTTCAACACAGTAAGTCAGTTATTGAAGTCATAAACCCGAAAGGCATAAAGCAGTATGAAAGTCTTATATAGCGCCTTTCTGAAATGAATGCCACCTTAGTGTGTCTCAGCCTGATGCTCTGGATACACACGTAGGACACTCTAGGCGCAGTTTGAGACCTCTAGGGGTTTTATTTAGCACCATCTCCTTGTTGTTGGTGGGCACTAGCAGGGAGACCTAAAGAAGTGAACCCTAATGCCAGCCATGGAGGTGCCACCTCCTTTGGTCAAACCACTTTCACAGGAAGAAGAGAAACCAAAGGCGGTTCACCTGGGATCACTTTGGGCTTTCAAGTGGGAACATGGCACCATCTAGGAGGGCAGGTCAAGTCCACCTTGAAGAACTCCTTAACCCGTCGTTAAATGAATGTGTCAGGGGGGTGGACCTGAAAGGACCATTGGAGAGCCCTGAGATATGACTGGCAGAGCGCCACCTAGTGTTCCCCATGAGAATCTTATATTGAGGGTTCATCATCATGTGTATACAGAGTCCACTGAAATTCTTCCTTGCAGTTCACTAATCAATGCGGTGCCATGGCACCATGTGCAGTGGGTATTAAGATGCTAATGGGTGGCAGGTATGGGCTGGCCATCCCTTACCCTGGTTTGGGTATGCCATGGTAATGAGTGGGCTGGACATTCCCTGACCTTTGCCAGAAGATCAACAAAAGGTGCCCATATGCAAGTGGGTATGTTGCCATCCTGGCAGGGATTTGGCTGAGATATTCCTGATCTGTTCCTGGCCAGTTCACCAAGAGGTGACAACAGGTAGCTGATATAAACGGGTGAAAAAACAAAAGCATTCTTCAGTGCAAATACGCAGCACCGGCCCTCTAAAAGGGAAATGATTGAGGTTATATATGTTTGTCACGCCAGCGCACATTATAATAACGACTCGGTGGAAGAAATGATTAAAAGCGCGAGTCGTCATTTAGCCGGGTTGACTGCAATTCCCTACGTGGCCAAGGGTGTCGCCATTTCCCAGTTTGTGGCCACATGTGTCAGATGTGCCGTCAATATCTGCACGTAGACCCGTCAAGTTTACTTTTATAAATCCCAACATTTGTGTGGATGAGCCACATGCGCACATTTCAAGCCTCTTTTTTGTGCGTACAAAAATTTTGCAAATGTGACCTGTAAGAGCCATTTGTATAATAAAATGTAAATGCCTGTATTAACTCTTTCGGGGCAAACGTCGACTTTTGTCGAAATTCAAGGGTAGAGGATGGTAATCACCTGTAAACTTCAACAAAACTTGCTGTTATGTTTTAATTCCACTCTCTTTGCTAGAAGGAAAGTTAGCATTGTTGATCTGATGCCCTGTACGTGCATGAGAGGCGAAGAGCAAGCAATCTCTGAAATGGCGTCGACATCTGGCGAGAGACCAAAGCGAATACGCATAGCAAAATACTCCGTGGACGACGTTTTGTGTATTATTGCTGGATCGGATTCTGACCTGTCGGACTTCGATTTTGATGCAAGTGATCTGGAGATCGAAAGTGAGGTGCCAGTTGATTGGTCCCCAGCTGATCGTGGTGCTGAACACGTTCATGTAGCTGATGCGCCTACAGCAATGTTCCCCACCGACAATGACAAAGCGGCACAAACCAGACTGTGTTGCATTGCGAATGCCACCGCCGCCAACCTGCTGCATGAAGACACCCGGGCAGCCGGTCGACTGCACATTCAATACACAATACAATACAATTTATTTTTAGTAGAGCCCAAAATCACACAAGGAGTGCCTCAGTGGGCTTTAACAGGCCTGGCCTTTTGACAGCCCCCCAGCCTTGACTCTCTAAGAAGACAAGATAAAGCTCCCCCTAGGATAAAAAAATGGAAGAAACCTCGGGAAAAGGCAATTTGAAGAGAGAGACCCCTTTCCAGGTAGGTTGGGCATGCAGTGGGTGTTAAAAAGGGGGGGGTCAATACAACACAATACACAGAACAGAACACAAGGAATCCTCAATACAATATGATAGTACAATAGAAATATTACAAGGACAGAGCTATGATGTTGCATATGAGGATTCTGATTTGTTCAGAGTCCTGGAGACCTTGTTCTTCAAACTGCCTCCACCTACTCACCATTCCACCGCTGAGTCAGTGCTGGGCCAGCCAATCAGACGATTCCATCAGAGATGACCTTACCCTAGGCAGGCAGAACAACTTGGCAGATGGGCAGTGGCACCGAGTGCCACATGTGAGTACTGAGAAGAGAAACAGAACAGGTGAGGGTTAGTAACAAATTCTAATTCTCATATTGCTGATGCTTTAATGTTGATGACAGTCTGTACAGTTAATCAGCAGCTCTAGTCAGGGTGTTTTAAACTGAAGCTGTTAGTCTTCAGCCGGGATTGGAAAGCTGAGACCGAAGGGGCATTTCTTATAATAGCAGGCAGATCATCCCACAGTTTAGGGCCCCCCTGTAACTAAAAGCTCGACCTCCCACCATTATTTTATTAATCCTTGGAATCTTAATGTATGTTCTGGTTTCTAAGTCATGATAAGTTCAGATAAGTAAGTCAGACCTCGGTCATTTAACGGTTTATAAGTGAAATGAAGTATTTTGAAATCTGCCCTAAACTTGACCAGGAGTCATGCAAACTACAAATCAAAATGCAGGAACAAATGATACCACATAAGAGAATTCTGATTTGTTCAGAGTCCTAGAGACTTTGGCCAACGAGCCGCTGCCTCCTATTGGCCATTCCACAGCGGAGCTAGTGCTGGGCCAGCCAATCTGATGAAAGGACCCCTCTACCCAATGACTCCAGCGCCCCTTTATCAGAGATGACTCCTCCATAGGTAGGCAAACACCTTGGCAGGTGGGCAGTGGCACTGAGTGCCACAAGTGAGTACCGAGAACAGAAGCAGAGTAGAGGAGGCTTAGTAACAAATCATAACTGTCATATTACTTATGTTTTAGTGCTAATGACTAATAACAGAGATGCAGTCTGTACAGTTCATCAGCAGCTCTAGTCAGGGTGTGCTAAACTGAAGTAGTGAGTCTTCGGCCAGAATTTGAAAGCTGAGACCGAAGGGGCATCTCCTATAGTAGCAGGCAGACCACTGCACAGATTAGGGGCCCTGTAACTAAAAGCTCGACCTCCCATTGTGATTTTATTAATCCTTGGAATCATAAGAAGACCGGCATCCTGAAATCTTAATGTACGTTCAGATGATAAGTTTAATCATCCATTTAAGTGCTAATGACTAACAACAGAGATGCAATCTGCACAGTTAATCTGCAGCTCTAGTCAGGGTGTACTAAACTGAAGTAGTGAGTCTTCATCCGGGATTTGAAAGCTGCTCCTGTTGGCTGTCGAGCCGCCCCGCTCAGTCGCTAGAAACAACGAAATGGCGGCAATGGCAGCCACGGCAGCCACGGCACGCAGCAGCAGAATGATTGATGTTGCTTTCTGTGTGAAACCATTGCTTTGTGTGCTTTTCAGAAAACTGAGTTTTTTGGAAAAAATATTCAGTTATCAAAGAGTTAAAGTAGAAGTATCAGTTGATTAGCCAGGCCTTTGAGTACCATAAGTAGGCACTCCATTAGTCTCCCCTGCTTCTAGCTTTAATACTATAAAGAGGGTCAACAGAGGAGGACATGGAGTAACCGGTTTTTGACCGTTTTATAGGCTTACAGTAAAGGAAATGGGATCTTAGAAAAATGTTAATAAGTTTATTATGTTTTTTTAATTTAATTTGCCTGTGCCTTGTAATAAACTTCTTTAAATCATATGGAAGAAGTTACGCGTACTTTAACGAATCAGAATCTCCGGTCCTGCTGAAAGTGGCACTCAACAGGCAGTCCCTGCTATATGACCCCTGGGATGCCATTCCCCTCACTCCATGTGGGACCACCCGACTGCCACCGGCTCGCCCTCCCGATTTTGCCAGTTGTTCTCCCCGATCTTTCCTGTTTGATTTTTTTTTCACTCTTTCTTTCTTCTCGCCCCTCATATACTTTATGGATGCAGGTGCCTTCACTAGCGACCCACCGAACGTCAATGGGGAACGGCCGTGCTGACTGACCTTGCATGTTAAGAAGCAATCGTCCAATTTGCCCATCAAACACTCCTGTTTTAGTAACAAAGTCACGCACCACCACGGACCCCCCTCTCATGGTGCCAGAGGAGTGCAACACAAAAAGAATGTGAATTGAATTGTGGGGCACACTCACATAGACAGGATCAATTAGAGTCTCCAGCTAACTTGCCCTCCACGTCTTATGAAAGTAGAGGAAAACCCCACATGGACATGAGAGAACATGCAGACTCCAAACATGGAGATGTGAGGCAGCTATGCCACCATGCCACCCTCAAGACGGGCAGACTGGTGAAAGGGTCTCTTAACTGTCTTCTACCTTCTTGCCAGTAATGCAGGGGTTCAGTTCCACATACTTTTATTAGATGACAATCCCCCTCACCACATTTGAGCCCACTGTGTCACACAAAATGCATGTTTACTTTCTAGAAACTGAGTTTGTAATCCTTAGGTTTTTATCCAAATGAATGTGACTGGCAGCCATTGTTAAGGTTGTAAGACAATTAGAAAAGAAAATAAATAAAAGCCAAGCCCACGATGGCAGCTTTAAACCTGCTCTGTCAATGCGGCTAACACCCCCTGGCTTATTGAGCCCCCTGCCACCCCCCAACTCCAGGATGGCCTGCTGTCATCATCTGTTGATGAAATGACTTTGACTTCAGGAGGCTTTGACTGGCAACACAAGAGCAGAGCGAGGGAAGCCCTGACAGTCGCGAGGGCTCAATTCACACATCAGCACGAGACCCCGGCGAAAATCGATGTTCAGCGGGGGGGGCAGAGGAAGATCGACGGCAACTGTGATGAGTCTCAGTTCAGATATTAGAGTTTAAAGGCAATCCAGGAACAAAAAGTGGGCCATAAATTTGTGTCACTCTGTTCTAGTAATCACTGTGAAAGGCACTAGATTGAAACACACCACCAAATAATCTGTGGGTTTACAGTAAAACTTCAGGGTAATGCAGGTTATAAAAGAAATTCACAGCGGGCATCAGCTCAAAACACCACCAGGATGGTACACAAGAACGGCAAATATCTCTCTGACACATTCTGTCTGTCAGTTATATGGTGCCTTTCACATTGATTATCTTATAAATTATCTGTCTATCTAATCCTGCCAACTACGCTATCTATCTATCTATCTATCTATCTATCTATCTATCTATCTATCTATCTATCTATGATATAGTGCCTTTCATCTCTCTCTGTCTATCTAGTTTCATGAATGTTAAATAAATAATTGTATTTATTTTATAATATCTTTCACCGACATCTGTCTATCTATATACCTATCTATTGTATAGTGCCTTTCATATTTATCTATTGAACATGTTTGTTACATAATATTAAATATTTGTGTTTATTATATAGCTCCTTTCATGTCTATTTCTTTTATTGTCTGTCATTTCTATTAAATAAGAGTAAAAGTTTGTTTTTATTATATAGTACCTTTCACATCCATCTCATCTGGCTGGCTGCTTGTCTGTCTATTGTATAGTTTTTTTTATAGATTTTAAAAATACCTTGTCTATTCTTGGGGCTAATGGATACACGGGACGTAAAAGTTAACAAACGTGTTGTGCAACTGGGGATCATCTTCTGGGCTTGACTAAGGTAAGCAATACCACTACAGTATGAGAGCGCGCTGCTGCTAACTGTGTCTTTCCTCTCCGCCACAACTCTGAGAAGACGGCCAACCCCACCCATGACACCCAGAAAAGACCAGAACACCATAAAACAGGACAGCCCTGGAAGGTGGTATCTCATTCACGACTAGGAGTTGGTAACTGAAGAGCTTCGAGAACTAAAGACAACAGCAGAGACCTCCGTGTGGGCTGATTTTGTGCTCAGTGTCTTTTTTTTGCTATGCTTTGGTGCATCCTTGGTGCAGAACTCAAAGTGTAGGCTGTTGTGTATAAAGTTGTGTGATGACCAGTGGGGTATGCTGGGCTGGTAACTCCACTTCAAGAGAGGCCCACCAAAATCATCAAGCTAATTAAAAGGGCAGGATCATTCATGGGACACACTCTGGACCCCCTGGAGGTCAAAGCGAAGGCAAGAATTAAAACAAAATTGAGTGCCCTGATGAATTATGCTGCACATCATCTCTGTGACACACAAACTCTGAGGACTTTCAGCCAATGAATCATTCGACAGAAGTGTGTCAAGAAACTCAACTGGGGGTCCTTTATACCAACAGCAATACACCTGCATAGCACCTCACTGGGACTGTTTATTATATAGTGCCTTTCATTATCTATCTATCTATCTATCTATCTATCTATCTATCTATTGTCTCAGATGACTGGGGGGGTGACCCGGCCAGGACGCACAGGAGGACCGGAGGAGGGCTTACACCTCCCTCAGACCATTTGGTGGCCACGGGTACAGGGCTTTAAAGCTCAACCCTGTAGGGGCCCGTGGTCATCACCAGGGGGTGCCTGGATGCCTTGGGAGCCCTGGACCTCGGCACTTCTGCCACACGCGGAAGCGCCAGGGGGAAGACGAGCTGGAACACCCGGAGTGCTTCCGGGGATGCAGCCAGCACTTCTGCCACACTGGGGCGTGTCGGTGGGAGATTGCCGGAACACACCTGGAGCACATCCGGGTGCTTATAAAAGGGGCCGCCTCCCTTCATGAGTTGACTTGAGACGGGTGGAAGCAGGACGAGGTCTCTTGAGGAAGGCAGGGAATTGGCCTGAAGGAAAGTGAAGGCATTGGACTGTGTGGCCAGGACTTTGGGGACTTTTGGGGTTTGAGCACTTTGTAAATATGGAACAGTTGTATAATAAACGTGTTTGGGGTGATTTTAACTTGTCCGCCTGTCTGTGTCTGAGCCAAGCTCCACACTATCTATCTTTTTATTAAATAGTGCCTTTCATCTATCTATCATATAGTGCTTTTCATATTATCTATCTATCTATCTATCTATCATATAGTGCTTTTCATATTATCTATCTATCTATCTATCTATTATATTGCACCTTTCTATCTAATATATAGGGCCTTTCTGCCTATTACTTTACCTGTCTGCCACATGATGTCTTTTCTGTCTATCTATTATTACTTAACAACTTAATTACTACTACAGCAGACAGCACTAACCCAGTCAGTATTATTAGCTGCCAATAAAATGAACATTACAGCATGTTATTTTTTTACAGCACGTACTAAAATTAACAATCGATGTTCATCTGGGGCGGCATGGTGACGCAGTGGTAGTGCTGCCGCCGCGCAGTTAGGAGACCCGGGTTAGTTTCCCAGGTCCTCCCTGCGTGAGGTTTACATGTTCTTTCCGTGTCTGCGTGGGTTTCCTCCTACAGTGCAAAAACATGCTGGTTAGGTGGATTGGCGATTCTAAATTGTGCTTGGTGTGTGTGTCCTGTGGTGGGTAGGCGCCCTGCCGAGATTGGTTCCTGTGTTGGCTGGGATTGGCTCCAGCAGACCCCCCGTGACCCTGTGTTCAGATTCAACGGGATGGAAAATGGATGGATGGATGTTCATCTGAGTTTGTGGCTCTTTTTGGAGGCCCAATTCGCTTGTCTGGTGCTTTTCCACAATCCCGTCAGTCACCAACTGGTAAGTAAGGGAGCAGCCTGTGTGCGTCGGTGACATTCACAAACGTGTCCTCAGCACAACAACACTCGAGCATCTCATTCATCAATTAATGTCAGCAGCCTTTAACAAAGTGCGTAGGTCTTCCCCAGATCTGTGCCTCGACACCATTCTGTCCCAAAGCTCCGGTTTTGGTTTTTGTCAACGTGGAGACCTTCTGCAGAGCTCTGTGCCTTTATGATCAAGTCCAGTGAACTGCATACAGTAGCTGAACCAAAGCAGAGGGTATACTTGGGCCATTTCACTTTTGTTTTACTTTTAATAAATTTGCAAACATTTCTAAATGGCTTAATGAGGGAGAAAAGAATTGAAATGGTTTCAGTGTAAGAGAGAGAGAGAGAGATTAAGAGCGGGTGCTGAAACAGCGCATTGCCACACCGACCACATGACAAACCAACTCAGGATCCCAGATTAGGATCTGAGTGCAGCCATGCGATGGACGACACCTCAGCACCACACTAATTCAGGTGGAGTGGATTCAGTGTAAGGCTGCAACAAAATAAAATGCAAGAAAAATGAGGGGTCTGCATATTTTGTGAAGCCACTGCATGTTATACAAAGCAGAGGCCGGTGGTCTCGCGGAGTCCTCGTTTTATAAAGTGCCTTTGGCAGTTGAGGCCAAGTGATGCTTGGAGAGCAAAACTGAAAAACGAACACGTTAGTCAGAAGACTTGACAGCGCCCTCTAGTGTGTCATTTCAGGCGAGTTCCATAACTGGGTGACGTCAAAGCGCAGCCCTGATGGGCACAGCCTGGTAAATCTTAGAATCTCAGTGGCTGGTCCTGATACTCTGAAAAAGAAATAAATGAATGAAGGAATGGACTAAAAAGGGGATGGATGAAAGAAAAATGAGTAAAAGTAATGAAATAATTATTCAATGAGTAAGTGAAGTGAATGAGCTAATGAATGAATGAATGAAAAAATCAATCAATGAGTGACTGACTGATTGAATGAATGAATACATAAAACAAACACACGACTGAGTGAGCGAATTAACAGGTGAATTGCACAAATGGATGAGTGAACAGATAAGTGGATGAATGAATAAATGAATGAACAGATTCACAGAAAGTTAAGGATGAATGAAAAAAACAACAAATAAGTAGAATGAATGAATAAACCAGTGAATGGGTGACCTAATAAATGAGTCAATAAATGAGCAAATGAATAAAAAAATGGGCCTATGAAAGAATAAAAGAATGAACAGATTAATGACACAAATGACTAAAGGAATTAATAGATAAATCCAGGAACAGATTAATGAAGAAAATTAACAAAAGAGTAAATTAATGAAGAAATTGGCAAAAAAAATGGTTGAATGGGTGAATGAAGAAACAGATTAGAAAAACAAACAAATTAATAAAATAGCGAATGAGCGAACAAGTGAAGGAGTTAAGGAACGAACGAAAGCATTTTTAAGGCCATGTGCAGTGGGGGGAAATAAGAACTTGATCCCCTGCTGAATTTGTACCTTTGCTCACTTACAAAGAAATGAACAGTCCCTTTAATTTTTATGGTTGTTTCGTTTTAATGGAGAGACACAGAATATCAACCAAAAATCCAGAAAAGACACATTACATAAAAGTTATACGTTGATTTGCATGTCATTGAGTGAAATAAGGATTTGATCCCCGACAACCCAGCCAGAGTTCTGGCTCTCAGAGATCAGTTGTGTGTCCACATAGCACACAGATTACAATCAATCAATCAATCAATCACAGATTGATCTCAACTTGTTATGTGTATATATGTGTATTGTGAACGCTGGCCCCGGCACAGACAGACGGACATCATATTTTCACCACACACCATTTATTTATATACACTATTATTTACAGTATTCTCACGTGCACCCCCAGTGCCTTCTTGCACCGATTTCCCCAAGTCCTGTGCCTCTTTACTCCTGGCCGCCTCCAGTCCTTCCTCAAGCTCAGTCCGCTTCCTCCCGACTTCCACCAATGACTGGAGGGAGGCAGCCCCTTAAATAAGGCTCCCGGATGAGCCCCAGGTGTTCTCGGCATTCCCTCTTTAGCCACACCCCAGCGTGGCGGAAGTGTCGGCTGTCTTCCTGGCAGCTCTGCGGGCGCCACGTAAAGTCTTCCCCCCGGCACTTCCTGGTGTGGCGGAAGTGCCGGGCTCCCGGGATAATTAGGCACTGGGCGCCACCTGGCGGTGGCCACGGGTCCCTACAGGGCTGGGCTTCCATGCCCTGTACCCGAGGCCCCCTGCCTAACCAGGACGGACGCCCCCACTCTGTCTGGAGGAGGCACTCGCCCTCCTCTGATCCTCCAGGGCGTCCCGGCCGGGCTCCAGCCCCAGCCGAGGACCGTACGGAATAAACCGGCATCGGAGCGCCGCCTGGCGGTGACCACGGGCCCCTACAGGGCTGGGCTTCCAAGCCCTCCACCCGTGGCCCCCAACAGAACCAGGACGGACGCCCCCTCGCGGTCTGGAGGAGGCACAAGCCCTCCTCTCGTCCTCCTGGGCGTCCTGGCCGGGCTCCAGCCCCGGCCGGGGACCACAGTATGTATATTAAACTAATAATTAGAACATCAGTGCACCTATACAGTACTATATTCTTGTCCAGTTGATGCTTATAAATAATTATATGTGAAAAATGATTGCCTTCTCTATATATGAATAAATGTATGCAAAATGTATCTTAATTTTTCTCTGTACATCATTTTAATTTTCTAATTAAATAGGTTAACATATTCAGATATGTCCCCGTGACCCTGTAGTTAGGATACAGCGGGTTGGATAATGGATGGTGTGAGGGCCCATGCCTGGCCGGGACACCCCTGCTGCATATGTTCCAGGGGAGCCACCATGGGCAGCTCGATACCTCCCCCGGGACGCTTGGTGGCAGCCTCCCTGGCCGATGTTGATTCCCCAGTCTCCCGCATGGCTCCATGGGACATGGAGTCCTCTACAGCCTGGTTGGGAGCTGGGGTGGCCGCTAGGGGGTACTGTCGGGACTCAAGGACCTGGCTGGACGAGTCATCAACCCCACCCGGAGGTGCAATTGGGACCAGGTGGGCTATAAAATGGGCCAGCCTCCACCACTCGAGAGCCAGAATCGGGAGGAAGAGGACGAGGTTACCTGGGAGGAGTGATGGTGCCAAGGTGAAGAGGGAGAAAGTGTTTTGTGAGTTGGCTAAGTGCTTTGGGACTGTGTTGGGCCTGTGCGTGCCCCACGGCTGAAGAATATAATAAAAGCCTGTGTTCATTTTACATTTGTCTCTACGTGAGTCTGTGCCGGGTCGGGTGCTATATAGCGCCTTATCACATGGGATGGATGGATTCAGATATGTTGGAGGGTGTCAAATTGAAGCCCCGCCCCAAGCGCACAAACTCAGCTACGTCACTTACACAGGCGCACCCCACCTGAGACTGCTATTTAAACAAACACAAAAAGGGGAGTGGGCAGCACGGTGGCGCAGTGGTAGCGCTGCTGCCTCATATTAAGGAGACCTGGACTTTGCATGTTCTCCCTGTGTCTGCGTGGGTTTCCTCCCACAGTCCAAAGGCATGCAGGTTAGGTGCATTGGTGATCCTAAATTGTCCCGAGTGTGAGCTTGGTGTGTGGGTGTGTGTGCCCTGCGGTGGGCTGGCAGCCTGCTTGGGATTTGTTCCTACTTTGCGCTCTGTGTTGGCTGGGATTGGCTCCAGCAGACCACCATGACCCTGTGTTAGGATATAGCGGACTGGAAAATGGCTGACAAAAAGGGGAAAAGGAGTTGGTGAGTAAACTGGTGCACCCACTGCACAGGAGCAGGGCAGGATTAAGGTGGGTGGGTGCTATTGATGCTGCAGCATGAGGCCCATTCCTGAAATAGGCCCAGATGAAAACAGACGAGAATTTTCCGGAAGCTGAACGGTTTTCCTTTGCTATATGAACCTCAAAATAATTCTTAGAATGAAATTTGGAGTCCGACTTTGGGACGCCTAGACACAGCGTTGCTTATTATCCAGTTACTATTGTTCTTTGTGCTGTGACGTAACATTAACGTCGTTGTGTTTATTGTTAACCAAAGATTTCAGGTTAATGCTATCAGTTTTACGTTAAACAGTTTACTTAGTAATTTAGCTGCCGTTTTTTGCAATATCTTGGGGATTCTTGCCACTTTATTATTGTTCGGTAAGTGCCACGTAGTCAATTTTTCACCTTGAAAGTTAGTTGTAGAGTAGAAATCGATGGCTATTTAAAAGGTTATCTGTAAAGGTAAAACTAAATGGATGTTTAGAGTTTTTAAAATCTTTGACAGGATTCTGGTCTATTATGAAATTTAAATCGTGGACAAATGTTTACCCTCAAGAGCCTGAACTGAGTCACCAATGTCTCTGCAAATTCATTTTTCAGTTTTGTAAGAGAATTGTGAAATTGTGTGTATTTCATTGTTAGGTTTTCTGCATTAAGTGCAATTTTCAGACAATTGCTACTGAATGTTGATGTTAATCTCGAGTTGTTACGATATTATGTTATTATAATTCATGTTCAATAAAGACTGGCTGGTTGCGTCGCAAGCAATAAAGGCTCCTTGGTCGGTCTGAGTGCGCACGTACAGCGAGTGTCGAATGCACCAATGGCGAGAAAAAATCGGCCTTTTTTGCGCTGCAGCATCAGGCCCAATTTTGTCTTAATGTGGCCCTGCACAGGAGCACAGGACGAAATAAACAACAACAACAACATCATAAAGCACCCCAATGAAAGCTGTACACAGGAAATACATCATGGGACGACCAGCAACCAACTCTTTACTAACTGAAATATGTGAAGCCAGCTGCAGAGAGCAGAGGCAAAAGATTTGTTGATTCGAGACGCAGAAAGTTCAAGGAGGACAAGACATGTAAAAGGAGGACTTCCAGACATTAGGAGAGACAAGGGAAGGAGATTTTCAGCGAGAGCTTAATTGAGCTGCAATGGTCGCAGTCAGTAACAGCCTCCACTGGGAGGGAGAAAGAAAGAGAGAGAGAGAGAGAGTGAGGGAAGGAGGGAAGAGAAGAAAGAAAGGTCTAGCAGGAGAAGAACCTGAGGGCACACGGGAAAGTAAGAATTGTAGAGAGGGATTCTGCTACGCACGGTGGCGCAGTGGGTAGCGCTGCTGCCTCACAGTTAGGAGAACCGGGTGTTTGCTTCCCGGGTCCTCCCTTTGTGGAGTTTGCATGTTCTCCCCGTGTCTGCGTGGGTTTCCTCCCACAGTCCAAAGACATGAAGGTTTAGGTGCATTGGCGATCCTAAATTGTCCCTAGTGTGTGCTTGGTGTGTGTGCGCCCTGCCCAGGGTTTGTTTCCTGCCTTGTGCCCTGTGTTGGCTGGGATTGGCACCAGCAGACCCCCGTGACCCTGTAGCTAGGATATAGCAGGTCGGATGATGGATGGATGGATTCCATTACATAGCTCCAGAGAGGCACAGCCGGAGGGCTTTCCCAGAACACTTTGTGAAGATAAGTGCCAGGGACTCTGAGAGGTGACATAGAGGTGACATAGAGGATTGTAATTCTAGTCTGGTTAGATGGAGACTCCGGGGAGTAGGGTACAGTTTGTGAACAATTTTAAATCGTGTGCACTGGTGATTAGGATTTTTACAATAATTTTGAATATTAATATTTTGAAAGATAGTTTTCCAGCACAATGCAGAGGATGGGGACAGGTCTGATAGCTAATTCGACACAATTGGGAGAGTTTTGAGGGAAGCTTTATGGAGAAGGGAAGACAGGGTGGTCCAGATCTAATTATGCTGATCCAGATCATTTGGATGACTTTGATTTATGCGGGGGACGATTCCAGTTCGGCGCAAAGACGATTCTTCATGTCGTCAGTTCGCACACTTCTCAATGGTCCGGGGTTTTTCGGGTGATTTTCTATGTCCATCCATCCATTTTCTAACCCGCTGAATCCGAATACAGGGTCACGGGGGTCTGCTGGAGCAAATCCCAGCCAACACAGGGCACAAGGCAGGAACCAATCCAGGGCAGGGTGCCAACCCACCGCAGGACACACACAAACACACCCACACACCAAGCGCACACTAGGGCCAATTTAGAATCGCCAATCCACCTAACCTGCATGTCTTTGGATTGTGGGAGGAAACCCACGCAGACACGGGGAGAACATGCAAACTCCACGCAGGGAGGACCCAGGAAGCGAACCCACAGGTCTCCTAACTGCGAGACAGCAGTGCTACCATTGCGCCACCGTGCCGCCCCTGATTTTCTATGTAATAAACTTAATAAGTTATAGCGTAATGAAAATTGCATAATTAGATCTGGACCACCCTATAGAGACCAGATACTGTTTTGGAATAATGAGAAAGGGATAAAGCAAATGAGTACAGAGAGGGGGACTCCACATATCCTGAGCACAGACCCCACGGCAGCAAATAGAAAAAAACCAGGGAGTGGAAGGAATAGGATGCCTGGAGTGAACAGAAAGGAATGTTTCCAGTCCTGACTCATTAATTATACTGTATCTCCTGGCACAGACATACAGTACCAGACTGACACCGAGGAGAAGAGGAAATTAGATGGCCTTCCCATATTTAGGACAGAATTATGAAATACAGGAGGTTCCATCTGGGCACCGGAACCAAGCATTTCTTTACGTTTGAAGTGCAAAAGGGACAATGGGGCCAACAGTAGGAGAAAGGGACTTCATTTTATTAGAAACAACTGGTAAAAATGACAGTATTCTATTTTTTTTTCAGTGTATATAACTGTTAGAATAAATTCTGCGTTACCCAGCACCGTCCCTAAGACTGTGGCTTTAGACTCCTCGGTCAACTCCGTGTGCTCGCTGTGTCGCCTCTTTGATGACACGCTTTTAAAACAAGCCATGCTCTCCGTTTTCCGCAGGACTTCGTATTCTCTCTTCTTAATTGATGCTCCTGCAAAGCCCTCCAAACTGTTCATTTGTGTTTCTCATTTCAGGAGACGACGATCTTGAAGGCAGGAGGCTGAAGGCTGCCTTCTTGAACGAATGAATCACACTGTCATGTTGTTCACAGTCCACTTCTGACACCTGCTGATCGTACTAACCGCTTCTGTACGTGAAAGACACTATACAGGGTGGTCCAGATCTAATTATGCAGATCCAGATCGTCGGGATGACTTTGATTTATGCGGGGACGATTCCAGGTCGGCGCAAAGATGATTTTTCATGTCCTCAGTTCGCGCACTTCTCGATGGTCCGGGATTTTCTATGTGATAAACTTAATTAGTTATAGCGTAATGAAAATTGCATAATTAGATCTGGACCCCCCGCCCCTATATAAAATAAACTGATTGAACGATTGACGGGCTGATTAAAATCTAATTCACTCTCCTTACGCCCAAATTGCTAATCGCTCCCATTACGTGATTCATTTGTGCCATCAGCCCGCACTTTAAGTCATGAGAGTTCAGAAATGTGCAGACCCCGGATTGGGTTGGTCCGGTGCCCCCCCAGTAGCTCAGGAACATCCGGAAAAGGCCTTAGATGACCAGTAGGCCTACACGTACACTTGTGTGTATGCAGTGTGAAATATTGATTTTGTTCTGGATCTGGTAAAGGCCGGTAATCTATACTAATAAAAGGTAAAGCCCTCACTGACTCACTCACTGACTGACTGACTGACTGACTGACTGACTGACTGACTGACTGACTGACTCACTCACTCACTCACTCACTCACTCACTCACTCATCACTAATTCTCCAACTTCCCGTGTAGGTGGAAGGCTGAAATTTGGCAGGCTCATTCCTTACAGCTTCCTTACAAAAGTTGGGCAGGTTTCATTTCGAAATTCTACACGTAAGGGTCATAACTGGAACCTATTTTTCTCCATATACTGTAATTTAGTTGAGCTCAAAAGCCATGGGGGGTGGAGTTTGGTGTGATATCATCACGCCTCTCACGTAATCACGTGAACTGACTGTCAACGCAGTGCGTAGAAAACCAGGAAGAGCTCCAAAAAGCGCTGAAGAAAAGATGCATTATATAATTGAGAAGGCAGCGAAACAATAAGAAGCGAGCGAGTGACACATACAACCATATTCATGAGTGCTGCTACTTCATAAACAAAGCACGGTGTAAACCTAAACTTTAAATGAAGGTTATAGACAGGCTGCCGCTGGCATTTTTCAGTAGCAGCACTCATGAATATGGTTGTATGTGTCACTCGCTCGCTTCTTATTGTTTCGCTGCCTTCTCAATTATATAATGCATGTTTTCTTAAGCGCTTTTTGTAGGTCTTCCTTGTTTTCTACGTACTGCGTTGACAGTCAGTTCATGTGATTACGTGGGAGGCGTGATGATGTCACACCAAACTCTGCCCCCCATTGCCATCGAGCTCAACTCCATTACAGTATATGGAGAAAAATAGGTTCCAGTTATGACCATTACGCGTAGAATTTCGAAATGAAACCTGCCCAACTTTTGTAAGTAAGCTGTAAGGAATAAGCCTGCCAAATTTCAGCCTTCTACCTACACGGCAAGTTGGAGAATTAGTGATGAGTCAGTGAGTCAGTGAGTCAGTCAGTCAGTCAGACAGTCAGTGAGGGCTTTGCCTTTTTATTAGTATATATATATATATATATATATATATATATAGATAGATAGATATATATACAGTATATATAGATATATATATATACAGTATATATATATAGATATATATATATATATATAGATATGACAACAACACTCATATCAATGACAAAACATCATGTTACGTTATTTTTAAAATTTTTCCTTTTCTTTTTCATAACTTCTTTAACACACTACTTCTCCGCTGTGAAGCGCGGATATTCTGCTAGTGTAGAGATATTTCATGATCTCTCTGAATTAATCCGAAACGAATCTCTAAAATTAACGTTTGCTATAGTGCATTTAGCAAAGTTACGACGGCGTGACAATATTATTAGGGATTTAGGTAAATATTGCAATTTGGATAATAAATTACCATTGTTAATAAGACTAAGAGATGCACTGAACTGAATTTCCAAAAACGCCATCCGCCACCGATCCACGTTGTGCAATGGTTTATCGGGACTGAGCGATCGCTATTTATACACGGCCACGCCCCGATTCCCTGCCTGCTGCCCCCTGCTCCTACCCTTCCCCTCCGAATTCGACTCAGAACGATACAATTTAGGATGAGAAGGGTATCGTGACACACGACGTGAGGGACTGGCACAGACGGCTGCAGTGCCAGGGGCATGACTGAAGCCCCCAGGCCCACAGCTCGACAACAGAAAAAAAAATTGTAAGTCGGGGCTGGGCCGGTGCCCCCACGGTCGGGGACCTACGGGGATGCGTAGTTCGCTTATGCCTAAGAATGTCCCAGCTGATGAAGTCCTGAAGTATGAGGGATGTCTTTTGGGAAGCTTGCATTTTATTTTTTTCATGCGAGTCAGGAAATGTATGGTACCTGCGGACTCTGTCAATCTGCTTGTCCAACACGATCATATCCATAATTTTAAGCCGATCGCTGAAATCCCATTAAGCCAATAAACTCCCCGTCATTTGTTGTTATCTCCCTCTCCGCCAAGCGTGAAATTCAGGCGTTCGGCTGTGTATTTGTTGTAAATTAATGAAAACGTCAGGCTTTCTCATTTTTATTCCACGTCAAACCACAATATTGTTCATACATTGAAAAAATAAATCATTAAAAAAACATTACGAGTAATTGAGAAAAACTAGAAGACATTAAAACTATCTGTGCGTTAATAAAATTAATAAAATAATAAAGAAATATGATCTTTCAGGTATTTAGCTGCACATAATAACAGTCCAGTACTTAATCATTTAAGATGATGCAGGTGGTACACCCAGAAAAAAAAGGTCGAGAACCCCTGCCATAGGTCAGCTCTGTTTGCAAAAGGACTGGTATGAATTAGGCACTGAAATTTTGGGCATTGTAACAGGTGCTGTATTAAACAAAGGCTGATGGTTTGATTGGCTGACACTGTTGTTCTTGACTGGGATTTCCATCTCCATTTATGACGCCCTTGAATTGTTCGGATTTCACTTCTGGAGTTTCCACTTCGCACTTGAATGTGGAAAGCCATCTTGGCTTGGCTGCTGTTTTTAGGTGGTGTGGAGGACTGGAAGTCATTTATAGAAGTTATACTGTAAATCAGATCTATTCAAATGGCGGCCCGTGGGTCACATGGGGCCCAGAAGCAACGTCCGGCTCTGCCATTTGAGCAAACAAGACAGTCGACCGAGGCATGAGATTTTTGGGGGTCGACATGTCTTTTAAAGAGTGCAGACCGTGACTTGTGAACGCTCGGACTCAACACAACTGCCCGGTTAACTCACCGCTGCTGTTTTCGCGTACCTAACGATGTTTGGGTCTTAACGTCTGATGCCCCTACTCAAGCTCTTTTTTTGGGTGGTTTTCCAAATCCCAGGAATCAGGATGCACTGCACTGAGCTCCGCTGAGGTTCTCTTCAAGCTTGTTTCTTTATTTTCTTCTGGTGAAAGCTTGCAGTTTTGTTTCTTTTCAGCAAAGACATTCTTCCTCTGACGCAGATTTTGGACACCAACATAACGTTTTTGTTTCCGTTTCTTTCTTTATTTTGCCACCCCAAGCCGTTTTAGCTGTGCTCAAAGTGTTTTGGAATCAGGACCACTTTGCTTAAGTCAAACCTGACAGTGAACCACTTGAATCTGACAGTCACCTGTTAGCATAATTCCGTGTTACATTTCCCCGATTCTTCTTTATGAAAAGGAATTCATGTGAAAAATAGTAAGATTGAACTCCAATGTTGCTGCATTTGTATTTCAAAGTCCCAGCTTTTAGCGAGAGAACAATAATAATCCCTTAGCTGGTGTGGATGTTTGGGGGCGCTGTTGCCCCTTGAATCCCAATAGACAGATGCTCTGGACCCAAACGTAAAAGCACCAAGCAGAATTTTAATCTTTTCAGCAACAGTGCCTTCAAAGCACCACATCTACCAAATACAATAGAAATAATGCAATAAATACAACAATTCTCTCGTCCCAGCAGCTCCGCCATACTCCCTCCCAACTCCGACTCTCCTGCTGGGCCTCCACTAGTCCTTTATATAGTCCTTGACCCGGAAGTGCTTCAGTCCTTCCATCCATTTGATTCACCAACACTTTCTGGTCGGATGGAGACTTGTATTTTCTTCAGCCCGGAAGTACTTCTGTCCTCCTGTCCCCATGACTTGGGAGTACTTCTGGGTTATATTGGAAACAGAAACCCCCGTGTTTCCCTGCAGGGTTCCTTGGCAGCACCCATGGTACCCAGCAGGGCTGTGATGCCGAACTCCATCTCCCATAGTGCCCTGTGGGAATCCGGGGCACCGCTAAGCTGCAGGGAAGTCGCCATCTAGCGTCGTTGGGGGTTTCGGCTGGGTTGAACTGCCTGCCATCCATCACACCGGGAAGATCGATTAACAATGGGCAGCCTGTTAGCAGTGATGTGCTAAAATGGACCCCCATTTACAGCTTCACCTGGGGCAGCAAAAATGCTGGTGCCAGCCCTGCCTAACATTGCAATATAAAGGCCATCATGGACACCAGATTCTGAAGAAAATGCCAATATTAAATGCCCAGAGAACAACTGCGTTCTTCCACACAATATAAAGTATGTAGAGCAATTGACTTCAAGACTCCGTGGTTTGGGTGCAACGTTTTCACTTTCACCCAGGGCAGCAAAAAAGCAACACCATGAATTAAGTTCTCTGCCATATTTATGTGCATAAAACTAAAGAAGAGGTACAAACATCCGCATATATTAGAAACGTATACAAAGTAATGGTTGATATGTGTTAGATACCAAGGAAAAGTTGTTGAGAAAGTTTAGTGAAGAAGTCATTGTATTATACTGCATTTTTTAAAACACAAAATAAGCAATTTTAAATATAATCTATACTAATAAAAGGCAAAGCCCTCACTGACTCACTCACTCACTCACTCACTCATCACTAATTCTCCAACTTCCTGTGTAGGTAGAAGGCTGAAATATGGTAGCCTCATTCCTTACAGCTTACTTACAAAAGTTAAGTAGGTTTCATTTCGAAATTCTACACATAACGGTCATAACGGTCGATAACAGTCGACAACGTCCGCCATGTTGAACATTTTTATTTATGGCCCCATCTTCACGAAATTTGGTAGGCGGCTTCCCTGCGCTAACCGAAACCGATGTACTTACTTATTTCGGTGGTATGACGCCACTGTCGGACGCCATATTGAACTTTCCAACGTCACTAATTCTCCAACTTCCCGTATAGGTAGAAGGCTGAAATTTGCCAGACTCATTCCTTACAGCTTACTTACAAAAGTTAAGCAGGTTTCATTTCGAAATTCTACGCATAATGGTCATAACGGTCAACAACGTCCGCCATGTTGAACTTTCTTATTTATGGCCCCATCTTCTCGAAATTTGGTAGGCGGCTTCCCTGCACTAACCAAAACCGATGTACGTACTTATGTCGATGGTATGATGCCACTGTCAGCTGCCATATTGAACTTTTCAACGGTCTTTGTTACTTATGGGCCCATCTTCAAGAAATTTGGTACGCGGGTTCCCAACGCTAACTGAATCCTACTTACATGCATATATATGTTCATAGCCTGCAGCTTAGTCACCATGTGAGGTGGCGTTGGGTCCCCCATCCCAACGCCTCCCACGTTGTTGCCTGCCTATATAAGGCCGTTCGTCACTCCGGTCTCTACATTCCCTTCCTTGCTTCGCCACGGGATTCACGTCTCCCTGCTGATAACTACAGCCTTTTTGTTTAATCCACGGCTTCTCTTAACATGCTTCCTCCATTAGAATAAACAGCGGTTGGTAACAATGCATTACACAGCATTTCACATATCTGAACATCGTAGCAACATGTCCAGATGTAGAAGTTGGACAGTACGGTGCGTAAGTCTGACTTAACAAGACACAAATAGACAGAGCGGTGAACAAACAGTATAACACTACAGCTCTCACTAAAGTTCACCGTGTATGTCACCGTTTAGGAGTGACGTCATGAAATGAAGTCACACAGACTCAGACTTGACAGACCAGCCCCGGGTTTCTGAGCTGGAAATCCAACTTAAAGGGTAGGGGGTGAGAGGTCTTCTCAAATTCTGACTAGAAACACGGAAATTCCAGCTTCCCAGTTTAAATGGAATGTAGCGTCTATTTGAGTGCTTGCAACCAGGCCTGCCAGGGGGCACAATGTACCCTTAAGCCAGCCCTGATTGGTGAGTGTAAATGTGAAAATAAATCTGAAATAAACAGATAGACAGACAGATAGATAACGAAAGGCACGATAGATAGATAGATAGATAGATAGATAGATAGATAGATAGATAGATAGATAGATAGATAGATAGATAGATAGATAGATGCTTCATTAGAATAAACATCATTTGGTAACAATGCATTACACAGCATTTTACATATCTGAACATCGTAGCAACATGTCCACAGATAGAAGTTGGACAGTACGGTGTGTAAGTCTGACTTAACAAGACACAAATAGACAGAGGAGCGAACAAGCAGTATAACACTACAGCTCTCACTAAAGTTCACCGTATACTAAACCATTTTGGAGTGACGTCATGCTGTGAAGTCACACAGACTCAAACTTGACAGACTAGCCCCGGGTTTCTGAGCTGGAAAACTTAACTATGAAAATCCCGACTTCCCACTTTAAATGGAATGCAGTGTCTTTTTGGATGCTTGCAACCAGGCCTGGAAAAGGGGTGCAATGTACCCTGCGTGGTGAGTGTTGGTAAATTTGCAAATAGGATTTTCATTGCATGGTGTATACATGAAAATAAATCTGAAATAAACTGATGTCATGATATCTTTTGACAAAGCAAAATCTTGTAATTTGGGAAAAAACTCAATGGCATTGTCCACTTGTGCATCATTGTTTAGCATTATGAGCCTTATGTGATATGTTGTGTGCACAAGCTAAGAAAAATACCAAGAGGCAAATAAAGCAGTAGAGATGGATACATTGGTAGATAGATAATGAAAGGTACTATATAGGATGGACAGATAGATAGATAGATAGATAGATAGATAGATAGATAGATAGATAGATAGATAGATAGATAGATAGATAGATAGATAGATAGATATTTAATGAAAGGTACTATATAGCAGGCATGTCAAACTCACTACCATTGGTGGGCCGCTTCGACTGCCATATGTGCGTCAGCGGGCCGCACTGTAACACATACTATTATACTATTATACAAAGTTACTGTAGCTTTCTTTCCAATACTGAAAAATTTAAAAAATGCAACACTTAAAGTTTAAAGAAAAGCAAATTGTTTCTATACAATCTCCATACAACACCATACAATTAGAGCCTTAGCCTCTTAGCATAGGTCCTTATATAGTGTGAGATTTATTTCGTTTGTCCCGACACTTGGCATCTCTTGTTAGTAACCAGTTTGTCAGTATCAGGCTTGAAATCTTGTGCAGCTGCAACTTTTATGAGGGATGACATGTGCTCGACAGTAAGTCTTGAGCAATGTGGGGTTTTGGTAGCTTTCATTAACGATCACAAGTGCTCACAAAGGTATGTGCTTCCGAACATAGACAGTACTCTCAATGCCAACTTACGGATCTGCACATACTGTACGAGGGTGGCAGGTAAGCATACAAGCCTGGCACTTCAGTTGCGGCTCATTAACTTTGGTCAAGGCTCGAGAGTGGGGTGGGGGGTGTGGGTGTTCAGTGTCATGCCTACTGTATCAAGGAGCTGACGCCGCAGCTGCAACTGTACCAGTAGATGATGTTTCTGGTACCGTAATGCCATGGGAAAACGCGCTTTTGTCAGAAGGCAGAAGTAAGAAAAGTCAATAAGTAACGCCAAAGATGCAGAATGATTCAATCACAAATGATAGTAATCATTTTGTACAAGTTTAGTGCTAACTAGGATCTGTCATGCGGGCCGTGTGTTTGACATGCCTGCTATATAGGATGGATGGATAGATAGATAGATAGATAGATAGATAGATAGATACTGTAGATAGATAGAAAGGTTAGATGGACTCCATAATTTTTCAACTAAAACCCTTCACTTGGGTCCTTGACCAGCCCAATAGGCGTTTTCAAAGACGTTTCCCTGATGTGTTCATTAGTCGTGTGCTCGACAAAGTTAAATTATCATTAGATATGGGGGGTCTTCCCAGACTGTCTATGTTAGGTGTTTCCAACCCTGGAGTTCTACAGTAACTGCAGGTTTTCATTCTAACCCAATTCTTAATTAGTGACCAGTTTTTGCTGCTTATTAACTCTTTTGCCTTAATTTTAATTGACTTGCTATTCAAGATGCAGACCTCCAAATTTTTTCTTTTTTTTTCTCTTAATTAGCAGCCAAGCAAATAGAGAGATAGAAATGAGTCAACACATGATCAGCGACCAGTGTCCTTTATAAAGTAGCGCTGATCTGCTCAGGTCCACAAAGCATTTTAATGATGCTCTTAGAAAAAAGAAAAGCAACCGCTCTTGAAATGTCTGCTGAGGCAGAACAAGAGCACCAATAAGAAATGAAATCAAATAACGAGTTTAATTAACAGCAAAAGTCAGCGCTTATTTTTAGAAATTGATGGGAGTTTGAGGCCCTGCTTAGCTGGTCATCTATTGCTTCACTAACTTCACATCTCATTTCTGTTTGGGTGCTGTTTATGGAAAAAAATGCAGCAATTCAGATAATTGAGTCTTAAAAAACAAGTCAATTAAAGTAAAGGAAAAGGAAATCAATTAGTGGTAAAAAGTTGTCACCAATTAAGAAAAGCATAGAAAGAAAATCAGCAGCCATGGTAGTACTGCTGGACTGGTGACCCCTGGTCTAAAGACTCAGGTCAGGTCAAGTCAGGTCAGCTTGGAGAGCCTATAGTGGTACACTGTGTTGCCGCAACCATTACATGATGAAACAGCTACGGATCCCAGTTGGGAACCCCCCAGAGTCCAGTCCCACCCTATGGAAATGACAATTATCTGCCACAGCCAAGTGATACGTGGGCGACCCATTGGCCTGGTCCAGCCACTCGGGTCCCCAACAATGAGAATCCTACGAGCCGGATCACCCTCGGGTAATCACGCCACATGGCCGTAGTGCCACAACTGACGCTCCCTCACAATGCAGGTAATGTGCCTCATTCGGAGACTCTGTAAGAAACTCAAAGTCAAACCAATGGCCACCAAGGATTCTCTGAAGAGACACAGTAACAAAGGAGTCCAGTCTTTATCTCAGTTCGCTGGATAGTGTCCATGTCTCGCAAACAGGATGCACCAGGACTCTAAAGACTTGGACCTTTGTCCTTTTGCAGAGACATCAGGAGCACCACACACCCCTTTCCAGCGACCTCATGAATGCTCTTCCAGTCAGTCTACCTACTTCATTGTAAGAGTCACCAGAGTCACATGAATGTCACTGTCGAGGACAGTAAATCTCTCGACAAGGTAGACACTCTCTCCGCAGACAGACACACTGCTGATGGCCGTGCCCAGGAGGTCATTAAAGGCCTGGCTCTTTGTTTTTTATCAGGACCCTCACAAGCCCAGACAGTCAGACTCTCAAAAGCCCCCATCAGAGCCTCCACTGACAATGCGCAGATCCCAGCATCGTCAGCAATGTTAAGATTCATGAATCTTTTTACACTAACAGATGCCCCACAGCCGCTGGACCCCACAACCCTGCCCACCACCCAGTCCATGCTAGCATTGAAAGGAGAGTGGGAGCAGAACAGACCTCTGACGGACCCCGGAATCAACTGGGAAAAACACAGAGGTTCTGCCTCCACTCTGCACCGTGCTCACAGTACCAGTGTACAGGCCGGCTTGCAGTAGTTAATCCCCTGTTCAAGGAAAATGGACTCGACTCCTCTGTCTTTGACAACTTTAGACTCATTTCTAACCTGCCTTTTTAAACTAAAATTTCCAGAAAGAGGAATTTTTCTGCAATTAAATTAGTAGTTTAATAGTCAGTGTGTGGGAGGCAGGCAAGCAGGCAGTAGGATATAGTGCTTAAGGCTTTGGACCTCAAACCCTGAGGTTGTGGGTTCAAATCCCACTCCTGACACCATAAAAAAGGCTTGTGTGCATTTCAGGGCCCAATCTTGGCCGTAGTGTCGTAACTGGGGACTCCATGAGCAACACAAAGTCACACCAGCAGTACCCACGGATTCTCCAAAGAGACACACTACCATTTTTTTTGTCATTATATTAATAAGTAATTTAAAAAACTTAAGTGACTTGTACATATTATGGAGCTGCCTTGATAAGATTATAACTAGTGTGATGGACACCCGGGTGACAGCATGCCCAAACTCCGACACGATCCCAAAAGCAAAGTCCTTTATCCAAATAAATGAAGGTTTTATCTGAAATAGCTCCAAAAAGTATTACACAAAGCACAAAAACACAACATACTCTTTCACCACCGCACTGCCCTTGTCCAGTCAAGTGTTAACTCTCTACCTCCTGAATAAGGGAGAGCGGTCCCTTTTAATTACAGACCCGGGAGTACTTCTGGTGCCAGGGCGATTGCCCGATGGAAACACTTCCAGGTCACACGTAAGTCCATTATCAGAGTAGGGAGCTTGTTTCCCTGCAACTCTCTCTTATGGTACCCCGTGACCCCAGCAGGGCTGCCCTGCCAGACTACATTTCCCAGCATGCCCTGCTGGCTTCCCATTGGGTGTGGATATCTGGGACTGCTGCCATCTAGCATGCTAGGGGGATAACAATTCCCTAGTGATATCTCTACTTTAATAGGGGCTGTCCATCCATCCCTTCCTTCCGGGTCTGCTTCCTTTCCTGACCAGGATGTTCGTCCAGCCTGTGTGGCTTGGCACCATCATCTTTACACACATGTATGGCTGGAAGTTTAGAAAAAGGGCTATACTATAATAATTTTTGTATAGGCAATAACATGATGATTGTGTGGGGTTTTTTTTTGCCTATGAAATCATTAAAAAGATCTAAAACAGACGGTGGCATGGCACTCCGTAATGTTCAGTTTTATTACAGGGAGGTAAATATAAACACTATAAAGACCTGGAAATCAGCACAAACTAATGAATTTAAACCAGCCTGGTCAGCAATGGAAATTACTTCTTGCTGTTTGCTTCTTTTTATGCCCTGCTTTGTTCCCCCATATATGTTAATTAGATAGATAGATAGATAGATAGATAGTGAGGGCTTGTGCCTCCTCCAGACCACGAGGGGGCGTCCGTCCTGGTTATGTTGGGGGCCTCGGGTACAGGGCTTGGAAGCCCAGCCCTGTAGGGACCCGTGGCCACCGCCAGGCGGCGCCCCGGTGCCGGAATATCCCTGGAGCCCAGCACTTCCGCCACACCAGGAAGTGCTGGGGGGAAGACGACAGGGGACACCCGGACGGCTTCCGGGTGTGCAGCTGGCACTTCCGCCACACTGGGGTGTGGCTACGACTGATTGCCGGGAATCAGCTGGAGCCCATCCGGGTTCCCATATAAGGGGCCATCTCCCTCCAGTCAGCAGTGGATGTCGTGTGGAAGAGGACAGAGCTGGAGAGAGGACGGGAGGTGGCCAGGACAGTTGGGGAACGGTGCGAGAGGCACTGGGGGTGCACGTGAGCAGTATTTGTAAATAGTCTTGTAAATAAACGGTGTGTGGTGGAACTATGTTGTCCGTCTGCCTGCGTCCGGGTCCCAGTTCACAGTGGCGTAGCCGGCAGGATGCTCCGCCTGGTACAAGGCGGGGACCTGCATTCAAACAAATGTCTGTGGATGACCCAGCTCAGCAGCGGACCCCACACACTTGCCGCGGGAGCAGCTTGTGCACAACCCCGTGGGAGCGGTTAGCCCCAGCGGCCGCCGCCGGACCGCAGAATTTCCCCGGGTGCAAAGGAAGAAGAACGGCCGTCGCCAGAGCGCAGCGGCAGCGGCGACACAGAAGGCCACACCGAGGCAGGGGCCTCGGAGTGACGGGATCCGGGAGGTGAGTGCCCTGCCCTGCAGTAATCGGCCCTTCGGGGTCGCACTTACCTTGTTTTCTACAGGGAGGGACGATCCGGATCCGCGTCCGTGGCAGGAGCACGCCAGGCCACGGGCTGTCGGCAGCGTGACGGTGGCCGCAGAGGAGGCTGCGAAGTCGGAGCCGCTGCGGCTCGAAGAATCGCCGCAGCTGCGAAGTTGCAAGGAGGCACGTCACCGCACCCACAGCAGGGGAGACAAGATGGCCGCGGGCCAGATGTCCCGCCCGCTGACAGGCACGGGATTGGCCGATGTGTCTTGTGTGCCCACCAATGATTGGATGGAGGCGGGACCAAGGAATGCTAGTCTCGTACCTAGGAGAGACCCGATTGGGCCAGAGGGAGTGGCCCACAGGAGGCAGACGACGAGTGGGGCTGATCGACAGGTAAGCCCACTGCCGTCTGCCTCTCTGTTTTCACTTCGGCCCGCCGAGTCGCCTTTATTGCAGTTGCTGGGTGTTCTTGTCACCCGGTTGGAGCAGCTGAAGGGGAAGGCGGTCGCGTCGGGAGAGACGCCGCGTGAGACGGAGAATCGGTGTGACGCTGGAGCCTTTGGCAGACAAGACAACGCGGGGGAGGTAGGTTATGCCGTCCCCGTAAAGCATGAGGGGGGATTCGCCGAACATGGCCGCGACTGTATAGAGACCGGCTTCAAGTAGGCAATTCCCCAACAGCGGACGCGACGGTGCAGACGGTCTGCGAGGTGAGGAGAGCGAGAACGCAGGGGCTGGCAGGATCGGGGCTGATGAGTACCCTGGGTCCTAGCGCCCTGCGCTCCAAGCCTGCAGCAGTCTCCTGTCGCTCTGCATGGACGCAGATGGGGCTGGATTTGAAGTTTTGCCATGCTCAGACCCAGACCGTCAGGGCACCCAAGAGAAGTAGGAGGAATCGAGGGGTGAATGCTGGGTGCGTGCGTCCAGTGAAGGGCCGTCCTCTGCGGAGGCAGAGGGAATCCCCTGGGCGGCTGGGCGAACCGCCTGTGAGAGCGGTCCCACTGACATCGGAAGGACGGGCATGGAACCTGCGGCGGAGGAACCAAACGGGCAAGTCGTGGGCTGTCGGTGAGGGGGAAGAGCACTGCTGGTACAGAGACCGACAGGACGCTTGGGGTGAGTGTCCTGGCAGTGCTTCTGGCCCTCCCTTTTCTCCTTTTACAGGTCCAAAGCCCCGATGAGCCCTGAAGCTGACGTCGTTTGGGACCTGCCCTCCTGGAACGGGTTGCTCCGCGGGAGGGCTCCCCGCCGGGAGGCCGATGGTGCCCCGGCTGGCGGGGACCGTGGAGGCGAGAGCGGCACAGAACGGAGGGGCACATTGGCGTCGGAGGGGGTACCGAAAAAGGATGTCCCAGGGGGCCGTGTTGGACACTGGGAACATAGTAGGACCCTCTCTGGGTGCATGTGAGCACTATTTGTAAATAGTCTTGTAAATAAACAGTGTGTGGTGGAACTATGTTGTCCGTCTGCCTGTGTCCGGGTCCCAGTTCACAATAGATAGATAGATAGATACTTTATTAATCCCAAGGGGAAATTCCCATACTCCAGTAGCAGCATACTGATAATAACAATATTAAATTAAAGAGTATTAAAAATGCAGGTATAACAGACAATAACTTTGAATAATGTTAACGTTTACCCCGCTGGGTGGAATTGAAGAGTCGCATAGTGTGGGGTCTCAGTCTGTCAGTGGAGCAGGAAGGTGACAGCAGTTTGTCGCTGAAGCTGCTCCTCTGTTTGGAGATGATCCTGTTCAGTGGATTCTCTATGACTGGCAGGAGTCTGCTCAGCGCCTGTTGCTCTGCCACGGATGTCAAACTGTCCAGCTCTGTGCCTACAATAGAGCCTGCCTTCCTCACCAGTTTGTCCAAGTATGAGGCGTCCCTCTTCTTTATGTTGCCTCCCCAGCACACCACCACGTAGAAGAGGGCGTCGCCACATCTGTCTGATAGAACATCTGCAGCATCTCATTACAGATGTTGAAGGGCGCCATCCTTCTAATGAAGTATAGTCTGCTCTGTCCTATCTTTAGTCCAATTTATCATCCAGCTGCACTCCCAGGTATTTATAGGTCTGCACCCTCTCCACACAGTCACCTCTGATGATCATGGGGTCCATGAGGGGCCTGGTCCTCCTAAAATCCACCTCCAGCTCCTTGGTTTTGCTGGTGTTCAGTTGTAGGTGGTTTGAGTCGCACCATTTAACAAAGTCCTTGATTAGGTTCCTATACTCCTCCTGATGCAGCCCACGATAGCAGTGTCGTCAGCGAACGTTTGCACATGGCAGGACTCCGAGTTGTATTGGAAGTCCAATGTCTGTTGGCTGAACAGGACCAGAGAAAGTCCAGTCCCCTGCGGCGCTCCTGTGCTGCTGACCACAATGTCAGACCTGCAGTTCCCGAGACGCACATACTGAGGGACATGCAATAAAGTCCTAAGTGTGACAGCTTTAATAGACCTGCCATTGCTGTGTCCCAAACATGATGGTGCCATGAAATGGGGGGACCATGTGACCAAAATGTCTGCAAATCCCCTTAAATGAAAGTGTGCCATGTGCTCTTTAATCACAAGTCTGAATCGTTTGATTTGTAATTTTAAACCGTGGAACAAATCAAATGAAAAAATGTGTCTTTGTCCCAAACATTATGGGGGACTCTATAATTGGTGTCATAGTGCCATGTATTCTGTACTCTGTAATGCAATGCAAGTCATCTGCATTATATGCCTGAATATTTGAACAAGTACAACCCCAAATGAGAAATCAATTAGTAATATGCTTTCTTGCAGTGTACAGCAGTAATTAAAAAGAGGTTGTCAGAACGCTGCATGCTAACATCTGTCACGGTCTCTGTCATTTTGTCAGTTCTGAGGTGGGTTTCAGTGGCATGTAAGTGAGGCAGTGAACTGCTGGGCTGCCAGAGCAGATGGCCTTGAGTGTCATCGATTTTAGCGGGGGGGATCACTCAGTCCTCTTTAATGTAAAACTTAAGGTGGGTGGCCATCGGGGACGCCTTTGAATAGGCACGTCGGTCACTATGCGTCACTGGCTGTCGCTGCAGACGAGCTCAACGCTAATGAACTGCCGAGTCCACACGGCACATTTTAATTAGCTGAACTGAAAGCCCCTACAAAGTAATTAAGCTAAATTGGAGGAAGGCAAATTAGCAGGTCTGTTAAAAGGATAAAAAGAGAAGGGTCCAAGGGCCAGTGCCTGTCATGAAAAACATCTTCTCGGAAACTATCTTTGCTTTAATTTTATTCGGATAAAATGGGAGAAAAAAATAATAAGTTGATAACATCCAGCAATTGCAGTGGTAATTAATATGTATGATTGCTGTTTATATAGAACCTTAAATTATGAGTGCTATCATCCTTGAGCATGAGAAAGGTTGCTATATAAATAAAATGTATTATTATTTGCATGTATTTAGTTATTATTATCATCATCAGGCTAAAATAATACAAACTTTGTTTAAATTACTTTATTCACCTTTCCATTTCCCAACATATTTAATTCTGTTCTGGGACATAGAGGTGCTGGCATTAGGGTGGATGGGGTCCTAGGCTGGACCTTTATCTGGCCCACTCATGCAGAGCTGTTTAGACTCATCAGTCAGCCTAGCAGACACGTCATTGAATGTGGGGTGGAACTCTGGGTACGCGACGTCAACGCACCTAAACACAGCTGGAATGTCCATCCACTTTCTTAACCTGCTTGTCCAGGGCAGCTGGTGTCTGTCCCTGCGGTGATTGTGCACTTGGCAGGAACCAAACCTGGACAGGGTGCCAGTCTATCACAAGGTGAACACACACACACACACACACAGAGAAACCAATTCAGCAACAGAAATTCACCTAACTGAAGGAAACCGAAGCACTCAGAAGACCCCTACATGGACATAAGGGGAACATGGAAACTCCACACAGGGAGCAATGGGGACACAAGTCCTGGTCTCCTTATTGTGAGGCTGTAATGCTACCACTGCGTGCATCTTGTGGGTCAACATGAAGACCACACTGAATTCAATGGTATCAAACGCTTCTGATAACATGTGATCAGTTTTCAGTATTACTGTGGAGAAATTTTGATCCGCTCCGCTCTACAGAATTGTTTTCATTCATCCACATTGGAGGGTTTCTGCCAAATTTAAGGTCCCACCTCAACTTCTCAGTGGGTTTCAGGTCAGGACTTTGGCTGGGCCAATTCTGAAACTTAATTTGTTTTTACTTTCTCGTATGTATACTATAGAGGAAGTAGAGGAATCGTGAAGAAATCTGACCCTGAGATTTTAATGAATCTTGATGTTTTAGAGCTCCCTGACTTTCCTGTATACGAGATATAGGGAAAGTATTGGAATCCTCCAAAAATTCCATTTTGAAATTTTGATGACTTTCGACGTTTTAGACCTCCCTGAGTCTGAAAATACTATTTTTGGAATTATGTCTGTGTGTAAACACGATAACATGAGTACGCTTTCACTTACATCAAACAAAAAATATTTTTTTTCTTGTTACTTTCTCGTATACGAAGTGTAGGGAAAGTATTGTAATCGTCCAAAAATTCAATGTTGAGATTTTGATGAATCTCGATGTTTTAGACCTCCCTGACTTATGTCTCTGTGTGTGTGTGTGTATGTAAACGTGATGACTTGAGTATGCTCTCGGTTAGATCAACCAAATTTTGCATACAACTATTAGGTACAAAACATAGATATCTATTGTGAGACTTGCCCGGACACCACCAGTCGGAGAACACATCTTTATAAAAATCACACGTTTATTTTTCATTAATAAACACAGTCCCAAACACCACACAATGCACAAAGCAATAATCACCCAAAATGAACTTTCTTTCTCTCAGTCCTTGGCCGCCAATCTCCTCCTGGGAGCTTCGTCCTGCTCCCTCTCCCGACTCTAGCTCCCTAACTGTTAGGAGGTGGGCCCTTTTATTCCCGCCCGGATGCATTCCAGGTGGCTGGGAAAGAACTTCCGGCAGCACTTCCTTGTGTGGCGGAAGTGCTGCCCTTTGCCCTGGAAGCACTCCGGGTGTCCCTGGCAGGTTCCTCCACCATCTTGCCAAGTGTGGCGGAAGTAATGTTCTCCCGGGTCCCAGGAGGCTTAAAGCGTCCCCTGGCGGTGGCCACGGGTCCCAACAGTAGGAAAGTCTCTCCTCCTTTCCCGTGGTCCTCTCCTGCTCCAGGGCGGTTGTGTCCTCCTGACCCGGAAGCTTTTAATGCCAGCTTCTGGTCTTTCTAGCCGTCCCGGCCGGGTAAGAACCCCAGCCGTCTGTGACACTATTAACTTTTGGGCTGTTTCCACAAACCGGAAGTGGTACTTTACCTTTTATTCATGCAGCTGCAGAGTTTGATTTATTCCACTTTACTTTTGTAATAGTTGTTCAATATATTATTAATTTGATATAATTTGTTGTTGATGGTTCTTTAATGTACATAATATAAGAATATGATCATTGTCTTGCGATTTACTCCTCAAATATCCATCCCTATATCTAAGTATACGAGTATAAGTATAAGTATACGAGAAAGTCAAGGGGAGACCACGTCCGATTTTTGAAATTATATCTGTCTGCGTCTTTGTGTGTAAACACGATTATTCAAAAATGCAATCAGCCAATGAGATTTTGTACACCTACTTTATATACAAAAATAAGGGATCCTATCAACTTTTGGGCCTCTTCCGGTAAGCGGAAGTGGTACTTAAACTGAATACTTCACAAACTTTCAAGTAAACTAAGGTTATAATTACTGTATATACTTATGTTTAAGTTCTCCCACTTATAAGTCGGGGCTTGATTTTACTGTTTAATTTCTGGTATTTTATAATGTCGGTCGTATAAGTCGAATGCAGAAAACTCCCACTATTGGTCCAAGAGAATATGATATGGTAATGCCCACCTGAGAGAGTAACCACAGAGCACGCGGCCTTTTGTTTCTATGTATTGTGCCTACGTGACCACACGGTAATACCCAAACTATTTCGAAGCAATGTTTGCACTGCTTTGTGTTTTTTGTATCTCACACCCTCATACACCTTTATGGTAAGAGCATCCCTTATCTACACTGGAGCGTTCGATCAGATTAAAATATGAAGCTGGTTTTAAATTAAAAGTCGTTGAAGTGGCGAAAGAAATTGGTAACTGTGCTGCTGCAACAAAATTCGATGCCTCTGAGAAGAAGAAGAAGATGTCTCTCTAATATAAAAGAAAATCTTGAGACAAGGCGAGACTATTGCCAAGAGACTTTTTCAAGTCCCGCTCTCCTCTCAACCATTTACAGTTAACAGCACACGCCCACGGTCCTCTCACCTCTCATTCGTGTGAATGCTTTTGTCAGACACAGTTCCTGTGCTCTCAGCGCTTATAAATTTTTATGTTTTCCTCACTTTAAGTTCCCAATAAAAGTAGACTTATTATGTCCAGATCTTATCCTCTATCATAGATTAGTGCAAATATTTCACTCCCGCAAGTGAACTAATATTTCTTAGTGCAATGAGAGAAGTCACAAAATCAACCGGAATGTTAAAGCAAATTCTAGAAGAAACCTGATCTAAATTTGTTAAGTAGCTCTCTTGTGAAAAGCAGACAGACATTGAATTTTTATATATATATATATATATATATATATATATATATATATATATATATATATATATATATATATATATATATATATATATATATATATATATATATATATATATATATATATATATCCATCCATCCATTTTCCAACCCGCTGAATCCAAACACAGGGTCACTGGGGTCTGCTGGAGCCAATCCCAGCCAACACAGGGCACAAGTAAGGAACCAATCCTGCCAACCCACCGCAGATATATATATATATATATATATATATATATATATATATATATATATATATATATATATATATATATATATATATATATATAGAGAGAGAGAGAGAGAGAGAGAGAGAAAGAGAGATAGAGTCATATTATATATCCAGACTTTACTATCAGTTTTATTTTCTATTATTCTTTGTTCTATTTGGTATTATTATTCATGTAATAAATACCATGTTGCTTTTAACTTTCTATCCTTTGTCTTCATGTCTAGAGTGACTGAAGTACTCAAGTAAATATTTTTTTAGGAACACCTGGTGCAGCCAGAAGTTTGCCATATGCTACGTGCTGCAAGGTTTATTAAGGGCTGAGGGTGTGAGCTCCACAAAATAGTAGGGAACAGGACGTGAAGTAAGGCATTGTTGGTAGATAAATGGGTTAAAGTCAAGGATGTTGAGCCCTTGTATGTTTTAATATACTCCTAGAGACCAAAGTACAGCAACAACAACAACAACATTTATTTCTATAGCACATTTTTATACAAACAGTAGCTCAAAGTGCTTTACATAATGAAGAATAGAAAAATAAAAGACACAATAAGAAAATAAAATAAGTCAACATTAATTAACATAGAATAAGAGTAAGGTATAATGGCCAGGGTGGACAGAAAAAACAAAAAAAAACTCCAGACGGCTGGAGAAAAAAATAAAATCTGTAGGGATTCCAGACCATTAGACTGCCCAGTCTTCTCTGGGCATTCTACCTAACATAAATGAAACAGTCCTCTTTGGATTTAGGGTTCTCATGGAAGGACTTGATGATGATGATGATGATGATGGTCACGTAGACTTCTGCCTTTTAATCCATCCATCATTGTTGGAGCATCATGATGCTTTGAGTAGGTGGTGGTGGCGCGGAAAAAGAAACAGAAGAGAGAGTTGGGGTCAGTACGGATTTTAGAGCCACCATGAATAGTTATTATGATGAATTGAACATACAGAGTATCAGGATTAAGTTAAATTAAGTTATAAAAAGGCCATGTTACAGTAATGTGTTTTCAACAGTGTTTTAAAGTGCTCTACTGTATCAGCCTGGTGAATTCCTATTGGCAGGCTATTCCAGATTTTAGGTGCATAGCAGCAGAAGGCCGCCTCACCACTTCTTTTAAGTTTAATATTTAAGTAATATTTACGTTTGAGATATATTTAAAACATTGTATGTTGTTCGTGCAGGAAATAAGTAAGTCTCTTGAAGTGCCAGAAGAGTAACAGGCTGTGTTATTCCTAAGGCACTTGTTTTGTCTACATTTGTAGTGGCGCTACTGGGTAATGAAACTTCAATTCCCAGCAGTCCCTGCAGTGGCTCTGATTGGTCATTTGCTGAGAGTGCAGGGGCTGCTGGGGACAAGGAGGCCGATAATACAGAGGTGCAGGTGTTTTTTGTGTCCGCTCTGTTTCGTCTTCACCAATCAAAGCATATGGATTATTGTTGCTGTCCTGGATTGTCTCCTGTGCGTGCGTGTGTATGGACTGTCTGGTGTCTGCCTGCTGTGTGAGGACTGATTTGATTTTGACCTTCGGAGGATGGAGCGCTCCTGATCCCATCACTCCTCATCACGGGATAAACAGGTAGGACTGCTCTATACATATATTTATAATGAGCTGATCTCTGGACTTTTCAAATCCCATTATTTCATTCCATCAGTTGCCTTAAAAAAAGAGGTGAGGTAGCCTTCTGCTGTTATGCGCCTAAAATCTGGAATACAAGTTTACTGATAGAAATTCGCCAGGCTAACACGGTGAAGCACTTAAAAAAACTGCTAAAAACTCATTATTGTAACATGGCGTTCTCATAGCTTCATTTTACTGTCACCCTGATATTCTGTATATGCATTGAATTATCGTTTTTTTTTTTGTGGCTCCACAATCCGTACTAACCCCTACTTTCTCTGCTGTTCTCTTTCTGGTTTTCTTTGGTGGTGATCTGCAGCCCCACCACCTGATCAGGGCACCATGCATGACCAGCATCATCAAATTGTTCCACGTGAAGCCAGAAAACCATTTGGACTGAATGAGATCATTTATGTTAGATAGATAGATAGATAGATAGATAGATAGATAGATAGATAGATAGATAGATAGATAGATAGATAGATAGATAGATAGATAGATAACAATGCATTACACCGCATTTCACATTTCTGAACATTGTAGCAACATGTCCACAGATTCAATGAAATGACTAGATGTTACAATCTCTGATATTTGCATCGCTTCTAATGGGGAAAGTCTTGAGGGATGGCTGCTATGAGGAAAGGCAGCCAGGAAGCTTTACCAGAAGGACACATCGTCAGTTGTGTGCCTCAGCTTCACAGGGCGTTTTGGCCTTTTATAACAAGGCACCCTCTGTTGAGGCAGGCCCACCACAGGTTGATCAAGCCTGGGCGTGTGTCTCGCGGTTAGCTGATCGCCTTAGCTGCCCAAGTGATGTCAGCCCTCTTCAGCCATAGCCAGTGACTGGTCCTCTCAGCAGTGTGAGCCAATTCTCTGATAGCCTGTCGTTGGGCCTGTCCCTTGACTCCAACCTCTCTAAGTAGTTTCGCCATTGTACTGGCAACAAAGCCCCTACACACCACCTCCACCGGGCGCATCTTGATCTTCCAGCCTCTGTCCTCCGCCTCAGCTGGCAAGTCGGCATACCACAGCTTCTTACGTTCAAATGCTTCCTCAATTGCATCCTCCCACAGTACCGTCAGCTCAATGACGTAAGCAAGTTTTTGGGAGTTAGACCAAAGGACGAGGTCTGGTTGCAGAGTAGTTGATACGATCTCTGTGGGGAAGATGAGCCTCTGATACAAGTCAACTTGCATCTGCCAATCCCTGGCAACCTTCAGCGGTCCCAGATCCGGGGTTGAAGGGCTAGTCCTCGGCTTGTCCCCCTCCTGGACAAATGCTGATGGATACTGGCGCTCCTCCTGGTTTGTGAAAGGTTGGACGTTGATGGATTCCTTCTTGCACTCAACTTTCTCAGCTAGACACCTGAGAACCTGGTTGTGTCTCCATGTGTATCTGCCTTGAGTAAGGCTAGTCCTACAACCAACCAGGATGTGCTTGAGTGTTGCTAGGACTGTACACAGGGGGCAAGATGGGTCCTTTCCAAACCACAGCTGCAGATTTATGGGGGAAGGCAGCACATCATATGTGGCTCGGATGATGAAACTCAGCCTGTTGGACTCCATTCCCCAGATTTCACTCCATGTGAATTTCCTCTTTTCAACACACTCCCATTTCATACAGCGGCCCTCCTTGGCCAGCGCTACAGCTCTGGCACATCTGGCTGCTTCCTCCTGTCGACGCACCTCCTCCACCACAATGTTTCGATGTTCAGGTGCCTGTTGCCAGAGAGGTGTTAACCACTCCAAGACCAAAGCCAAATAGAAGTTGGACAGTACAGCATGTAAGTCTGACTTAACAAGACACAAATAGACACAGGGGTGAACAAACAGTATAACACTACAGCTCTCACTAAAGCTCACCGTGTATGTCACCATTTTGGAGTGACATTATGATCTGAAGTCACACAGACACGGACTTGACAGACCAGCCCTGGGTTTCTCAGCTGGAAATCCAACTTAAAAGTGTGGGGGGGTGAGAGGTCAAACTGAAACGTCTGACTAGAAACACGGAAATTCCAGCTTCCCACTTTAAATGGAATGCAGCGTCTTTTTGAGTGCTTGCAACCAGGCCTGCCAGGGGGCACAATGTACCCTTAAACCAGCCCTGCTTGGTGAGTGTTGGTAAATGTGCAAATAGGAATTTCATTGTACAGTGTAGATGTGAAAATAAATCTGAAATAAACTGATGACACAACAGATAGACAGATAGATAGATTGACAGATAGATAATGAAAGGCACTATATAAGATAGATAGAGAGTTAGATTGACCTGCGCCACCACCACCTACTCAAAGCATCATGATCAGGCCCGTCGCGACAAGGCAGGCAAACCAAGCAATTGCTTGGGGCCCCGAGCTGGCCTGGGGCCCCACGACAACGACTGGTTAAGAATAAAATGCAGCGACAAACTGTGTGAGCGCCCCATTGATAGTGAATGCAGTAAAGTGCAATGACACTGTTATCGGAATCCCCCTCAAGGGGGCCCCCCTCGCTGACAGCAGCCAGCCAACCACGCGATCTCTGCTGCCGGCAAAATACGAAACTTCCTCGGCAGTCATGAAGCGGAATTATGCTTCAGGAAGCCAAAAAAGAAAGAAGAGAAAGGAAGAGGAGGATAAGAAAAAACAAGACAGTGGTAAGTGATAAATTACACACATAAAATAGTTCTACTTCTCTTGTACAAATGGTGCAATTTTGCAGCAGGTAGGCTAGCAGAAATATGTATGGCTATGCTGTGGTTCCTTTGCGTGCGTGCGTGCGTGCGGGGGACCTCCATGTCCATTTTGCTTGGGGCCCCCAAATTCCTTCAAACGGCCCTGATCATGATGCTCCAACATTGATGGACTAAAAGCCAGAAGTCTACTAGACCATCATCATCAAGTCCTTCTGTGAGAACCCTAAATCCAAAGAGGACTGTTTCACTTGTTAGGTAGAATGCCCAGAGGGGACTGGGTGGTCTCATGGTCTGGAATCCCTGCAGATTTTATTTTATTGTTTTCTCCAGCCGTCTGGAGTTTTTTTTTTTTTGTTTTTTCTGCCCCCCTGGCCATCGGACCTTACTCTTATTCTATGTTAATTAATGTTGACTTATTTTATTTTCTTACTGTGTCTTTTATTCTTCTATTCTTTATTATGTAAAGCACTTTGAGCTACACTATTTGTATGAAAATGTGCTATATAAATAAATGTTGTTGTTGTTGTTGTTGACAGATAATGAAAGGCATTATCTATACTAATAAAAGGCAAAGCCCTCACTCACTCACTCACTCACTGACTGACTCACTGACTCACTCACTCATCACTAATTCTCCAACTTCCCGTGTAGGTAGAAGGCTGAAATTTGGCAGGCTTATTCCTTACAGCTTACTTACAAAAGTTGGGCAGGTTTCATTTTGAAATTCTACGCGTAAGGGTCATAACTGGAACCTATTTTTCTACATATAATGTAATGGAGTTGATTTGGAGATGGCCGTGGGGGGCGGAGTTTTGTGTGACATCATCACGCCTCCTACGTAAGTACGTAGAGAACAAGGAAGAACTCCAAACAGCGATGAGCACAAAACGCCATTTCACAATTGAGAAGGCAGAAAAACATTATGAAGCAAATGATGCATACAAGCATATTCATAAGTACAGCTACTGCGGAAACAAAGCACGGCGTGAACCGTAAGTTTATATTAAATTAAGTTCATAGACAGGCTGCCACTAGCGTTTGTAATTTAGTGCCTGCCCATATAAGGCCGTCCATCAGCGGCAATCCAATACAAACACTGCCGGTAAATATTCACGTGTGAAGGACTGTGCTTATGCAGAGGAAGATGAGATGGTCAGGGTGGTGTTTGGCACAAACTCAGCGAAACTGCCAGAGAAAGTTTTAAGTGCCGGGTCTTAGCTGACATTACACGAGATGGCACCAGTACAGCTGGGAACCTTCGATGCAAGAACACCAAGTGGCTCACGTGAACTGACGCAGTGCACAGACAAAAAGCAACAGTTCCAAAGAGTGCTGAACAAAAACCGAATTACACAATTGAGAAGGCAGCAAAAAAATATTGTGACGTGTCTTGCCATTGCATGGGCTATAGGGAAGGGAAGGGAAGCAGTGTTGGGGTGGAGTCTTGGGGGAACCCTGTTTGTAAGGGCTTGGGGCACCTCCCTAGAGAGAGATGAGTGACAGGGATCCGGGTTAATTAATGGGGCGTGATAAAAGGGGTGGTGTGGGCGGAAGGGGGAGTTGCAGAGACTGGAGAAAGTGAGGAGAACAGCATAAGGTGTAAAGAAGGGAAGTAACTGTTTTTAAGGACAAAGGTGATTAGTCTTTGTTATTTTGGAGGTGTCCCCGTGACCCAGACAACGGGCGGTTGTAGGGCACCGTTTATATCGCGGCATATTGAATAAAAAGCCAGTCGGCATTTGGAAGACTTCCCCGGACAAGCGGCTCCTGAGTGTGTTTATTCGACGGGACGTCACATTGGTGATCAGAAGTGGGATTTGGTTATTAGACAAACGGAGTCGCGACAGTGTGGAAATGAAACGAAGCAGCAGTCAAAGTCCGGGTGAGAGTGTATTTAAAGAAGCGTTCACGCCGCATATAAGTTCGCCTAGGCAGTTAGCACTCATGGAGGAGGGCAGGTTTTCAGCCCGCATGAAGCAAGAGGGCGACTTAGAGCCTCCTTCGGAACAGTTTGCATTTATGAGGCTGAATGCTGTTGAGCCTGCAGAGCGACCCCATTTTATGGAAGACGCTCAATTTAATGCGAGGCCGGACGGAGCGATAGAAACGAAAGAATTGCAGCGCTTCCGAGTGTGTTGGCGTGGACCGAATTCAAACAGCGCTTCCTTTATTTAGCAAATACGTACGGATGGACGGAGGATTATGGAGCAGGGCAGTTATTGGCACACGTAGATGGAGAGGCAATAAACGTGTTGGCTGAAGGATTGCGCGAAGGGCGCCGTGGCTACACAGAACTGTTACGCTGCATGGACAACACGTGGCTGAGGCCGCTAGGGAGGCGGTGCATGTGAGTGATGAAATAAAGACACAACGGATGGGTGGGACTGTATTAAAGATTGGCAGATTTGATGGAACTGGGTCTTGGGAAGCATACAACACCCGTTTTCGCATGATTGCCAGGGCAAATGGCTGGAGTTTGGAGGACCAAGCTGTGCAGCTGGCTGCAGCATTGGATGGTGATGCATTGGTGGTTCTGACGGATGTGCCAGAAGATGAGCTGTTAAATGCCCATGCTTTGGAAATTGCATTGGAGCGACGGTTTGGCCATATAGAAGCTGTGACTACAATAAGACAACAGCTGGAGCAGAGGGTTCGCAGGACAACTGAGGCCCTGGGGCATTTGCAGCAGATGTACAGTCTCTGGTGCGACGGGTTATCCCCATTTTGACAGATCCGTGCAGGCAGAGTTGGCTAAGGAGGCATTTCTGCGGGTTTGAGCCCACCATATCTCCGACAGCAGGTCCGTTTTGCTAAGCCTGAGACCTTGGAACAAGCTTTGTCCGCAGCCCAGGAGGCAGAACAAATACTTAAAGAGGGTTACAGCCAAGTACCTCTTCCATCAGCAGAGTCGACCAAGGTGAGGAGACCAGAAGCTATCCACCAAACTAAGGCCATAGATGTAGAACAAAGTATGAGGCAGTGGCTCCAGTGACTACCGTACAGAAGTTCAGGAATCCTTCACGCCTAATCGCCCACCCGCTGCTGGTACTGTGGACAACATGGACACTTGCAGCGTGACTGCCCCAGTAGGGCTAAACAAGAGGACTCCCAAGTAAGCATTGTACCGGAAACGAAATGGGACCAGTGTAGGAGGGACAACGCTGGCCCCAAGAACAGTCCCTGTTGGTCAGCTGGGTGAGGGAGATTACTGTCACCTTTCAGTTTTGATTGGCGGCCATGTATGCAAGGCACTGGTGGATACAGGGTCAACTGCATCTATTATCCATCCTGACATGTTGGATGTGGCGGTCCTATGTGCAGCCAATTCTACTAAGTTGATGACAGCTACAGGTGAGATGACCCCATGTTAGGCAGAGCACAAGTAGACATTTGTATTGCTGAGAAGCAGTGGGTGCAGGATGTCTGGGTGGCTAATATCAACAACTCCTGTATCTTGGGACTTGATTTCTTACAAGCAGTTGGAGCGAATAGATCTTCAGATGGGGACTCTGTATCTTCAAGGCATTGGGACACTCCCCTTGTTAGGGCACCAGCAAGGCAGAAGGGAACCACCAGTGGTGGCTCCCAAGAAGAACATGTGCCTATTTTTACTAACATCACTCAACCCGTACCAGTAATGAAGGTTGTCAGCACTGTTTGGAATGCCAACAGGAAAGGGTTAACACACAAGCAACAGCGCCAGCTCTGGCAGTTATTACATGACTTTAGGGACCGTTTTGCTACCTCTGCAGATGATGTTGGCCAGACTTCTCTTGTGCAGCATGACATCAATACTGGGAGTGCTTTCCTATCAAACAGCGCCCGCCGTATGCCACTAGCTAAACAGACAGCAGCTGAGAACATTCTGCAGGAAATGAGACAGGCCGGGATTATCGAACCCTCTGAGTCTCCCTGGGTCTCTCCTGTGGTCCTTGTTCCCAAGAAGGATGGCAAGTGGCGATTTTGTGTTGATTATCGGCGGGTAAATGCTGTAACCATCAAGGACTCCTATCCGTTGCCTCGCATTGATGAGTCCCTGGATTTGGTGGCAGGATCAGCCTGGTTTTCATCACTAGACCTGCGCAGTGGCTACTGGCAGGTGCCGCTAACACCTGAAGCTCGACCTAAGACTGCATTCTCTACAGGAAAGGGACTCTGGCAGTTCCGAGTTATGCCTTTTGGTCTTTGCAATGCTCCAGCTACCTTTGAACGGTTAATGGATAAAGTATTGGCAGGTATGTCTGGTACTCAATGCCTTGTCTACTTGGATGATTTACTGGTTCATGGCAAGACATTCCAGGAGGCTCTGGAGTCCTTGAGGGAGGTTCTGCAGAAGCTTCGTGTGGCCAACCTTAAACTTCATCCTGATAAGTGCCACCTTCTCCGGAGAGAAGTGTCATTTCTGGGTCACCGTGTGAGTCAAAGAGGTGTCACCACAGAGAAAGATAAGGTGTCTGTTGTGCAAGAGTGGCCAGAGCCACAGGATCGAAGGCAGATTCGTGAATTTCTTGGACTGGCCTCTTACTATAGGCGATTTGTACCTGAATTTGCCACTATTGCTGCACCCTTGCATCGTTTATTGAGCCCAGATGAAGCATTCCAGTGGGGGGAGGACCAACAAGCCGCCTTTTGTAAATTGAAAGAAGCCCTTTGCGGTGCACCGATCTTGGCTCCACCCAATATTGACCTGCCATTTCTCCTTGACACGATGCCAGTGATGTGGGCTTAGGGGCTGTGCTGTCACAGCGGCACCCAGAGGGAGGCGTGTGGTGGCTTACTATAGCCGTGCTCTCAGAAAAGCTGAGAGGAATTATTGTGTAACTCGGAGGGAGCTCCTCGCCCTGGTAGAATCTGTTCGTCACTTCAAGCACTACCTGTGTGGTCTCTCTTTGTGGTCCGCACTGATCATGCTGCTCTCCAGTGGTTACTGTCTTTTCGAGAACCTGAGGGTCAGATTGCTCGTTGGTTGGAGGAGCTTCAGACTTACCACTTTCAAGTAGAGCATCGACCTGGTGAGAAACACAAAAATGCAGATGCTCTGTCTCGACGACCCTGCGCAGATCAGGGATGTGCCTATTGTGAGAAAAGGGAGCGTCAAGATCAAAGCTGTGAGGATCCTGATAAGGTTCAGTGCCAAGCTCTTTCAGTGCCAGGTTGTACCCAAGAATGGCGAGTTAGTCAGGAATGTGACCCTGAGGTCAAGAAGGTTCTCCACTGGAAAGAGGAACAGCATCGTCCCTGCTGGGAGGAAGTGGCACTGGAATCACCTGCAGTTAAGGGTCTTTGGTCCCAGTGGGACAGCTTGGTTGTGGACGAGGGGGTATTGAAGCGACAATGGAAGGACCCTGCAACTGGAGAAGGGAGGTGGCAGATCGTTGTACCACAACAGCTGCGTGAAGAGATCCTGAAGAACATGCATGGAACGCTTGGAGTTGGTCATTTTGGAGTCACCAAGACCTTAAGGCGGGTGAGGCAGGCGTTTTATTGGGGACAGTGCAGGCGCGATGTAGAGGACTACTGCCGCAAGTGTGATTTATGCACAGCCAGGAAAGGACCCCAAGGAAGGTCTACTGCCCCACTACAACAGTATCAGGTAGGGGCTCCAATGGAACGGGTGGCAATTGACATTCTTGGGCCATTTCCCTGCTCAGCTATGGGGAATCGGTTTGTTTTAGTCGCAGTGGACTATTTTACCAAGTGGCCCGAGGCCTATGCACTACCTAATCAAGAAGCTGAGACTGTTGCTGAAGCTCTCATTACAGGATTCTTTAGTCGGTTTGGGATGCCTGTCGAACTGCATTCAGACCAAGGGAGAAACTTTGAAAGCCAGGTCTTTCAAAAAGTATGTGAGAGACTTGGCATCCAGAAAACCCGAACCACCCCTACACCCCAGAGTGATGGGCTAGCCGAGCGGTTTATCCAGACTCTGACCACACAGCTGGCTCTTACCACCTCTAAAGATCAAAAGGACTGGGACCAACAGCTGGCTCTGGTTCTGATGGCCTGCCGATCTGCTGTGCAGGAATCCTCTGGATGCACCCCTGCTTTATTAATGCTAGGACGAGAGCTGCGAACACCGTCTGCACTTGTATATGGTGTTCCCCCTGACACCCCAGCTGAACCTCCAGGCCCTGACTATGCTCGCAGGTTGCAGGATCGATTGGAGGTGGCACATAACTTTGCAAGGTGCCGGATAAGAGTAGCAGCAGAAAAACAGAAGCGCCACTATGACATTCGGGTTCGGGGGCAGCCTTTTCAAGCAGGTGATCAAGTTTGGGTGTATGGCCCAAAAAGACAGAAGGGACGCACTCCAAAGCTGGATAGTCCTTGGGTGGGACCCTGTCAAGTATTGGAACGGGTGGGGGAGGTTGTTTACTGGGTCCAGTTACCACCTCCGGGCAGGAGAGTGTTTTTGCATCAGGACCGTCTGGCCAGTTACAGAGGTTGTGCTCCTTCACAACCTGCACCCATGACTGCCACAACACCTTCTACAAATCCTGGCTCGGATGTTACACCACTTGCCCGGCCTGACTCCACTAACAGACGCCCACGCCGGCGAAGACAGCTGCCAAGACATCTGCATGATTATGTGCTTCCTCGGGGACGAGGAGCTGAGGAGGGGGCAGTGTGACGTGTCTTGCCATTGCATGGGCTATAGGGAAGGGAAGGGAAGCAGTGTTGGGGTGGAGTCTTGGGGGAACCCTGTTTGTAAGGGCTTGGGGCACCTCCTAGAGAGATGAGTGACAGGGATCCGGGTTAATTAATGGGGCGTGATAAAAAGGGGTGGTGTGGCCGGAAGGGGGAGTTGCAGAGACTGGAGAAAGTGAGGAGAACAGCATAAGGTGTAAAGAAGGGAAGTAACTGTTTTTAAGGACAAAGGTGATTAGTCTTTGTTATTTTGGAGGTGTCCCCGTGACCCAGACAACGGGCGGTTGTAGGGCACCGTTTATATCGCGGCATATTGAATAAAAAGCCAGTCGGCATTTGGAAGACTTCCCCGGACAAGCGACTCCTGAGTGTGTTTATTCGACGGGACGTCACAATATGAAGCGTCTGATACATACAATCATATTCATAAGTGCAGCTACTGCGGAAACAAAGCACACAGTGGAAAAAGTGAATGTCCTGCTAAAGGAAGACAGTGTAAAAAAACCCGTGCATGCAGTTTGTCACATCTCAGATAAAGAAGAAGACGAGCTGTTTATTGATGCAGTAAGAAACTAATCGATGAATGAAACCTGTCATCTTTACAACGATTGACAAACACGGAATGTAACTTGAACACAACACATCGTACAAATACGACCCTGATTGAAACAAATAATGATAATCAAATCCTTGATGACAGCAACACTCAGTAACACTCACAAAACAATTACTGTATATTGACAATCATGTTACGTTATTTTTAAAATGTTCCCTTTTCTTTTTCATAACTTCTACTTCTCCACTGCGATACACGGGTATATATATATAAATGTATATATATACCCCGATCTACAGTACATACTCTCGCATAGACAAGCCACACGCTGTGGCGCAATTGTAGAGTCTTCGTCTCTAATGCCGAAATTCGAGGTTCGATTCCCGAGAGGGATGTACTGAGTATGTACGCGCTACTGATTCATTTTACCTTCGCATCTCCTTGGTTTGGGACGTATGAAAAATATTCGGTTAACGCAGAATCATGTTACGTTATTTTTAAAATGTTTCCCTTTATTAGCACAAGCACAGCTGAGAAGCTTCGATGCATGTACTCCATAACGCGTTAAAAAATAACGCATTTAATCACACTTTCAATTCCAAGCAAACGGGAACTTTTGTCAATGCATGATTTCCTGGTACATCCATTACACTGATGCACACATCACAGCTACAAAAATGTTAGAGTCGGAATAAAGCGCGTTCCTACGACTGATCATTTCGACTACCCGAGCGAAGCCTTGATAAAAGCATGGTTTTGTGCACACTGAAAAGCAAGCAAAATTAGATGCATTACAGAAAGCGGACTTTGTGGCTCTTACTGGGGATCATTGGACTTCCGTGACCGTTAGTAATTCTAAATACATCTGATTACAAAATGTTCAATGATCACACTGTTTTAGCCTAATGTACAAAATAATTTTGGCTAATGTTACTCAGAGTTTAAAGAGTAAGCTGGTCAAATTACCTTTTATGTTTCTGACTTATTTTTTTAAGAAGAAAACTGCACTTTATGTTGAAATTTTGGTTATTATTATTTAAAGACAATACTATTCTGAAAATGTACTTAAAGTACTTAAACTACCACTTTATTTTTAAGTCTGCCCAATTTTAACCAGGGATGATATTTTTGTTTCTGTTTTGAATTCAAATGCAGTTTAAAGGCTTTTTTTTCAGAAATTAAAACAGCTTCAGTTTACAATATTCATGTCCATGTCTATTATTTGATTCTGTCGCCCACTAAAACCGTTTTAAATAAAAAAAAACAAAAACATTTGCGATTTGGGGCAAATTTACGTGTGCGATTACATACGATTAATCAAGATTAATTCTTACACAGCCTCTAATTAATTGGATTAATTTTTTTAATCGAGTCCCACCCCTAATATATATATATGTGGATATATATATGTAGATTTGTATATATAAATGTGTATATACAGTATATATGTATGTGTGTATATGTGTATATATATATATAACTGTATATATATATGTGTATAGATGTGTCTGTGTGTATATATATACATATATATATATGCCAGCAACACTTATGACAATGACAAAACAATTACATTGTCGATCATGTTACGTTATTATTAAAATGTTTCCTTTTCTTTTTACTTTTCCGCTGGCAATCGCAGGTATTTTGCTATATATATATATTTTTTTATATATATATATATATATATATATATACACAGATATATATATAAATAGATAGATATGACAACAACACTCAATATCAATGACAAAACAATTACATTAACAATCATCTTACGTTATTTTTAAAATGTTTGCTTTTCTTTTCATAACTTCTTTAACACACTACTTCTCCGCTGCGAAGCGCGGGTATTTTGCTAGTATAACATAAAAAGATACATAGATAATGAAAAGCACTATAAAATAAATTGGTAGATAGGTAATGAAAGGCACTATATAATTAAGGGGGGGTGACAGTCACTATATAATACATAGATAGATAGATAGATAGATAGAAAGATAGATAGAAAGATAGAGAGGTGAAAGGCACTATATAAGATAGAAAGATACATAGACAGATAATGAAAGGTACTATATAAGATAGGTAGATACATACTTTATTAATCCCAAGGGGAAATTCACCTACTCCAGCAGTAGCATACTGATAAAGAACAATATTAAATTAAAGAGTAATAAAAATGAAGGTATAACAGACAATAACTTTGTATAATGTTAACATTTTCCTCCTCAGGTGGAATTGAAGAGTCGCATAGTGTGGGGTCTCCTCAGTCTGTCAGTGGAGCAGGATGGTGACAGCAGTCTGTGGCTGAAGCTGCTCCTCTGTCTGGAGATGATCCTGTTAGGGGGGCTGGGTGGTCTCAGTACCCCTGCAGTTTTTTTTTTTTTTGTTTTATCTGTCCTCCCTGGCCATCGGACCTTACTTTTATTGTTAATGTTAATTAGTACTGCCTAATTTTATTTTTATATTTTTTCTTTTTTTCTTTCTTCATCTTGTAAAGCACTTTGAGTGCTGTCATTTGTGTGAAAATGTGCTCTAGAAATAAATGTTGTTGTTGCCATTTTTTATGGGCTTCATCATGTTTAGTTTTGTTAGTCGTTCCTTATTGCTGAATTCGCATTTATTGCGTTACGTCGTAAAGGGAACTGGGGTGGGATCGTTGTAGTTTGTTTAGTTATATTTTGTTGATTATTGTTTAATACAGTCTTCCATTTTTGTTTTATTAGCAGTTGCTTTTTTGCGTCTGTGAGGGAGTGTGTGTAAGTCGGGCCAAGGCTGGGCGTGTTCCTGGGATCCCCACCGAAAACATAAATACATTACCGTCCCGTTGATGGAGTGAATCTTAGCCCGGGGTTTTTAGTTTAGCTACAAAGTGCTAGAGGTTAACCAACTGTGTGTGTGTCTTTCATAGGGCACTGTTGAGTTTCCGTGTGTGTGTGTTAATCTTAAGGTGCAACAGTAGACCAGCCCGGTAACAGACCCTTAGGTAAAGGGTAAGATGAGGGAAATCTCACGATAGCACTGGTTCACTGCATATGAAGTTGGTTCTTTGGACTCTGAAAAAGTTCCTAATATGTAAACAGAATAGAAATCTGTAGAGTATGGTGGGCTTCCTAGTGCAATACAAACAGATCAAGAAAACCTGTGTGATTGTCCGCCGTGTGAGTCCTTTAAAAATCAAAGATCGGTTGTCATGTTTGCGTGGCTCATTATGGAGCCTGTTAAAGATCTCAATACATTACAGAGTTCTTTCTGGAACCTCCAAGTGGATGGTTCATGGCAGAAGCAAAAATGGTTCCCCTTATGGCATGACTCTGTTGATCCCCTCTGGTATCTTTATTTTTAAGAGTGGCTAGTTAAATGGATGAAGATATGGGTAGATGTGAAAGGCCCCATTTACATTAGACAGATAATAAGCATTATTGAGGTGAAACTCACTAATATTAATTATTAAACTTTGATTTTTTTTTTCTTGACTTATTTTTCTGTCTTCCCAGACACCTGCACTTCATATCTCGTCTGACTCTTCTTCTTCGTCTACGGGTCCCATTCGATCATCCGACACCACGCAATCGGCAGTGCGACTCATCACAGCGAGTGTCAACACTGAGCCGAAGTTATGTTTGAAATGCTGTGGGCGGCATGGAAAAGGAGCTGCTCGTCTTCTCGGTCTGTTTTGATGATAACGGCAGGCAGATAATTCCTGAAATTTTGAAGTGGGAAGTGAAGGGTGGGTGAATTAAAAAAAACAAACATTTGAATTGGATTTCGATGTGTTACCTTTGCATATTTTGAGGAGATGGATGAAGAAATGCATGTGCATCCGAAGCCTTAGGAAAATACAGAGATGGAGGATGTGACAGTGACAAGTCTGCAGACGAGTGACAAGAACGCTTTTGTCTGCCTTGAAGAACTCGGAGCTGAGCAGAAACGCTTTAACTGTTTGATGTTCACCATGTGGCGCATTAGCAAAGTAAAAGGAAGAGGAACATTAAAGCTGCACAGGGAAAATCTGACGCTCCAGTGTATGGAATCATTTTGTGAAGATCCATGCATTTGCAGCAGGGGTCCATGGGGGTGTTGGTGGACTGCTGCACAGGATACAGTTTTACAGTACAATTGTAAAGATTATTCAAATGTGATTCATTCAAAGTTAAATTTAAAATCAGTACAAATCACAACTCTGTTTAGGCATCAAATGCTACAATTGGAAAAGCCTCCTTATAAAAGGATTTAATTAATCTATCTATTTATTATATAGTACCTTTCATGTATCTATCTATTAAATAGTGCCTTACATCCATCTATCTATCTATTTGTCTTGTATAGTGCCTTTCATCTATCTATCTATCTTGTATAGTGCCTTTCATCTATCTATCTATCTTGTATAGTGCCTTTCATCTATCTATCTTGTATAGTGCCTTTCATCTATCTATCTATCTATCTATCTATCTATCTATCTATCTATCTATCTATCTATCTATCTATTTTGTATAGTGCCTTTCATCTATCTATCTTATATAGTGCCTTTCATCCATTTATCTACCTATCTATCTTGTATAGTGCCTTTCATTATCTATCTATCTTATATAGTGCCTTTCATTATCTATCTGTCTATCTGTTGTGTCATCAGTTTATTTCAGATTTATTTTCACATCTACACTGTACAATGAAATTCCTATTTGCACATTTACCAACACTCACCAAGCAGGGCTGGCTTAAGGGTACATTGTGCCCCCTGGCAGGCCTGGTTGCAAGCACTCAAAAAGACGCTGCATTCCATTTAAAGTGGGAAGCTGGAATTTCCGTGTTTCTAGTCAGACGTTTCAACTTGACCTCTCACCCCCCACCCCTTAAGTTGGATTTCCAGCTCAGAATCCCAGGGCTGGTGTGTCAAGTCTGAGTCTGTGTGACTTCAGATCATAATGTCACTCCTAAATACACGGTGAGCTTTAGTGAGAGCTGTAGTGTTATACTGTTTGTTCACCCCTCTGTCTGTTTGTGTCTTGTTAAGTCAGACTTACACGCCATACTGTCCAATTTCTATCGTATCTCTGGTCATGTTGCTACAATATGTGAAATGTTGTGTAATGCATTGTTACCAAATGCTGTTTATTCTGATGGAGCCAGCACAGCACAGGTTTTCCTGGATGCCTCTATATTGGTGTTTCCGAATGTTTTACTGGAACTGCTATCAGCTCAGGTGTGACGTCATTCCCAGCTCCAACATCCGACTTCAGAGGTTAGATGAACGCAGTATAAGCCATTCAATACAGATTTCCTATTTTACGACCACGTGGTGGGATCTTAACTAAATGCTGTTTGTCAACTTACATCAATATTAAAGTGACAGTGGAAAAGAAATGGCAACTGTGAAATACTAAAAATAACATGCACAAAACAGCAATCAACTTCAACCCATGCAAAACCGAAAAAACAAAATCCCTTGGCTTTAGTCAGTTGAATTGTGGCTATGAGGGTCGACACAAGTGGGCTGCTCTGCAGTGCCCTTTACGTCCGCACCGTTCAAACACATAAACATGACGTGAGATGTAAAGGAGTTTAAGGGAATGTAGCAAACATTTCTGTGTGTTACACGGAGACAATTCAGCATTTCTATTCTTGGTTTTTAATCTCCATCATCATTCTGATATTCTTTTTAGCTTTTCTATAATTTTTTTAGAGCAGCCACAGGAAGGCCCTCATTGCAGGTTTGGAATTGGAAACTTCTGAGCTAAGGACTCCCTTCATTATCACCTTGTCTTCTTTCACTGTCAGTTGAACCCTTGTCCAGGTCACCTCCTGACTCAAGTTCAAAGGCACACTTAAAGTTGGAGCATAAACCACTTCTGGGCAGGACTGGGGAGTCAGGAATAAATTAGGAAACAGCTGAGGCTCTCCCATCAGAGCTCCCTCTAGTGGTCTCAGGGGTCCCTGCAGTCCGGAATGCCAGCCTGCCTTTAAAAGGCCAGACAAACCCCACCTGCCCATCTTTATGTATCCAGTAATGAGTCCCTCTGCTTTGACGGAGTGCAGGTGATTAACCACCGTGGGTGCTCTGCTCTTTAGCTGGCATAACTGCCCATTGTTTCAGCCTCACATGGTCTCTTCTGTGAAGTATGAACTGATGTACGCGCCTGTATTTTTAGATGTGTATGAGGAAGTTCTTGCATGTACACTATTTGTACACACGTGTGGCTGGCATACCAGTGCTCACCTGTTTGTGTTTCAGTACAGGACTGCCATCATTTATCTTCATTTTAGATGAGTTAGACATCTCTTGGGGGCGGCATGAAGGTGCAGTGGGTAGAGCTGCTGCCTCGCAGTTAGGAGAGCCTTTCATCTATCTATCTATCTATCTATCTATCTATCTATCTATCTATCTATCTATCTATCTATCTATCTGAATTATATAGTGCCTTTCATATCTATCTATCTATCTATCTATCTATCTATCTATCTATCTATCTATATTATATAGTGCCTTTCATGTCTATCTATCTATCTATCTATCTATCTATCTATCTATCTATCTATCTATCTATCTATCTATCTATCTATCGATCTATCTATCTATCTATCTTGTATAGTGCCTTTCATGGAGATGGAGTTTGCATGTTCTCCACATGTCTGCGTCGATTTCCTTCCACAGTCCAAAGACATGCAGGTTAGGTGCATTGGTGATCCCTAAATTGTCCCAAGTGTGTGTGTGTGCCCTGTGGTGGGCTGGCGCCCTGCCCGGGGTTTTTTTTCTGCCTTGCGCCCTATGTTGGCTAAGATTGGTTCCAGCAGACCCTTGTGACCCTGTAGTTAGGATATAGCGGGTTGGATAATGGATGGATGGATAGGGGGCTTTGTCCCCTGCTTGTATAGCAAAGTGTAAAATGTTTTTTATAATTTTGTTTTTTTTTTAGTTATGAACTTCCCAAAAAAAGTTGATCCCTGTAAATAGTTAATAGCATACTAATAATTATAATTTGTTGTGGTACAGACGTTAATTAGCGTCACACCTCACAACCTGCATGCACCATGTTTTTTGGCTCTAATGCCAGAAGCGCGGTGGATGCAGTGGAGTAGGTTGTGGTTTCAGTTCTCCCGATTTTTATTGCATTATTTTGTACTAATAATTTGTAATCGATTTAATTTATTATTTAATAGGCATAGGGGAGAAGACGTTTATGTGACACCCTGTCCATTTTTTCCTTTTGTTTTGAAAAGGTATGCTATATATTTTTTTCTTTTTTTTTTGTTAAGAATATGTAACTATAAAATTAGTATTTTTTTTTGTATAAAGCTATGTGTATTGTAAATAGTTCTCTTTGGAAATTTTGAGTAATTTTTTTTTTGTATAAATTTTTATATGTAATGTGAAGCATGGTGGGCACTGCGGGGGCAGAGGGGAGAAGACGTTTATGTGACGCTGCCCAGGAGGACGAGAGGAGGGCTTGTGCCTCCTCCAGACCACGAGGGGGCGTCCGTCCTGGTTATGTTGGGGGCTTCGGGTAGAGGGCTTGGAATGGCCAGCCCTGTAGGGACCCGTGGCCACCACCAGGCGGCACCCCAGTGCCTATTTATCCCGGGAGCCCGGCACTTCCGCCACACCAGGAAGTGCCGGGGAAGGCGACAGGGGACACCCGGACGGCTTCCGGGTGCGCAGCCAGCACTTCTGCCACACAGGGGTGTGGCCAAGATGAATTGCCGGGAAGCAGCTGGAGCCCATCCGGATTCCTATAAGAGGGGCCGCCTCCCTCCAGTCATTGGTGGATGTCGGGAAGTAGCAAGACAGAGCTGAGGAGAGGACTGGAGGCGGCCAGGAAGAAAGGCACAGAACTGTGAGCCCTGGACTTTGGGGGAATCGGTGCAAGAGGCACTGGGGTTTTGAGAGCACGCAATTGTATATAGTGTAAATAAACCGTGTGTTGGGTGAAACTATGTTGTCCGTCTGTCTGTGTCCGGGCCAGCGTTTACAGACGCCCTGTCCATTTTTTCCTTTTGTTTTGAAAACAATTTCTTGAAGAGGAAAATAAAAGCTTGTGTTTCAGCCCTACGTGCCTACGTGCCAACGTGCCTATGTGCCGATCATTTACACAACGCAGAGAAAGGCAGACTGAGTCAGTTACACAACCGCCGGGCCGGCGCTACGTGCTAGCCACTTTACGGTTCTGCCTCTCACGTATGGGGATTATGTATAATAGAACTAACTATTTTACATTTTAGCGAGTAATTAACCATATTAAAAAAATAGTTTGAAAGTAAATTATGTTTCATGTTGCGTTGAGTTATTCATTGTGTTATACGATTTCGTTTTACATGGATTTGAAATTAACATGCAAATACTTTTTAAACGTACACTTTTAGTGTAAAACTTCAGTAAAAACAATTTTTTTAACTACATTTTTTATCAATATTACATTAAATTTTGATTCCATGTTTGGACTTTCATCGTGACAACGTGACGTATAACCGCCCGTGATTGAATTTCCTTTCTATCTCTCTAATAATAAATAAACCGATTTTTTATAATGTCTGTCTCTGTGATTTGTTAATTGTCTTTGCAAAAAGCTATTCTAACGGAAAACTGTAAACGTTTTAATATGTTTTAATGTTATCCCCTGAAGACGTACTACATTACCTTTCTTGGATACTTCCTTCTTTCTACAGTAATTCGTGTGGTGGAAGACCGGATGGTGTTAACGGTTGTTATTCTTTGTGATACTGCAAGTTGATGTTTTCATCTTCTGTACCATCACCACCAACTGTTTCAGTATAGTCTACTGATACGCGTTTAACCAATTTGTCGTGTAACCGATCAACAATTTTCTTGTTCGTTTTTTTGATTTCAGCGTTTCTCTGTGCTAGGATCGCCCGTCTACTCATTTCTTCTGTTGATAAACCCTTTGGGATGAAGTTTTTCAATAAGATTTGGACATAATATGTCTTCTTTAATTGGAAACTTTAAGTGTGGAAAACGTTAAAATGTATAAGAGCGGAGAGAGCAGGAAACAATGTCTGACAAAAGCATTCTCACCAGTGAGAGGCGAGAAGACCGGGGGGCGAGGGCCGTTAACAGGAAATGGTTGAGAGGAGGGCGGGACTTGAAAAAATCTCTTGCCAATAGTCTCGTCTCAAGATTTTCTTTTATAACTGAGAGATAATGTAATATACATATTTCACTGCATTTCATCATAAAAATGATATCTAGAGCTCCAAGAAGATAGCGCTTGGAAATCTAAATTGACTTAGAAGCCAGTCGTCATCATCTGTAAATATGCGCTCTCTTCTATTGAATTGAATTCCTTTATTGTTATTGTAAAGAGATTCAATATACAAATTCTCCATAAACGTATTTTCCTACAAAATGATAAACAGTAATAATAATAATAATAATAAGATAAAAAACAATGAAAAATGTACAATATGAAAGCATAAGTATAATATACATGTACATATAGTGCAGATAGTGATATGGCTCATAAAGTGGCTCAGGTTGTGCAATATTTCAACTGTCGAGCAAGTTTCCAGTGGGGTGATCATACTTATCAAGTACAACCAGTTCTGTAAGGAGCACTTGGTGGACTGATTGAGTGCGTTTAGAGTTCTTGGGATGAAACTGTTTCTGAGCCGCGAGGTCCGTACAGGAAACTCTCTGAAGTGTTTGCCATATGGGAGAAGTTCAAATAGACTGTGCCCCATGGCTGAGGCAGCGTGTGTTAGAAGCTCTATCCCGATATTTCTCCCCGCTCTTGATACAATCTGTGGTAGAGCTTTCCGATCACCTGCTGTAGAGCTTTTCCCAGGAAGGCCTCATCTCAGGATCCATCCATCCATCCATTTTCTAACCCGCTGAATCCGAATACAGGGTCACGGGCATCTCAGGATTTCCTTTTATAATGGAGAAATTTTCTGTTTTTGATTTTGATTTAGAGCAGCTGTTCTCAAACTGAAGCTGGACAAGGGGGGCAAGGAATAAATGAGCAAGTCATCAAAATTAATTTTTTACATTTTTATTTCAAATTTAAATTTGCAAGCATATAATCACAACGAATGCATTATAACTAAAATTAAAATAAAACATTTCTAAGGCATAGATCTAATGACTACCTGACGAGAGGCACCTCTGCTGCTGCTATTATAGTCGCGTATTTTCAATTCAGAAAGTTCGAGACGTATCGGTATCTGTCGTGAACATTCGGGTAACAGTAGATCAGGTGATAATGTGGCGCGACTGCACCACATTGGCAGCGTAGCCAATATTGACAAATTGAGTTAAATAATTGACTGCGTATTGGGTTATTTTCATGATACAACTAACAGCGGTAGAATATTTGTTCGTCTCGCGTAGATTGACTTCATCGGTGTCCTTGTTTATGAGATTTTTAAAAATTGAAAAATATTTAATTGTTTCTTTACATAATAAGAAATAAATAAGAATAAATAATTTAGTCTTTATGTTTGGGATTAGAATTACTACCAAAAACCACACAAGGCATTTTAACAGTTATTAAAGCACTTTAAAAAGTAAATTGCAAATATTTCATCGAAGTTAGCCGAACACATGCAAATCTTATGGAAGTAAAAATGATAGGATACCGCGACACTGCACGAGTAGCATACCTCTGTTAGTTGTATCAGGGGTTTTCTCATCTATCTTATATTATGCAGGGGGCGCAGTATTCTTCCAGGTAGAAAAGGGTGAGCGCGAAATACGAAAGTGTGAGAACCGCTGATTTAGAGGAAAGACAAGACTGATTCTCTGTATCGACTCTTTTTTGGTGTTCTGATGTTTGTCCTCCTGGTCAATGTTGCTATTTCTAGTTTGCCCTTCTTTCTTGTGGCAAACATAACAATGGTTTTGTATTCAAGATGGAGTTCACATGAATGTTGGTGTCCGTGTTTGTCCTGCTGCATACACACACACACAGACACACACAGTGCACCTGTCACCTCCATTACCTGCTTCTCTGCTGTCCCATCTGTCCAACTGTGCTCTTGCTGCTCTTTGTAAAGGTTACTTGTGGACCCTTTACCTCCCTTGGTGACATTTCGAGCCATTGGCTGAATGTTATTTCTACAGACTTGCGGCTCTCGCCCATGACAGTAGAAAGGCTCTGCTGCTGAGCGCTCACAGGCTGCCTGTCCTTTCCATGGAACTGGTGTGCAGTGGCAGTTGAGGCCACAGTAGTGCACAGTAAGGCCCATAGACATAGAATTACTAGACGCTGCATGACCAGCAGCATCGTACGTCAACGTCACCGCCATATTACGAGTGGCATTTCTGTGGAGTGAAGTAATGGATAAAGATACAATACAATACAATACAGTTTATTTTTGTATAGCCCAAAATCACACAGGAAGTGCCGCAATGGGCTTTAACAGGCCCTGCCTTTTGACAGCCCCCCAGCCTTGACTCTCTGGGAAGACAAGGAAAAACTCCCAATAAAAACCTTGTAGGGAAAAATGGAAGAAACCTCGGGAAAGGCAGTTCAAAGAGAGACCCCTTTCCAGGTAGGTTAGGCGTGCAGTGGGTGTCAAAAGTAGGGGGTCACTACAATACAATACACAGAACAGAACAATTCCTTAAGACAGCATAATAATAAAAATTTTAGAAGTACGGTTTAACAGTAGATGATATGACATAATTAGGTTTGGATATTTTTAGAGTCCTGGAGACCTCATCCATCTAGCTGCCTCCCCATTTGGCCATGCCACGGCTGAAACGTTGCTCCGATGAAAGGACCCCTCTTTCTCATGATTCCTGAGATCCCCCATCAGGGATGACTTTACCATAGGCAGGCAAACAACTTGGCAAGTGGGCCGTGGCACCAATTGCCACATTTGGGTACCGAGAAAAGAAACAGAATAGGTGAGGGTTAGTATTCAAATATATGATAAAAGATGCCTCATGCATGTGCTGCTTGGGATTGTACAAACTGCTATACGCTCCAAACCAGATTACGTTTCATAAGTAAGGCTGAACAATTGTTTTGGTTATATTTGTCCATCCATCCATTATCCAACTCGCTATATCCTAACTACAGGGTCACGTGGGGTCTGCTGGAGCCAATCCCAGCCAACACAGGGTGCAAGGCAGGAAACAAACCCCGAGCAGGGCGCCAGCCCACCGCAAGGCACACACACACACCAAGCACACATTAGGGACAATTAAAGGACACCTAACCTGCATGTCTTTGGACTGTGGAAAGAAACCGGAGCACCAGGAGGAAACCCACACAGACACGGGGAGAACATGGTTATATATGGCCATTAGAAAATCCCGTTTCATAATCTTAACTTTAGCTACGCCAGGCTAAGCTAGCAAAGCTATGCATTCATGTGCTGTGTTACCATGGTAATTGCATTGTCTTTATAAAAATCCTCAGACTGACAGCTGTGATCGATCGATTTTGTGGGGACAGACAGACAAGCATGTAAATCTATCACTTTGTGCAATTTAGGAAGCCAAACTGTTACTAGCAGTGCAGATTTTTTTTTTACTTTCTCAAGAAATTCAACTGAAAAAGAGTAAAGATCTGTAAAAGTGGTGCGTGTGTGTTTTAGGGGGCTGGAATAACAACCCTTCAGCTGGTCAGTTCCAGGCCATTTTCCATCGTCTCATGGTTCGGTGTGGTGCCTCTCCAAGCACATCTGGAAACATGGCAGCACAGGATGAGACTGACTACCTGTCTGCTGTTCAGTCGTCCTCTACACCAACAGCAGCAGCAGCAAAAGAGGAGCTTCCATCCTCTTTTTGCAAATATCCCTGCAATTGTGTGTGACCATAGCTACTTACCAATCCGCTTTGGTGGCCTCGTTGCTTACATTTCAGGGTTTGTCGTTCGACAGAAATTGAGAAAGCCATCCTGTGACGTGTGCCCTGCTAGTCTGGTAACAGACTCTGTACTGGCATCATATGATCAAAGCTACCACTCACTCACATTAAAGAACAAAGGAGGTTTGATGATTCCTTCTGAGGGTCCAGTCATGGTGGTCGAAGTAGCTGAGCGTGTTATCCGACAGTCGACATGAGGGCAAGCTGTCAGTGTGTCTTTGATCAGTCGGTTTGTTCGGGCTGAGATTGGTTCAGATGACGTGTTTTTTCTCAAGGAGCACATCGAGGAAACACAGTTTGAAATTGACAACCATCTTTATCTGCTCATGTCTTTAGTTGTGTGTGTCTTCCACAAACTAAGGCTGCACCATATTGACAGACTGAATCCTCTCAAATTACAGAGTGGCAACACACGGAAACAGTTCTGTTTCGAGGATTTTAGATCCTATCCTGAACAGTGGAACCTCGGGTCACGAACGTCTCCGAACTCGTACAAATCGGGTTACGACCATAAAAAGTTTGCAAAACTTTTTCATCTGTTCACAACCACACACTCGGGTGACGAACAAGCCAGTTTCCCTTCCGGTTGGTACGCGCTGGTGATTTCCGCACATGTTCAGTCTCTCCCTGTGGAGTGAGCGAGCGAGAGAGAGAGAGAGAGAGAGCAAGAAGGCACTTAAAGAATGCGCCAGAATTGTTTTTAAAGAGACTGCTTCGAGCATTGTTTTAACTACGTTGTAATTAATGAAGACTGTTTTTCTATTGGATTCTAACCCCCACTTCACTTCTGTTTTTATGGGATCCGTTATGTATTGAAGGATTCTGAAAGCGCTGCACTTTATTTAACTTGGACTTCGTTTTTGATTGGTGTTTTGTTGATTTTAATAAAAGCTCTTGGCACTTTTTGCACCATCCGATTGCTCCATTGCAGTGCCTCACTCTCGTGCTCATCAGTAACATTACCGACGACGGTGACGGGTTTAAGGGCTCCCGGAAGCGAGATGGAAGCATGCAGTGAACCCGCATCTTCACAGACTTTACCTCAAAACTGTAACCTCCTCTCCACCCAGCTTCCTCCTCACTTCCTTCATACCAGAACTCGACTCATGCAAGGTTAGTTTTCTTGGTTGTTTATGGTTAGTTTTGGTATAAATTATGGATTTTTTTAAATGTTCATTTTTTTCCCTGTGCTTAAAACTCATTAAAAAAAAGTGTTTACACACTGTAAAAAATAAATCTTGCATGTGTTAAAAATAATAATAAAAAATAGCTAACTATACGCAAAATAATCATTACCTTAATTAATAAAAATGGGTTTTACCCTTTTTCTTGATTATTTTAATCCTAATTCAATAAAAAAATTAAGAATAACGTTAACTTATTATTTTTCTTGAAATGTAAACATTTTTATAACTTATTCTATGTAAAAAAACTGTGAATTGAACACATTAAATTTAATGACAGGGCACTTCCTCTCACATCGAAATGTGAGAGGAAGTGCCGTGTCGTTACATTGATTTCCTGGTCTTTACAACAACGCATTCAGCTGTAACGCTTATCCATAATAAGAGCTATTTTACTACGAATGTGTAAGTATAAAGCATATTAATTCCGTAATGAATAATAACTAGTATTTCATCTCACAGTTACAGATGTAAGCATTTGTTGTTTTCACGAAAACTTCCCCTTCATGTGGGAAACATGGCGGGCAAGGTAGCGTCTTTCTAACAACTTACCTCGTTGGTTTGCTTTAAAAAGCAAGCAAATTTCTCGGATACTTACGTATGTTCATATGTTTTTTGTTATCGTTTAAAACTTTTATTTTACAGAGAAAAAGAAAATGACACTTTGAGATAAGTTTGAGAACGATATGGCGTTTGTCCTAAACTACGACCTGTAAACAACATGTAAAGACGTTGGCCTAACCGTCATGTTATTATTTGACCTCTTATTTAATTAGTGTTCTACAGAGGCCATGTATTTTCTGGTTAATTTTTAACATTTTGATTTATTTAGCGATGTTTGATTTCCTGTTTTATTTCAGGATTTTCGCTATCGCATACTGAAAAGAAGTGAAAAGGCGGCCATTCATTTAAGAGGACATGTTGGCGTAAATGCAGGACGTGTTTGAAGAGCGGCGCCTGCTGCAGGATTTCACGCTTTCACTCTCTGTTTCCTTCCCGTTTACCACTCATTCCTGGGACATTATTTGATTGAGATATACTTTTTGAAGAAAGTTTAAAAAAAGAAAAGACAATTTTCATTGACATTTGAATGTCAGTAATTCAGTAAAAATTATCCTCAGACATTTGATTTAATTTCCATCCATTTTCTAACCCGCTGAATCCGAATACAGGGTCACGGGGGTCTGCTGGAGCCAATCCCAGCCAACACAGGGCACAAACCAATCCTGGGCAGGGTGCCAACCCACCGCAGAACACACACAAACACACCCACACACCAAGCACACACTAGGGCCAATTTCAAATCGCCAATCCACCTAACCTGCATGTCTTTGGATTGTGGGAGGAAACCGGAGCGCCCGGAGGAAACCCACGCAGACATGGGGAGAACATGCAAACTCCATGCAGGGAGGACCCGGGAGGCGAACCCGGGTCTCCTAACTGCGAGGCAGCAGCGCTACCACTGCGCCACCGTGCCGCCCCTGATTTAATTTTCATTTGAAAATATAACTCCGTTGTTGTGACTATCTGTGTATGTTCAAATAAATAAAGATATATGGATTTTTAGCATGTATTTGTTAAGTCATTACTGCCCAGTGTTGCATACTCACTTTTTTTGAGTACTTTAACTCAAGTGAAAATCGGAGTAAAATGAAACCATTTTTGCCACTACTTATATTTAATCAAACTCATTTATTTTAGGTAAATTTGAGTTAATTAATAAATTAAGTTTACTCAATAGTGCAGTATATTAAATCTACTCAAAAATATTGCTTGTAATTTGTTGCCTTATTTTTTTTTAAGTAATTTTAACGCAGTATGTTTTACAGTGCAGCAAACGGGTCATAATGCTGTAGCGTGAATTCCTGTGATGTTACTTTTCTCTGTTCAAGGTTTTCTCAGTGCTATTTAATGTTGGTACATTATTATACTATTGCACTGTGCATTCTATGGTATAATTAACTATTTTTGTTCTTAAAAATCTTTAAAAAAAAATATATTTACATACCGTTTGTACAGTCTGGAACAGATTAATTGTATTTGCATACAATCCTATGGGAGAAGTTACTTTGGGACACGACCAAATCGGTTGAGTTTTGGAACGAATTACGGTCTCGACCCGAGGTTCGACTGTATATATTTAAGTACCCACATTGTGTGTGTGTGTGTGCGTGAGAGAGCGAGATTGAGAGAGGAAGGATTGAAATGTTTCCAGAAATTATTAAGCCAATTTGTGTACAATAAAATTGTTTCTTTTTGTCATTCAGTGGATCATTTCACTGTTAAAAGACAGTTGCAGTGTTACTATTTTGACTTTCAGACATTGGTCAATAATTTCCATTATTAGTGTATAAATGGATATACAGTGGTGTGAAAAACTATTTGCCCCCTTCCTGATTTCTTATTCTTTTGCATGTTTGTCACACAAAATGTTTCTGATCATCAAACACATTTAACCATTAGTCAAATATAACACAAGTAAACACAAAATGCAGTTTTAAATGATGGTTTTATTATTTAGGGAGAAAAAATCCAAACCTACATGGCCCTGTGTGAAAAAGTAATTGCCCCTTGAACCTAATAACTGGTTGGGCCACCCTTAGCAGTAGGTTTGGATTTTTTTTCTCCCTAAATAATAAAAACCATCATTTAAAAACTGCATTTTGTGCTTACTTGTGTTATATTTGACTAATTGTTAAATGTGTTTGATGATGAGAAACATTTTGTGTGACAAACATGCAAAAGAATAAGAAATCAGGAAGGGGGCAAATAGTTTTTCACACCACTGTAAATAATTGCATGTAAACGATTCGAAAAAATCTGATGTATGTAAACGATACTGTTTTAAACGTTATTGTTTTTTCATCAGAAAACCCGGTTTCCACGTCTACCTGTATTAGTTTAAATGGCACTTTTGCCACTCGCAATATGGCGGACGTGCTGACATATTGTGTCGACTGGGCACCACAGTGAATGTGGCGTCTACCTGTATATGTCTATGGTAAGGCGAGGTTTATACTTCACGTGTGACACATGAGCCTGTGGACGCCAGCGTTGTATTGTTTATACTTGCGCGTGCACTTTATGTAAATCTGGAAGATTCCACTAGGTGGCAGTGCGAGATATCATCACGGTGAGAACAGATTCTGCTTTTCTGTGTTGTGAATTCCCTAAAACATCCATGAAATTCCGAGGACACCTTGTCACAATATCTGTGAAAAGGATGGATGGTTAATGATTAAATCTATCAATCCAGGGATTCCAGCTAGCATCGGGTGCGACACAGAATCAGTCCCTGGATGGGGCATCAGCTCAATGCAAGAAGAACACATGCACTCACATACATCCATCCATCCATTATCCAACCTGCTATATCCTAACTACACGGTCACGGGGGTCTGCTGGAGCCAATTCCAGCCATCACAGGGTGCAAGGCAGGAAACAAACCCTGGGCAGGGTGCCAGCCCACTGCAGGGCACACACACACACACACACACACACACACACTAGGGACAATTTAGAATTGCCAATGCACCTAACCTGCACGTCTTTGGACTGTGGGAGGAAACCCACGCAGACACGGGGGGAACATGCAAACTTGCAAAGCAAACCTGGGTCTCCTAACTGCGAGCTATCCACTGCGCCCCATACACATACACAGGTGTCATTTTAACGTCACCAAATCCCCAAACCGTCATGTCTTTGGAAGGAAACCGGAGCACACTGTGGGAACCCACCAGGAAAACATGCAAACTCCTGGCAGGGAATACAAGGGACGTGACTCCCTGCCAGGCAGCAGCGCTACCGCTCCAATGGCGTGTGTAATTATTATCAGTATTTATTATTTAAATGAAGTTAATGATCTGTAAAATACAATATGCATACTGTAGTTTAATGCAATTCATCATGAAAGTGATATCAAGTATAAATCTAAGGATTCTAAATGTGCAGAGAGCTGGAATATCAGAAATGTAATCTGTTCTGTGTGGCGATTGCTACTCTCAGTTCAGGAGGAATCCGCAGAAACAGGTAGTGATGAACAACTGGGTCGGTTTAAAGATGACGTTTACGACGGTCTGCTTTAATGATAAAGTAAACTATGAGGTTAAAGTGGACATTTCGAAATTTAAGCTGAAATTTCCACTTTAATCAGAAAATAAACCTTTTCACCGTGTCCTTATTTATTTTTTCAAATATGCTGCCGTACATTCTGATGAAAAAAAATGGCACTATCTTATTATATGGTACCTTTCACTCTATCTATCTATCTATCTATCTATCTATCTATCTATCTATCTATCTATCATATAGTGCCTTTCACTCTATCTATCATATAGTGCCTTTCACTCTATCTATTTGTCTATCTATCTATCTATCTATCTATCTATCTATCTATCTATCTATCTATCATATAGCACCTTTCACTCTATCTATTTATCATATAGTGCCTTTCACTCTATCTATTTATCTATCTATCATATAGTGCCTTTCACTCTATTTATTTATCTATCTATCTATCTATCTATCTATCTATCTATCTATCTATCTATCTATCTATCTATCTATCTATCTATCTATCTATCTATCTATCATATAGTGCCTTTCACTCTATCTATTATATAGTGCCTTTCACTCTATCTATATATCTTATTATATAGTGCCTTTCACTCTATCTATATATCTATCTATCATATAGTGACTTTCAATCTATCTATCTATCTATCTATCTATCTATCTATCTATCTATCTATCTATTATCTATCTATCTATCTATCTATCTATCTATCTATCTATCATATAGTGCCTTTCACTCTATCTATTATATAGTGCCTTTCACTCTATCTATCATAAAGTGCCTTTCACTCTATCTATCTATCTATCATATAGTGCCTTTCACTCTATCTATCTATCTATCTATCTATCTATCTATCTATCTATCTATCTATCTATCTATCTATCATATAGTGCCCTTCACTCTATCTATCTATCTTATTATATAGTGCCTTTCACTCTATCTATCTATCATATAGTGCCTTTCACTCTATCTGTCTATCTATCATATAGTGCCTTTCACTCTATTTATTTACCTATCTATTATATAGTGCCTTTCACTCTATCATATAGTGCCCTTCACTCTATCTATCTATCTATCTATCATATAGTGCCTTTCACTCTATCTATTATATAGTGCCTTTCACTCTATCTATATATCTTATTATATAGTGCCTTTCACTCTATCTATCTATCATATAGTGCCTTTCACTCTGTCTATTTATCTATCTATTATATAGTATCTTTCACTCTATCTATCTGTCATATAGTGCCTTTAACTCTATCTATCTATCTATCTATCTATCTATCTATCTATCTATCTATCTATCTATCTATCTATCTATCTATCTATCTATCTATCTATTGATTTCAAGTAAAGAGAAAGTTTTCTTTTGTTTTAACTTAGTGTAAGTTGTGATTTGTTATGAGCTAAATGTTTCGAGGTGACGGATATTGAAAGTTCAACTATTGGGTGGCGACACCGTACTAAAGAACTCGGGGAGTCTCGCACATTTGCTTATGAATAGTGATTGGAAAATGAAGCCTTGTGAAGCTTTGAGGCTTTCTTTCTATTTGAAGCCTCAGCCCCAGTATGAACAGCGACATCTGGTGGTTAGCTGAGGTCAAGGCAAGCTCTCAAGAGCGAAAGTGAAGAGGCACTGGCTGTTTCCAGCGTTATGTTACCAGTAAAAGGTCAGAAAAGTCTGTCTTCATTTTATTCTGCTAAGGTCCTTGCTCATTTATACTATTTAATGAATACACAACCATTAGAATTAAATAATGAATTCATTTTTTTATAAGAGACTTTGGTGCTGTACCAGAAGTAAGTGTTTTGTGTCATCTCTAAATATAGAGGACAGTAGTACAATGGCAGACTTAATGTGCAAACACAAGACACATTCCCAAATCAATTTAAGAACAAATTTAACTTGGTTTGAGTATGATGGCTAAACTGTCTGAAGGTTCATTTCAAGCAGATTAAGGATTTAGATTTTTTTTTTTTTAAGTTTAAGGACATACCAGAGAGATTTCCTGCTGCAGCTTGGTGACGCAGCATAGATGATGTGTTGTTGTAAGAGCAGCAAACACCGCACCTACACATCTATCCATCATCCAACCCCCTATATCGTAACCATTGGGTCACGGGTTCTGCTGGAGCCAATCCCAGCTAACACAGGGCGCAAGGCAGGAAACAAACACACACACGACAATTCAGGATTGCGAAGAACATGTAAACTCCACACAGGGAGGACCCTGGAAGTGAACCCGGGTCTCCCAACTGCGACGCAGTGCCGCACCTACACAGTGTTGTATAATTGAAACACGATAATTTTATCATTTCGTTTAACAGTGTAAGAATAATCAGAACATAAAATGTAAACCGTATAGATGCAAAATATTCTACCTTATTCGACAGAATGAAATCAAAGTGCTCCGAAACGTTTGAACGCCGTTCTCCGATGTTAGTCGCCATCTGTCACTAAAGCTCTCTCTCTCTCTTCTCACTACCCAACACTGTTGAATGAGAATGATGCATTTTATAGAGGATACCTGATTATTGAGTGTCAAAGCGACAAAACGCTGTCAAACCAATAAAGCGTGCTGTGAAGCGCTGATGACGTTCGAAGCCTCAAACGTCACGGGTCACGTGACAGCGGTGTTTTGACCCAAGCTCTGACACAGTGATTCGACTCACTATGCTTCAGATTGACTGACACGAGCTTCGACGCTTCCGTATCATATTCCTATCTCTACTTAAGAAGGGAAAGCCGTGCAAGGGGGTTACGTGTATACCCTGATGTCATATCTCAATGTTTTTCTCTCTTCCCTCAAAGATGGCCAAATTTTAGTATCACAGCCACATCTGCCCCCCACCAACCCTCTCCATGGCTTTATTGAACGTCCTGATTCAATCATGTACAATCTGACCGACAGACAGACAATTGTCTACTAAATGAGAGGGCTGCTTCAACGTTCAAGTGACATTGTGTTCCACTGTCTATGTTTTCCACTTGCAGGAATTTCAGAATTTTTTCGTACAGACATTTTTTGAATCTGGCAACTACTGTTTAACCAGGGCACGGGGACACAGTTAGAAACGTGTTAAGGGTGAATTTCACACAAACATTAGGAAGTTTTTCTTCACAGAGAGAAGCACAGAGAAGTTATATAGCGCCTTGATGTGTGAAGCACAAGTCACAGGAGGTTCTGCTCAAGCTTAATAACACACTGGTGAGGCCTCATCTGGAGTACTGGGTGCAGTTTGGGTCTCCAGGCTACAAAAAGGACATAACAGCACAAGAGAAGGTCCAGAGAAGAACGACTTGTCTGATTCAGGGCTACAGGGGATGAGTTATGAGATGGACAGATAGATAGATAGATAGATGTGAAAGGCACTATATAATAGATAGATAGATAGATAGATGTTAAAGGCACTATATAATAGATAGATAGATAGATAGATGTGAAAGGCACTATATAATAGATAGATAGATAGATATGAAAGGCACTATATAATAGATAGATAGATAGATAGATAGATAGATAGATAGATAGATACTTTATTAATCCCAAAGGGAAATTCACATAATCCAGCAGCAACATACTGATAAAAAACAATATTAACTTAAAGAGTGATAACAATGCAGGTATAACAGACAATAACTTTGTATAATATTAACGTTTACCCCCCCAGGTGGAACTGAAGAGTCGCATAGTGTGGGGTCTCCTCAGTCTGTCAGTGGAGCAGGATGGTGACAGCAGTCTATCTCTGAAGCTGCTCCTCAGTCTGGAGATGATCCTGTTCAGTGGATTCTCCATGATTGACAGGAGTCTGCTCAGCGCCCGTCGCTCTGCCACGGATGTCAAACTGTCCAGCTCCGTGCCTACAATACAGCCTGCCTTCCTCACCAGTTTGTCCAGGCGTGAGGTATCCCTCTTCTTTATGCTGCCTTCCCAGCACACCACCGCATAGAAGAGGGCGCTCACCACAACCGTCTGATAGAACATCTGCAGCATCTTATTGCAGATGTTGAAGGACGCTAGTCTTCTAATGAAGTATAGTCGGCTCTGTCCTCTCTTACACAGAGCATCAGTATTGACAGTCCAGTCCAGTTTATCATCCAGCTGCACTCCCAGGTATTTATAGGTCTGCACCCTCTGCACAGTCACCTCTGATGATCACGGGGTCCATGAGGGGCCTGGGCCTCCTAAAATTCACCACCAGCTCCTTGGTTTTGCTGGTGTTCAGTTGTAGGTGGTTTGAGCCTCACCATTTAACAAAGTCCTTGATTAGGTTCCTATACTCCTCCTCCTGCCCACTCCTGATACAGCCCACCATAGCAGTGTCATCAGTGAACTTTTGCATGTGGCAGGACTCCGAGTTGTATTGGAAGTCTGATGCATGTTGGCTGAACAGGACCAGAGAAAGTCCAGTCCACTGCGGCGCTCCTGTGCTGCTGACCACAATGTCAGACCTGCAGTTCCTGAGACGCACATACTGAGGTCTGTCTGTCTGTAAGATAGTCCACGATCCATGGCACCAGGTGTGAATCTACTCCCATCTCTGTCAGCTTGTCCCTAAGGAGCAGAGGTTGGTTGGTGTTGAAGGCGCTAGAGAAGTCCAGAAACATAATTCTTACAGCACCACTGCCTCTGTCCAAGTGGGAGAGGGATCGGTGTAGGATATAGATGATGGCATCCTCCGCTCCCACCTTCTCCTGGCATGCGAACTACAGAGGGTCGAGGCCGTGGCAGACCTGTGGTCTCAGTTGGTAAAGCAGCAGCCGCTCCATGGTCTTCATCACATGTGACATCAGAGTGACAGGGTGGAAGGTGTTCAGCTCACTAGGACATGAGAAAAGACGAAAAGAGTTGAGCCTTGTGGAGATGAAGAGGAAACCTGACTGAAGTGTTTAAAATTATGAAGGGAATTAGTCCAGTGGATCGAGATGGTGACTTTAAAAGGAATTCATCAAAAACACAGAGACACAGACATTTGTTAAGGGTGAATTTCACACAAATATTAGGAAGTTTTTCTTCACACAGAGAAGTACAGAGAAGTTATATAGCACCCAGAGGTATGGAGTACAACAACATTTATTTCTATACTGTAGCATGCAAATAATGGAGGTCAAAGTGCTTTACAAGAACGAAAAAAGAAAAAAATGAAAAATAAAATTAGGTGATACTAATTAACAAAGAATAAAATAAGGTCCGGTGGGTAGGGAGGACAGAAAAAAACAGACAAAAAACCTCCAGAGGGCTGGAGAAAAAAAAAAAACAAAATCTGCAGGGGTTCCGAGGCCACGAGACCACCTGGTGAGCCCCCACTGGGCATTCTACCCAACATCAATGATCTCAATCAGTCCTCATGGTTTTTAGGTGTCAGGGATGCCAGGGGCAACGACCTGGCCGGGACGCCTTGGGGGACTGGAGGAGGGTCTGTGTGCGCCCTTGATCACGTGGGGGCCGCCATCCTGGTTGCTTTGGGGGCCACCAGGGGGCATTCCCATGCCTTGGGAGTCCTGGACCTCAGCACTTCTGCCGCACCAGGAAGTTCTGGGGGGAAGAAGAGCAGGGACACCCGGAGTGCTTCCGGGGATGCAGCCGGCACTTCCGCCACACAGGGGCGTGTCGGCGGGTCATTGCCGGAACCCACCTGGAACACATCCGGGTGATAATAAAAGGGGTCGCCTCCCTTCATTTAGGGCGAGAGTCGGGAGCGGAGAGGACTGAGTTTGCTGGAGGAGGCAAGGAGGAGACATGAAGTGGAAGAAAGGCCTTGTTGCGGCCAGGACTTTTGGGGTTTTGTGGTGCACTTTGTATATATTATTGTAAATAAACGTGTTGTGGGTGACATGAACGTGTCTGCCTGTCTGTGCCAGCTTCCACACAGGCTTCATGTGGAAGAATTAGATGCTCGTGGTCATGTGGACCTCTGGCCTTCAATTCGTCAATGTAGGGACTGCATGGTGCCCTGACCAGGTGGTGGTGGCACAGATCGACCACCATAGAAAACTGGAAAAAGAACAGCACAGGAAGTAGGGGTAAGTACAGATTGTGGAGATATGATAAAAAATAATAATTAAATGCATTTACAGAATATGAGAGTTACACTAAAATGGGGGAGAGGGGGCTTCACCTGTAAAGGTTACTAACTGCAACAAACTTACAAATCCTAAAGCTGTGTGACTGCTGGCCTCTCGATTGACCGCCCGTTCACCGTCTTCTGACTGGCACCCTGGTGGAGTACTAAATTCCCTTGGTATATATGTTAGGAGCACAAGAGTGGCACAGCTCAGCCCCAAACCCCAGACAACATACAGATTAAGACGTGCATGCTGTGGAATTCTGGGGTCTTAATTATCCTGCAACCTTTTCATTCCACAGGAGCTAATGTCCATCGAGGGGTGATGAATCCATTAACATTTCAACACGGCTGCTCTCGGCAGGGAGAGGATTAACACGCAGGAGGCTAAACAATGCAGTGCAGTAATCAGCGGTCAGGAGGGCAGCGTCTTCAGGGGGCTTCAGCCTGAGCTCCACTAATTAAATTACTCAGGATTTAATTGTATTAATGAGGTGGTGTGGTGGTCAGCACCGCTGTCACTTACTGTATAGTATATCCCATAGGGCTCTGTTGATGTGGCCTGCAAGTCCTGATTCTTTTTATTGAAGACGTCTATTGATTTACTCTTATTGCACATACTGTGATAAGGTCCAGATACAGCCTAAAGGTCTAGAGCAGGGGTCTCCAACATGTCTCTTGCGAACTACCGGTAGCTCACAATCCCTTTCCAAGCAGCTCGCCAAAGGGTTGATGAATCCCACATAAATTTGAAAACTTGATTAGTCCTTTTAACACAAAATCACGATCCACAATCTGAATTGCAATCTATCTTCTCAATGTGGCAGACACTTAAGAGAACATCAAGTCATCAAGACCTAAGTAACACTTTATTTTAAATATGAAACAAAGTTGAATTCAATTGTTCTCTCGTTCGCTAGCTAAGCGTAGTTAAGGTACATGCCTTAGTGAGGAAGGCCCTGTCCCCTCCCCTCGGCCCGTCAAGTGTCTCGGATTCGCACTAATAAATCAAACTCTAATACATAGCGAAATGAGAGAAGTCGCAAAATCAATCGGAATGTTCAAGCAAATTATAGAAAAAAACCCGATCTAAATCCTTTAAGTAGTTCTCTCGTGAAAAGTGGACAGACAGACAGACAGACAGATGTTGGATTTTATATACAGGGTGTCCCAAAAAAATATTGGAGTTTTAAAGAGCTGTAGCTTGGCGCCCATTCATTGGAGACTGCAGAGCAACCTAGTGGCGTCTTGAGGAATTCATCTAGTTTCATCTATACTAATAAAAGGCAAAGCCCTCACTCACTCATCACTAATTCTCCAACTTCCCGTGTGGGTGGAAGGCTGAAATTTGGCAGGCTTATTCCTTACAGCTTACTTACAAAAGTTAAGCAGGTTTCATTTCGAAATTCTACACGTAGCGGTCATAACGGTCGACAACAGTCGACAACGTCCGCCATGTTGAACTTTCTTATTTATGGCCCCATCTTCACGAAATTTGTTAGGCGGCTTCCCTGCGCTAACTGAAACTAATGTACGTACTTATTTTGATGGTATGACACCACTGTCGGCCGCCATATTGAACTTTCCAACGTCACTAATTTTCCAACTTCCCATGTAGGTAGAAGGCTGAGCCCATCTTCACGAAATTTGGTAGGTGGCTTCCCTGCACTAACCAAAACCGATGTATGTACTTATTTCGGTGGTATGATGCCACTGTCGGCCGCCATATTGAACTTTTCAACGGTCTATGTTACTTATGGGCCCATCTTCAACAAATTTGGTATGCGGGTTCCCAACGCTAACTGAATCCTACTTACGTACATATATACGTCCATAGCCTGCAGCTCGGCCACCGTGAGGAGGCGCGGGTCCCCATCCCAATGCCTCCCACGTTGTTGGCTGCCTGCCTATATAAGGCAGTCCGTCGCTCCGGTCTCTACATTCCCTTCCTTGCTTCACCACGGGATTCACGTCTCCCTGCTGAAAACTGCAGCCTTTTTATTTAATCCACGGCTTCTCCACTGTTTTATTGTTCATTTATTACGATTATAGTTATTGTGTAGGTATTTTAGACTTACTTTACATTGTTCAGGTACCCATTTCCTTTATCATTCCAACCGCACCCCATTAACATGTCTATCGAGGTGATCACCATCAATCAAAGAACTGTCACTTACCGAGTGGTTTCCATGCCCGGAGATGGCACCTGCCTTTTCCATTCTCTGTGTTACATATTGCACGGCCATATCAGGCTCACTCTTGATATCCATTGTGTCTTATGTACTGAATGACTGGCACAGGTTCAAGGTGTGGACTGATGACGGTACAGGAGATAATTAGACTACACAGGAGCACTAGAAGAGTGAAATGCTTAAGCCCTTCACCTATGGATCTGCATGTGAGTTGATGGCTGCCGCTGAATTGTTCGGTTGTCGCTTTCAAGTGTACTGAAATGGCCAAATATTTTACACCTTTCGACAACCGCCAATGCCTCTTAAACATCTTAGACTGACGGGTTACGATTTCAGTAGTGGACACTTTGATGTTTATGAATGTTTAAACTCTCAAAAGCTGGATGTGAAGTTATCGATGAAACTCGTTGTGTGCTTACAACGCTTGACAGATGCCGAATGTCACTTCAACACAAGTCCTACAAATACTGTCGTAACTGAAACAAACCATGAAACTCAAACCGATTATGACAGCAGCAATCCAAGCTGTGAGATTTGAAACAAGATTACTGTTCACATGGCCGACTGTACGTTACATGCTCAAGAGTAAGCTCAGCGCACAGCTTGGTCATATTACAACCGGAGGGCCGAACTCACAATGTGGTATACAAAGAGATCCTTAACAAATAATTATTGGGATATTTTCCCTCAGTTTAAAAAGGTTTAATTTTCTTCTTAATAAAAATTTTAAGGCAGTACTTCACCGCTGTGAAGCGCGGGTATTTTGCTAGTTTTATATATAAAAAGAATATCGCAGTTTCAAAGAGCTATGTTTATTGAATTATACAAGTATACACAAAAACTGTTATATTGACGTGTTTCCCACATTGTCTATAAATGTTCCATGTGCCCCACATGAGTAACTGTAGCAATATCGATTCGGTATTCAAATTCAAGCTAAACTCTCTGTAACATATCTGGATAATGGCAGCCGTTATCTTCAACTTCATTTCATCCAAAGTTGTAGGCATTGGTGGTTGGAACACTAATCCTCTGACGTATCCCTAAAGGAAAAAAATCACATGGGATGATATCTGGGGATCTTGGAGGCCAATGGTGGAGTAAAACAGATCTTTCTATCTTCTAACGTTGGGGATAGGTCTCATTTAGGAAGAGACCAGTGAGGTGGTGCCCCATCCTGTTGACAAATGAAATCGTCTGGTTCTTGAGCTTCCATTTGAGGAAACAGCCAATGTTGCAGCATTTGCAGGTACACAGTCCCTGTTACTGTGGTTCCGTCAAAAAAGTTAGGCCCGTAGATTTTCGACTTGGAAATCATGCAAAAAATGTTAGTCCTGGGGGAGTTTCGTTCATGTTCGATAACTGCATGAGGGTTTTCTTCACCCCAAATTTGTACGTCATGACGATTTACCTTCCTTCTAATGTGAAACGTGGCCTCATCACTGAAGATAATCAAGGAACAGAAATCATCATTGGTTTCCAAATTTTGCTGGATAAAACTTGAAAACTCAACTTGACGCGTCTTATCCCCTCGTCTAAGGGCCTGAACCAACTGCGGACGATACGGTTTCATAACCAACCAGCATCGGAGAATTCTCCATACACTTGACTTTGGTATCTGTAACTCATGACTTGCTCGTCAAACTGAGCTCCAAGTCAACGCAGTTTGCACTCAGGCGACATTGTCAGCAGAGGAGGAAGTTTGAGGTCGCCTGGTGCTTTTACCTTTACAGATACACCCAGTATCCCGAAATTGCTGGCAGGGACGTTTTTAGGCATACGCGAACTACGACCCGGCCCCGACTTACAATTTTTTTAATTTTTTTGTTGTCGGGCTGTGGGCCTGGGGCCCCTGTCATGCCCCTGGCACTGCAGCTGTCTGTGCCAGTCCCTCACGTCATGTATCATGTTACCCTTCCCATCCCAAATGTTATTGTTCTCAGTCGAATTCGGAGGGTAAAGGGTAGGAGGAGGGGGCAGCAGGCCGGGAATTGGGGGCGTGGCCGTGGGACTGGGAATGTATAAATAGCGATTGCTCAGTCCGGAATGTGCATCTCTTAGTCTTATTAACAATGGTAATTTATTGTCCAAATTGCAATCTTCACCTAAATCCCTAATAATATTGTCACGCCGTCGTAACTTTGCCAAATGCATTGTAGCAAATGTTAATTTTAGAGATTCGTTTCGGATTCACTCAGACAGATCCCCTTAAAATAATGAAATATCCCTATATTACCAGATCCAGATCAAAATCAATATTTTACCACTCTGCATACACACAAGCGTACATGTCGGCCTACTGGTCATCTAAGGCCTTTTCCGGACGTTTTATTAGAACACCTTCCTGAGCTCTCACCGCCCGCTCATCCGGGGCCTGCACATTTCTGAACCACGTTGGCTCCCCAAACTGCTAGGAACAGCCCTGTTGCCGGTACCATCAGCGGATATTATTGTCATTCGGAGGGTCAGTCCCGTATTTTTGACGAAATGCCCACTGCACAGTAAGAACCAATTGAGTTCTAACAAATTCGCAAATGCAAAAAGCTTTTTGTTGTGGCACAGCCATAACTGCAGATGTAACTAATCGAAACAGCACACTGTTAGCTTTTTGATAAGCACTAGCACCATCTACCGGCAACAAAATGAAACTAGATTAATTCCTCAAGACGCCACTAGGTTGCGCTGCAGTCTCTGATGAATGGGCGCCAAGCAACAGCTCTTTAAGACTCTGATATTCTTTTTGGGACACCCGGTATTATATATTAGTAAACCTTGAAAATAATGCGCAGTTAAAGTCTCAACAGCATTTCTGGAGCTTAGTAGAGCCAAATAACTAGAAGAATCTTCACCAAGCAGCTCTGAAAATGTCTGCTTTGTTTGGGTCTCCATACCTCTGTGAGTCTGTGTGGTGTAGCGGGTCCACAGCTCATGTCAAAAGGCTACTTTTTAAAATAAATAATCGCCGCACACGCGGCTTAGCAAGGTGATGTGGTGTGCGTGTGGCCGAGCGGTTCCCGGGGAATTCGTGATGCGGGCAGTTCTCACTTAAGTGCACAGGTAAGAAGTCGTCTGCATCCGTTATTGTTCCCGGGAGCTGCTGATTGCCACAGCTGATCTATGTCCCCGTGATAAATAGAAATGCGAGGCGGCTAGCAGGGAAAAAATAAAAAAATAAAAGAAAGAAGGGACGAACAGACAGATGGAGGGAGGGAGGTTGAAGGAGAGGAAGGTGGCTGGAAGGCGGTAGAGGAAAGCCAGTGGCAGAGAGCGGGAGTGAGAGTGCAGGCTCACGCTGTATGCAGGCAGCTGGAAGAGATGAGCCCGAGTGGGTAGTTTGGCCGACAACCGAGGGCCGACAGTAGTGGTCACTCCTTCTGAGAGCTTCTTGGGAGCAGGAGTGACCAGGAGCAGGTTGGCTTGCCGCAGCGAAGGCAGCGGGAGTCGGAGATTTGGAGTAGAATCCCCAGCATGAGCCTCCTGGCCATTGGGGAAAGCCAAGTCTCGGCCTGGCAGGGGCTAAATGAAGCCAGGGATTGGGAGGCCACCAGACCAGTCGAGCAGAAGGAGGTCAGCTGCATGTAGGGTTGACTCCCCTGGTGCATAGCCTGGATGGGAGAAGCAGGGGAGTCACCAGTAAAAGAAGCAACCGTGCTTTGTGTTTTTAAAGAGATTGCTTCTAGCCATTGTTTTAACCTCGTTGTTTTTAAAAGATTTTTTTTTTAATGGATTTTAACCTCCACCCTTTTCACTCGATTTTATGAATTTTTTTTATTTAAGGATATTTTGATACACTGCACTATTTATTTGAACACTTATTGGTTTAGTTTTTAATAAAAGCACATGGCATTTTTACACCATCCCCTTGCTTCATTGTTATGCCTCACTGCCAAGCTCATCGGTGACATTACCGACAGTGTCGGGTTCAAGGGCTCCCAAAAACAAGATGGGAGCGTGGAGCAGAACCCGCATCGTCACAGTCTGACACAAATGTCATGAAATCAAAGTTCAGAACAAGACTGACAGATGAACATTCAAATGACTCAATGAGAGTGAACCTGAGGGGCTCCACTCCACCAGACACCTCAGTGCCAGTCATCTGACTAACTAAACAACACATCATACGTGTGACTGGACCTGTGAATAAAGTGACTCAGTGACATGTGACAAAATGACAAATGAATAAGTCATACAGTGGTGTGAAAAACTATTTGCCCCCTTCCTGATTTCTTATTCTTTTGCATGTTTGTCACACAAAATGTTTCTGATCATCAAACACATTTAACCATTAGTCAAATATAACACAAGTAAACACAAAATGCAGTTTTTAAATGATGGTTTTTATTATTTAGGGGGAAAAAAAATCCAAACCTACATGGCCCTGTGTGAAAAAGTAATTGCCCCTTGTTCAAAAATCACCTAACTGTGGTGTATCACACCTGAGTTCAATTTCCGTAGCCACCCCCAGGCCTGATTACTGCCACACCTGTTTCAATCAAGAAATCACTTCAATAGGAGCTGCCTGACACAGAGAAGTAGACCAAAAGCACCTCAAAAGCTAGACATCATGCCAAGATCCAAAGAAATTCAGGAACAAATGAGAACAGAAGTAATTGAGATCTATCAGTCTGGTAAAGGTTATAAAGCCATTTTAAAGTTTTGGGACTCCAGCGAACCACAGTGAGAGCCATTATCCACAAATGGCAAAAACATGGAACAGTGGTGAACCTTCCCAGGAGTGGCCGACCGACCAAAATTACCCCAAGAGCGCAGAGACGACTCATCCGAGAGGTCACAAAAGACCCCAGGACAACGTCTAAAGAACTGCAGGCCTCACTTGCCTCAATTAAGGTCAGTGTTCACGACTCCACCATAAGAAAGAGACTGGGCAAAAACGGCCTGCATGGCAGATTTCCAAGACGCAAACCACTGTTAAGCAAAAAGAACATTAGGGCTCGTCTCAATTTTGCTAAGAAACATCTCAATGATTGCCAAGACTTTTGGGAAAATACCTTGTGGACTGATGAGACAAAAGTTGAACTTTTGGAAGGCAAATGTCCGTTACATCTGGCGTAAAGGGAACACAGCATTTCAGAAAAAGAACATCATACCAACAGTAAAATATGGTGGTGGTAGTGTGATGGTCTGGGGTTGTTTTGCTGCTTCAGGACCTGGAAGGCTTGCTGTGATAGATGGAACCATGAATTCTACTGTCTACCAAAAAATCCTGAAGGAGAATGTCCGGCCATCTGTTCGTCAACTCAAGCTGAAGCGATCTTGGGTGCTGCAACAGGACAATGACCCAAAACACAGCAGCAAATCCACCTCTGAATGGCTGAAGAAAAACAAAATGAAGACTTTGGAGTGGCCTAGTCAAAGTCCTGACCTGAATCCAACTGAGATGCTATGGCATGACCTTAAAAAGGCGGTTCATGCTAGAAAACCCTCAAATAAAGCTGAATTACAACAATTCTGCAAAGATGAGTGGGCCAAAATTCCTCCAGAGCGCCGTAAAAGACTCATTGCAAGTTATCGCAAACGCTTGATTGCAGTTATTGCTGCTAAGGGTGGCCCAACCAGTTATTAGGTTCAGGGGGCAATTACTTTTTCACACAGGGTCATGTAGGTTTGGATTTTTCATTTTCCCTAAATAATAAAAACCATCATTTAAAATCTGCATTTTGTGTTTACTTGTGTTATATTTGACTAATGGTTAAATGTGTTTGATGATCAGAAACATTTTGTGTGACAAACATGCAAAAGAATAAGAAATCAAGAAGGGGGCAAATAGTTTTTCACACCACTGTATCTGTTGTGGCCCATGCCCCTTCGATACAGCCATGGGCAACACACTACTTCCCCAGGTAGCCCCCCTGAGTTGCATCAGGACCACAGTCATGGGACTTCGGAGCTCAGTCTTGTTGGAGCTGCACGGCTTCCTAAACCCGTCTGGGTGGCAGTGCAGCCAGATGCAAGTTATCAAGCACCTGCAGCACTAAGGATCTGCGTTGGCATCCTGAAGGTTGCCGGTTCAAATCCCTGTCACTTCCAAAAAGAGATCCTACTCTGCTAGGCTCTTGAGCAAGACCCTCAACCTGTAATTGCTCTAGGGGCACTGTACAATGGCTGAACCTGCGCTCTGACCCCAAGGGGAACGTGAAAACGAACAATTTCCTAATACAAGAAAATTGTATAAGGCGAAATGAAGAAGAAAAAAAAGGAGCCAGCAGCCACCACTCCGGGAGCCAGAGTCGGGAGGAGGAGGAGGAGGACATCGCTTTCCAGGAGGTGTGGTGGTGAAGAAGAGAGTAGCGTGCCCTCTGGTTTGGTTTGTGCTTTTGGGACAGTGCTGTGGCTGAGGGGCACGGAATAAGAAAAATAAATGTTTGTTTTCTTTCTGCGCGTGCCTCCCTGTCTCTTTGTGCCGGGCCGGGCGTCTATTCAGTGCCTTTTCACACTGTGGATTTGGAATTGCATTGTTTTGTTTTGACGCTGCGGTGGGTTGGCACCCTGCCCAGGATTGGTTCCTGCCTTGTGCCCTGTGTTGGCTGGGATTGGCTACAGCAGACCCCCGTGACCCTATTTGGATTCAGCAGGTTAGAAAATGGATGGATGGATGTTTTGTTTTGACGGCATTCATGTTTTAATTGAATAGTGTGAATGCATGCAGACATACAAAATGCACTTGCAGGTGAACTCAATATGTTTTTGTGATGTTTTAATGTTAACTGTGAGTAGTGGACACCAACATTTTGTAAATAATTTTTGTGAAATAAGCTATGAGAATAAATGTTAGCAAACATGAGGAGCTCTCGGCCATTTTCATTTTGTAAAAGTAGCTCTCAGGGGGAAAAAAAGGTTGGAGACCCCTGGACTAGAGGATTATAAATAGGAGGAAATCCCAAAAAAAGCTTGACACCTCGCATAAGTAGACCTCGAGAGGAGTTGGATGATATATCATATGAGAGGTGAGTCAGGAGGTGCTGAACCCAATAAAGGTAAAGTGATTTCCAAGTAATTCTTATAAACTAAGGTGACCAGAACTTTTTTGGGCCAATCAGGAGACATGGCGGGGGGTTGGGGGAGGGGCCAGAGGAGCGTAGACTACAGTACATACAAAGCGAAAACTTATCATGTGATTTCTCGCCAAAGCTGCAGGATGCGGTAAAGCATAACCTCCGTCAAAACACCGCGCATGCGCGCCGCGTTCAAATTATCCTGGTGATGAGATACATTCGAAAAAGTGAACCAGCTGAAAACGGGGACGAAATCTTACAACCGGGGACAAAACGGGGACATGTTTCTGTTGTCCGAAAACGGGGACGGATGGTCACCTTATATAAACACAAAATATTTCAGTAGCCACAAACAAAAAGCAATAATTGTGAAACTCCTGTAACTAACTAACTGTGGGACACTCAGAGAAAAAAAAAAAAAAAAAAGAGTGGCCAGAATAGTTTCTTATTAATGTAAACGCGAAAAGTGAATACTATTTGGTAAACAAAGGGTCCCTGTTGTCGATTGGACCATGAAAACGGACTGTGGCATGAGCAGTAATTGATAGGAACTTGTTTCACACTGAAGTGGTTCCGTCAGGGTTGCAGTAAAGGGACGAACTTCGGTCCGACCCTCAGACGCAACTTGGACAACAAACTGAAAGTTGTGTTTGCTCATTGCTGCTCCACTTTACCTATTTCACAGGTTAGTGTACAATAAATTGGAGTATTTTACCTTTTAACTGAGAGTCAAGTATACTCAGAACATGACGGTAGTATGCTGATGTGTATTGCAACAGAGGCGCGAAGTCAAAACTCGCTAAATGCAGGCGGCAAGCTCCATGTTTGCAGAGACTGCGTTGCTGCGCTGTAGATAGACGGCGGTGCTGTAAATCAGGCATGTCAAACTCACTTTCATTGGTGGGCCGCTTCGACTGCCATACGTGCGTCAGCGGGCCGCACTGTAACACATACTATTATACTATTATACAAAGTTGCTGTAGCTTTCTTTCCAATACTGAAAACTTAAAAAAATTTAACACTTAAAGTTTAAAGAAAAGCAATTTATTTTCATACAATCTCTGTACAACAGCGTACAATTAGAGTCTTAGCCTCTTAGCTAGTCCTTATATAGGAGTCTTACAGTGTGAGATTTATTTCGTTTGTCCCGACACTTGGCATCTCTTGTTAGTAACCAGTTCGTCAATCTCAGGCTTACAATCTTGTGCAGCTACAACTTTTATGAGGGATGAAAGGTGCCTGACAGTAAGTCCTGAGCGATGTGGGGTTTTGGTAGCTTTCATTAACGATCACAAGTGCTCACAAAGGTAAGTGCTTCCGAACATAGACAGTACTCTCGATGCCAACTTACGGATCTGCACATACGAGGGTGGCAGGTAAGCATACAAGCCTGGCACACCAACTTCGTTGTATTTTGCCATCAGAATAGAAATCTGACTGCAGTTCAGGCAACTCCATTTGGGTATTCTCAGGCGCATTCCCATATTGTAAGAGAACAGCGCAAAGTCCTGTTCGTGTGAACTGAAATCACAAAAACGCTCACTGAACTCATTGCTCAGTAATTCATATTGGAAAACAAATCCTCCAAAAATCTAATTTTACTTTACTAAGTTTACTTCAATGTTTACATTGTAAAATAAGTCGATATGCAAAAAGCCCCCTGACCTACACAAATTATACAAACTCAAAATCACAAAAATCTGTTGACAAACAACTCGCCAAACTTCTCGTGTCCACTTCAGATCTTCAGCTGTAGTCTGCACTAACTGTTCATTACAATACTAGCACAAAATTACATAAAACTATAGAAAAAAAAAGTGAAAATTTGCGAGCTATTACTACTCGTGATGGTCAGTTCTGCCCAGTGGCCAGTCTCAGCAGCCCAGCCAGTAGTGTAGCCCAGTGGTCCGCAACCTGCTTGACACCAAGGACCGCTTTACTAGAAGCAAATTTTTCCAGGGATCGGTGGGCTGTTGGAGGTTGGAGTTTATGGGGTGATTATGGGCAGGTTCGTAGGGCAGTTTTATACACAATTTACATTACATTTCTATTATTATTAAGTTATAATTTAGTAATAGAAATTATACAGCTTACCATAATGCAGAATCAGTGAGAGCCCAGGGCTTGTTTTCCTGCAACCAAACGATCCCATCTGGGGATGATGGAAGACAGTGACACGCGAAGTGTGTTGCATATGTTCAGTCTGCTCCGTAATCTCGTTTTGGTTGCTGTCACTGCAGAAAACGTGCATCACAAAGATAGGATGTTGGAAATGGAAGCAACTTCAATAGCGTCTTTCACGTTATTTTAATATCCTCCTGTCTACAAGTTATGCTGACGAGAGTGTTTCTCAGCATTTCCTTGCGATGATCCACTTTCAGGGTGTGACTGATGCCCAAACCCAATGGCTGAAGCACTGCCGCGCAATTGGGTGGGAGGAACTCAACGCGAACATTATAGTCATCCTTTTCTTCTTCTTCTTCTTCACATTGTGAGGTTTCTGAACTCTTTTGGGATCTGGGATCCTCCTCCACCCAACGGGAACGACATGCCGAAGTGCGTCCCGAAACGCTATTGCCGCGTGTGAGATTGTTTGTCCGGGTCCCAGGAGAGTTTAAAAACCATATATTCTTGAATGAGTGCCGCATTAATAGGAATGTTTCTTGAACAAGCATCACTGCAACCACATAAAAACGGCTTTTTCGGCGTCTTCAAGTGCAGCACTTCGCATACGTTTGCAACCCGAGATTTTTCTTCTTTTTTGCATATTACAAGTATGCCGTTTCTATAGAAGGGTGATAATGAGTTAAATTCTAATGGAAGTTTTTCAAATGTTGACGAGCAATAAGGAAAAGGTATCACTTAAAACCACACAAAACAAAAACAGCAAAAAAAACAGTACAAGGAAAGTTCGAAGAAAGAACATTTTTTTCCAGTGTTTCTATTTGGGGATTGTTGTGCAAATGTGCACAACTGAGCTGCGACCACAGAACTAACTGCTCTGTGGATGATTCATTCAAGCATTTCACGGTCACTTCGTTGTAATGAAAGTATCTGCTGGTGAATGTACTTCGTAGTAACAAGATTTCTGTGGACTCGTGTCATACGGGGAAACTATCAGAAACATAAAAATACTTTGTTATAATACTCTCAAACCGTGGTCTCTCCTCTGTGTGCGCCGCTGCAAAGCCTCGCCTGCCTAGCGTTCTGAAAAGTGTCCTCAGTGAAGGGGGCAGCCTTTTTGCTGTAGCCCTTCACTGAGTTAGTCTCCATTGCTAGCAGTTCTCTTGGGCCGCAGACCTCAGCCTAGCACTTCAGTTGCGACTTCGCGGCTGCAACTACAGTGGTGTGAAAAACTATTTGCCCCCTTCCTGATTTCTTATTCTTTTGCATGTTTGTCACACAAAATGTTTCTGGTCATCAAACACATTTAACCATTAGTCAAATATAACACAAGTCAACACAAAATGCAGTTTTTAAATGATGGTTTTTATTATTTAGGGAGAAAAAAAATCCAAACCTATATGGCCCTGTGTGAAAAAGTAATTGCCCCTTGTTAAAAAATAACCTAACTGTGGTGTATCACACCTGAGTTCAATTTCCGTAGCCCCCCCAGGCCTGATTACTGCCACACCTGTTTCAATCAAGAAATCACTTCAATAGGAGCTGCCTGACACAGAGAAGTAGACCAAAAGCACCTCAAAAGCTAGACATCATGCCAAGATCCAAAGAAATTCAGGAACAAATGAGAACAGAAGTAATTGAGATCTATCAGTCTGGTAAAGGTTATAAAGCCATTTCTAAAGCTTTGGGACTCCAGCGAAACACAGTGAGAGCCATTATCGACAAATGGCAAAAACATGGAACAGTGGTGATGTGGTGTTATGGGTCCACAGCTCGTTGAGCAAAGGCCATTCATTTTAAATAAGTAATCGACGCGCTCGCAGCTTAGCGAGGAGTCGTTGGGCCATAGCGAGCCGTGGGACGATCCGTAGGGTGTGGGCGTTTCTCACCGAGTGCACAGGTGAGGAACTGCCCACATTCGTGATTGTCCCATGGCTAATGCTGCAGCTGCTGTGGCCCCTCACGTTTTAAAAAGAAGCGCGAGTCGGTTGTGGGGGAGGTAAAAAAAAGGAGATGAGGAAAGAGGACAAAGGTTACAGGGAGCGAGGAAGCAGGCGGTGCGTGAGTGTGGTGAGCGCGCGATCGAGCGCTCGTGGGCAGGTGCGAGGAAGCTGGGTGTTAGGCCGACACCCAGGCGTTTGAGTTGAGGTTGCTCCCACTGAGTGACCAGGTAGCGGGAGTGCCTAGAGGAAAGCGACGAGCCGCAGAAGGCCTGGAAAGGAAGCGAAGTCGGGAGGCTTGGTGGTGGAGTCCCCAATGTGTGCGTCCTGGTCATTGGTGGACATCAAGTCTCGGGGACTGGGATGAGTGCCATACCGAAGCCAGGGATCAGGAGGTCTCCAGTCTCGCGTGTGTTGTAGGAGGGCAGCTGCAGAGAGCGTCTTGCCTGCTGCTAAGCCCAAACGGGATAAGCAGGTGAGACGTTAACAGAAACGCTAATAAACGATGCACCGGATTTGTTGTTTTAAGACTGCTTCCTAGAGAAGATTTTAACCTCTGGTTTTAAAGGATTGTTTTTTCTTATTGTTGTTTTAACCTCCACGTTTTCATTTTATGGATTATTTATTTAATGAACTTTTGAAACTGCACTATTTATTGGAACACTTTATTTTGTTGACTGTTTTTTAATGAAAGCACTGTTTTCACTTTTAACCATCCCCTTGTTCAGATGCTCAATTACAGTATTTGCCTCCACTGACTAGCTCACTCGGTAACATTATCGACGGTGTTGGGTTCAAGGGTTCCCAAACAGCCATGGGAGCGTGGAGCCAGAACCCACATCGTCACAGGTGAACCTTCTCAGGAGTGGCCGGCCGACCAAAATTACCCCAAGAGCGCAGAGACGACTCATCCAAGAGGTCACAAAAGACCCCAGGACAACGTCTAAAGAACTGCAGGCCTCACTTGCCTCAATTAAGGTCAGTGTTCACGACTCCACCATAAGAAAGAGACTGGGCAAAAACGGCCTGCATGGCAGATTTCCAAGACACAAACCACTGTTAAGCAAAAAGAACATTAGGGCTCGTCTCAATTTTGCTAAGAAACATCTCAATAATTGCCAAGACTTTTGGGAAAATACCTTGTGGACTGATGAGACAAAAGTTGAACTTTTTGGAAGGCAAATGTCCCGTTACATCTGGCGTAAAAGGAACACAGCATTTCAGAAAAGAACATCATACCAACAGTAAAATATGGTGGTGGTAGTGTGATGGTCTGGGGTTGTTTTGCTGCTTCAGGACCTGGAAGGCTTGCTGTGATAGATGGAACCATGAATTCTACTGTCTACCAAAAAATCCTGAAGGAGAATGTCCGCCATCTGTTCGTCAACTCAAGCTGAAGCGATCTTGGGTGCTGCAACAGGACAATGACCCAAAACACAGCAGCAAATCCACCTCTGAATGGCTGAAGAAAAACAAAATGAAGACTTTGGAGTGGCCTAGTCAAAGTCCTGACCTGAATCCAATTGAGATGCTATGGCATGACCTTAAAAAGGCGGTTCATGCTAGAAAACCCTCAAATAAAGCTGAATTACAACAATTCTGCAAAGATGAGTGGGCCAAAATTCCTCCAGAGTGCTGTAAAAGACTCATTGCAAGTTATCGCAAAAGCTTGATTGCAGTTATTGCTGCTAAGGGTGGCCCAACCAGTTATTAGGTTCAGGGGGCAATTACTTTTTCACACAGGGCCATGTAGGTTTGGATTTTTTTTCTCCCACATAATAAAACCATCATTTAAAACTGCATTTTGTGTTTACTTGTGTTATATTTGACTAATGGTTAAATGTGTTTGATGATCAGAAACATTTTGTGTGACAAGCGTGCAAAAGAATAAGAAATCAGGAAGGGGGCAAATAGTTTTTCACACCACTGTATACTTGCAGATGACGTTTCCGGTACAGTAGTGCCATGGAAAAAACGTGCTTTTGTCAGAAGGCAGAAGTAAGAAAAGTCAATAAGTAACGCCAAAGATGCAGAATGATTCAATCACAAACGATAGTAATCATTTTGTACAAGTTTAGTGCTACTAGGATCTGTCATGCGGGTTTGCTGTAAATCATTAACCAGACAAGAGCGTGGCTTTTTAAATAGTTGCTTGGCTCCTGAACACTTAGTACTCTTGTTAAATGTATATTTTGTAAATTGTATTAGGTGTAAATAAGTTATAGAATGGCTGAAATGTTGTGATGAATGGTTATTATGCATAAATATGAAACGGGTAGTTATGAAAGTGTTTGAAATATGATAAGAGTAGCATTGAAGATATTTGATTAATGCTTAATGCTGATGTTTCATACCTTTAGAAATGTTATTAAAAAAAAAGGGTTATATAATGAAGAGATTAGTTGTGCCTCTGCATATGATTTAATAAAGCACATAGCTTGATTTAAATACAGTATTTCTGTAATCTTTTTCTATCTTATTGCTTACTGCATATATATGTGTATGTGATCTTGTTTATTGAGACTCTTGGTGGAATGAAGAGGTACTTTATTGGGAACACACCTGAGAATGTGAATGTAAAATAGTCAAATATATATGCAGGGTAATAATGACTTTATTGGATGTGAATAAAGAGACGCAACTTGGACAACAAACTGAAAGCGGTGTGCGCTCATTGCTGCTCCACTTTATCTATTTCACAGGGCCAAAGACCTGGATTATGTCACCTTTGAGGGCCAGTGGAGTTCAGTTCCAGATAGGCATGGGCGGTATCCAAATTTTGATACCGTCAAACCTCCTTCCTATTTTACCTCGGTATACGGTATTACCGTGAATAATAAAAAAATTGTGACGTATTGTGATCACCAAACTGTTGGCTTGTGCCTAAACCGTTCAGAAACTGAATATCAAACACTAATACTGAAACAATAACAAAATAACATGCAGAACAATATTAACAACTTTTATTAGCAACAAATAGCGGTTTATAAAAAAGTGCAAATACAACAGTCAAACAGAATTAAATTAACATAAACATCCAGAACAATTTTCCCGCGGAGACGTGCACACAAATCAATTAAATTAAATCACACCGCCTGAACAACTTTTAATAACAAATATGAGCAGGTTATAAAAAAGTGCAACTAGACCCACAACAGTCAACCAGAGTTGAATTAACATAAACATCATCCATATTATAAAAAGTATTGCCAAGCAATAGTCCTAAACAAAAACGTCTTCTTTCCAATATCGTTTTTAACGTAAACCAAATAAAAATACCTGAATCAATTAAATAAAATAAACACAGTGCTTAAAAGGAACGAATGGCAAGTGGCATCAATCTATTCAAGATTTCGCTAGAAAACCAGCATGTTTACTTTGTCCGGCTTTAACAGGGCACGTTGTGGCCCGACAACTTTACCTGCGGTGCTGAAAACCCACTCCGATGGTGTGCTTGTGGCACAGACGCGCAGGTACTTTCGTGCCACTCGCGACATTTGGGGAAACGCCCGCAGCATTTTTCCACCAGAGAAGTGGGTCCTCGTCTCCTTGAGTAACTGGCTCCAAACAGTAGGCTGTTATTTCAGCTCCGACTCGGTCCTCTACGGTTTTGACGGGACCTGCCATTGCATCAGATTTTTTTTGCAGCATACTCCCCAAAGTCATCTTTTTCGTGAGGGTGCAGGTTGCTCCTCTCCCTCTTCCACTCTGATGGCCACTGGACCTGCTGCCTCTAAGCTCACGATCTCAGCCTGTAATTCAGCCTTGGTCTCAGCCAATGCGTTGTCATCCGTCTCATATCCTCCACGGTAACGAGGGTCGAGGAAAGTGCATTTTCGCAATATTTTGCGTACTGAATTGGATTCATACTTGGCCTCCAGCTTTGTTAGAATTCCAGTTTTGATTGACTTTGTTAGCTGGGGGTCATTTTCTGACGCAGCCAACACATTGTCCCTGCAGAGCTGTAGTATGGGGAGGATACAGGAACTGGTCACATAATTTTCTCCTGACAAAATATCAGTGACGTTACCGACTGGTTTCAGTGCTTCGTGAACAGCTTTCAAGACGTCCATGTCCTGCCAGGTCAGGGACAGGCTGCTCCTTCTGTCATCAGACAGGACGTGTCTGATCGCTTGGGCCTGCTCGAGGATTCGCTCCACCATTGCCAGTTTGGAGCCCCAGCGAGTTGCGCAGTCCTGCCGACGTATGGATGGATGAATTAATTAATGAATGATGAATAAATGATTAAATAAAGTATCTATCTATCTATCTAAATGAATGAATAGGCCTAAATAATCAAATTAATGAATAAATAGGCATAAATAAACGAATGAATGAATAAATAGGCATAATAACGAAATTCGTTTTATTTAGGCCAATTCATTCGTTAATAAACGAATGAATGAATACATAGGCCTAAATAAACGAATGAATGCATAAATAAATAAGTCCATTAACGTATACAGGGAGTGCAGAATTATTAGGCAAGTTGTATTTTTGAGGATTAATTTTAATATGGAACAAACACAGTGCTATCAGTCAATCCAAAATGTTAATAATCCTGAAACCTGAATGTTTCACAACGGAAATGTGAGTGTGAACATCATCAGGGGAATACATATGTGCGCACAATTATTAGGCAACTATTAGTGTGCAGATTTATTATGCAACTAAAGGAAAAATGAAAATTTTCCCATCTCACTTGTTTATTTTCATCTGTTATAGTGAGAATAATAAACAAACACCTCAAAATTTACAAATAAACATCTCTGACATTTCAAAAAAAATAAATCAATCAATCAATGACCAATATAGCCACCCTTCTTTCCAATAACAGTCATAAGCCTTTCCATTCATGGAGTCTGTCAGTTTCTTGATCTGTTGACGATCAGCTTTTTGTGGAGCAGTGACTACAGCCTCCCAGACACTCTTCAGAGAGGTGGATTGTTTTTCTCCCCGTAAATCTAGCGTTTAAGAAGTGCCCACAAGTTCTCGACAGGGTTTAGGTCAGATGAGGAAGGGGCCATGTCATTATTCCTTCATCTTTAAGGCCTTTACTGGCTGGCCACACAGTGGAGAACTTCGATGCAAGTGATGGAGCATTGGCCTGCATATAAATCATGGTCTTTTCCTGTATCACTGTTTGAAGAAAGTGTCTTGAAAAACTGGCAGTAGGTTTGGGAGTTGATTTTGAGTTCATCTTCAATGCAAAAGGTCCAACTAGCTCATCTTTAAAAATACCAGCTCATACCAGTACCCCACCTCCACGTTGGAGTGGAGCTCTGTGCCCATTACTGATCCACAGGTCCATCCATCTGGTCCATCAAGAGTCACTCTCATCTCATCGGTCCATAAAACCTTTGAAAAAAAATCTGTCTTCAGATATTTCTTGGCCCAGTTTTGACGTTTCAACTTATGTTTCTTGTTCAGTGGTGGTTGGGTTTCAGCCCTCCTTACCTTGGCCATGTCTTTGAGCACTGAACACCTTGTACTTCTGGGCACTCCAGGTAGGTTGCAGCTCTGGAATATGAAAGTACTGGAGGATAATGGGTTCCTGGTAGCTTCACGTTTGATTCTTCTCAAATCTTTGGCAGCTAATTTGCGTCTTTTGTTCTCAACACGTTTCTTGCGACCCTGTTGACTATTTGCAACAAAATGTTTGATGGTTCTGTGATCACACACCAATATCTTAGCAATTCCAAAAGTGCTGCATCCCTCTGAAAGACTTTTTACAATTTTTGACATTTCAGAGTCAGTTAAATCTCTTTTTGGCCCATTTTGCCTGAGGAAAACTAGCTGCCTAATAATTCTGCACACCTTGATATAGGGTGTTGATCTCCTTAGGCCACACCCTCCCTCATTACACAAATACACATCACCTGACGTGCTTAAATCCAATAAGCATTCAAGTTGATACAGCTTGGAGTTGGAATATACGCATAAAAATGATGATATGGTCAAAATACTCACTTGCCTAATAATTGTGCACACAGTGTATTATTCCACTTGGTGAAATTTGCATGCACATTTATTTCAGGCTAAATAAGTCCCTTATTGGCATCAAGCCTGCATTTACTTGATAAAAAAATACAGGAAAAAAATTACAATTTAAAAAATGGTTTTCTATTTTAATATAGCCTACTTTTCAATATAATTTATGTGATGCAAAGCATATATATATATATATATATATATATATATCCCTTTTTTATATTTGAGCCCCTGCCCCTGAGGAACTCTCTGCACGTTTTATGCTTACCGTTATGAGACTATGTTTTTGGAGTCCCAAGTCCACTTGCTTCTTGTGGAGTTCATGCTTACGTTGCCAGCTGTGTGAAAAAGCCCCGACAATATTACGGCATAGTCCGAGGGCGCTCGGTTTTGCCTCTGGTCAGGCAATCCATTTGTGACAGCCAAGTTTAGATTGTGACCGAAGCAGCATAGCCACGCCAATGCAGGGACCTGATTGCGGCATGAATGTTGGCAGCGTTGTCAGTGGTTATGGCTGAAAGTTTTTTCTCGTCAAGTTGCCATTCCTGAAGTGCAGCTCTGAGCGCAGCAGCAAGATTGTCTGCTGTATGACTCTCAGGAAAATACGTAGTTTGGAGGCATTTGGATTCAAGTTTCCAGTCAGGTGTAATAGTATGGACAGTCAGAGACATATATAGTGTCATGTTAACTGACGACCACATGTCAGTTGTTAAGGAATAACTGTGTGACGCTGACAGCAGCACTTGAACATTGTCTCTAACTTTACTATATAAATGTGGGACGGCTGTTTGTGAGAAATATTTCCGTCCAGGCAGCTCGTACTGGGCATCTAGGACCTTTACCATGTCCGTAAAGGACTTTTTTTCCACTGTGTGGAAAGAGACCATTTCCTTCGCCAAGTATTTTGTCACTGCATCAGTACAGGTTTTCCAACGGACACTGTCCCTTTTGTACTTTGTTGCTTTCCGAAGGCCCCATTATCGCCGGCTGCGTACTGGCGGTGGACCTAAATGTTGTTGGTCCTGCATCGGGAGGCGTTGAAACTGTTGCACTGAGTGAACTCGGGTTCATCCTCGCAGCAGTGAGTGGATGGTGGTTTCGTATATGCGACCTTAGGTTCGATGTATTTCCATCTCTCGCGGTCACCTTTTGTTGCACAATTTGCAAATTGCCTCGTCCGTATTTACCGCATCTCCCTTCTCGTTCGGCCGAAACCCGAAATACTGCCAAACTGCAGAAGTTGTGTTCTTTTTCGAGACCAGGTCACTTGGTGCGCGACTCGCCATCTTTCCCCACCTCTCTGTTTCTCCTCCACGCTGTCACGTGATGACAACCACGCATCGCATACGCATTTTTAGGCATTAAATAAATTATATTTAATCCTTGTCTCCTATATAAGTGCATTGTTTTTATGACGGTATAACGGTATTGAAACTGACACCGTTGCTATTTTTAGATCCCGCGGGATACCATATTACCGTTTTACCGCCCAAGCCTAGTTCCAGACCTGGTTGATGTAGCTCATCCTCTGGTGGAGGCAAAGTTCACGTACACTTCGGGATTTGCTACTTTCGTCATTTCTGTTGCTGTGGCCCACTAGTGGGGCCCGTAACATAACTAACTAACTAACTCAGTGAGTGCTGGGTCCCACCTCCCTAGCAAGGGTTCAAATTCTTGTTTTACGTCTGTTTTGTTTTTTTTATTTAATGTTAATGTTACTTTTGGGAGGCACGGTGGCGCAGTGGGTAGCGCTGCTGCCTTGCAGTAAGGAGACCTGGGTTTGCTTCCCTTGTCCTCCCTGCGTGTTTGCATGTTCTCCCCGTGTCTGCGTGGGTTTCCTCCCACAGTCCGAAGACATGCAGGTTAGGTGGATTGGCGATCCTAAATTGTCTCTAGTGTGCGCCTGGTGTGTGTGTGTGTGTGTGTGCCCTGCGGTGGGCTGGCACCCTGCCTGGGGTTTATTTCCTGCCTTGCGCCCTTTGTTGGCTGGAATTGGCTCCAGCAGACCCCCGTGACCCTGTAGTTAGGATAAAGCGGGTTGGATAATGGATGGATGTTACTTTTGCTGATGATTCGCATTATCCTTTGTTTTTTTTAATTGTGTCGAGTGTGGAATATAACCGGATCACAGACAGACACGGAGCCACAAGTGCAAGCACACACGCTTTTAATTCTCTTTCTCTTCAGTTACCCACGAATAACTTGGTCCCTTTTCTCTCTCTTTTCTCTTTTCTGCTGCCTCCATTCCTCTCCCTCAAGTTCTGTCCTCCACCTCCTGTGATTAGTGGTGAGGCAGCTCATTTTATAGCACACCCCAAAGTGCTCCAGGTGTTTCTCAACCCTCTTCTGGCTGCACTTTCCAGGTGTGGCGGATGAGGAACCTCCAAGGATCCAGAATCACCTGCTGCACCCCCTTGCAGCACCCACGGAACCCAGCAGGGCTTCTCCAAACTACAAGTCCCAGCAGACCTTGCAGGAATCTGTGTTAGTGTAACAACCCAGGTAGGCTGCCCTCTAGTATCCTGGGGGAGATGTGTCCCCTTGGTCTTTCATCCCAGCCAGGTGATAGTCCTGGCCGTCCGCCACACTAGGTATGTAAACTGCCTGGATTATTTTCCATGTGTTCTGTGGGTGGTTCTAAATCCAGAGGGTCTCCCACAGTTCCTGGTGGTTCATTTCGAATGCACTAGTGAGTTTTGGTGAGTTTTTGAGTTTCTCCTGTGCTTATTGTAAATTATTGGATTTTTTTGACCTTCTGGTCTATTTTTTGACTTTGCTTTGGGATTCTGTCTCCGGGCTTTGTTTCTCTGGTATTGTCTTATAGTTTTAGGCAATTCCTTTATGCCTGTTGTGCTCGCTGAGAACTTCATGTGTTGCATTCTCGTTATAGTAAAACCTTTTTTACTTTTGTAAGGTTTCTGTTTTTCTGTGGTGGGTTGGCGCCCTGCCCAGGATTGGTTCCTGCCTTGCGCCCTGTGTTGGCTGGGATTGGCTCCAGCAGACCCCAATGACCCTGTGTTCAGATTCAACGGGTTGGGAAATGGATGGATGGATGGATGGAGGTTTCTGTTTTTGTCCATTTATCTAGCCGCGGTTTGGTATAGCCCCTTTAGTGGGCAATTTTTGGGACTTTGTGAATTGGGATTCACACAAGTTAAAGTGATCCACTTCTGGTTTCCTCTGTCTGACTGAATTTAAAGGCTGAGGGAGGAGCCAGCAGCAGTGATGTCAGGGAGGCCCCGCCTCCTGGGGTGCTCCACCCACAAAGTGACAAAGAGACAATATAGAAGTATTACTTAAGAAACAAGCCTAACAGAAATAAAATTTAAAAAATATAAAAACAATAATAGATCAGAAAATACACATAAGCCAGAGAATAAAGCCTGGCTGTAACATAATGGAGTAAGTAAAGTGCTGTAGATGAACCACTCAGCACTCGCATAGATGTAGAAGATGTAGAATTCTTTATTGTCATTATGCATACACATAACAAAATTTTTTGTTGGTAGGACTCGGCTTCAAGGCAGAATACTTAGAATACACAATACACTATAAATCTACACTAATAAAAGGCAAAGCCCTCACTGACTCACTCACTCACTTACTTACTCACTGACTCACTCACTCGTCACTAATTCTCCAACTTCCCGTGTAGAAGGCTGAAATTTGGCAGGCTCATTCCTTACAGCTTCCTTACAAAAGTAAAGCAGGCTTCATTCTACACGTAATGGTCATAACGTTCGACAACGTCCACCATGTTGAACTTTCTTATTCATGGCCCCATCTTCACGAAATTTGGTAGGCAGCTTCCCTGCACTAACCGAAACCGATGTACGTACTTATTTCGGTAGTATGACGCCACTGTCGACCGCCATGTTGAACTTTCCAACGTCACGAATTCTCCAACTTCCTGTGTAGGTAGAAGGCTGAAATTTGGCAGGCTCATTCCTTACAGCTTACTTACAAAAGTTAAGCAGGTTTCATTTCGAAATTCTACGCGTAATGGTCATAACGGTCAACAATGTCTGCCATGTTGAACTTTCTTATTACAATACAATACAGTTTATTTTTGTATAGCCCAAAATCACACAGGAAGTGCCGCAATGGGCTTTAACAGGCCCTGCCTCTTGACAGCCCCCCAGCCTTGACTCTCTGAGAAGACAAGGAAAAACTCCCAAAAAAACCTTGTAGTGAAAAATGGAAGAAACCTTGGGAAAGGCAGAAAGAGAGACCCCTTTCCAGGTAGGTTGGGCGTGCAGTGGGTGTCAAAAGTAGGGGGTCAATACAATACAATACACAGAACAGAACAAATCCTTAATACAGCATAATAATATAAATTTTAGCAGTACGGAGCGAATTTAACAGTAGATGATATCACATAATAAGATTTGGATATTATTAGAGTCCTGGAGACCTCATCCATCAAGCTGCCTCCCCATTTGGCCATTCCACGGCTGAAACGTTGCTCGGTCAGCCATTCCGATGAAAGGACCCCTCTACCCCATGATTCCTGTGATCCTCCATCAGGGATGACTTTACCACAGGCAGGCAAACAACTTGGCAGGTGGGCAGTGGCATGAAGTGTCACATTTGAGTACCGAGAACAGAAACAGAACAGGTGAGGGTTAGTAACAAATTATAACAATCATGTTACTTATGTTTTAGTACTAATGACTAACAACAGAGATGCAGTCTGTACAGTTAATCAGCATCTCTAGTCAGGGTGTGCTAAACTGAAGTAGTGAGTCTTCAGCCGGGATTTAAAAGCTGGGACCGAAGGGGCATCTCTTATAGTAGCAGGCAGACCAGTCCACAGTTTAGGGGCCCTGTAACTAAAAGCTCGACCTCCCACTGTTATTTTATTAATCCTTGGAATCCTAAGCAGACGGGCATCTTGAGATCTTATGTGTTCATATTTTCTTATTCTTGTAATAATTCTTGCAGCCACATTTTGGATTAACTGGAGGCTGAATAGACAACAGTTTGAACAGCCAGTGAGCACCGCATTGCAGTAGTCAATCCTACTAGAGATAAATGCAGGAATTAATTTCTCAGAATCCTGTTTATTTAGAAAGCGTCTTAATTTCCTAACATTTTTAAGATGGGTAATATGTGCTTTAAATGACATGCTAGAATCAAAGATAACTCCTAGATTGCGGGCTGATTCAGTAAAATTAATTGGGATTCCAACTGAGTTAAATGATGACAAAATATTGCTGTGATCAGCGTCATTCCCTCCAACAATTAACATCTCTGTTTTATCTGTATTTAAAGACAAGTAGTTCTCATTCATCCACTCCTTTAATTCACTAACACAACTAATTAAAGACAACATCGGAGAAACTTCATTTGATTTAAATGAAAGGTATTACTGGGTGTCATCTGCATATGAGTAAAAATTAACATTATGTTTCCTAATGAGAGATCCCAGTGGAAGCATGTAAAGTGAAAACAGTAGAGGTCCGAGTACTGAGCCCTGCGGGACACCATATTGAACTTCTGTGTGTAATGATGGAGTACTCTCAGAACATTTCAGTACATATTGGAATCGATTTGATAAATAAGAACTAAACCAAGCGAGCACGGGGCCTGTAAGCCCAACATCGTTTTCTAGCCTGTGCAGTAAAATAGAATGGTCAATGGTGTCAAATGCTGCACTTAAGTCCAACAACATAATTACAGTGGAGTTTCCTTCATCAGAGGATATCAGAATGTCATTTACAACCCGTGTTAGTGCAGTTACTGTACTATGACCAGTGCGAAAGCCAGACTGGAATTTCTCAAATAAATTGTAATGCGTAAGGTGTGACTGAAGCTGACTGGCGACTACTTTTTCTAGTATTTTAGAGAGAAATGGTAAATTTGAAATAGGCCTATAGTTATTTAGTATGTGTGGGTCTAGGTCTGACTTTTTAAGTAAAGGTTTAATGACTGACACTTTTAGTGCATCAGGTATGTGCCATGCAATAATGAACTATTGATAACGGTTAGAATAGAATGCAAGAACATCCATTGCACTTTTTACTAGTTTTGTTGGCACTGGATCTAGGGAACAAGTAGTGGGCTTCATTTTAGTAATTAAAGTTAAGACTTCCTGCTCAGTTACAGGATTAAAATTATTAAAGTGCTGAATGCAATGTGCGACAGGGTCTGCTAAGCTAGTATTTGGTTTGTACTGTGATGCTGAGATCTGGGATCTTATATTTTTAATTTTCTCATTGAAGAAGTTCATAAAGTCTGTACTGCTAATATCTGTTGGTATTTTGCACTGTTGATCTGAATTCCCATTTGTTAATTTAGCCACTGCTCTAAACAGTACCGAGGATTTTTATTATTGCTATCTATTAATGTAGAATAGTATTCTGAGCGAGCTTTAAAGAGGGCTTTTTTATATTTATTAACACTCTCTGTCCATGCAATTTGAAAGACATGTAGCTTTGTTGTTCTCCATCTGCGCTCCAGTTTTCGACACTCTAATTTAAGAGCTCGAGTGTTTTCATTAAACCAGGGAGAGTTTCTATGTGCTTTGATCACTTTTGTTTTAGGGGAGCCACTGTGTCCAGAGCATCTCTCAAGGTCACATTATAATGTGATGTTAGCTGATCTAAATGGTTTTCCACAATTACACTCGACTTACTCAAGGTATCTATACATTTTGAAGCAGAATTACAATCTAGATGTCGCACTGTCTTTGTTTTAATCTGTGAGTGCGTTGGCAGGGCAGAACTAAATCAAATGTAATTAAGTAGTGATCGGAAATAACTTCATTTAATGGAGTAATATTTAAATTTTGAATTTCAACTTTGTAAGTTATAATTAAATCTAATGTGTGGTTATGATTGTTAGTTGAACCTTTGACAATCTGACAAAATCCTACTGAATTTAACAAATAAGTAAAACATTTGCTAAAAGTGTCAGTTTCCACATCAATGTGTACATTAAAATCCCCCATCAGTACTACGTGATCATAATTTATAGCCAAATCAGATAGAAGGTTGCTAAATTCAGTCATGAACAATGAATATGGCCCTGGTGGTCTGTAGACTAGCACTATAATTGTGTTGGAATCTGTTTTAATATTTAAAATGAATGCCTCAAAGGATGTAAAGTTGCCTACATTTTTAGAAGTGATTTGCATTTTGTTACAATGAATTATTCCAAGGCCTCCTCCTCGACCAGAATCTCTAGACTTAACCTTAACTTATTTATGGCCCCATCTTCACAAAATTTGGTAGGCGGCTTCCCTGCGCTAACCGAAACCAATGTACGTACTTATTTCGGTGGTGTGACACCACTGTTGGCCGCCATATTGAACTTTCCAACGGTCTTTCTTACTTATGGGCCCATCTTCAAGAAATTTGGTACGCGGGTTCCCAACGCTAACTGAATCCTACTTACGTACATATATACGTCCATAGCCTGCAGCTCGGTCACCATGTGAGGCGGCGTTGGGTCCCCCATCCCCACGCCTCCCACGTTGTTGGCTGCCTGCCTACATAAGGCCGTCTGTCGCTCAGGTCTCTACATTCCCTTCCTTGCTTCGCCACGGGATTCACGTCTCCCTGCTGATAACTACAGCCTTTTTATTTAATCCACTGCTTCTCCGATGTTTTATTGTTCGTTTATTACGATTATAGTTATTGTTTAGGTATTTTAGACTTACTTTACATTGTTCAGGTACCCATTTCCTTTATCATTCCAACCGTACCCCCATTAACATGTCTATCGAGGTGATCACCATCGATCAAAGAACTGTCACTTACCGAGTGGTTTCCATGCCCAGAGATGGCACCTGCCTTTTCCATTCTCTTTGTTACATATTGCACGGCCATATCAGGCTCACTCTTGATATCCGGAGGAACATTGTGTCTTATGTATTGAATGACTGGCACAGGTTCAAGGTGTTGACTGATGACGGTACAGAAGATAATTAGACTACACAGGAGCACTAGAAGAGTGAAATGCTTAAGCCCTTCACCTATGGATCTGCATGTGAGTTGATGGCTGCCGCTGAATTGTTCGGTTGTCACTTTCAAGTGTACTGAAATGGCCAAATATTTTACACCTTTCAACAACCGCCAATGCCTCTTAAACATCTTAGATTCACATGTGACGATTTCAGTAGTGGACACTTTGATGTTTATGAATGTTTAAACTCTCAAAAGCTGGATGTGAAGTTATCGATGAAACCGGTTGTATACTTACAATGCTTGACAGATACCGAATGTCACTTCAACACAAGTCCTACAAATACTGTCGTCATTGAAACAAACCATGAAACTCAAACCGATTACGACAGCAGCAATCCAAGCTGTGAGATTTGAGACAAGATTACTGTTCACATGGCCAACTGTACGTTACATGCTCAAGAGTAAGCTCAGCGCACAGCTTGGTCATATTACAACCGGAGAGCCGAACTCACAATGTGGTATACAAAGAGATCCTTATCAAATAATTATTGGTATATTTTCCCTCAGTTTAAAAAGGTTTAATTTTCTTCTTAATAAAAATTTTAATGCAGTACTTCGCCGCTGCGAAGTGCGGGTATTTTGCTAGTAATAAAATAAGCATAATAAGTATAAAAGACAGCAGCAATAAAACATCATCAAGTCCAGACTTTTCCTGAGGTAGTACGCCTGCAGAGACCGGTGAACAGTGTGCGTGGGTCTGCAGGGGAGGTTTACGAGGGAAAGTGTGTGTGCATGTCTACAGGGGGGCAGGTTAGGTGTAGATGTGTGTGTGTGTGTGTATCAGCAGGGGCAGATGGACTTCACAGCTCTGGGGAAAAAGCTGTCTTTCAGTCTGCTGGTACGTGTTTTTATGTTTCTGTACCGCTTTCCCGAAGGCAGTGGTACAAACAATCCATTTCCTGGATGAGTGAAAGCTGTAGCTATGCATTTGGCCCTTTTCTGCACCCTTCCAGCATATACAGTGTCCAGGTCTAGGAGAGGATTTCCCACGATCCCCTGTGCTGTTCTCACCACCCTTGCCCATTCCTTCCTGTCCTGTCCTGTGCTGCCGTACCACACTGTCATACTGTGACAGAAAATGCTTTCTGTAGCGAATCTGTAGAAGTTTGTGAGCAGCTGAGAGGGGAATCCAGTACGTCTCATCTTTCTGAGGAAGAAGAGTCTTTGTTGGGCCTTCTTTACCAGGTGAGATGTGTTCAAAGACCATGTCAGATCCGATGTGATGTAGATACCCAAGAACTTGATATTGTCCACACACATTACAACCTCCTTATGTATGAATATAGGAGCATGTTCTGTTCTTCTGGACCTCCTATAGTCCACAATGACCTCTTTGGTCTTGCTGGTGTTCAAGATGAGGTTGTTGAGTGAGCACCACCATAGTGCTAGGTGTTGTATCTCCTCTCTGTAGTGAGTCTCATCATTGTCTGATATGAGATCCACCACAGTCGTATCATCCGCAAACTTCACAGCCATATTTGTGGCATGGATGGCAGAGCAATCGTGCGTATATAACGTGAAGAGTGCTGGGCTGAGCACACAACCCTGTGGCGTACCTGTGTTCAGAACCATTGTGGCTGAAGTACGATCTCCAATTCTAACCACCTAAGGCCTGTTGGTGAGAAAGTCCCTGATTCAGAGACACAACGATGTGGACAGAGCCAGATTATGAAGCTTTTGTACCAGCTTTTCTGGGATTACAGTGTTCAAATGCTGAACTGAAATCAACGAATAGCATCCTAACATAAGTGTTAGGGCACTGCAGATGAGTCAGGGCTGCGTGAAGTACTATTGAGACGGCATCCTCGGTCGATCTGTTCCTCCTGTAGGCGAACTGATGGTTGTTAAATCCAGCAGGGATGTTATCCTTGATGTACTTTAGGAGGATTCTCTCAAAGCACTTCATTATTACTGGGGTCAGAGCCATAGGGCGGTAATCGTTAAGGCAGGTGACTGCTGATTTTTTTAGGCACTGGCACAATAGTGGAGGATTTGAGGCAGACAGGGACCATTACAAGTTGTAGAGAAAGGTTGAAAATGTCCAGCAAGACTCCTGCCAATTGATCAGCACATATCTTCAGTGTCTTACCTGTGTGGTATATCGCCGGCCATTTATCCCGGCCAATACCCTCACGCCGACAGATGGAGCTCTACTGGCAACATGGAGGTGCCCCGAATTCCAGCAGGGCCATGGGACGATGCAGGGAGGCCCAGGGGCTTATATTATCCATATAGCCCAGAAGTAATTCACAATCACGCAAACAGAAGAAATGATATACTTTTTGGCTGAAGAAGAAGAAGAAGAGTTTTCACCTGACCTGGAAGTGCTGGGTAATCACATGGACTGAGGGATCAGAAGCACTTCTGGGTCAAGGACTATAAAAGACTTTGGGGAAACACCAAAGCGTGGAGCTGAGTTGGGAGGAAGGGAACAAAGCCTCTGGGAGAGGAGCATTATTGTATTGATTTATGAGTATAGTGGAGTGGAGGGTGCTTTGTGCACAGTATTATTATAATAAAGTCAAGATTTGGACTTTTATCTGGTGTCTGGCGTCTGGTCTGAGGGTTCAAGAAGACGACATCGCCCCCTATCTGGCACACCTGACACCGTGTCCGGTCATGCAGCTTTGTTGGTGTTGATCCTCCTCAGGGTGGACCTCACTTGGTGCAGTTGCAGGACTATAGGCTGATGCTGCTTCTCCAGTCAAGGGAGATGTACAGTCTCCCTAATGCTAGATGCATCAAAGTGTGCAAAGAAACTGTTCAAGATGTCAGGGAGACCTGCTGATCGCTGCGCTTGGTTCTGGTCTTTCAGCCTCTCCACATGTTCCATGGATCATTGTTATCAAAATACTCCTCGATACGCTGTTTGTATCTGTATTTTGCCAGATTTATTCCTTTTTTTTAGTTCTTTTTCGGGCTTTGCTATATGCCAGCCTGTTGCCTGACCGATATGCAGCGTCCCGGGCTTTAAGCAATCCAACCACGGTTTCTGATTTGTAAACACCCTAAAGGTCTTCATGGGCAGGACAGCATCAGTACAGAACTGCACATAGGACAGGACAGATGATGTCTATCCCTCTACATCTGTGCCCTCTTTGAACAATCCTCCGTCAGTATACTCAAAACAGTTTTGTAATGCTGAAGATGCCTCCTCCGTCCATACCTGTACTGTTCTGGTAGTCGGTTTCGTCTTGCAGATCATGGGAGTATAGGCTGGGATCAGCTCCACTGCGATGTGGTCCGACATGCCCAGATGTGGGGCTGCTACAGCCTTGTATGCTTCTGGGATGTTGCAATAAACTTGATTCAGAATGCTATTGTCTCTAGTGGGAAAGTTTATAAATCCTCGAAATTTGGGAAGCACTGCTTTTAATTCTAAATGATTAAAGTCACAGGCTACAATCACAGCCGCGTCTGGATTGACATTCATTTGTCTGCTAATCAGGCAGTACAGCTCTTCCAATGCCAATTTAGCGTTAGCTCGCGGTGGCATATAAACAGCAACTATCAGGATGGAGGACAACCCTCTTACGGCTTGAATGGTCTGCATTTCACTGCTACAGTGGTGCGTGAAAGTTTGTGAACCCTTTAGAATTTTCTATAATTCTGCATAAATATGACGTAAAACATCATCAGATTTTCACTCAGGTCCTAAAAGTAGATAAAGAGAAACCAGTTAAACAAATGAGACAAAAATATTATACTTGGTCATTTATTTATTAAGGAAAATGATCAAATATTACATATTTCCTTCCACAACATTTCGATTGGATTAAGGTCAGGACTTTGACTTGGCCATTCCAGAACATTCACTTTATTCTTCTTTAACCATTCTTTGGTAGAACGACTTGTGTGCTTAGGGTCGTTGTCTTGCTGCATGACCCACCTTCTCTTGAGATTCAGTTCATGGACAGATGGCCTGACATTTTCCTTTAGAATTCTCTGATATCATTCAGAATTCATTTTTCCATCAATGAAGGCAAGCCGTCCTGGCCCAGATGCAGCACAACAGGCCCACACTATGATACTACCACCACCATGTTTCACAGATGGGATGAGGTTCTTCTGCTGGAATGCAGTGTTTTCCTTTCTCCAAACATAACGCTTTTTATTTAAACCACAAAGTTCTATTTTGGTCTCATCCGTCCACAAAGTATTCTTCCAATGGCCTTCTGGTTTGTCCACGTGATCTTTAGCAAACTGCGGATGAGCAGCAATGTTTTTTTTTTTGGAGAGCAGTGGCTTTCTTCATGCAACCCTGCCATGCACACCATTGTTGTCCAGTGTTCTCCTGATGGTGGACTCATGAATATGAACATCAGCCAATGTGAGAGAGGCCTTCATTTACTTAGAAGTGACCCTGGGGTCCTTTGTGACCTCGCCGACTATTACACGTGTGCCTTGCTCTTGGAGTGATCTTTGTTGGTCGACCACTCCTGAGGAGGGTAACAATGGTCTTGAATTTCCTCCATTTGTACACAATCTATCTGACTGTGGATTGGTGGAGTCCAAACTCTTTAGAGATGGTTTTGTAACCTTTAACAGCCTGATGAGCAACAACAACTCTTTTTGTGAGGTCCTCAGAAATCTCCTTTGTTTGTGCCATGATACACTTCCACAGATGTGTTGTGAAGAGCAGACTTTGATAGATCCTGTTCTTTAGATAACACAGGGTGCCCACTGACACCTGATTGGCATCCCATTGATTGAAAACACCGGACTCGAATTTCACCTTCAGACTAACTGCCAATCCATGAGGTTCACATATTCGATCATATTCCTCAATAAATAAATGACCAAGTATAATATTTTTGTCTCATTTGTTTAACTGGTTTCTCTTTATCTACTTTTAGGACTTAAGTGAAGATCTGATGATGTTTAGGTCATATTTATGCAGAAATGTAGAAAATTCTAAAGGGTTCACAAACTTTCAAGCACCACTGTATAATCATTCTGCAAACAAAACTATTGCCACCTTGTACTTCTGACCAACATCATGCAGAACAACTCATGGCACATAACAACGACAACAACACAACATACACACTTGGAGGCTGAGAGTGTGACAGACCACTTAAGCTCTGATCTGAACGTCGAATTCCCTTTAAAGTGCCTCATCCTGTTATCCGCTGTACATTCCCGCTGACTGCTGGGAAGTGAAGTCCTCCTAGTAGCACCACCACAGGCTTACCTAAATAACAAAGTTATGTATTCAGCAACAATAAACTGTTAACCAAGAGCAAAACACAAGTTAAATGAAATGTTGGGGTGTGATCACCCCCAATAACAAATTCTCCAACAAATAACTGTCGCAAAACAGAACAAAGTTAAGCAACAAGACTCTGAAGAGCGGTCAAGCTCTTCAGGTTGAAGTTATCCATCCAGCCATTTACTTGTCCCACAAAGGAGACACTTCCTTCTGGCAGCCTCCTGCTCTTATAGCCTTTGGCCCAGAAGGGGTGGAGTCAGTTGTCCTCAATGGGTGTCTTCTCTGAGCTGTGGGAGGGGAAAAGAGACAAGACAGCCAGTGACAGCTCCCCATCATGTCCCGGGGTGGTGGTGCTTACCTTTGATGAGCTCAGAAGAGGGCCCTCTGGCGCTCAAGCGTGACACCTCATACCTTAAAAAATCCTAATGAAACTGATAATTTCTTTTTGCCAGTTTTCACGGGCCATCAGAAACAAAAAATGCAAATAGGCTATTGTCTCGCACTGTTCTCAACCTGAACACCATCAGTATAACAATATCAGCATTCACCATCTTAAGCTGGCATTCCATTACACGACTTCCAGTTGGAGGGGATGCCAGACTTGACGACGACATCGCCAGAGGATGTCAGATTACACAACAAGTAATTTTCAGGTAAATTAAACACATTGCACAACTCCGTATTGGCTTTCTAGCACAGGTTCACATTCCCAAAGTACTGCAAACTTTGTGTTTCTAAGAATTGCAGTTAGCAGGCCCCCTCTTTTCACACACATTGTTCTATGAATGCAGAGAGCCATTGATTTTCACATAGACGTCAAATGACACAGAGAAGTTGGGTTGCGCTGCCACTTGGGGTTTCAAGTCTTTGTTGGTGTATATAAAGTTCGAAAAAGGGGGTTGGGGGGTGGGTTGTGCACGTTGTTATAATGTAATATACTTTACTCACGGGCTACATAATGGACAAAACAATGAAGGGCTCGCCAGAGTGGATCAGGTGCCTCAGTGTCTGAAGATACAAAAACCACTGGCTCAGCCTCAACCTTGACCTTTTATTTTTGTTTTTTTCAAAGCCCAAAAAATGCATATTTTATATATATATATATATATATATATATATATATATATTTATATATATATATATATATATAGTTGAATAGTGTAGCGTCAAATGATGCAAAGAGTACGCGACATGTGTTTCGCCCTAATTCTGACGCATCAGGCGTACACACTCACTGCACCCCCTCTCAGGGATCGAACCTCAGACGTCAAAGTCGAAGCCTCTTTACGTTGCGCCACGGCGTGTGGTTCGTTTATTTGACAGCATGTAGATCGGGGTAATTACATTCGTGGCATTTGTAGTCTGAATCACAATCTGATTGTATGGGTGGTTATCTACCAGGTAACTCTTGTGGTTGGTCTGCAAGTCGGCAAACATCCGCCACGGTATATGTATATTTATAATTTTATATATATTCAAAAATTATTGAAGAAATGTGCAACAAAAAACGTATTTATTAATGATTTCATTTATGCTTACAAATCATTGTGTTTTTACTTATTTATTGTCACATTTCACCATACACTTATTTATTATTTAATTTTTCGTGAAGCATATCTCCATACGCTAAGGGCGCGGGGCTTTTCTTCGGCTAAAAGCCGCCCCCTGAATCTCTGCGAAATTTTAATGCCAGGCAGTACAGCCTGGGAGTTCTTCTGCCTCAGTGTCCCCATAGAGAAAATTACACAATGAGGGCTTATTTAAAACTTTAAAATGCTTTCTGGTCGAATGCGTTTTTGCCAATTTGAGCAGCAATATAAATAAATAAAGTGACTGCGGTAACCTCTGAGGCAGCGGCAACTGAACAACAAGGCAGTCAGTCCGCCGACTAGCGATCGGCAGCCACGGCAATTTGTCTAATTACTGGATTATTGACAGCACGCAGCCAGGCAGCCACATATTGGCATTGGGATTTCTTTTTCTTTCTTACTTTCTTTTTTTTGATTACGAATTGATTTTTCCGAGGTTCTAAATAAATGGCTTACTGCTGATAAGTAAGCTACAAGATCCGTGGTTCCCTTCTGTTGTTTCCTAGGAAACCCAGAAATCTGATTTTAAAGAAACATGACATACGCCCTCTCTCTCTCTCTCTCTCCCTCCCTTCCCTCACTCCTCTCTCTCTCTCACTCGCTCACCCTCCCTCTCTCTCTCTCTCTCTCCCTTCCTCACTCTCTCTCTCTCACTCGCTCGCCCTCCCTCTCTATCTCTATCTCTCTCTCAGTTTCAAGAGGTCCATGGGATGTAATCAGAAGATGAATAACAAACAAGCTTGGCATTCATCATAAGATCCTCAAAAAGCCAGGTGAGAGAATGAATGGTTTCTGGTATTAAAATTAACATTTTCTGTGAAGTACTAAAATGTCAATTTGCCTTTATTTCCAAGCATATACACTGATTAGCCCCAACATTGAAACCATTGAGAGGTGAAATGAATATCATTGGTTATCTCATTACAGTACCACCTGGTAATGTAGAAGGGAAATTTTTTATTAGCATAAGAGAATAGCAAATTAGCATACAAGCCATAGAAAGTAATTAAAAGCTTCTAAAACATTAGATTAAGCATAAATTAGAATGTAAAAGCAAATACGATAGGTCTAGCAAATGGTTAACTAAAAAATCAGTTATATTGCATTATTTTATAGGCTTACAGCAAATTTTCCAAAGTAAAGAAAAGAATAGCTAATAGATGCAGCGAAACCAGTTTTGGACAGGATAAGAGTTTGAGGACACCTGTGATTCAAGGCTAGGAAGCGGTAGCATAGAGAGGGGGCCTCTGTATTCAGCTGAGTTGCTGAATTAGCAGTAAGGCAACAAAAGGCTTTTGCTGCAAGCAAGGTCACACTGGAATGCATGAAGAGAAAATCTTAGCAAATGCAGGCATTAGCAAAAATATTATAAGAATATATTAGCAATTAACTTTAGTGTAGAAATTAAGACAAATCAAGCATGGCAAGCAATGATCAAATGAAAGCACATACTATACTTCTTTTTAATTAAAGCTTAAGCTTCAGGTCACTATAGTAAAAAGTTTGGAAAGCCTAAGAGAGGAAAACCCATATATGGATTTGAAGCCTTGGCCAGTTAGAAAAAATGGGAACAGAATAGAAAGATAACACATTCCACAAGGAGGAATAGTAAGGAGATAATAAGGGTTCCCATAGAAACTCAAGATTTGGTCGGATGGGAGTAAGAGGGAGTCAGTGGAGGTAAGCAAACCAGCTCATTAGAGCAAGGTTAGAAAAGATAGGAAATTACATCAGAATAGCCCAAAGATGGAAAGAGGAAGTCTTCCACCCAGTCTTAGACCAATCAGAATAAGCCAAACAGACACCAAGAGGAACAATGGACAGTTAAACCAGGTGCAGAATCAACTAATTGTATGAGCCAAAATGATAAGAAATTGTTAAAAAAGCTTCAATGGCTCAAATGATCGTCGCTCAATCTAATTTGGCCGTATTGGGTTGAGTCCTTGTTATTTTTTGTGTTGATTTATTGCAATAAATCCTTAAAACTCTGTCTGTCTATCTTGAGTCCTAATAGCCTTTATTTTTAGGTAAAAAGCCTTCTGATGATGAATTTTTCGCAACAACAGTAAGGGGTGGCATATAGCAGACAGCAAGTGAACAATCAGTTCTTGAAGGTGATGTGTTAGAAGCAGAAAAAACTGGGCAAGCGTAAGGGTCTGAGGGACTCTGACCAGGACCAAAGTTTGATGGCTATATGACTGGGTCAGAGCATCTCCAGCAGGTCTTGTGGGATATTTCCAGTATGCAATGGTCAGTACCTACCAAACTTTTTCAAGGAAGGACAACTGATGAACCAGCCAAAAGGTCAGGGGCACCCAAGGCTCAATGATGGCGTGTAGGGAGTGAAGGCCAGCCCACCTGGTCCGATCCCACAGGTGATCTGCTGTAGGACATGCAGCTGAAACATGTAATGCTGGCCAAGAGAAAAAGGCGTTGTAACATACAAAGTGCTGCGTACAATTTTGAGTTGCTGCAATTACATTTTGGCAAAATGGACTAGCCTGCCACATCATTTTTTCACTCTGATTTTTGGGGCGTCTTTGAATTCAGGGCTCTGTAGGTTGATCATTTTCATTTCCATCATTACCCAGTCTATATCAGTATAGATATCCAGGAGGATTTCTTTTTCCCATTGAGATCTGATGTGTTTTCAAAGTGTTCCTTTAATTTTTTTGAGCAGTATATATATATATATATAATATACACAAATATAGCAGGCTGGCCACTGGTGTGAATGTCTCTGAGCAAACAATCAGAAACAGACTTCATGAGGCTGGCCTGATGGCCCAACGTCCTCTAGTGGGCACTGTGGAGCTCGATTGGCGTTTGCCATAGAATACCAGAATTGGCAGGTCCACCACTGGTGCCCTGTGATTTTTACAGATGAGAGCAGGTTCACCCTGAGCATATGTGACAGAGTTGAAAGGGTCTGGAGAAGCCGTGGAGAACGTTATGCTGCCTGTAACATCGTTCAGCATGACCGGTTTGGTGGTGGGTCAGTGATTGATGGTCTGGGGAGGCATATCCATCGAGGGACGCACAGACCTCTACAGGCTAGACAACGGCACCACAGGACTGCCATTAGGTGTCGAGATGAAATCCTTGGACCCATTGGCAGACCCTATGCTGGTTCCTCCTGGTGCATGACAATGCCCGGCCTCATGGTGAGAGGATGAAGGAATTTATACCATTGACTGCTCCCCCCCATGCTCACTTACCTGACCTCAATCCAATAGGACACTTCTGGGTGGGACATTAGGTTTAAGTCCATCTGACGCCTCAGACTGTCCAGGAGGTCAGTGATGCCCTGGTCCAGATCTGGGAGGAGATCCCCCAGGACACCTGGTACATGACAATGCGCGGCCTCATGTGGCGAGAGGATGAAGGAATTGAAAACATTAACTAACCCAACACTCACTCGCCTGCCCCAATTCAATAGAATATCTGTGGGTGGGACATTATCTCCATCCATCCATCCATTATCCAACCCGCTATATCCTAACATATATATGGAGAGAGAGAGAATAGACAAAGAGTGATTACAAAGTGTTGGCTTACCAGAGGTGTTCCCCATATAATTAGTTGCCAAAATATTAAAGCAAGTCAACATGAATCAAAAGGACATACTGTATATGACTAGACTGGAGAAAGATGGTGCTGATGCCTGTTATGAAGTCGGTGAGGCTTTTATAATCCTCATTTATAAAGATTCTGGTGGGGCTTGTCTCTGTACAAGGCAGAGTTGCGTGATACTCCCTCTTGTGAGACACTTCTTATGATATTTGAGACTGACTTTTGCAATTTGAACTTCCTGTTCTGCATTTTGAGGCCTAGACAGGCCTCCCAATTTCCTAGGGTCAAGCTCCCTATTTTGGGGCAGGTCAATTAGGATTCTGGACTGTTTTTTTGTGGGCCTTTCTGAAGGCCTCACCTTGTTGCCATATGTATCCTGCTGCAATCGTAACACTCACAACATCTGTTTGGTGTGGCATTGCCAAGCTTTCAGTTGCTGTTTGTTCAGATTTGTAGAAGTCGATGGGATTTCTATAGCATCCAGTTTTTAAAATACAGTAGACATTTGTCTTAATCAAGGGATGTGCTCCAAAGTAGCATGTGCTGTGGAAACATGCAGTGAAATGTCCTTAGGTAACCCCTTAGACTTCCTCCTGAGCGGCAGCAAGCAGATTCAAGAGGCAAGATTTTTTATTTGTACAAATGCATATAGGAAATCTTACAGGATAGATAGATAGATAGTTAGATATGAAAGGCACTATATAATAGATAAATAGAAATGAAAAGAACTACAGTGGTGTGAAAAACTATTTGCCCCCTTCCTGATTTCTTATTCTTTTGCAAGTTTGTCACACAAAATGTTTCTGATCATCAAACACAGTTAACTATTAGTCAAATATAACACAAGTAAACACAAAATGCAGTTTTTAAATGATGGTTTTTATTATTTAGGGAGAAAAAAAAAACCAAACATACATGTTTGTGTATGTTCAAAAATCACCTAACTGTGGTGTATCACACCTGAGTTCAATTTCCGTAGCCACCCCCAGGCCTGATTACTGCCACACCTGTTTCAATCAAGAAATCACTTCAATAGGAGCTGCCTGACACAGAGAAGTAGACCAAAAGCACCTCAAAAGCTAGACATCATGCCAAGATCCAAAGAAATTCAGGAACAAATGAGAACAGAAGTAATTGAGATCTATCAGTCTGGTAAAGGTTATAAAGCCATTTCTAAACCCTTGGGACTCCAGTGAACCACAGTGAGAGCCATTATCCACAAATGGCAAAAACATGGAACAGTGGTGAACCTTCCCAGGAGTGGCCGGCTTACCAAAATTACCCCAAGAGCGCAGAGACGACTCATCCGAGAGGTCACAAAAGACCCCAGGACAACGTCTAAAGAACTGCAGGCCTCACTTACTCAATTAAGGTCAGTGTTCACGACTCCACCATAAGAAAGAGACTGGGCAAAAACGGCCTGCATGGCAGATTTCCAAGACCAAACCACTGTTAAGCAAAAGAACATTAGGGCTCGTCACAATTTTGCTAAGAAACATCTCAATGATTGCCAAGACTTTTGGGAAAATACCTTGTGGACTGATGAGACAAAAGTTGAACTTTTGGAAGGCAAATGTCCGTTACATCTGGCGTAAAAGGAACACAGCATTTCAGAAAAAGAACATCATACCAACAGTAAAATATGGTGGTGGTAGTGTGATGGTCTGGGGTTGTTTTGCTGCTTCAGGACCTGGAAGGCTTGCTGTGATAGATGGAACCATGAATTCTACTGTCTACCAAAAATCCTGAAGGAGAATGTCCGCCATCTGTTCGTCAACTCAAGCTGAAGCGATCTTGGGTGCTGCAACAGGACAATGACCCAAAACACAGCAGCAAATCCACCTCTGAATGGCTGAAGAAAAACAAAATGAAGACTTTGGAGTGGCCTAGTCAAAGTCCTGACCTGAATCCAATTGAGATGCTATGGCATGACCTAAAAAGGTGGTTCATGCTAGAAAACCCTCAAATAAAGATGAATTACAACAATTCTGCAAAGATGAGTGGGCCAAAATTCCTCCAGAGCGTTGTAAAGACTCATTGCAAGTTATCGCAAACGCTTGATTGCAGTTATTGCTGCTAAGGGTGGCCCAACCAGTTATTAGGTTCAGGGGCAATTACTTTTTCACACAGGGCCATATAGGTTTGGATTTTTTTCTCCCTAAATAATAAAACCATCATTTAAAACTGCATTTTGTGTTTACTTGTGTTATATTTGACTAATGGTTAAATGTGTTTGATGATCAGAAACATTTTGTGTGACAAACATGCAAAAGAATAAGAAATCAGGAAGGGGCAAATAGTTTTTCACACCACTATATAATAGATAGATAGAAAGATAGATAGATTCTTTATTAATCCCAAGGGAAATTCACATAATCCAGCAGCAGTATACTGATACAAAAAAATATATATATTAAATGAAAGAATAATAAAAATGCATGTAAAAACAGACAATAACTTTGAATAATGTTAGTGTTTACCCCCAGGTGGAATTGAAGAGTGAAATATACATGTAAATATACATGAAATATAATACAGGCCACCCATATTGTTACATCGATACCGAACTTTTGACTTCAGTAATGGTAGCAAAATGTTTCCCATCCTTCTCCAGCCTCCATGGTGGGTTGCACAAGTGTTTGCCTCACTATGCATCATGTCGCATGACCCTCTGCTACCCTCTAATAATGGGGGACCCGTGAAGTGTGTTGATTCCAGAAAATGGTCATTTTTTTCACAACTACAAAAGTGTTTACTTCCGGTACTGGAAATCCAGAAATGCTGATACCGTACTGTTTTAATATCTGTTTTTTTTATCATTTTCCAGTACTGGTGTATCATGCAACCCTAGACACCCATACACAATACACGACATGGCAAGGGCACGACACTACCAACTCAATGCAGGACACTTATATGACTAGATAGTATGTGGGTGCAAGTTTAAGGGCTCGTTTATACGTCACGCTCAGAATGTTTATGCGCCCGCATCATGGCTGCCACACGTTCCCAGCATTCATTTCACGCGTCCTCTGAGCAGGTCCCCAGAAATTAACGAGATGTGTGCGTGAGTTGCAATACCAGCAAAAAGTCAGGGGGCGCAGTGTGCTGAAAGTCAGAACGTGACGTCAGAGTCTCTGGTTACTAATCTACATGTGACAGAAAGCCGACATACAGATGCATTTGTGGTGCTTTTATATTCAAGCGTCGCATATTCCCGATCGTTTTAAAATTCTCACATACCGTCTTCTGTGCCGTCTTTTTTTTTTTGCAACTTCACAACAGCAACATAATGTATAGCTCTGTATTTGAGCCACTGAGAAAAAAAATGAAGGACATGGTGAACTCGTGTATTTTGTGATTAAAGTGGAAATTTCGGCTTTGACCTCGTAGTTTACTTTATCATTAAAGCAGACGGTCGTAAACGTCATGTCTGTTATTAATCGCTATGGCAAGCAGCAATAGATCGCCACACAGAACACAATAAATGTAAGATATTCCAACTCTCTGCACATTTACAATCTTTAGATTTATACTTTATATCACTTTCATGATGAAATGCATTAAAGTGTGTATGTTACATTTTACAGATAAATCATTAATTTCACTTAAATAATGAATACTGTTAATAATTGCACACATAGGGGTGACACAATGGCGGAGCAGCAGCACTGCTGTCTCAACGGGAGTCACGTCGCTGGTATTCCCTACTTGGATTCCACACTGTGCTCCAGTTTCCTTCAAAAGATATGCAGATTTGGGGATCTGGTGCCGCTAAAATGACGCTAGTGTATGTGTGTGCTTGTATTCACCTTGCGATGAGCTGAGGCCCCGTCCAGGGATTGTTTCTCACTCGTGCCCAATGCTTGTGCAATGGACACATCCCTGGATTTAATCATTAAACATCATTTTCAGAGATATTGCGGTAAGGTGTTAACGGAATTTAATGGCTGTTCTAGGCAATTCACAACACAGAGAAGCCGAACCTGTTCTCACCGTGGTGATATTTTGCACTGCCACCTGGTGGACTTCTCCAGATTTACGTAAAGTACGCGCACAAGTATAAACACTACAACGCTTGCATAGCAGGAGCATCCACTGCAGCATGTGTGGCGTCGCGTGAAGTATAAACCCGGCCTAACTCTTTTAGGGCAGACGTTAACAAAGGGTTGAGAGCGGATGTCGACTAAAGTCGAAATTCAGGGGCGTAGGGCAATTAAACAGTTGTAAATGTTGATAAAACTCAGTGTTGTGTTATAGGTAGACCCCCTTTGCTAGTAGGACTGTTAGACTCGCTGACTTAACGTTAAATCTCTGTGTTTGCGTGAATGGCGAGTAAACAGTGCCTAGAATGGCATCGATATTGGGCGAGAGAGAGAAGCGAATGTGCATAGCAAAATACTTCATGTGTCTTTCTTTCTTTCTTTCTTTCTGAATTGGACTTATCGAACTCCAATTTTAATACATGTGATCTGGAGATCGAAAACCAAAATCAGGTATCTGCATCAGCTGATCGTAGCACTGAACGTGCTCATAGATAGATAGATAGATACTTTATTAATCCCAAGGGGAAATTCATATAATCCAGCAGCAGTATACTGATACAAAGAAACAATATTAAATTAAATAGTAATAAAAATGAAAAAAATAAAAATAAAATTAATGTTCGCATTTACTCCCCCGGGTGGAATTGAAGAGTCGCATAGTGTGAGGAAGGAACGATCTCCTCAGTCTGTCAGTGGAGCAGGATGGTGACAAAAGTCTGTCACTAAAGCTACTCCTCTGTCTGGAGATGATCCTGTTAAGTGGATGCAGTGGATTCTTCATGATTGACAGGAGTTTGCTTAATGCCCATCGCTCTGCCACAGATGTTAAACTGTCCAACTTTAATCCTACAATGGAGCCTGCCTGAGTTTGTCCAGGCGTGAGGCGTCTTTCATCTTTATGCTGCCACCCCAGCACACCACTGCGTAGAAGAGGGCACTCGCCAAAACCGTCTGGTAGAACATCTGCAGCATCTTACTGCAGATGTTGAAGGATGCCAACCTTCTCATGTCAGCTTATGTAGCTGACGTGCCTACAGTGATGTTCACCCCGGGAGGATGACACAGTGGCGTAGCTTGAGTTCGTGCTGCTCGGGGCGGTGCTTCAATTTGCTGCCCTCCGACGCACTGATAAGCCGTGTTCTGATTATTAGTTTAATATAATTACCCTGAGAAAACCAGAGCCAGTGTGGTGTACAAGTCATAGGTGGGGATGTTTCCTGCGCAGAGCAAGAACGCATTCGGATTGATCACAAAACAAAGTTATAAATTGCTAGTGAGTTGTTTATCTTCCTCGAAATTATTATTGGTGTAATGTTGATGTTTGTTTTTGTTATTGCCTCATAAATTGCAACTGCTGTGTCTGATGCCGTCACAGAGGGACAGTCTGAAAATGATTTTTGAAGCATTTGTGGATAAAAATCTGAGAATTTGAAGTTTCTTACATGAGTGATATTTTTCCGAACCCTGCTGCTTACGCACAAATTGTACTGAGCTTTTTGGCCAATAATGCCGCCCCCAAAAATGTGCCGCCCGGGGCAGCCCGCCTCCTCCACCCACCCCTAGCTTTGCCACTAAGAATGACAGAGTCATAGTTGACCCGTGGGGCGGCAAATGGCTACTGGCCTTAATCAAATGACAAGGCGGTCTAGTAGTCACTACGGACTACCAGCCACTCAACTAGTGTCTTTCAGCCTATGAGTGATGAGACAAACAGGTATGTAGTTAGTATGTGAATTTACAGTACATAATGTAGGAACATAAAACAGTTACATTTGTCATAAAGTATTTTATGTTGGTTTATGTGTGAAACCGTTGCTTGCTGTGCTTTTTAGAACACTGAGTTTTTTGGAAAAATATTCAGCCCTGGGACAAAAGGAAAAAAAATAATTAGGTAACTTGGGGAACAACTTAAACGCTCTATATAGCTGTAATTCACTGCCAATCCACAAGATGGCAGTGTAAACTAAAGCCTTTTTCCTTCCTCTCTCTCTCTCTCTCTCTCTCTCTCTCTCTGCAGACTGGATGATTGACAACCCGACCACCTCTGATGTCAATTGCGGTGTCTGCCCCCGCCCCCCGGACCCGCCTCTTCCTGCCTGGCCCCTGTACTTGACAGGAAGTGTCACCATCTTAGTTTGTCTAAACTGAGTCGTGTCCTTGGATTCAATCACTTACATTTATTATTAATATTTAGTCACATTTATTTTGTGTCCTTATTTATTCACTTAGATTCGTGTCCTTAAATTACTTAAATAAAAAACTCTTTGCCTCTCCACTTGTGGAATCCAGAATCCTTTTGTTGGTTTTGTTTCTATTCAAGTAACACAATTCAACCAGACTGTTTAATTTCATGATGGTTTGCGGTCTCATCACGTTGTTCTTAATGAGACTGATACCCGCTGTGTTTTTAGCAAATGTTCTGACATGAAGTGAAGAGTGAGTGTAGCTTTTTGGAGCTCCAGGGTTCACCATCAGTGGTGAAGACGTTTTGCTGCCAATCCTAACTACCTGAATTCTACTTGTTAAGTGGCACATAGGCAAGTGAAGAGGCAGGAGGTTCCCTGCCTCCAAAAGATGCCGCCTGAAGAATGGGAATGCTGGCCAGGATTAGATGGAGGAATATTACCCACCTGGGAGGTCAGCTTAAAGGAAGGACAGGGGGAGCTGAATTGTTCAAGCTACACGCTCCTTTGAACTGTTAGATGGAAGAAACCCTGGAATCGGGTACCCCAATAGACACTCTCAGGGAGTTATAGTGCCATAGAGCATCCCTGTTAGGGTCCCGGGGTGCCACCAGGGGTTGCTGCTAGGAGATGTGCTCCTCCTTGGTTATTGGGACTTCTAATCGACTCGGAAGTAATTCCATCGTGCTATACCCCCTGTCATCGGAAGTATTCCCAGATCCAAGATTGAAGGAGCTGCTCTGGCACATTCAGGCCAGTTGGAGTGTGGAGGACGGAGGTCAAAGCTCGCCTGGAGGTATGAATGAGAGGAAGAAAGAGAAAGAGTGTGGATTTGTGTTGGCCTGTATTAGAGAAGCCTTGGTTAAGGTATTTGATAATAATAAATCACTTATTTGAACCCGGGACTTGTGTTTGTGTGGTGGTGTCCAAGGTTTGTCGTGCTGCAATGCTCCCATCTATCTATCTATCTATCTATCTATCTATCTATCTATCTATCATATAGTGCCTTTTGCATCTATTATATAGCGCCTTTATCTATATCTATTATATAGTGCCTTTTACATTATCTATCTATCTATCTATCTATCTATCTATTCTGTAGTGCCTTTTCTATCTAACTACTTGTTGTCACACATGTGTGTTTCGGCGACAGCTGATGGGCTCTGATGTTGGCAGTTCTCTTCAGGACCAGGGTTTGGCAGGGCAGAGGACTGACATCTGTTCCCCCTCTCCTGGCCCTGCCTCCTCCTGCCTGGACCCCACATAACTCTGCTACTCCACCTCATGTCAATCTTATCTTGGACTTCCACCTGAAAAGACTAAATGAACTAAAGGTCAATCTTTTCGTTTAGTTTCTGCTTCTCAGAATATATGAGAATCCTAAACGAGCCCCCGCCATTTTTGATTTATTTTGTGTCATTATTATTAAAAAAAATTGTTAAACTGGGGTAAGCTTTTAAATGTGGACACGGCAGAAGAGCGGGCTTAAAATCATTTGATGTACAATGCAGGACGAGTTAAGTCTGAAATTTAAAAGCAGTAAGAAATTAAAAAGAAAAACCCCATGGTGGATGAATAAGGGCATGAAAAGAAAAACCAAAATGAATAAGCAGTTAAAGACCAATAACTCTGACATTAACCACAGGGTTTATGAGGGAATTAGGTCAATGATTAAAAAGGATATTAAGAAATCTAAGAAGTAATTAGAGAGGAAATATTGAAGAAAAGACAAAAGACGACCCACAGGAGATTCTTTTAATATTTTAGTAGTAAAACAACAGTGAACGAGGAGGTGTAGAGTATTAAGAACGATAAAGCTAAGCTATAATACACAGACAGCGAAATAGCAAACGCTTTGAACTTGCATTATTCTAAAGTTGAAACACATGAAGAAGCTGATAACCGCAGCAGTAAGAGGGACTCCAATGACGGATGTGTAAATTGTAGAGGGAGATGTGCTGCGTGGATTAAACAAGCTCAAATCTATCAAATCACTAGAAGCAGCACATGGTAGTGACGGGCCATTACAGTATCAGGGTTGGACAAATCTCTCACCATCACCAAGTCAACCCTGTACTTCTCTCACAACAAGTTTTCCAGGTTATTTTGCCGAATTGATGGTTCAATGATAGTAAATCGCAAAATTCCTTTATATATAAAATCCAACATCTGTCTGTCTGTCCGCTTTTCACGAGAGAACTACTTCACGGATTTAGATCGGGGTTTTTTTCTAGAATTTGCTTGAACATTCCGGTTAATTTTGCGACTTCTCTCATCTCGCTATGTATCATAGTTCAGTTGTGGAACTGATTTATTTCCACGAATCTGAGAGAGAGGCTGCGGGGAGGGGGCGGGGCCCTCCTCTCTCACACCCCAGCCTCGGGGCGTACCTTACATTCGCTTAGTTGGCGATTGAGAGAACTACTTAATGGATTTAGATTGGGCTTTTTTCGATAATTTGCTTGAACATTCTGGTTGATTTTGCGACTTCTCTCATTGCGCTAAGTATCAGAGTTCGCTTACGGTACCAATTTATTTGTGCGTATCTGAGAGACAGGCTGCGGACCGAGGGGAGGGTGGCGATACCCTCCTCACTTACGTGTCAGCCTCGGGGCGTACCTTACATCTGCTTAGTTAGCGAACAAGAGAACTACTTAACAGATCTAGATCAGATTTTCTTCTAGAATTTGCTTGAACATTCCCGTTGATTTTGCGACTTCTCTCATCGCGCTAAGTATCACAGTTCGCTAGCAGGAGAGATATATTCACGCTAATCTGTGACAGAGGCTGTGGGCTGGGGGGGAACAGTGACATCAGGCGTGGGGAGCCTGGCAGGGCCCTCCTCACTGTGCTGTTTCACTACTTCGTGGGTGGAGCCGCGAGGGATGGCTAGTATAAAAATAAAAGATGAAAATATATAAACACTAATAATAGAAAGTGCTCCGAAATATATAGTGGATTCAGAAAGTATCTAAGCCCCTTCACTTTCTGCACATTTTATTTGTCTGCTGAAGACTTGTTTCATATTAAATGGGGTTGACAAGCTGGAACCCCAACTCTTTGAAGTGTCACCCCCATTAGATAGATGATAGATAGATAGATAGATAGATACTTTATTAATCCCAAGGGGAAATTCACATACTCCAGCAGCAGCATACTAATAAAGATCAATATTAAATTAAAGAGCGATAACAATGCAGGTATAACAGACATTACCTTTGTATAATATTAACGTTTACCCCCCTGGTGGAATTGAAGAGTCGCATAGTGTGGGGTCTCCTCAGTCTGTCAGTGGAGCAGGACGGTGACAGCAGTCTGTCGCTGAAGCTGCTCCTCTGTCTGGAGATGATCCTGCTCAGTGGATTCAGTGGATTCTCCATGATTGACAGGAGTCTGCTCAGTGCCCGTCGCTCTGCCACGGATGTCAAACTGTCCAGCTCCGTGCCTACAATAGAGCCTGCCTTCCTCACCAGTTTGTCCAGGCGTGAGGCGTCCCTCTTCTTTATGCTGCCTCCCCAGCACACCACATAGAAGAGAGCGCTCGCCACAACCGTCTGATAGAACATCTGCAGCATCTTATTGCAGATGTTGAAGGATGCCAGCCTTCTAATGAAGTATAGTCGGCTCTCTTGCACAAAGCATCAGTATTGGCAGTCCAGTCCAGTTTATCATCCTGCTGAACTCCCAGGTATTTGTAGATCTGTACCCTCTATACAGTCACCTCTGATGATCACAGGTTAGGGTTAGACTTTATGTGACAGTACAAACAATACGCATTGACAAGTAGGGGATACAGAGAATCTTCAGACTCTGCCACGTTCTGCACACTTTATTGTGTTGTAGATTTCATTTGAAATTGGATATATTTGACATTTTTGCCCATTAATCTCCACTCAGGTCAGGTCAGGTCAGGTTGGGGAAGCATATACTGGTAGAGCATGTTGCTGCACCCACCACACGACAAATTCAACAAAGTACTCCATTAAATGCCTGAATACCTCTAGGAATGAGAGCTTTCAGTTTATGATTTGTAATAGATGTGCAAGTCTTTCTGGAAACATGTTTTCCATCTGTCATTATTGGCTATTGAGTGTAGAGGAAAATCAGTAACTATTGACTTTGCCGATGATGTTGTGATGTTTGTAGAGTCAATGGAGGCTCTGATTGGGGCTCTTGACAGTCTGAGTGTCTGGGCTTGCGAGTGTCCTGGTAAAAACCAACGGTCCAGGCCTTTAATGACCTCCTGGGCACATCAGCAGTGGGTCTGTCTGAGGAGAGAGTGTCGACTTTGTCATTGAGAGGTTTACTTACCTTGGCAGTGACATTCATGTTTCTGGTGACTCTTCCTATGAAGTCAGTAAAAGGATTGCGAGCGCATGGGGGATGCGGTCATGAGGTCACTGGAAAGGGGCGTGTGGTGCAAAAGGATGAAGTTCCAAGTCTTTTGAGTCCTGGTGCTCCCTGTTTGTGAGACATGGATGCTATGCAGTGACCTGAGATGAAGTCTGGACTCCTTTGGTACTGTGCCTGTTCAGAAAATCCTTGGGTACCGCTGGTTTGACTTTGCGTTGCTCACAGAGTCCCGAATGAGGCACATTACCTACATTGTGAAGAAGCGTCAGTTATGGCACTATGACCATGTGGTACGATTCCCTGAGGGTGATCCAGTTCACAGGATCCTCACTGTTGAGGACCCAAGTGGCTGGACCTGGCCAAGGGGTTGTCCATGTAAAACCAGATAGAAGGTAATTACCGGAGGGTGGGGCTGGACTGCCTTCACCAACCGGAATCCCAAGCTGTTTCATTGTGTGGTGGGTGCAGCAACGCACTGTACCAGTGCAGGCTCAGGACCTCAAGGACCTTCAGAGACCTGTGCCAATGCCACTCCAATGTTGTCTTGGCTGTATTCTCCAGGTCATGGCTGTGATGAAAGATGAACCTTTTGCCCCAGTCTGAGGTGGTGTATAGTCTGGAGCAGGTTGTCTTCAAGGTCGTTGACTGCATTCATCCTTCCCTTCATTCTGACCAGCCTCCCTGTCCCATTAACGTCATGTTACTACCACCAGCATGCTTCACTGTAAAGATGGTATTACACAGATGACGAGCAGTGCCCGTCTTGGTCAAATCTGGTTATTGGAGTTCTGCCCAAATGTTTGGTGTCATCAGACCAGATAGTCTTACTCCTCACAATCTCAGAGTCCTTCCAACTGTCCGATGCCTTTCCACTCGAGAGTGGCTTCTGTGTAGCCACTCTGCCGTGACCGCCTGATTGATGGAGTGTTGCTAAGATTGCCATCCTTCTGACAGGTTCTCCAATCTCAATGGCAGATCTCTGAAGCTCTACCAGAGTGATCATTGGGTTCTTTGTCACCTCCTAGACCAGGACCCCTCTGGACTGGTTACACAGTTTGGCCAGACTACCAACTCTAAAAAGAGTCCTGCTGCTTTCCAACATCTTCCGATTCACAGTTCTCATGGCCACTGTGCTCCTGGGAGCTCTCAAAGCTTTATAAATGGATTTATCCCATTGCTCTGATCTCTGCTTTACCACAATTTGATCACAGAGGTCTACAGACAGTTTGTTGAACTTCACAGCTTGTACTGATATGCAGGGTGAATTAAAACATTAGAACAATCTGCACATTTGTCAGTCTTGTCCACTTCATTCTTCTAAAATAACATCAAGTCGAGTTTTGAAGGTCCTTAAAGCCCTACTGTCTACCACAGTACTTGGTCACTTATTCCATTCCATGACTTATGGGACCTTCTTTTCACAGGTACACGTAGGTCTTTCAAAATGATGTCCCATCAATTCAGTTTGCCACATGTGGACTCCAATGGAGTTCTAGAAACATCTTAAGGAGGATTAAAGGAAACAGGAGGCTCCTGAGTGCAATGTGGAGGGCCACAGCAAAGGGACCGAGCATTTCTTGGAACTGAGAGAGTTCAGTTTTTGACTTTTAAGAATGAATGTGCACAGCCTTCTGAAGACTTGTCGTCACTTTATCATTATGAGTTGGCTAATCAGGAAGGAGAAGGAAAAGGCCATTGTTCTGTGGTTGTCATTCTGTTTTTGGGGGGGGTCTTGCTGTTACCTCTCCAGAGGCCTCGTGTAAATAGTACGTACGCACAAAAATGTTGCGTACTCTTGTTTCCACGCTCACATCGGGAGGTATAAAAACTAAACATGGCATAAAGCCACGCACATTCTCACGCCAGGTCAATCAATGGCATATGCAAGTTTTTGACCTGGTTTTGCAAACTGGCGGCACCCAACGTCAGAACAGTGCTACTGTTCCTGTGTGGTTTACCTTACTTTTTTAGACTCACATCCATGATGCAGCTTTATCAAATACACTGACATTAACTGCATATCGTTTTTTAGTTCTAAGTATCTGATTGTAATCAACCCGTAACCATATAATGGTACACAGAATCGCCAAACTATTCCAAATACCATCGCTGCTTTAGAGTTGTTACTCTCTTTGCACCACTCAGAGTAGTTTAACCCACTGTGTCAGAGGGTGCAATCACAGCTCTACAGCAGGTGATCGGAAAGCTCTACCGCAGATTGTGTCAAGAGCGTGGAGAAATAGAGTTTCTAGCACACGCTGCCTCAGTCATGGGGCACAGTCTATTTGGACTTCCCCAATATGGAAGATGCTTCAGAGCCTTTCCTGTAGGGACCTCGCGGTTCAGAAACAGTTTCATTCCAACAGCTCTAAACGCCCTCAATCAGTCCATCAAGTGCTCCTGGTAGAACTACTGTATTTCTTTACTTGATAAGTATGATCACCTCACTGGAAACTTGTGCAACCTGAGCCACTTTATGAATGATATCACAATCTGCACTATATGTACATGTATATTGTACTTTTGCTTTCATATTGTACATTTTACATTGTTTTTTATCTATTATTATTATTATTGCCGTTTTATCATTTTATTGGAAAATATGTTTATGGAGTATTTGCATATTGAATCTCCTTGTACCATACAATAACAAAAAAGGAATTCAATTCATTAGAAGAGAGCGCATATTTGCAGATGATGCTGACTGTCTTCAAAGTCAATTTAGATTTCCAATGGCTTTCTTCTTGAAGCTCTTAATATCATTTATATGATGAAATGCAGTGAAGTATGTATATTACATTATCTCTCAGTTATAAAAGAAAATCTTGAGACGAGAACCAGACTATTGCCAAGAGATTTTTTCAAGTCCTGCCCTCCTCTCCACCATTTCCGGTTCATGGTCCTCTCACCTCTCATTCGTGTGAATGCTTTTGTCAGACACAGTTTCTGCGCTCTTAGCTGTTATATATTTTTACGTTTTCCTCCCTTTTTAAGTTCCCAATAAAAGAAGACTTATGTCCAAATCTTAATAAAGAATTTCATCCCAAAGGGTTATCAACAGAAGAAATAAGTACACGGACAATCCTAGCACCGAGAAACAATGAAGTCAAACGAATTAATGCCAAAAATTACAATTGGTTAAACAGCAAATTGGTTAAATGCATATCAACAGACTCGGCTGAAACAGTTGGTGGCAATGGTGAGGAAGATGAAAACATCAACTTACAATATCATGAAGAATATCTACAACTGTTAACACCGTTTGTCTTCCATCGGCTGAATCACTGTAGACAGAAGGATGTATTTGTTGTTGTGTAATTTATGTCTGAGTGATGGGCTATGCAGTAGGACAAGATTAATCCATCCATCCATTATCCAACCCGCTATATCCTAACTACAGGATCACGGGGGTCTGCTGGAGCCAATCCCAGCCAACACAGGGTGCAAGGCAGGAAACAAACCCTATGCCAGCCCACCGCAGGGTGCACACACACAGCCACACAATTTCGCAGGACAAGATTAATTGTACTGAAAATTGATTGAAGAATTCTGACATGTAAAATTTGAACAGGTGACAAGAAAGGTAATGTAGTACATCCTCAGGGGATAACATTAGACACCAAAGGAGATCTCGATATGCCATTTGTATTAAAATGTTTACAGTTTCCCGTCAGAATAGCTTTTGCAAAGACAGTTAACAAATCACAGTGACAAACATTCGAAAAAGTCAGTTTATTTATTAGAGAGAAAGAAACAAAATTCACTCATTGGTCATACATTGCGTTGTCACGATGCAAGTCCAAACACGGTGTGATGGACGGCTGGGTCCCATGCCCGGGTGGGACACCCCTACTGGTGTAGCAAACATGGACAGCTCAATACCTACCCCGGGACACTTGGTGGTACCCTCCCGGGCCGACTATGATTCCCCAGCCTCCCGCCTGGTTCCATGGGAGATGGAGTCCTCCACAGCCAGGTTGGGAGATGGGATGGCCGCTAGGGGGTGCTGCGTGGAGTCAGCAGCCTGGCTGGATGAGTCTTCAGCCCCACCCGGAAGTGCAATTCGGACCAGGTGGTCAAGCACCTAGAATGCTTCCGGGTGGGATATAAAAGGGGCCAGCCAACGCCACTCAGAGGCCGGAGTCGGGAGGAGGAGGACTAAGCTTGGTGAGGAGGAGTGGTGGACAAAGAGAGTGTTTGGGGTTGTTGTAAATGTGTTTTGGGACTGTGTATTACCTGTGGGTCATGGGGAAGATGTGTGCCTACAGGTGAAGAATTAATAAAGCCTCTGTTTAGCTTGTACGTGCCTCTGCTCCAGTCTGTGCTGGGTCGGGCGCTATATGACGTCCTTATTACAACTGAGTCAAAATTCAGTGGGATATTAATGAAAAGTTAATTGAAAAAATTGTTTTTACTGGAGTTTTACTGTAAAACTGTAAGTTTAAAAAGTATTTACGTGTTCATTTCAAAGCCAAACAGAGCTATAATGTATAACGCAACTGTAATAAGTGTATACAGTACCAATCTGGCTTTAGGTGTTATCATGGTGTTAAGACGGCCCTCCTTAAAGTATTCAATGACTTCTCTCTTATTACTGACTCAGGTGGCACTGCTGTCCTTCTCCTCCTTGACCTGTCCGCTGCCTTTGACACCATTGACCATGAGATATTGCTGATGTGGCTCGAACATCTTGTTGGGCTTAAAGGGGCCGCTCTTAACTGGTTCAGGTCATATCTAACTGGTAGACACTTTTCAGTGACTTTAAATTTCTCTTTTTTGTGTACTGCTCGTCTTAAATGTGGTGTTCCTCAGGGATCCATTTTGGTTCCTATCTTATTCTCTATATACCTTCACCCTATTGGAGCTCTTTTTAGGAAATTTAACATTTCTTTTCACTGCTATGCTGATGATACTCAGGTTTATATTTCCGTCTGCAACTCTGCAATAAATCAACTGCTCAACTGTCTGTCTGAACTAAGATCCTGGATGGCTAATAATTTTCTTGATCTGAATCAAAATAAAATGGAGGAGCTTATAGCGGGTCCATCAGCTAAAACCCAAACTGGTCTTGGACTTCTCGGCTCTTTCTCTGTCTTTTGCAAACCTCAGGTCCATCATCTTGGTGTTATCTTTGACAGTAACCTCTCTTTTGAGAAACAAGTTAATTCAGTAGTCAAGAGTTGCTTTTTCCACCTTCATCTGTTAGGTAAGATCAAGCCTTTTTTTATCTTCTGGGGATCTTGAGAAAGCTACTCCTGCTTTAATCTTCTCTCGCCTGGATTACTGCAACTCGTTGTATTCTGGGATTAACAAATCTCTGATCCGCAGGTTACAGTTGGTCCAGAATGCTGCCACTCGCTTCCTGGTTGGGGCAAGAAAGTCTGACTCTGTGTCTCCAATATTAGCTTCTTTACACTGGTTGCCTATCAGTTTATGAATTGATTTTAAAATCTTGTTGCTAGTTTTTAAATCTTTACATGGGCTCGCTGCTGCCTATTTATCTGAATTGTGTGCTTTACACCAGCCATCCAGAGTGCTTAGATCTTCAGGCCAGTTGTCTCTTATTGTCTCGTACCGAGTGTCAAACTAAGGGGGACAGCTGTGGCACCTCATCTGTGGAACTCTTTAGCTCGTCACATAAAGGAGTCGTCGACAATTCAAATCAAAATTAAAGACTCGTTTCTAGTCACTTGCATTCTGTGACCTTCAGTAATACTAATGGTTTCCTCATTGTGATTATCACATTACTTCTATTTATTATTTATTTTATTTATGTTCATATATTTTATTTCTATTTATGTTATTTGTTTGTTTTCTTTTATTCTATTATTGTAAAGCACTTTGGCCACAGCATTCCTATGTGGTTTTAAATCCATCCATCCATCCATCCATCCTCTTCCGCTTATCCGAGGTCGGGTCGCGGGGGCAGCAGCTTAAGCAGAGGCCCAGACTTCCCTCTCCCGGCCACTTCTTCCAGCTCTTCCGGGAGAATCCTAAGGCGTTCCCAGGCCAGCCAGGAGACATAGTCCCTCCAGCATGTCCTGGGTCTTCCCCGGGGCCTCCTCCTGATTAGACGTGCCCGGAACACCTCACCAGGGAGGCGTCCAGGAGGCATCCTGATCAGATGCCCGAGCCACCTCATCTGACTCCTCTCGATGCGGAGGAGTAGTGGCTCTACTCTGAGCTTCTCACCCTATCTTTAAGGGAAAGCCCAGACACCCTCGAAGGAAACTCATTTCAGCCGCTTGTATTCGCGATCTCGTTCTTTCGGTCACTACCCATAGCTCATGACCATAGGTGAGGGTAGGAGCGTAGATCGACTGGTAAATTGAGAGCTTTGCCTTACGGCTCAGCTCCTTTTTCACCACGACAGACCGATGTAGAGCCCGCATCACTACAGACGCCGCACCGATCCGCCTGCCGATCTCACGCTCCATTCTTCCCTCACTCGTGAACAAGACCCCGAGATACTTGAACTCCTCCACTTGGGGCAGGATCTCTCCCCCAACCCTGAGAGGGCACTCCACCCTTTTCCGGCTGAATAAATAATTGAATGATTAAATGTGCTATATAAATAAATTGACATTGACATAAAATGTCATTAAAGAAAGCTAAGTTATTTCTTCTATGTGATTTCTTACTGCCTTATAAGTAAGGGAGGGGTATCGCCTCTTTATATTATATCTATATAGTTTTGGATTATGTAACATTGTAAAACAATTACAAAATAACTTATTACAACAAGGGAGTGAGCGGCCCCTGCTGACTACAGCAACAAATACCTCTAACGCAACATGAAATATCATTTTTTTTCAATTTACTGCGTTTTACTATTTTTTACTATGGTTAATCACTTGATTTAATGTAAAATAGTTCTGTTATGCATATGTAACAATTCCCATGAAAATAATAATCTGTTTAAATTGTACATCCGCTTCTCCATACGCGAGGGGCAGAGCCACGAAATGGCTAGCATGTAGTTACCGCCCAGGGGTTGGCGAGCAAAGCAAGCAGGGGGTAGAGCTTCCTAGTACAGATAAATTTTTTAACTTCTTTTAAATGTATGCTGTTAATAAATGTGTGGGCACGGTGGCACAGTAGTAGCGATGATTGTTCCTGCCGCTCACTGTATGCTTACTGGGACTGGCACGACCCAGGATGGACAGAAGGATAGAATAATTAAACATGTACTATGCAGACATTTCAATGTTCCCTAAATCTTTTGAAGAATCGGTGTTCTAAGCTTGCAGATGGCTTAACGTCTATTACAGAGCTGATTGTGTGGGGATCGGTTACTTGGAGAAAGAAAAGGAAGGACAGGAAGTGGAGGTTAGTACGTTTGAAAGAGACAGGACTGCTGTAATAAATTACTTCATCGAAGGTCGCGCACAGCACTGCAAGCGTGAGGCAGGAACAATCACTGGACGAGGCGCCAGCTCATTAATACCACTGTGCCACCGTGCCCCATGTTTAATATGTGGTTTAATTCCTATTATTATGAAAATGATATCAAGTACAAATTTTAGTATTTAAATGTTCAGAGAGCTGTAATATCATGAATGTGATGTATTCTGTGTCCTATCAGCGTAAGAGAACCCGTTTAAGAAGCACGTAGTGATTCACACACATACAGCATATAGAAGAACACAGAGAATACGCAGCATTTAACGTGTTACTTTAATTGCAATGGGATTTGAGAAACTAGTAAATTAAATGATTTTAAGATGAAGTTTGACATTCTACTTTAATAACAGAAAAACCTATGAGATTGAAGTGGAAGTTTTGAGACTAAAGTTGACATTTTGACCTTTTTTCACTGTGTCCCTGTTGTTTTTCTCTGTACCCTAATAAACTTCCATATGACACTCACATGGTGGGCTACGACTCGCCTTTTCATGGTGACGTTGATATCTGACCTGTGCGACTTTCTGAACTTGAACTTTCGAGTTTCCCCACCACTCTGTGACTCGAACAACTTCCTTTTGATGTTTATACCACTGCTTAAACCAAAAAATACTACGTCATTCCTTGCCTCCACTTGGTATTTGCTGAAATTCTTTTTTGCCCTGTGCTTTTGCCATTGCCTTTTTCAGAACGCTGAACTTAAGGAGCTATTTATATTGATTTGCATTTTCAAAGAGGCATAATTCTGAGAGGGGTAAAGGTGGGGTGGCAGGCGCATTCACCTGTGACACTTTTCACGCTGACCGGCATTTATGTAGCAGAAGAACGTGGAAGTTGACATACGCACAGATTTATGCATCTGGATTTTTTTGTGTGTATGCACATTTCTGTTTTTGTCCATATGCCATGTTTTAGTGTGAGTCCTTTGCACAGCGTTATACATGAGGCCCCAGGTCACCTGTTGTCACTTTCATTTACACCAAAGCAGGTGACATTGAGTCACAATCACTTGAGTTTCCTAACTGCACAGACTGATATCCCTGAAGCCTCACTGACTGAGTGTTACACTGTGATGATTGAGTGCTCCCTTCTTCTTTTTCAGCAGAGTATTTACTGCCCTACTGAGTGTACCTCTCCACTAAAGAAACCAGTGCGAAAAGTCTCTCATTACAGTGTGTGCCCCTTTGCCTTTGGGATTATACCATTTACTTAATGGGGGATTGGATGAAGTTAACACCTCTCTGTTCAGCAATGTCCCTGTGTCCTATTAAAATTAAACCTAACAAAACACTCCTGGATGTTAAGCCTTCACGATCTTAAATAACAATAAACAAAGAGATAGATGTGAAAGGCACTATGTAATAAATAAATAGATAGGAAAGGCACCATGTGATAGATAGATAGATAGATAGATAGATAGATAGATAGATAGATAGATAGATAGATAGATAGATACAAATGGCACCATAAAATAGATAGCTAGAATGAAAGGCACCATATAATAGATAGATAGATAGATAGATAGAATGAAAGGCACTATATAGTACATAGATAGAGCTTCCTAACAGGACAGAATGATATCCCTGAAGCCTAACTGACTTTGTGTTACACTGGGATGTGAAAGGCACTATATAATAGATAGATAGATAGATAGATAGATAGATAGATAGAATGAAATGCACTATATAATAGATAGATAGATATGAAAAGCACTATATAATAAATAGATAAATAGATAGATAGATAGAATGAAATGCACTATATAATAGATAGAGCTTCCTAACTGGAAAGAATGATATCCCTGAAGCTTCACTGACTTTGTGTTACACTGGGATGTGAAAGGCACTATATAATAAATAAACAGATAGAATGAAAGGCACTATATAATAGATATATATGAAAGGCACTATATGATTGATAGATAGATAGACAGGAAAAGCATATACAGTATTAGATTGAATGAAAGGCACTATATAATAGATAGATAGATAGATAGATAGATATGAAAGGCACTATATCATAGATAGACTTTACTTGTGAACAAGGGCAAGTTAGAACTCGAGGGAGAGAGAGAAAGAAAAATATTTTAATAAAATATATAATTAAACAAACAACAAACCCCTAAACACATAAGAACTTCTGGCTTGGGTATTGGAGAACCGCTGCAATCCATAGCTACGGTGTCAGTAAGATGGTCAGACCCGTCCAGATGTTCATCTTGAAGGTGTTAACATTAGATCTCATACAGCAGGTCCAGCTTGATAAAGGAACACGCCGGTAGTCGTTGGTTCGAATTACTTATCGTTTTTTTTTTTTTTTGCCAAGTTTAAAAATAAACATCAAAAAGATGACGTGACATCTCCTAGGCAGTAACGTGGACAAATTCAGTTTTTCAAAGTGTGGATCAGACTTATCGGCTTTAATTGTCATGTGCTCGCATCACCTTAAGTCTGCAGACCCTTTCCTGCTTTTACTACTCCGTCTGATCGTATCAGATGACAACTGTCCTGCATTAAACAGCATCTGAAATACGTTCAGCTAGTTCTCTCCATTAAACAAATGTCATGATACCAGGAACAGTCCGTGACTCAACATAACACGCAAAAGTTCGTCCAACTTATTTAAGAGCGATCGAACATTCCACATTTATGGAGACAGGCCAGTTCTTACTTGGATCCTTGCTCCGTATATTATTTCCATCTTTGGACGAGTTGCTTCTGCGATAAGGTGGGGGACATTTAATATTTCCTTCTTTACGTGCGCAGTGTCTCCTACATTACCCGAGGTTATAGATACAGGTAGCCATCAGATTTTTCCGAACCTCTTCGTTCCCGCTGTTTAAACTTTCAACTTCCTAGCTCTTCAATTTAACAATTCATTTAAAGAACCTGCCTTTTAACGTTATCATTAAAAATAAATATTTAAATAAATTGGTTAATAACCTTAAAAAAAAATGTATTTTAACAAAAGAAGAGAAATAGAGGACTGACTATAAAAGGCTGCTGCTTGCGCCACGCCCGGAAGAACAATGTATGCTGAGAGCAAATAATGTAATTGTATGTAAATTGATGGGCAAACATATCCGGTTGAGTTAAATCTACAACACAATAAAGTGTGCAGAAAGTGAAGAAGTCTGGAATGTAATTCAGCGTTTATGCAGGCAGCGTCTACACCAGCAATACTAAGCAGAGCCAGGAAACCAAATGGAAAGTCAGATCAGTGACACCGCGTGTCACACCGGATGCGTCATGACACACAGCCGCCCTAACCGGGCAGAGCTGCCGTTATTTGATAGCATGAATGTCTCATTTTCTTTTTCTTTCACCTTAAACAGCAGTTATTTGCATTTGCTCACATCTGCCTACAATTAAGTCATTGACAGGAACGGTAATTAAAATGTGCTCTGCGCGAGGCACAGATTAAAGAGAAATGAAAAAGAGCAAAATCCTAAGAGAGTGAGAGAGAAAAAATGACATTAAATGGTCTGTGCTGCCGTTTAATCTCAAGAGGAAGTTCTACCCCTGCGGCTTTTTTTTTCCCAGTGAAAAAGACCTGATAAAAAGGTACGCGGTGCCAGGGCACACAAAACGCTTTTCAAATGAAGGAAGCCAGCGCTTCGGAATATGGCAATCTAGTAAATCGACTTGAGTTGGCGGTGTCATGTTCGTCCGGGGGGAAATATTGAGAAAAATAAAGAGAAAAGTGAAACTGAGGTCACCACCCCCCTTTAAAAGCAATCGGATTAAAAATGGGCAAGGATGTTCTTTTAAACGAAATACTTTGGAAAAGCAGACTTATTAACTCACAGAAAACAACTGACAGCTGAACTGAGAGTATGAATAACTTCATGGCATCCACCTGGGTGACTGCTGCAGGTGCTGTGCCCAAGTGCGCTGCCAGGCGGAGCTTCACTTGTAAGGACGACTGTACTGGAATCAGAGGCGGATTTAGGGATGAGCGACATGGGCAGCCGACCGGGAAGGCATCTTACTGGGGGGTGGCAGGGGGCGCCCGTGAAAAGGAGGTTACAGACACCCAGTATTGCTTAACTATCTATCTCTCTATCTCTTATATAGTGCCTTTCATATCTATCTATGTAGCTTATATAGTGCCTTTTCTATCTCTTATATAGTGCCTTTCATTATCTATCTATCTATCTATCTATCTATCTATCTATCTATCTATCTATCACTATTTGTATTTTTTATAGTGCCTTTTGGCTATCTACATATCTTTCAGATCATCCTCAGTTGCATTTCCAATGAGAGGCCCTTCATTTACAGCTGAGTTTAAGTGTCTGAAAATTGAACTCCTGGCAGCTTCATCTTAAGCCAAAGAGTTGTGTGCCCTAGCAAAGCTAAGTGTGTGATTCCCCGCTACGAATGCCAGTTTGCACTTTGGGATTGGTCACTCTGTCTCTTTTTGACATTGGCACGTTTTGCTTTACCCTCACATCTCTTGGTCCATTGCACCTGTTTCACCCTTGTGACTAACCTGCCCTTTTTGTACCAGTGGCACTACAATGGCTGAAGGACTTGATCAAGTGTCGTTTTGCCCGTGTTCTAAACCCCTGGGTCTCTGATCAGCTCATTTCATGCTCTAAAATCAGTCGAGTTTTCCCCTCCTTGTTCTTAGGACTACGGTGGCACAAGCCTGTGACTCACTGAGGTGCCTCTTCTGCTTTGTGGCTTTTCCAAAGACAATTGCAATCTCGGAACTCATTTCAGCATGGGCCCATCATCTGCTGTCATCAAGCTTCGAAGACTTCAGTTTAATAAGAGAAGACAGCAGGTGGTCTCATCTTAGCAGGGATTGCGCAGCATTTGCTGGTGTCATTAAGGAAGCCGATGCCTTAAATGTGCCCGGTTTTCTTGTTTGTGCTGCATTGGAAGCCATGAAACCCTTTATTTTTTGTAAGCTTTTAACAGAATTTGTCATTCTTGTGGCAGCAGTTTAGAAAGCTTTATGGATGCTGTTTTGTTCCCCCCAGGTAATAAGCCTCAGCTTTGAGGAAGGAAGCAAGTAAAGCTATGACTAGAATGGCTGCCTGTTCCAGCCCTTCCATTTGATTTACTATGGTTCAGGTTGGTGGGTTTTTTTGGGCAGGATGAGGGGTGGTTTATGGAGGGGGATAAAGGTTAAGCCAGGTTCCTGTCCATCATGTGTCTTGTCATGACAAGTGTCACTTATGTGGCCGCACCCTCCCTTTGGTGTGTCCCAGCACAAGGGTGACAATAATGATCTCAACTGACACTCGTGGATTGGGACATAATCAAAAACAACTAAATGAGGGGCTTTTTGCTATTTTTGTAAATGTTTTATAAATATTTTTATAAAGTGTACCTTTGATTTCTTTTATCGTTGATGTCTTTGTTGTGTGTCACTGGTTTTCCATGCTGAAGCTTGGTGGGGGGCGGGGACACCTGATCCGACCTCTATTGACTCCGCCCCTCACTTTTATATTTTTCGTTGGAAAGGCGGGAGGAGTAGTCATTGGTCGTGTGAGAGTGTCATGTGACTGGGAAAATTGCATCGCAAAGGAAGGTGACTATCGTACAAAAGTGATGTCATTTGCTTTTGAAATTCTTAATAAACAGAGTTAAAAATCTGTAGAACTGAAAGAAAGAGAAAACGAGCTCTATAGCTGTGGCTTGGTGACACTTTGCAACAAGGTAGCTAAATGTCACCTCAGTGTTTCTGTCACAGTATAATCAACCTCACCGCTGCATTGTCATGGGAAAGGTGTTATATACATAAAATGTATTGTTATTATTATTAATATTATTAAAGATTAAAATGAATTCATATGTATCTGCTGCTGTCATTTATTGATAAAGCGCCACAACGGTCCTCTCTCTGTCATGTTCAGATGCAGGCAGGAATTTTATTTTCAGTGTTTTAGCACTCTCCATGGGGTACTTCTTTGAAAAAATATTTTTGAAGAAGAATACATTTAATGAATATAGCGCCTTTCCCATGCTCAAATTTAAACTTCAACTAGCAATGGAGCCTCCACATGGAACAACTAGCAACATCTCGCAAATCTGGGGACGTGCGGTCAGGGGAGGCAGGTTTGGCTCTGCCATCATCCATCCATTATCCAACTCGCTATATCCTAACTACAGGGTCACGGGGGTCTGCTGGAGCCAATCCCAGCACACACAGGGCGCAAGGCAGGAAACAAACCCTGGGCAGGGTGCCAGCCCACCACAGGGCACACAGTAGGGACAATTTAGGACCACCAATGCACCTAACCTGCATGTCTTTGGACTGTGGGAGGAAACTCACGCAGACACGGGGAGAACATGCAAACTCCACGCAGGGAGGACCCAGGAAGCAAACTGCGCCACCGTGTCACTCTCTGCCATCATGAAAAGTAAAAATACTAATAATGATAACATAAAATAAATGTGTCCACTGGTCTGTGCTATAAATTGTTTTCTGTTTGATTCCAATAATTTGTATCATTTTTATATTTCCTGTTCAAATACTGGAGAGAAACGTGAGGTGCAGCAGCGACGAGTCTCACCTCCCCTCGGACTGCGCTCTCCTTACACACTGACGGGGTTGATGCCTGCGATTGGCGCGTGCCCGTTGGTGTCTCTGTGTATGTTGTCAATATAAGGTTTGCAGACACGTTTATTATACACTCAGACTTTCCACAGTCTGGCTAATATCTTTAATGAGTGTGTGTGACATATTTAGTCTCACTGATCTATACTAATAAAAGGCAAAGCCCTCACTCACTCACTCACTCACTCATCACTAATTCTCCAACTTCCCGTATAGGTGGAGGGCTGAAATTTGGCAGGCTCATTCCTTACAGCTTACTTACAAAAGTTAAGTAGGTTTCATTTCGAAATTCTACACGTAACGGTCATAACGGTCGATAACGGTCGACAATGTCCGCCATGTTGAACTTTCTTATTTATGGCCCCATCTTCACGAAATTTGGTAGGCGGCTTCCCTGCGCTAACCGAAACCGATGTACATACTTATTTCGGTGGTATGACGCCACTGTCGGCCGCCATATTGAACTTTCCAACATCACTAATTTTCCAACTTCCCGTGTAGGTAGAAGGCTGAAATTTGGCAGGCCCATTCCTTACAGCTTACTTACAAAAGTTAAGCAGGGTTCATTTCGAAATTCTACGCGTAACGGTCATAACGATCAACAACGTCCGCCATGTTGAACTTTCTTGTTCATGGCCCCATCTTCATGAAATTTGGTAGGCGGCTTCCCTGCACTAACCGAAACCAATGTACGTACTTATTTCGGTGGTATGATGCCACTGTCGGCCGCCTTATTGAACTTTTCAACGGTCTTTGTTACTTATGGGCCCATCTTCAAGAAATTTGGTACGTAGGTTCCCAACGCTAACTGAATCCTACTTACGTACATATATACGTCCATAGCCTGCAGCTCGGTCACCGTGTGAGATGGCGTTGGGTCCCCCATCCATACGCCTCCCACGTTGTTGGCTGCCTGCCTATATAAGGCCGTCCGTCGCTCCAGTCTCTACATTCCCTTCTTTGCTTCGCCACGGGATTCACGTCCCCCTGCTGATAACTACAGCCTTTTTGTTTAATCCACGGCTTCTCCACTGTTTTATTGTTCATTTATTACGATTATAGTTATTGTGTAGGTATTTTAGACTTACTTTACATTGTTCAGGTACCCATTTCCTTTATCGATCCAACCGTATCCCCATTAACATGTCTATCGAGGTGATCACCATCGATCAAAGAACTGTCACTTACCGAGTGGTCTCCATGCCCAGAGATGTCACCTGCCTTTTCCATTCTCTGTGTTACATATTGCACGGCCATATCAGGCTCACTCTTGATATCCATTGTGTCTTATGTATTGAATGACTGGGACAAGTTCAAGGTGTGGACTGATGACGGTACAGGAGATAATTAGACTACACAGGAGCACTAGAAGAGTCAAATGCTTAAGCCCTTCACCTATGGATCTGCATGTGAGTTGATGGCTGCCGCTGAATTGTTCGGTTGTCACTTTCAAGTGTACCGAAATGGCCAAATATTTTACATCTTTTGACAACCGCCAATGCCTCTTAAACATCTTAGATTGACAGGTGACGATTTCAGTAGTGGACACTTTGATGTTTCTGAATGTTTAAACTCTCAAAAGCTGGATGTGAAGTTATCGATGAAACTCGTTGTGTGCTTACAACGCTTGACAGATGCCGAATGTCACTTCAACACAAGTCCTACAAATACTGTCGTCATTGAAACAAACCATGAAACTCAAACCGATTAAAGAGTAAGCTCAGCACACAGCTTGGTCATATTACAACCGGAGGGCCGATCTCACAATGTGGTATACAAAGAGATCCTTAACAAATAATTATTGGTATATTTTCACTCAGTTTAAAAAGGTAAAATTTTCTTCTTAATAAAAATTTTAATGCAGTACTTCGCCGCTGCAGAGCGCGGGTATTTTGCTAGTCTTACATAAAACCGCAGCAAGAAGGCGCAAGATGAGGGAGATAATACCGTGGCGCCCTGAAGGGGGCGCATGTGAGCCCAACAGGTGCTCGTTGTTCTTCTACGCAGAGGCGCCAATAAGTCAGCGATATCAGAAAGTCAAGTGCACTGCAGCGGGCCGTTTATTTTAATTTTTTGTTCTGTCTGACTGCCAAAACGGAAGATTTAAGACTATTAAAACTAAAGGAAAATAAGGAGGAATTTTACAAGAAAGTGACGGATATTTTTGTGGAGAAGGAAAGGCGTCACGTACAAATAAAGGTAAGACAATAAACGGTTTTCAATTTTTTTTAAAAAATGGGATCAGACTAAGACGGAAAAAACAATCCAATATTTAAAAACTAAAATTATTCTCTCGATTTTGTTGTTATCCTGTTGGTGAACAGTCTGTTTTAAAATTGGTTAAAGCATCAGACTTAAAATCTTTTAAAAACAATTAAATATTTCAATCAAGGTCAAATTTGAAATCCGATTTTGTATATACCACTCTGTACTCTCATTTGTATTGAATGAGTATGAATTGTGGAATTGCAACTGCAAATTGAAAACACGTGGAGGGTGAGGAGCAAATGCGCTCTCTCCGCTGTCTCTCTCCGACCGCTAGAAACGTAATGTTCTTTCATAGCCAAATATGCGCCTTACCTGTGTGTGTGTAAAGAATGCTGATGAGATATGAAACATACCAATGGAATAGTCAATAAGCAACACTTTGGGGTTCATGTATTTGTAAATCTGACTCTGAAGGGGTCCGTGCCTCATGACATCACTTCCAGCTGCTAATGATGCTGTCACTTTTCCGGCTCCCAATGATGACATCACTTCTGGTTCCAACATTATGATGACGTTGCTTCAAGCTCCTAATGATGCTGTCACTTTCTGGTCCAGCCATTAATGCACATTAAGATCTCAAGATGCCAGCCTGCTTTTGATTCCAAGGATTAATAAAATAACGGTTGGAGGTCGAGCTTTTAGTTACGGGGGGGCCCTAAACTGTGGAGTGGTCTGCCTGCCCCTTCAGTCTCAGCTTTTAAATCCCGGCTGAAGACTCACGACTTCAGTTTAGCACACCCTGACTAGAGCTGCTGATTAACTGTACAGACTGCATCTCTGTTGTTAATCATAAGTAATAAGGCAGTTAGAATTTGTTACTAACCCTCACCTGTTTAGTTTCTCTTCTCGGTTCTCAAATGTGGCACTTGGTGCCACAGCCCACCTGCCAAGTTGTTCTGCCTGCCTAAGGTAAAGTCATCTCTGATGGAGAATTGCAGGAATCATCAGGTAAGAAGAGTCCTTTCATTGGATTGGCTGGCCCAGCTGTGGAATGGCCAATAGGGGGAGGCAAGTTGATGGCCGGGGTCTCCAGGACTCTGAACTAATCAGAATCCTATTATGTGATATCATCGACTGTTGAATTTGCTCTGCACTTGTAATATTTCTATTGCACTATATTGTATTGAGGATTACTTGTGTTCTGTATTGTATTGCGTTGTATTTAAGCTATCAAGTAGTGTGGTAGACAGTAAGATGTTAGGGACTTTCAAAACTCGACTCGGAAATAAGTGGATAGGAATGGCGAGCTTTGTTGGGCTGAATGGCCTGTTCTCGTCTAAACTGTTCTAATGTTCTGATGTATTTACCCCCCTTTTTTTTTGACACCCACTGCACGCCTGTGGTGTTATGGGTCCACAGCTCGTTGAGTAAAGGCCATTTTTAAATAAGTAATCTATGTGCTCGCGGCTTAGTGAGGGGACGTTGGGCCATAGTGGGCCGCGGGACGATCCGTAGGGTGTGGGCGTTTCTCACCTAGTGCACAGGTGAGGAACTGCCCACATTCATGATTGTCCCGTGGCTAATGCTGCAGCTGCTGTGGCCCTCGTCATTTTAAAAAGCACGAGGCGGCTGAGATAGGGGAAAAAAAAAAAAGACAATCGGAGAGAGAAGGAAAGGAAAGAGGACGGAGGTTACGGGGAGCGAGGAAGCAAGCGGTGCAAGAGAGAGACGGACACGCGGAGCGTGTGGTGAGCGCGCGATCGAGCGCTCGTGGGCAGCTGCGAGGAAGCTGGGTGTTTGGCCGACACCCAGGTGTTTGTGTAGATGTCGCTCCTGCTGAGCGATCAGGTAGCGGGAGTGACAAGGTGAAAGCGACGAGCCGCAGAAGGCCGCGGAAAGGCAGCGGAAGTCGAGAGGCTTGGTGGTGGAATCCCCAACGTGGGCGACCTGGCCGTTGTGGGTAATCAAGTCTCGGGGACTGGGATGAGTGCCAGACCGAAGCCAGGGTTTGGGAGGTCTCCAGTCTCATGCGTGTGTTTCAGGAGGGCAGCTGCAGAGAGCGTCTTGCCTGCTGCTTGGCCCGTACGGGATAAGCAGGTGAGACGCATACAGAAAAGCACCGGATTTGTTTTTTTGTTTTAAAGACTGCTTCCAGGAGAAGATTTTAACCTCTTGTTTTAAAGGATTGTTGTTTTCTATTTATTGGTTTTACCTCACGTTCTTTTTATGGATTATTTATTTAATGAAGAAAGGACTGCACTATTTATGAACACTGTTTTGTTTTGGTTGACTGTTTTAAATAAAAGCACTGTTTTCACTTTTAACCATCCCCTTGCTAAGATGCTCAATTATTGCCTTCACTGACTAGCTCACTCGGTTACATTATCGACGGTGTTGGGTTCAAGGATTCCCAAACAGCCATGGGAGCGTGGAGCCAGAACCCACATCGTCACAACGCCCAACCTATCTGGTAAGGGGTCTCTCTTTGAAATTCTTTTTCCCAAAGTTTCTTCTATTTTTTTTTTAATTTTCTGGGAGTTTTTCCTTGTCTTCTTAGAAAGTCAAGGCTGAGGAGCTATGAAAAGAAAAGGCCTGTTAAAGCCCACTGCGGCCCTCCTTGTGTGTTTTTGGGCGATGTACAGTAAAATAATAATAACAACAACAACATTTATTTCTATAGCACATTTTCATACAATCAGTAGCTCAAAGTGCTTTACATGATGAAGAATAGAAAAAAGACAAAGTAAGAATCAAAATCGGCGAGCGTTCTAATTAACATAGAATAAAAGTAAGCTCCGATAGCCAGGGAGGACAGAAAAAACAAAAAAAAAAAACTCCAGACGGCTGGAGAAAAAATGAAATCTGCAGGGGGTCTGTGGCCACGAGACCACCCAGCCCCCTCTAGGCATTCTACCTAACATAAATGATCAGTCCTCATTGTATTCAGGGTTCTCATGGAAGGACTTTATGATGACGGTCACGTGGACTTCTGGCCTTTAACCCACTAATGTAGGACATCACGGTGCCCTGATCAAGTGGAGGTGGCGCAGATCACCACCACAGAAAACTGGGAAAAGAACAGAAGAGAGAGTAGAGGTTAGTACGGATTATGGAGCCACCATGAATAGTAATGATAATTAATTGAATATGCAGAGCATCAGGATTAAACTAAAATGAAGTTATGAGAAAGCCATGTTAAAGTAATAATAATAATAATAATAATAATAATTGTATCGGTGAGCATATGGGAGCAAATATGGCTGCTGTCGCATCATCCAGGTGGGTGCCACACATTGGTGGTGGATGAAGTGGCTCCCCTCTGTCTAAGAGCTTTGCGTAGTGAGAACAGTGCTATATACATTTATTATTATTACTATTATTACAAATGCACAGTATGAAATAATCAACTTGTGGTGCAGTGACTGGACAGTTTAAAGAAGGTCCACCTTTCAAACCAGTTAACCAAGTTTTTTTGTATGCCACTTTCTTTCTTTTGATGTTTTGCGTCCCAAAGTATCTTTCATATTCTAGCCTCTTCTTACTTATTACTGAATGTTCCTCGGCTTCAGCCTCGATGTCTGGCTGACATGCACCATCACACAGCCGGCACATTTACAAATCCCATCACACTGAGTTAAAAAAAAAGAAACAGAACACTTTAGATTTGTTCTGCTTGAAGAATCTGGGCAATCAGGCAGGGGGGCACCAAATGGGCAAAGACACCATATTGCGACTGTAAAGGCCCATCCATGATTTTCCTGCCTGATTGTGTTCTCCACCGGGGGAAAAGAGCAAAACATCATTTTAAATGATTGAATCTTGTTTTCATAAGCCCGAGAGCTCATTATTATAAAGAAAAAAGAAAATCAATTTATAAAAGAAACTGTTGTGTCAGCCGCCTCACATCACCACAGCTCCCGGTTTCAGATTCTCACATTCTGCATTTCCTGATCCGAACTGTAGGGGGTGATTAAGAGCAAACCCTGAACTTAAAAGATAAAGCAACACAATGAAAAAGGGGGCTTCAATAACACAAAAGACCAGCAGCAAAGATGCAGGCCAGGACTCAAAACCAGGACACTGGAGATGTGAGGCTAAACACTGAGCCAACATGCCACCCAGGTTAGGAATTCAGATTTGTGTTTTGTTTCTCTGAATTTAAAAAAGAATCACTGTAAAGGGGATTACTTAACACGTCGCAGCCGACTAACAGCACAGAGCTGAGACTGCAGGACAACCCCAGTGGAGGCTCTTCATCCAAACCACAGAGACTTCACTTTGCTGGGCCTGTCAGGACACAAATTAAGAGGACACTGCACCATCCTCGACCAATTATGAGTGGCAGTCCGGCTGAACGACATCAAGAAATAAATGACGGCTTCATTCCTCATGACATTTAAGAGCCTCGAAGACTGCGGGCATCAATCCTCTGCCTGTCTGAGTGACTAACAGCTTGTGAACTTCTCAGATAATCGGGCATTTAATTACAGCAGACATGGCAGACGAGAGCATCAGCAATTATTGAGTGAGGCCACCGGATTACAGAGCACGGGGTGAGTAGGACAACCGTGACAGCCGTTAGTCTGCGAAAATGTTACCAAAGGAATCCACTGACCACTGATGATGGCAACCCAGTCAAAGCTCACACACAGTGGTCTAGAGAGCAGGTCGGTGGGCCAGAAAACACTGGGCAGCATGGAAAAAATCCTACTGCTGTATGACAGTGGGATGTCCACTTAGCAAACATATCTATCTATCTATCTATCTGTGTTATCATATAGTGCCTTTCACTCTATCTATCTGTTATATAGTGCCTTTCACTCTGTCTATCTATGTATCTTATCATATAGTGCCTCTCACTCTATCTATCTATCTTATTATATAGTGCCTTTCACTCTATCTATCTGGCACTATATAACAGATAGAGTGAAAGGCACTATATAATAGATAGATAGAGAGATACAGTGAAAGGCACTATATAACAGATAGATAGGGTGAAAGGCACGAGTGAAAGGTACTTTATAACAGACAGACAGAGTGAAAGGCACTATATAACAGATAGATAGACAGAGTGAAAGGCACTATATGATAAGATAGATAGATAGAGTGAAAGGTACTTTATAACAGACAGACAGATAGATAGACAGAGTGAAAGGCACTATATAACAGATAGATAGTGTGGGGTACAGCCCGGACACAGACAGGCAGACATGTTGGTTCACCACACACATTTTATTTACAACTATTTACAAGTGGTAAAGTGCACAAACCCAGTGCCACAGCACCAATCACCCCTTCAAGACCTGGCCGCACAACAATGCCTTGCTCAGTCCAGTCCAGTCCAGTCCAGTCCAGTCTCTCCTCTCCTCTCCTCTCCTCTCCTCTCCTCTCCTCTCCTCTCCTCTCCTCTCCTCTGAGCACCGTCCACTTCCACCCGACTCTTGCCGTCGACTGGAGGGAGGCGGCCCCTTTTATACATGCTCGGATGGGCTCCAGGTGGTTTCTGAGGAGGTTTCTGACGCGCCCCCGTGTGGCGGAAGCACCAGCTGTGTAGCCGGAAGTCCTCCGGGTGTTCCTGCTCCTCTTCCCCAGCACTTCCTGGTGTGGCAGAAGTGCTGAGGTCCAGGGCTCCCAAGGCATTGGGGTGCCCCCTGGCGGTGACCACGGGCCCCTACAGTGTTGGGCTTCCAAGCCCTCTACCCGTGGCCCCCAACACAACCAGGGCGGTCGCCCTCTCGTGGTCTGGAGGAGGCGCAAGCCCTCCTCCGGTCCTCCTGGGCGTCCCGGCTGGGTACCACCCCCAGCGGTCCGCCACAATAGATAGATAGAGTGAAAGGCACTATATAATGAGATAGATAGATAGAACTTTATTTATTTTACATAAGCCCTTTAAATAAATAAATACATAAATAGGTAGGTACTGTAAGTAAAGAAATACATAAATCAGAAAAAGGAAAAGCAGTGCGATATACGGAACTCCTTCCTACAGGCTGCTTGCTGCGGGTCATCGCAAACTGCGCCGCGGTGGACTCAGGTCTAGCGGGGCATCGGGCGGTTTAAACTGCTGGCGGTTGTTAAGGCAACCACAGCAATGCAAATGTCACAGGGGACGTAAAGATGCGACGAGCTGTACATGAGAGACGAGTAATGAGCGCAACTTGACAGCCGCAACCCCGAACTGCGTGCCTCTCGTTTATGGATCTCAGGCGGATGCCTTTTGAAGAGCGGCGAGGGAGAAATAATCATTTTGATTTTTGGACGGATGACACTTTTGTTTGTGGGGTGGGATAATGAACTGTATACCAGCCAAGACACCTTGTGACTCATTACCTCTTTTTTCAGAATTAGAATAAACTTTACACGTTTGCTTTTATAGAAAAGGGATAGAAAAGCTGCAGCACAAACGGGATTATGCAGCAGAAGAGTTGGACTTGAAGACGACCCGGTGGAAATTTGGGAACACTGACAGGAGCTGCTTTGTCTAAATTTAGTAACTGCACAGGTGTCAGTCACAGCTTGGGCATAAAACAGTATTGCTGACCCCAAACAGAGGGGACAGGACAGAGAGGGGTCCTTCAGTTTAGCCTGAGGTTGACGTGGTGCTTCAAGCAGGTGCTCAGAGCCACACCTGCAGGAACATCTTGGGCCACAAGGGAGTGCAATAGACTTCCCTAAAGACCTCCAGCAGCCTTTTCACAGTAACTATTCCTGTTTGTGGTTACAACCTGGGTTTGTTCCCTGGTTTATATTTATTTTGGCATATTTGTGCCTTCTTTTTATTTTAAATTGTTATTTTTCATATATTAATTATAATTATGCACTTTTGTTAATATTCTGTTTGTTTATTATTTAGTATCTATGTATTGTGCTTCCACTTAGCACCTTGTGTTTTGTCGATGAGACTCCGCCCCCCTCCCCCACCCAGGTGGCGAGACCACCATTGAAGGACCACCCTCGGCCAATCTATGTCTTTTGCAGGTATGGGAGGCTGGTCTTCAGTGCATCATTGATGCTTGAACCTGGACCACTGCTGTGGTGAGGCCATAATGCCAACGTCTGTGCTATGCTTACCAAGCTGATTTTAAGAAGTAACCCCACATGGGCGGAGTCTAGACAGGAAATTGAACCCGGACCACTGCTCTAGTGAGGCTGTAACATTAGGCCTTGTGTCATCCCCTCCAAAAGTTGATTTTTTTTTAATTAACTCCACAAGGACAGTATCTAGACTGGGAACTGAACCCAGATCTCTGCTATAGTCATGCCATGATACTAACCACTGTGCCATGCCCACCAAGCTCATTTTTAGAATTATTTCCACTCAGGCTGAGCTAAAATGGGAAATGGAGCCTGAATCACTGTAGTGGTGAGGCTATAACAATAACCAGTGTGCCGCCCCTTCAAGCTGTTATTCAAATGGGTGCCACCTGGCCATTGTTTGGACTGGGAATTGAACCTGAGCTCTACTGGTGGTGAGGCAGTGACAATAACCAGTGTGCCACCCTTTCAAGCTGTTATTCAAATGGGCGCCACATTGGCATTGTTTGGAGTGGGATTTGAACCCGAGCTCCAATAGTGGCCAAGCTGTAATAATAAGCACTGTGCCACCCTTTCCAAGCTGATTTTTACGATGAACACCACATGGGCAGTGTCTGACTGGAAGTTGAACCCATAGCACCGATCACTGTGCCACCCTTCCAAGACCATTTTTTTAGAATTTGCCCCTAAGTAAGTTGTGAGGGTCGCTGTTTCCACTTTATGGATGAGACTGTAATGCTTCTGATAGCTCTGAAAAGGGTGGCATAGGTTTGAAACTATGGGCCTGGGTCTGCTCATGTTCTCCCTGTGTCCCTGTGGACTTATGCCTTGCCAGTTTGTTTAACCAACAGTTCCTAAATTGCCCCGTGTGTGTGTGTGTTTTGCAATGGATTGGCGCCCTCTCCTGGATCAGTTCCTCTTCTCCCAGATTTTATTAAGTGGTTTGGACAATAAATGTTTGGATATGAAAACAGCAAAGAAAAGGTTTCAAAAAAGACCAACTCTGGAACAGCAGCGTGGGCACGTTGGCGAGCTTTAATTTGGGTGGCGGGGACAGGTGAAGATTAAAGAACAGGGCCGGGAACAAGAGATGGAGTCGAGTGACCCCGACAGAAATTACAGGACGTCATGGATGACTGAGGACAAGAGCGGAGTCAGCAGGTACATGCAGGGTAACCATAGCTACCAGGGATTATGGTATGGAAATAAAAAAAAAAACAAAAACAAACGAGAGTCTCTAGGAGACGGACACAGCAGTGGAAGGGGAGCCAGTAAAAGGTTTCAGGTGTCTGACTGGAGAAGGGAAATCCGTCCATCCAGTTTGACTGATGCGCTCAGCCTCGAACAGGCGGAACTGATTGGCATATAAAGTGCACAGTTTATAAAGATTATGTTAGGATTCAAAAAACTTCAATGCTCTTTTTATGTGAGCACAGACAGGGGATTCAGAGTGAGTGAAGGGTGGGCCGTATAATTCTATATAGTGCCTTTCCTTAGTGAGTGCTAATGATGGACTCTTTACAGTGTATTTGTGTAATAAATCGTAATCTGTGGACTGGTTGGTGACGTAACCTGCTTAGAGTCATATGCCAACAGTGCAGGGGATTTAACTGTGTGGGCACCAGGGGGTGCGCCATCTCCCCAAAACCCAACCCAGACAGATACAGGGCACAAATTAAAAGCACAAAGATCCGTTTATTGGGCGGGGAAACTCTTTCCAAAGCATTTCCCACCACCATGGCCACAAGTTCAATATAGCACAATTTGAATTCTTTATTCTTCTCTTTCTCTCTCTGTCTCTTGGTCTCTGCCTCCTCCTCTCCACCCAGCAAGCTTCATCCACCTTTCACCTGGCCGGCAAGTCCTCTGATAGTGGCCAGCCCCGGAGTGTTTCTGCTATTCCACCCATGTGGTCTGCAAGCAGGCGAAAACCCCATGTCATACGACTCCTCAGTCTCTGCAACACCACCCTGGCGTGATCCACAATACCCAACAGCGCTGAGGTAAAGAACTCCGAGTCCCATGATGCTCTCTGGGAATCTGGGCCACCGCTGCAACCTAGGGGAGCTGCCATCTAGTGTTCAGGGGAAGGCACTGCCTTCCCCTTTTCCATCTGTCCCATGGGCATCCCGGCCAGGTTGGGTTGCTGGCCGTCCCTTAAAACTGGTAACTTTATCATTTTATATAGCGCCTTTTTCCGACTGACAGTGTAAAAGGTACATCACAGGAGAAGTAATAATAATTCTTTGCATTTATATAGCGCTTTTATCACTTCTTAAAGCGCTCAGCAATTCAGGTTAGGAGTCTTGCTCAAGGGCCCAACAGAGCAGAGTCCTTATTGGCATTTATGGGATTCGAACCGGCAACCTTCCGATTGCCAGTGCAGATACCCAGCCTCAGAGCCACCAATCTGCCTAAAAAGTTCCTATGCTCCTGTAATGTGAGCTCACTTAAAGTCTATTGTGAGGTAATGGTGGGCAGAGAGCTGGCATCCTTAAGGCTGTAGACATCTAGGGATCTCCTCACAGACTTAATTGAGGTATTTGATAACCCACTGAGGCAAGGATGGTGGGGGGGCACTGTTGCTAATACAGTATTCTCTTCTCCTTCTCTTCTCGCAGCTCTGAGGAACCACCCAGTGAAGGGGACTAAGCTCCGCCCCTTCCGGGCGCTTGAAGTAGGTCACAGCGACCCACCAGACGGAGTTCAGGTGAAATGGACCCTCATTTCTAGTGGCCGTTAAGCTCAATAGTTATTATTTATATCTCAGCCAAGGCTTGGCAGTATAAACGCCAAGAGATGACGGGACGACCTGGTGGGCATCTTCATTTTTATCCTTCCCGACCACAGGAGCCTATAAAAGTCTTAGCTTCCCCCCCCCACGCCTTTATTGTCACCCAGCATTGAATGGCTTTTTTGATGTTGATCAACAGAAAGAGCTTACAAAATGAATTCTAAATCTCTAGGCTCTTGACCGATTGTGGCATTGAACATTCAGTCAACTTTTGCCACACTTGCCCGTTATGTACCAACATAGGGGCTTCTGCCAACATCTTCTGGGTTGTCCATCCACTTCTTTCTTGGTCTGCCTCGTCTCCTTTTATCCTAAACTATTCCTTTGCCGGATCATCTTATCTTAATGACATCTCCATAGCATATTAGCTTCTTCCTTTTTATTACCACGGGGATGTCTTCAGTGTTACCGAAAGATGCAATGGTCCAAGTATGAAATCCCCAGAATGGTTCCTCATCTCCACTTCTTGGATTTTTTTTTTTTGCTGCGGTTCTTCTAGCAGGTTCCAGGATTCACATGCATAGAGAAAGATTGAAAGGACCAGAAAATGTAATCATATAACACCAGTCATTCATCAATGAGAAAGTGCACAGGATATTTTGGACAATAGAAAAATAAATTGTTTTGTATCTCATGGAAGACTCTGAAGTCAGCTGGAAGAAGGCTCTGTAGTGTGATGGGACCGAAATGGCCATTAGACTAAACACCGTATTACATCGAAAACACAAGAATGGTGATGGCTGCTACCAGGTCATGGGGATGCCTGCCTGTTGCAGGGTCTGGAAGTAAGTGATGAATGCAGCAAAATATGAGGAAACCCCGGACATGTTCTGCAAGGAAAAAGACAACGAGTCCAAACATAAATCCAAATGGCTTCCAAACAACATGTGATTTGGGGATCTCCTGCCATTCTCCTCTGCAGGTCCTCTCTGGCCCTGTCAGGTAGGATGGAGACCCTCAGTGAGCAGCCATTTTCAGGTCTCTCCATTGGGTTCAAGTCTGAGGCACTCAAGGTCATTTCCAGAGTGTTTCCCGAGCCACTCCTGTGTGGGCTGTGCTTTGTCCCAATGGAAGATGAACCATCCCAATATGAGGTCCTGAGTGCTTTGAGCAGGTTTTTTGATTAAAGGCATCTCTGTACTTTGCTCTGTTCAGCTTTCTCTCGACCCGGTTTGGTCTCCCAGTCCCTGATGCTGCCACCTCCATACTTCACTGTTGGAATGGAATTGCACAGATGATGAGCACTTCCAGGTGTCCTCACAGATTGAGACCACATATACTGCTCAAAAAAAAATGAAAGGACCACTTTGAAAACACCTCAGGTCTCAATGGGGAAAAAAAATCCTGCTGTCTCTCTCTACTGCTAAGGACTGATATGGTGATGTGTGAGGAACGAGAGGATGGAAATGAAAATGATGAACCTACAGAGGGACACCCCAAAAATCAAAGGGAAAAAATGAGGCGGCAGGCAGGCAGGTGAGTCCATTTGGCCGAAATTTCATTGCAGCAACTCCAAATCGTACTCAGCAGTTTGTATGATCCCTCCAAACGCTTGACAACGTCCTAATGAGATGACGGATGGTGTCCTAGGGACTCTCCTCCCAGATCTGGACCAGGGCATCACTGAGCTCCTGGACAAGCTGAGGCGACAGATGGACCCAAACATAACGTCCCACCCAGAGGTGTTCTATTGGATTGAGGTCAGGTGAGTGATTGTGGTGGTTGGGGGGTCAGTCAATGGTATCAATTCCTTCATCCTCTCGCCACATGAGGCCACACATTGTCGTGCACCAGGAGGAACCAGCATAGGGTCTGATGATGGGTGGTCAAAGGATTTCATCCCGATACCTAATGGCACTCCTGCGGTGCCGTTGTCCAGCCTGTAGAGGTCTGTGTGTCCCACCATGGGTATGCCTCCCCAGACCATCACTGACCCACCACCACACCGGTCCCGCTGAACGATGTTACAGGCAGCATAACGTTCTCCACGGCTTCTCCAGACCCTTTCACGTCTGTCACATGTGCTCAGGGTGAACCTGCTCTCATCTGTGAAAAGCACAGGGCGCCCGCCAGTGGTGGACCTGCCAATTCTGGTATTCTATGGCAAATGCCAATCAAGCTCCATGGTGCCCACTAGAGGACGTCGGGCCATCGGACCACCCTAATGAAGTCTGTTTCTGATTGTTTGGTCAGAGACATTCACACCAGTGTCCGGCCTGCCTGCTGGAGGTCATTTTGTAGGCTCTGCCAGTGCTCATCCTGTTCCTCCTTGACCAGAGGAGCAGATACCAGTGGGTCCTGCTGATGGGTTAAGGACCTTCTATGAGGGGTCCTGTCCAGCTCTCCTAGAGGAATTGCCTATCTGTCTCCTGGAATCTTCTCCATGCCTTTGGGACTGTGCTGGGAGACACAGCAAACCTTCTGGCAATGCCACATATTGATGTGCCTGCCATCCTGGAGAAGTTGGACTACCTGTGCCACCTCTGTAGGGTCCAGGTATAGCCTCATGCTACCAGTAGTGACACTGACCGTAGGCAAATGAAAAAACGAGTGACAAAACAGATGAGGAGGGAAAGTTGTCAGCTGTTAACCCATTCATTCCTGTTTTGGGGGTCATCTGAGTGTTGCCCCTCTAGTGCACCAAAGCAGCTGAAACTGATGAACAAGCCCCTCTGTCACTTAACTGAGCAGATCAACACAAGTGTCATTGACTTGATGATATACTCGGATTAAAAAGGGGTCCTTTCATTTTTTGAGCAGGTTTGTTCTTGGATTCAACAGGCAAGATGATCTTCTCTCTCACAGACCATAAAGTCCTCTATGTGACTTTTTGAAATCTTCAAGTCTGTCTACTCTGCAACAAGTCCCAGGTCAGTAGAGTGTGTGAGGGCTATTGAGGCATGGGGGGGGGGGTGGGGGGGTATGTTGCCAGAGAGTCCAAAACCCCAAACATGAACACACAAGACAGTCCTCGGTTCAAACAAAGGGTGTTTCATTACAAAACTACCATGTTCACATAAGCACAAAGCACAAGTCGCTTTCTCTCCTCTTTCCACCACACTGTTCTCCTCCAGCTGAGCGTCGCCTTCCTTCCTCCCCACTCCAACTCATCTGGACATGGCAGTGTGGTCCCTTTTGTTGAGTACTTCTGGTGACATGACTTAGCCAGTTGGAAGCACTTCCGGGTTATGATTAAAGCCAGGAAGAGTCAGGGCAGCGCCCCCTATTGTCAGCCAGGGATTCTCACAGGGCTGCTTCTCCGGACTCCAACTCCCATGCAGCCCTGCGGGCGTCCAAACTTGAACTCTACAGTATATGAGGGACACAGCCACCTATTAAAGTGGTGGATGAAATGCTCCCTGCTGTGCTCTCTTGCCAGTTCTTGTACTTGGGAATCCCAAACAAGATGGAGATCGGAAGGTATCCCGACCGGGTATTGCCCCCATTTAACCCATCATCCTTCCATAATGGCATCCCTGTGGGGTAAGGACTCCACCTCTGTCCTGGTCGGGACACCGAACCATCCTCTGGGGAAGCCGTCCCCAGCTCCGGTCTTGGAGGGTTATTCATTCTAACCCTTTTCTTAACTGGTGACCTGTTTTTGCTGCTAATCAACTCCTTTGACATTCATTTTAATTGACTTACTTTTTAAAGATTTGTTCCTCTGAGTTGCTCCATTTCTTTTCTTGAATGGCATCCAAACAGAAATGTGAAATGAGGGAGCCAAAACATGACCACCTAAGTCAGGGCCTCAAACTCCAACCAATTTCACTCCCACCAGTTGCTTAATTAGGCGCCAAGTCTCGTCATTAATTAAACCCGTTCTTTAACTCCATGGCTTGTTGCTGCTCTCATTGTGCAATAGCAGACATTTCAGAAAATGTTTTGGGGACCTGAGCTAATCAACATTCCCGAGACCCTCACCTTTCTTTATTTTCAGATCTTGTATGATGGTCACAGTTTGTATCTCATGATTTGTTTGGCTGCTTATCTATGTAAATAAAAATGTTAATGTTCGTTTGTTCAAAATCTTAAATCTTCGAAAGTTCTTCACCGATTGCTTTGAAATTTTGACACAACGTTGCATTCGAATACGCGTGTGTTTTTTATATACCTACTATTATACTGAATTTGGGACTTTCATTAGTTGTCAGTTATAATCATCAAAATTAAAAGAAATAAACATTTGAAATACATCAGTCTGTGTAATGAATGAATCTAATATACAAGTTTCACTTTTTGAATGGAATTACTGAAACAAATCAACTTTGTCATGATATTCTAATTTTATGACCGGCACCTGTAGATGTCACACCTGTGACAGGTAAAAACATGCTTTTTTGAAAAACAGCGCCATCTGTTGGACGTAAACGCAATCGCCGGAGGGTTAGGCGTGACATCACAGCACGTGTTTTCAGACAGAAGCCGAAATCGCCGATGGATTTCATGGTAAAACATGAAGTGTTTGAGTCTGTGCGCTGCTGGCTGTACTCAGTGGAATAGCAAAAGAGAGGATTGCCACACGCACATGTACTAATCTGGCTCTGTAACCAAATCAATTCAAGCGAAATCGACGATGTAATATGCGCTGAAATACCCGATACCGACGTCGATAACGATTTGCATGAAGTTGTGACGAAAAATATGATACATGGACCTTGCGGTACACTAAATCCAAATTCACCATGCATGATAGACGGAAAATGCTCTAACCGATATCCTCGAGCATTAGTATCCAACACAGTTACAGGAAACGATGGATATCCTTTATACAGAAGAAGATTAGCAGAAGATGGCGGTAAACTAGCAACCATACAAATGGGAAACGGTGACATCGACGTAGATAACCGGTGGGTTGTTCCATATTCGCCTTTGCTATCAAAAACATACAAAGCGCACATAAACGTGGAATATTGTAACTCCATTAAATCGGTCAAATACATTTGTAAGTATGTGAATAAATGCAGCGACCAGAAAGAAGTGATAGGAATGCGGTCATACATATCGATGAAATCAGGCTAGAAGATACATAAGCAGCAATGAAGCTGTATGGCGAATTCTTTCATTTCCCATACATGAACGACGTCCAGCTGTTGTTCACTTAGCAGTACATCTATAAAATGGACAAGACGTTGTGGAAATCGTACCCCTAGACACAGACAGACGGACACCAGGATGTATAAAATGTATACCTATATATATGTATAGGATGTATTATTTTCCTTTGAGCACCACAATGTCTTCTCTCACCAACTCTCTTGCTTTCTTCCTCTTTCTCTTCTTCTTCAGAAGCTTCGTCTCCTTCCTCCCAACTCTGGCTCGTCTGCTAGAAGGAGGCGGCCCCTTTTATCATGGCCCGGATGAGCCCCAGGTGCTCCCCTTGACGTCACTTCCTGGTGTGGCGGAAGTGTCAGGAAAGCACCTGGAAGCACTCCGGGTCTTCTTGGAAGTATTTCCGGCAGCACTTCCTGGTGTGGCGGAAGTGCTTCGTTCCAGGATTCCCTTACTGTCCGGGCGCCCCCTGGCGGTGGCCACGTCCTCTCAGGAACGTCCCAGGTCCCTCCTTGTGGCCCCCAGATAGGCCCGGGCGGCTGCCCTCTCGTGGCCGAGGAGTAATACTGTCCATATCGGGGACTATTCAGGCGTCCCGGCCGGGCAGTGTCCCCAGACATCCTTGACAACGTTTATTTCACAGCTGCAAATGTGCAACAAATAGCCCTGAATCAACCGGCGATGACGTTAACTGCTTTCTTGACGTTATGTCAAAATGACGCTTGCGAAAACTCTGCTGTATTCGGAAGTGCCAACGTATTACACATGGAATGCGAGTAGAAAATCATTTGAACGACGCAAACAAGGAGAGCGAGTCGACGGACAACCTGGCATATTCAAAGAAACCACGATAGGCAGACTGTACACCGTGCATCCCAATCAAGAAGAATGCTTCTTTCTTGGTAAATGTGCCCGTCAAAAGAAGAATTGGTTGAAAAGGTATTTCCCAATATTCAAACCAATTATAAAAATCACGATTGGCTGAGTGAACGAGCTATTCTTGCGGCCAAAAACAAAGGCGTCTACGAACTTAAGATTATTCAGTCTAACATTCAAAGCAAGGCAGTCGCATACAAGTCCGTAGACACCGTTGTGGAATCAGATGAAGCGGTTAATTATCCAACAGAAGTTTTGAATTCACTCGATTTGCCAGGCATGCCACCGCATGTACTGCGATTGAAAATCGGCGTCCCAATAATCACGTTGCGAAATATCGACCAGCCACGGCACGCGGCTTGCACTAAAAAAATTAATGACCAACGTCGTAGAAGCAACAATCTTGACAGGACCTTTCAAAGGTGAAGATGTCCTCATTCCTCGCATTCCTATGATTCCAATGGATATGCCATTTCAATTTAAGAGATTGCAATTCCCAATTCGTTTGGCGTTTGCAATCACCATCGACAAAGCCCAGCGCCAATCTTTAGAATTGTGCGGTTTAGATCGGATTGCTTCTCACATGGACAATTATATGTTGCGTGTTCTAGAGTCGGCAAACCGCACAATCTGGATATCTGCACACACAATGGAACAACAAAAATATTGCATACCCATTGTGATGGACAACCGGGTCCCATGCCCGGCCGGGACACCTCTGATGCATACGTCCCGGGGGAGCCATCATGGACTTTGCAATACCTCCCCCGGGGCGCTTGGGGGCACTCTCCCTGGCAATGGATTCCTCCTCAATCTCCCCCGTGGCTCCATGGGACATGGAGTCCACCACAGCAGCCCGGTTGGGAGATGGGGTGGCTGCTAGGGGGTGCTGCAGAGAGCCAGCCACCACACTGGACGGTTTATCAGCCCCACCTGGAGGTGCAATTAAGACCAGCTGGTCAGGCACCTGGATCACTTCCGGGCCTGCCTCCCAGCAATCGAGGCCAGAATCGGGAGGAAGGGGACGAGGTTGCCTGGGAGGAGTGGTGGAGCAGGAAAGTGTGGGTTTGTGTTGGTTTGGTGCTTGGGACTGTGTTGGGCCGGTGGGACACGGGAGAAGACGTGTGCCCACGGCTGAAGAGCAACAAAAATAAATACCTGTGAGTGTGAACACGTGCCTCTGCGTATTCTGTGCCGGGTCGGGCGCTATATAGTGCCTTGTTTACACCATATTAGAAATGTGCGCTTTCTCTTTTCTCTCTTTTCTTTTTTTTTCCACTTAACCAGACTGAGCCACAGCAACGCGTGGCCGGGTACAGCTAGTTAAGAAATAAGAAACAATTCAGGGGTCTGAGTCTTCAAGAGCCAGTCAATTAAAAAGAATGTCAAAGGAGTTAATTAGCAGCAAAAACAAGTCACCAATTAAGAAAAGGGTTAGAATGAAAACCTGCAACTCCTGCGGCCCCCCAATACCAGAGTTGGGGACCCCTGTCCTGGGCTATCTACAAGTGTTACAATGATGCTGACCATTGTGGACATTTGTTTCTTTCAACTCCACACACTTTCTCTGGAGCTCAGCCACAGTGACCATCATGATGGCGCACACCTCTCTTTTCCCTTGATTGCTCAGGGTGCTCAGCTCGTCTGTCATTTAAGGATCGTTGAGGCTGCTGTGCTTTTGGGGAAACGTTCACCGCTGCAGGCAACACAATCCTGACTCTGAGCCCTGCAGGCAGTTCCTATTGGACCTTACGGCTTAGATTTCTTCACCTGGCGGACTGCAGCAATTCCGCGATTCCTACACTTCACCACCCGAGAGGGAAGTGGACGATATTTGAAGGATAAAATAGCATTACCATATTTGGTCCTCGGCCCCTCTTTTCTCCTATGCATGCCCTTAAATAACTGGCAAAAAAAAAATCAAAATCAGAAAAAAATGGGACTGATAAATATATTGAAAACTGCTGATTACATTTCCTTGCCCGGTGCCTGAGTGCTCATTTGTGATCCCACTTTCCCAGACGCACTCCCTTGCGGCCAAATCCTATCCCCCGATTTGACACAGACAATAAAGAAAAATAAAAAACTGTTCTCAGAGAAAGCAGAAAGAAAGTTTGAACGTAGTCCACATATATGAAAAAGAAACCTGCTGTTCAGTTCCTACACTGTAAAAAAAAAAATGTTACATTTACGGTAAAAAACTGGCAGCTGCTGGTCGCCAGGATTTTACCGTAAAAAAGAAGGCAACAATATTTTTTGGTCTACGGTACACTTTAAAAAATAATGTTAAATTTACGGTAAAATAATGGCAGCTGGGTTGCCAAAACTTTATTGTAATAAATAAGGTGACAATATTTTTAAGTCTACAGTATAATTTTAGAGTAAAAACTATTTGGTCTTCGCAACAAAGTCCAACAGAAGGGAATGTTTAACTATAACCAGAAATTCATGTTGTGTAATAAATATGACAATCAATAAACAATATGTATTAGCAGGATCAAACCCCAGTACAGTACACAGATTGCATCAGTTAATTAACAACAACCAATAGCAAATATGTACCATTTAATTATAAACATTGTATATACATTGTCGCAGTAAGGGGCAGTAGTGCTCCCTTGAACCCTCAGGTACCACGCCAAACACCTGGTAAAATTGCCACAATGATTATATTTATTATAATAATGTGCACCAAGCACCCTCCACTCCACTATATTCATAAATCACAATTACAATAACCAATCAATAATAATCACAATCCTCCACTCCCAGACGCGTTGCCCTCCTACCACCCAGCTCAGCTCAGTGCTAGGGAGTTCCCAGAGTCCTTTTATTCCTCCTGACCCGGAAGTCTTTCTGCCCAACAGTTCCACAAGTCCTTATTCCTTCCGGGTCAGGGTAAACAGTACTTTTCTTCACCCCGGAAGCCCGTCGCTCTTCCTGTGATGAACTTCCGGGCCATAGTGCCCAAATGAGTCCATTGGCCTCCCGACAGCGACTCCCAGTGGCCCCCAAGGTATCCAGCAGGGCTGTGTATAAAAACTACATAGTCCATGAGGCCCTGCTGGAATTCAGGGCCCGTATATGCTCTCGGGAGAGCTCCTCCTAGCGGCCAGGGGGTGAGGGCCGGAGTTAAATGCCGGCAATCCACCACAGTTCCCCCCCCTTAACGACGACAACTGGGGCGGAGCGTCGATCCCCGCGCCATCCGGACCTTGGCCGTATTGTTTAAACCTCCCGGCGAACCTTGGGGGAACGGTGTATCTTCTATCCCACCGCTCCCCTGTCCTCCGGGAACAATCTCGCCGCACGTGTCCTGGTTGCCGACAGTTGTAGCACCGCCGACGTCCTCCTGGTTGTCTCTCTTCCCAAGACCTGAAACATCTCGGGAATTCTGTCAGCTCCACCCTTTCCCCCGCTAAGGAGGGTTTTACGGCTGCCTCACAGCTCTCGATTCTTTTCCCCATCTTGTCAGGAGACCCGCGCTTTACTTTGGGGATCTCCTGTTTACTCTGGGGCTTGGATACAGCTGGGGACTCTCTACCATAAAGAGAGGGCCCTTTGCTGTCTGTACGCCCATTGATTTGTGTTTTTTGGAGGCGGTGTCATCAGCGCGCGATCGCTCCAGGTAACAGCACTGTTCAGCTGTACGTACGATCGGTGCTTCCCACGCACCGCCTGTCATCACGCCCACTCTTGTCGGGCACACTGTGCTTTGACACCCGCTACTTATTAACTGCGGTGCCGGTTCGCACTGTGTCCCTTTATACTGTACGATACGGGTCGGACTCACCTGTATTCCCGCATCGATCATCACTGGAGCCTCCCGACCAATACGCTGTAAATAATCCCATATTTTCTTCAGCGGTGCTTCGGCCGTCGCTCCCAACTCTTCCACCTGGTTTTGAATGTTTATTAAAGTCTGTAATAAAGCATATATGGGCTCGAGCAATTTCTCGAGATCCCGCAATTCTATTTTATCATTTAATTCGGCCGTAGGTAATTTTACTTCCACTTTTTCCTTTCCTACCGCCGGAGCCAATAAGCACGCCCGCTCCTGGCACGTGCTCGGCTGGGTCTTGCAAAGGCTCTTGGGATTTGGAGTTCCTTTTAGAGGGCCGGGGTGGCGCGACTGGCCGACTGCGATCCGCCTTTTCTATTTTGTCCGCGGATCGTTCAGTCACGTCCCGTCCCTCATTACTTTTAAATACAGCTGGCGCTGCTTCGCTTGCCTCCCCCTTCCCCCTTCCCCTTCAGGGAGCTCGATTCCATCAAGGGAACGCTGACCTCACCTCCGTACTGCTGCTGACCTTCTCCTTCCCATAATCCGTCTGGGGAAATCACGTGCCCACTTTCGACGAATAGAAGGCGACCTTCATGGTCATATGATCGACCGTCATCCTTCAGGTGATTCCAGCCTGCTCCGGGATAGGTCACATGACTTTCTTTGTCGAATGGGATCCCCGTTTTCGATACCTAGATGGGCTAGCCTCTTCGTCATCGTGGCCATCTTGCCTAGGTGGAAAGTACATCTCTGACTCGTCGTCAGAAACGAAGAGACCGGCTCCTGCAAAATATGAATAATAAATCCCCGGCGCAGCGGGCGTTTCTTCGGCACCTACCTCTGAACCTTGACTACGGTTTTCCAGTTCATATAGGTAGTCTTTGTGTCCGATGTCCAGGCAGCCATCCCGCTGCCGTAACGCATGTGCCCTTTCGGCTTCAATCATTGCCCGGTCTTCCTCGCTCCGTCAGGTATGTCCACGCATCGCGGCATCATCTAGGGCTGTTCCTTTAGGCGATCCACATTCTTCCTCCCAGATTTTTTCCCCATGGCGTACCAAGGTCTAGACAGGCTTTCTAATGCAGCGCTCTTTGTAGAGGGTAGCGTTTCTACCGTTGGATGTTCGAGCGGGACCTTCTTAGGGTCGTCTGCGTACACAAAATTTGTGTTTGCCAGAGAATCCTGCCGACTACGCCAGTGTCGCAGTAGGGGGCAGTAGTGCTCCCTTGAACCCTCAGGTACCACGCCAAATACCTGGTAAAATTGCCACAATGATTATATTTATTATAATAATGTGCACCAAGCACCCTCCACTCCACTATATTCATAAATCACAATTACAATAACCAATCAATAATAATCACAATCCTCCACTCCCAGACGCGTTGCCCTCCTACCACCCAGCTCAGCTCAGTGTCTGGGAGTTCCCAGAGTCCTTTTATTCCTCCTGACCCGGAAGTCTTTCTGCCCAACAGTTCCACAAGTCCTTACTCCTTCTGGGTCAGGGTAAACAGTACTTTTCTTCACCCCGGAAGCCTGTCGCTCTTCCTGTGACGAACTTCCGGGTCATGGTGCCCAAATGAGTCCATTGGCCTCCTGACAGCGACTCTCAGTGGCCCCCAAGGTATCCAGCAGGGCTGTGTATAATAACTACATAGTCCATGAGGCCCTGCTGGAATTGGGGCCCGTATATGCTCTCGGGAGAGCTCCTCCTAGCGGCCAGGGGGTGAGGGCCGGAGTAAAATGACGACAATCCACCACAACACATACATACATACATACATACATACATATAAACAATTCAATGTTTAAGGAAGTTTGTTTTCTTTTGTGGTGTATGGTGTCCTACTTATCGAATACAACCCACCATAAATCAGCTTCCATAACCTCAAAAAACCTATAGCACGTGGGAAAAAATAAGTCTGCTAACTTAGGTGAAGTTTTTTTTCCCTACTATTCAAAGGTATGCGGTTCACCAGGAACAATATTTTAAAAGGGGCGTGTCCTTATGCAAATATCGTAACCAGTTTTACTGAAACAGTGATTTACCGTTTTACATTTTACAGTTGTCTACCTTCGTTATTTAACAGTTTTGCACTGTAAAATTAACAGTTTTTTTCAGTATAACTGTAATGCATCAATAAACGGTATTTAGCATATTTTGAAGGTAGAAAAATATTGATTTTACAGAACTTGGCTGTAAAAAATAATGACATTTATTGTTTAAGATATAGAGGTAATTTTCAGTAGAACATAAGGTAACTTTCCTTTTTTTCAGAAAAGGTCTTTTACCTTCACCATTTACAGTATTTGTACCGTTAAATTTACTGACATTTTTTACAGTGTACCGTAAGGCATGAGGGAACACAACAGTCCTCTGGCGAAAACGGCTTCCCCGCTGGCTATCACGAAGAAACGCACTCACGAGTCCGACTCACCAAACGGGAACACCAGACCCCGGCCTCTTCTCGGAGATTCGTCACACTGATTATTTCTTCAGGGTAGCCACCCACTAATAGCAGACGTTCCTGGGTGAAGTCAGATCCTGATGTTTCTTAAAGCGCATACATCCATCCATTTTCCAACCCGCTGAATCCGAACACAGGGTCAATCCCAGCCAACACAGGGCACAAGGCAGAAACCAATCCCGGGCAGGGTGCCAACCCACCGCAGGACACACACACACCCACACTAAGGCCAATTTTGAATCGCCAATCCACCTAATCTGCATATCTTTGGACTGTAGGAGGAAACTGGAGCGTCCGGAGGAAACCCACACAGACACGGGGAGAACGTGCAAACTCCACGTAGGGAGGACCCGGGAAGTGAGCCCGGATCTCCTAACTACGAGGCAGCAGCGCTACCACTGCGCCACCGTGCCGCCAAAGCGCATACAGTTGTGCTTGAAAGTTTGTGAACCCTTTAGAATTTTCTATATTTCTGCATAAATACGACCTAAAACATCATCAGATTTTCACTCAAGTCCTAAAAGTAGATAAAGAGAAACCAGTTAAACAAATGAGGCAAAAATATTATACTTGAACTGGAGGGGCACCAATGTATTGGGGAGGCGTATGTGTAGGCTAGTCGAGGATTGTTTAAACTAGAGTTTAGGACAGGCCAGATTTAGATCTATACATGGAAGAACAAACAATGGTGTAGAAATAAAAAGCATAGTAATGTAAATTCTAAGCAAACACGTAAATGTAGAAGGAGTAACACATTAAAAATAGCTCGCCTTAATGCTAGAAGTTTTAAAAATAAGGTAAGTGAGTCAGAGTTGTATGTAGCAGAGCATAATTATGATATTATAGCAACAACGTAACCTGGCTAAATAAAGATGGGGATGAGTGTAACATAGAGGGATACACATTTTTTAGGAAGGATAGACAGAACAGAAAAGGAGGTGGGGTTGCTGTTTATGCCAAACAGGATTTAAATGTAAGACCTCTTCAGATGGATGATGAGCCCCATCTTAGTGAGGACATCACCTGGAAAATATTAGGGAAAGAGGTCTTATTTTAGGAGTGTGTTACAGACCACCCAATTCAGAAAGTAATTTCAACACACATCTTTTAGTAATATCAAAAGGCAAGTTTACAGGGGATATTATAGTCATGGGGGACTTTAATTATCCAAATATTAACTGGGATAACCTTACAGATGGAGGAGCACAAGAGCAGGAGTTTTAGAAGTAATCAGCGACTGTTTTTTAACACAGCATGTTAAAGCACCAACAGGGGTGAAGCCTGTCTGGATTTAGTATTCTGTAATAATCAGGATAGAATTGAGGGTGTAGAGGTGATTGAACCACTAGGGTCAAGTGACCATAATGTAATACAATTCTCAGTATTTTGTAAGAGTACAGATGCAAAGACTAAAATTGTTAAGTTGAACTTTAGTAGGGCTAATTTTGAGCAGATGTGACAAAGTCTAAGTAGGATAGACTGGGATAAGCTTTTAAATGTGGAGACAGTCGAGGAGCAGTGGAACAGGTTTAAAAAATGTAATGCAGGACAGATACATACCTAAATTTGGAATTAATAGGAAACTAAAAAACTCCACGATGGATTAATAAAGATTTAAAAAAGAAGTTGCAAAGGAAAAAACTGCTGTATAAGGCATATAAGACTAATGACTGCAAAGAGAATCATAGAGCGTATGAGAACATGAGGGCAACCATTAAGAAGGATATCAGAGAGGCTAAAAGACAGTTGGAGAGGAATATAGCAGATAAGGCGAAAGAAGACCCCAAGAGATTCTTTCAGTATTTTAGTAGTAAAAGAACAGTTAAGGAGGAGGTCAAGTTCATCAGGAATAGTAAAGGTAAATAGCAGATGCCCTAAACTTACATTTTTCTGAGGTGTTTACAAGTGAGCAAGTGGATAACCTCAGAGGTAAACAACTACTAAGGAGGTACTGAGGGATTTGGAAATTGTAGAGGAGAAGTGCTGCTCAGATTAAATAAGATGAAATCAAACAAATCACCAGGCCCAGATAATATTTATCCTCGTGTTCTTAAGGAGGCTAGTGAGTACATATATAAACCCTTGACACATATTTTAGGAAGTCACTGTGCACTGGAGAGATTCCAAAGGACTGGAAAATGGCAAATATCATCCCATTATATAAAAAGGGTGACAGGGCAGATCCAAGCAACTATAGGCCAGTAAGCTTAACAAGCATCACAGGAAAATTAATGGAAGGAATTATTAAGGATAAGATTGAGCAACACATGGCAAGGACAGGAGTTATTCTGAACAGTCAGCATGGGTTCAGAAGAGGGAGGTCGTGTTTTACTAACATGTTGGAATTCTATGAGGAGGCAACAAAAGGATACGATCAAAGTGGAGCTTATGATATTATTTATCTGGACTTTCAGAAAGCATTTGATAAGGTGCCACATGAGAGGTTGGGCATCAAGTTAAAAGAAGTGGGAGTTCAGGGTGATGTTTTTAGATGGGTGCAGAATTGGCTCAGACACAGGAAGCAGAGGGTGATGGTGCGAGGAACCTCATCAGAACTGGCGATGTTAAGAGTGGTGTTCCACAGGGGTCAGTGCTAGGGCCGCTGCTATTTTTAATATATATAAATGATTTAGATAGGAATATAAGTAACAAGCTGGTTAAGTTTGCAGATGATACCAAGATAGGTGGATTAGCAGATAATTTGGAATCCGTTATATCATTACAGAAGGACTTGGATAGCATACAGGCTTGGGCAGATTTGTGGCAGATGAAATTTAATGTCAGTAAATGTAAAGAATTACACATAGGAAGTAAAAATATTAGGTTTGAATACACAATGGGCGGTGGAAAATCGAGAGTACACCTTATGAGAAGGATTTAGGAGTCATAGTGGACTCTAAGCTATCAACTTCCCAACAGTATTCAGAAGCCATTAAGAAGGCTAACAGAATGTTAGGTTATATAGCCGATCTGTGGAGTACAAGTCCAAGGAGGTTATGCTCAACCTTTATAATGCACTGGTGAGGCCTCATCTTGAGTACTGTGTGCAGTTTTGGTCTCCAGGCTACAAAAGGACATAGCAGCACTAGAAAAGGTCCAGAGAAGAGCGACTAGGCTGATTCCAGGTCTACAGGGGTTGAATTATGAGGAAAGATTAAAAGAGCTGAGCCTTTACAGTTTAAGCAAAATAAGATTAAGAGGTGACTTGATTGAAGTGTTTAAAATTATGAAGGGAATTAGTACAGTGGATCGAGACTTGTATTTTAAAATGAGTTCATCAAGAACACGGGACACAGTTGGAAACTTGTTAAGGGTAAATTTCGCACAAACATTAGGAAGTTTTTCATTACACAAAGAATGATAGACACTTGGAATAAGCGACCAAGTAGTGTGGTAGACAGTAAGACGTTAGGGACTTTCAAAACTCGACTTGATGTTTTCTTGGAGGAAATAAGTGGACAGGACTGACGAGCTTTGTTGGGCTGAATGGCATGTTCTCGTCCAGAGTGTTCTAGTGTTCTAATGTTGTTATTTATTTATTGAGGAAAATGATCGAATATTACATATTTGTGAGTGGCAAAAGTATGTGAGCCTCACGGATGATCAGTTAGTTTGAAGGTGAAATTCGAGTCAATGGGATGCCAGTCAGGTGTGAGTGGGCACCCTGTGTTATTTAAAGAACAGGGATCTATCAAAGTCTGCTCTTCACAACATATGTTTGTGGAAGTGTATCATGGCACGAACAAAGGAGATTTCTGAGGACCTCACAAAAAGAGTTGTTTTTGCTCATCAGGCTGTTAAAGGTTACCAAACCATTGCTAAAGAGTTTGGACTCCACCAATCCACAGTCAGACAGATTGTGTACAAATGGAGGAAATTCAAGACCATTGTGACCCTCCCCAGGAGTGGTCGACCAACAAAGATCACTCCAAGAGCAAGGCACACGTGTAATAGTCGGCGAGGTCACAAAGGACCCCAGGGTCACTTCTAAGTAAATGAAGGCCTCTCTGACATTGGCTGATGTTCATATTCATGAGTCCACCATCAGGAGAACACTGAACAACAATGGTGTGCATGGCAGGGTTGCAAGGAGAAAGCCACTGCTCTCTAAATAAACCATTGCTGCTCGTCTGTAGTTTGCTGAAGATCACGTGGACAAACCAGAAGGCTGTTGGAAGAATGTTTTGTGGACGGTTGAGACCAAAATAGAACTTTGGGGTTTAAATGAAAAGAGTTATGTTTGGAGAAAGGAAAACACCGCATTCCAGCATAAGAACCTCATCCCATCTGTGAAACATGGCGGTGGTAGTATCATGGTTTGGGCCTGTTGTGCTGCATCTGGGCCAGGACGGCTTGCCTTCATTGATGGAACAATGAATTCTGAATTATATCAGAGGATACTAAAGGAAAATGTCTGGCCATCTGTCCAGAACTGAATCTCAAGAGAAGGTGGGTCATGCAGCAAGACAACGACCCTAAGCACACAAGTCGTTCTACCAAAGAATAGTTAAAGAAGAGTAAAGTGAATGTTCTGGAATGGCCAAGTCAAAGTCCTGACCTTAATCCATTCGAAATGTTGTGGAAGGACCTGAAGCGAGCAGTTCATGTGAGGAAACCCACCAACATCCCAGAGTTGAAGCTGTTCTGTACGGAGGAATGGGTGAAAATTCCTCCAAGCCGGTGTGCAGGAATGATCAGAAGTTACCGGAAACGTTTAGTAAGGGGAGTCACACCAGATACTGAAAGCAAAGGTTCACATACTTTTGCCACTCACATGTAATATTCGATAATTTTCCTTAATAAATAAATGACCAAGTATAATATTTTTGTCTCATTTGTTTAACTGGTTTCTCTTTATCTACTTTTAGGACTTAAGTGAAGATCTGATGATGTTTTAGGTCATATTTATGCAGAAATATAGAAAATTCTAAAGGGTTCACAAACTTTTAAGCACAACTGTGTAATCGCTTCCCTGCCGTCGGCCTTTTCCTTCCTTTTCTTCTCCTCTGTCCTTGACCCGCCATTCAAATCAAAGGAATTGACCACAGGTGGACCCCAAACAATGTGTGGAAACATCTCAATGATGATCAGTAGAAGGTGATACACCTGTGCCAAATTTCATGTGTCACAGCAAAGGGTTTGAATGCTTTTGTCCGTGTGATGTTTCCATTTTTTTCTTATCTTCAATACATTTGTAAACCAATCCTGGTTTCACTTTGTCATTCTGGGGTATTGAGTGTGGCCTGCTGAGGGGGAAAAAAAAATAACGAACATAAGCAATTTGAGCACAAGGCTGCATCACAAGAAAATAGGAAACAAGTGAAGACTTTGGGAAGGCGCTATATAAAGCGAGAGCAGGCACAGGCAGTTTAAGGGACTCCTTCAGGGTCCTTAAAGATGTAACTGCCAGCCTTGGGGCGTCAAGTCCAAAGCTTTAGCCATAAACCTGCGCTGCCTGCTGATTCAAGGCGCTATATATCCATGCCTTCATCTTCCAAACCCGCTTGAGAGCAGAGCTGAAGTCAGTCCCAGCAAGACTCGGTCACAAGGCAGGAGCAATCCCATCACAGTGTGAACATACGCACACACTCACAAACAAGACCCCTACAGGCTATGCTTTTAACAATGCAGTGCGAGGACACCCAGATGTTTAATGCTGGGGGATATTTCCCACTCTCACTTTTACTCAAGTCTCGCTTGGTCATTTTTCATTGAATTTGAGTTGGTGACAGACCCTTTGCCATTACAGGCCCATTGGGCACACCCTGATGGTAGATTCATACCAGCACACTAGGGCCACGTTAGTATCGTCAGTCCACCCTCATGTCTTTGGAGTGTTTGTAGGAAAACAGAGAGGAAAAACACAAGGACATGGGGAGAACATGCAAACTCCACGTGTGGAACACCACGGACGTAAATCCGGGTCTCTTCTTATTGTGACGCCCTGCGTGGCGCTATACACACACAGTCTGATCATTTCCAATAAACTCCATACAGTTCTGGTTCTGCTGAATTGCAAGCACTAAATTATTTCGTAAAGACGTCTGAATGTCCTGTCAGTCCCCACGCTTGTCCTTCCCTGACGTGTCTTCTTTTCCGCACTGCGCTCTCCAACGCTGCTCTCTTTACGTTTCCAGTTGCGTTTCATTTTTTTTTTTCCAGTTCTCCAAAAAAAATGAACTTCTGCATTTTCATCCTTCTAAAAATAGACTTTCTTTAATTAGAGGCGTCCCTCGTTTTTCACGTTCCTCAGTCACGGCGCTTGGCAGCTCTAAAAGCCCCGTTTTTAGAATCTCATACGTTTGCTGCCGGCGCGGAGCGGGAGGCGACACTCCGAGGGCGGATTGGTGATGGAGCGACAGCCCTTTGATGAAAGAGCTGATGACCTGCGAGCCGTCTGTCATTTCCATGGAGTTGTGCGGATCTGTGAAATATAAACCCTTTTTTAATGACGTGGCAGAGCAATCGGATTCACGGTGTTTGGCGTTACAAGAACATTGGTGTTTGTCTTAGATTTAGCTGTCACGAGTAGATAAAGGATGTTTGTTCTCGGGGATTATCGCTCTGCTCATATTACGCTTGTGGTCAGGAGCCGAGAGCACCGCAGCAATCCACGGATAACAAGAAGAGTGAGAGGGATCAATGGCAGACGCCAGGGGTAGACTCGAACCACTGAAATAATTCATCCATCCGTCCATCCATTATCTTAAAAAAAAAACGTTGTTGTTCGATTAAAACTGTTATGAAAACTCGGGTCGCAAATACCTAAAGGTTGAGAAACGCTGCAGTAGGACAAGATTAGTTCATCCATCCATTATCCAACCCGCTACTACAGGGTCACGGGGGTCCGCTGGAGCCAATCCCAGCCAAGACAGGGCGCAAGGCAGGAAACAAGGCAGGGCACGCGCACACACAAACACATACACCAGGGACAATTTAGAATCGCCAATGCACCTAACCTGCATGTCTTCGGACTGTGGGAGGAAACCGGAGCACCAGGAGCCCATGCAAACTCCAAGCAAACCCGGGTGTCCTAACTGCGAGGCAGCAGCGCTACCCACTGCGTCACCGTGCCGCCCCGACTGAAAACACAAAAGAAAAAAAAAAAAAACTATATTACTAAAGCCACGAGCAAATTGCAAATACGAGCTTCAAAGTGGGAAATAACACGTGAGCGCCATTTGAAGTGGTAGCTCCCAATATGCTGTTCCTACCTCTCCCGGATGCTTGCTGTGATAGGCTCCAACTTCCCGGCGACCCTGCTCAGGGCAAGCGGGTTTGGAAAATGGATAAATGAATGCTACAGGAATTCACAGAGATGTGACGTATTGCTGAAAACTCACTTCTTTTCACAATATATAATAAAAAGACCAAACGGGTCAACCTGAAATGACGTTTTTGCCATTGAATTGTATTTAGAGCAGTTGCGTCAGGGTTGGCGGGGTCATTAGAGACTTTAGCGCCTGATGTTTTTTTTTTTCTCTATCCTGCTTAAGTTAGCCCCTGCTCTTGGACTTTATACATCGGACAGACAATAACACAACATCCATCCATTTTCTAACCCGCTGAATCCGAATACAGGGTCACGGGGGTCTGCTGGAGCCAATCCCAGCCAACACAGGGCACAAGACAGGAACCAATCCTGGGCAGGGTGCCAACCCAACGCAGGACACACACAAACACACCCACACACCAAGCACACACTAGGGCCAATTTAGAATCGCACATGATATATATTAGACTAGTTGTGCTACCCGTCTAAGGCAGATTGAAATCAAAATAATCAACATGAACATTAGCAGTACACCATCTATTGGAAAGTATTTTGTAATGTGCGTAATAATAAAATGCATTGCATTTGACATTCCACCAGATGGCACAACATAAACTTTTTTAGTAATAACACTTATTGCATTTGTCATTGTAACAGATGGCTTCACAGACCTTTGTAGTAATAGAATGCATTACATTCCTCATTCCAAACGATGGTGCATCACAACCATTTGTAGTAATGAAATGCATTGCATTTATCATTCCAACAGATGGCACATTACAAGCATTTATAGAAATAAAATGCATCATAGTCATTTTAACAGATGATACATCGCAAACATTTGTAGAAATGAAAAATGTTGGATTTTTCATTCCAACAGACGGTGCATTACAAACATTTGTAGTAATATAATACATTGCATTTGACATTCCAGCAGATGGTGCATCACAGACGTTTGCAATAAACACACAAATACACAAACACACAAATAAACACTTGTCCTTTATTAAGGTAGATGAGCTGATTTCTGTCTGGCAATTACTCTCCATTGATTGCATTCAGAGTTAACTTTTGCAGTACACCATCAATTCTAATGCATTTCTTAAGAACTAGGTGCATACTTCCCACTAGTGCAAACTGTACTTTCAAAAATGTCCACTAGGGGGAGATATACTTCCAAACCCTATCTGCATAATGTGGCAAGTGCAAGATCTTTATATGATAGATAGATAGATAGATAGATAGATAGATAGATAGATAGATAGATAGATAGATAATTAGGAAAGGCACTATATGACAGATAGATAGATAGATAGATAGATAGATAGATAGATAGATAGATAATTAGGAAAGGCACTATATGACAGATAGATAGATAGATAGATAGATAGATAGATAGATAGATAGATAGATAGATAGATAGAGTGAAAGGCACTATATAACAGATAGATAGATAGATAGATAGATAGATAGATAGATAGATAGATAGATAGATAGAGTGAAAGGCACTATATAACAGATAGATAGATAGATAGATAGATAGATAGATAGATAGATAGATAGATAGATAGATAGATAGATAGATAGATAGATAGAGTGAACGGCACTATATAATAAGCTACCTGGATAGATAAAAAAAATCCTCTGTAGCATGAGAAGCTCCATGGAGCACGAAAAGGAATTTCCCGTGAAGTCATAGCAATCCAAGGCAAATATAAATGAAAGAATAAAAAACAAAAACAAAATGGACCGTAAACATGAATTTAAAACCCAGGCCGGTTAGTAAACTCCACAGTATTTTGTAATACATGTAGCAGTAAAGTGTATTACATTTTCATTCCAACAGATGGCGCATCACAAACATTAGCACTACTTTTATGAATCCCATATCCAATAGCATATAACAGATATAGCAAACAGATGGACTCAAAGATACACAGAAACAGACACTTCTGTGGCGGTTGATAAGCTTATTTCTGTCTTTCCGGCAGTTCCGCCCATTAGAATTTGTTCAGCATTAACATTTGAAGTGCAATCCGTCCATCCAGTTACCATGTCTCAGTTATATGCCACTAGCTGTGCTACCCATGTAAGATGGGTTGAAATCTAAATAATCAATGTAGACATCAGTATTAATGTTTGCAGTTGCCTATGTCTCTGTTATATGCCATCTGATATGGGATTCGTAAAAGCTGTGCTACTGTTCGTGATACACCATCTGTTGGATAAGAGAGACATAGCCGCCGAACGGACAAACAGATACACAGTCACAGGGACACTTGTCTTATTTTTAAGGTGGTTAGACATCTCAAAACTTCAAGGGGGGACCCGAAAACTAACCACCCTTTGATTTTATATTTGAGTCATCCGAGTAAGACTGCGTGCGGAAATCACAAAGGGGGCTAAGACCCTGATCTCTGCAAATCCTAACGACGACTCTGATTCAAAGCGCAGCGATACACGCACAATGCGTTTGTTTGCTTTTTTATTTTGACATCAAATCAGTTTTTTTGTGCCAGCCAACTACAAACAGGCAGCACAACCTCCCAAACCCCCCGCAAACTGAAACTTCACGTGAACACAACGGAGTGGGGAGGCGAGACGTCACAAGTGGGGGCTCTGGAAAATTCTAGTTATCACTTATACACAACCAGAAAAATGCAAGTGGACTGTGAGCACTAGGCAGCAGCACCGTCATCTTTGAATAAGACGCTGCTTTTTTCCGATCGTCTTTCAAAAAACGATTAGAAAATCAACGTCTTCAAGTGTTCAGATTCTGCTGCGTTTTCTTATGCGCTAAGCTCCCAGATGTTCAGTGTGATGGTGTCGCACGCAGTGATTTGATAAAACAACGAAGGATGATTGCACTGTTAGAGATCTGGGTGCCTAAAACTGCGGGGAGATGCGTTAGGATCAAGAAATGAGAAGAGATGGAGGTTCTTTGGAGGGAAGAAGCAGCATGGTAGATGAGGAAGACTCGTCCATTTTATTCATGATGCATATACCCGTACTGGCCACAAGGAGTCGGTGCCATTGAGCTCTATCAGACAATAGTTATTATAAACCGTTACTAACCCTATTCTATTCCATTTGTTTTCGCGGTGTTTCCATACACTTAGTTATGGAAAGCTATTCTTCTCCCCATTGAAAAGTCATCTGATATACTGGGAGCCTTGGTATCATCGGACGGTTAGATTCTGTTCAGACTCCACTGTGAAGTGGCCAGCAAAAGGGCGGGCGGCCAGCTGTCCGAGGTCTTCAGGACTGTGACCGTGTCTGGCCGTGGACTTCCAGAGTTTTCATTTTTCTGGCAATGCTTCTGGCTGGTGTTTTGTTCCCCTACTTTCTATAGTTTCAACAATTAATTAATGGGCAGATAGAGCTGTTTTTCATTTACGTCAATCGGTTTCTACTTTATGTGTTTAAACAAATCTGTGCCTTATGTGTAGTAATTCTTAACCAAATAAATAAATATCCGCTTGCATTTTACTTGAGGACTTGTTACAGCGCTCTGAGCCTGCACTCAGTGAAGAGCACCACACCAAAATAAACGGAATTGGACTTACTCGTCAGAGAGCGCGCACACACGCACGCGCGCACACAAGCCCGCGCGTTCGCAGACGACAGGTCAGCTAAGCGTTGGCAATTAGCATAATGAACGTGAATTTGTAAAGATGACCAGTCTACAGACAGAACGTGCAAACGCCATACGATGTGATGATATGAACACATGAGGAAGCTGAGTCAACCCTTGTGTTACCTTGATGTCGATAAAGGCAATCGAGAACAAAATACACATTCATCTCCTAACCCTCTCAATCATGATGCGTTGGCATTAGAAGGATGCAAGGCAGGAGCCAGCCGTGGACCGGGCGCCATTCCATTGCAGGGCATGCTGCCTTGCACTCGATGCTTCCTGGGTTAATCCCTACCTTCACCATGATGCTGCTCATGATAAGTGGGTTTAAAAATGGATGGAAGGATGGATAGATGGTATAACTTAGAGTTGTCAATGAATATAGCAAGTGTGTCTTTTGGATAAGAAAGAAAAGAGGTGGTCTGTGGGGGGACACAAATATGACAACTGCACCACCCAGTTGCCATATAAAAAATTACACTTGTTTCTATAGGCTTGGCTGTGAACTACAAAAAAAATGAAGTCTACACCACCAGGAGAATACACATAGCAGGTGATGCACATAAAATAATTGTGCCAAAATACATTTTCTGAATCAGCCCATTACTGGCACAAAACTTTTGTTTCAAATGATAATCCAAAAGTGCTCAGTGCACTTAAGGACCCCCACAAAGAAGAACTGAACCGACGCACGTCCACCCTGTCAGAACTGGCCACAGGTGAATCTGACACTCCAGTGGATTCCTGTATACTGTGGATTGTATGGAAAAGGGACAGCTGACAGGCTGGCCAACAAGGGTGGTCATGCGGACCAGGACAATACAGGGGTCTTATATGTTAAGGGAAAAGACCCTGGCAAAAAAAGAAATGATAACAGCAGCAGCCAAACTTTGACCAGTTTGACAATGCAGTGGAATCTTTATGACAAATGTTTGTGATGCACCATCTGTTGGAATGACAAATGCAATCCATCCATCCATTTTCCAACCCGCTGAATCCGAACACAGGGTCACGTGGGTCTGCTGGAGCCAATCCCGGGCAACACAGGGCACAAGGCAGGAACCAATCCCGGGCAGGGTGCCAACCCACCGCACAAACACACCCACACACCAAGCACAAACTAGGGCCAATTTAGAATCGCCAACAAATGCAATCCATTTTATTACAAATGTTTGTGATGTGCTGTCTATTGGAATGACAAATGCAATACATACCTCTGTTATATACATTTTAGAATGAGATTTGTGGAAGCAGTGTTAATGTTTGTGATGAACCATATGTTGGGATAGGAAATACAATGAATTGTATTACTACAAATGTTTGTTATGCTCCATATGTTGGAAAGATAAATGCAATGCATGTCTCTGTTATATGAATTTTGGAATGCGACATGTAGAAACAGTGTTCATATTTGTGATGCACCATCTGTTGGAATGAAAAATGCAATGCATAAACCTGTTATATGAATTTTAGAATGAGATTTATAGAAGCAGTGTTCGTGTTTGTGATGCACCATCTGTTAAGATAGCAAATGCAATTAATTTTATTACTACAAGTGTTTGTGATGCGCCATCTGTTGGAAAGAGAAGTGCAATACATATGTCTCTGTTATATGAATTTTGGTGTGAGATTCACAGAAGCTGTGTTACAGTTTTTTACGATTGCTTAGGCACGATTTTAAAAACAAGGCTCATTTTGTCAAAACCCTACACACAATTCACACATCCACACACACACGCAAGTAGCAGAATATCTTAGATCTTTTGCAAAATGAAACACTTAATTCAAAACTGTACAATAATTTACCAAAAGCCCATTTTGGTGCCCTATGGCGCACACATGGTTCATACAGTCGGATTCTGTTTGAACCAATTACACACTGCTGTGCTCCATCTGAAACACTTGTAACATTTCTACCTTTCTAATGATACAGTCCTGGTTTGATTTTTTTTTCTCTTTTTTGAGATATTGATAAAGAACATGAATATATTGACCAAACACAACACACGAGACAAGTACTGCACCTTGATGAACATATTTATTTCTTTTCATGTACTCAAGTCAGTCAATACTGAACATTTGAACGAAACATTCCTACGTAACAAAACATTTTTCCAGTTTCCATATGGTATTACTAAACATACCATTGTACTGTAAGCTTACAATAATACTGTAACAAATTCCATATCCGTTCAGTACAGAATAAAAATAAAAAATAAAAACCTAAACATCTCTCCGCCTAGCTGGGTCTGGCCACAGGGCCTCGTCAACATCACAGGCTATTCAGGGAGTGAAGAATTATTAGGCAAGTTGTATTTTTGAGGATTAATTTTAATATGGAACAAACACAGTGCTATCAGTCAATCCAAAATGTTAATAAACCTGAAACCTGAATGTTTCACAACGGAAATGTGAGTGTGAACATCATCAGGGGAATACATATGTGCGCACAATTATTAGGCAACTATTAGTGTGCAGATTTATTATGCAACTAAAGGAAAAATGAAAATTTTCCCATCTCACTTGTTTATTTTCATCTGTTATAGTGAGAATAATAAACAAACACCTCAAAATTTACAAATAAACATCTCTGACATTTCAAAAAAAATCAATCAATCAATCAATGACCAATATAGCCACCCTTCTTTCCAATAACAGTCATAAGCCTTTCCATTCATGGAGTCTGTCAGTTTCTTGATCTGTTGACGATCAGCTTTTTGTGGAGCAGTGACTACAGCCTCCCAGACACTCTTCAGAGAGGTGTATTGTTTCTCTCCCCCGTAAATCTAGCGTTTAAGAAGTGCCCACAAGTTCTCGATAGGGTTTAGGTCAGATGAGGAAGGGGGCCATGTCATTATTCCTTCATCTTTAAGGCCTTTACTGGCTGGCCACGCAGTGGAGAACTTCGATGCAAGTGATGGAGCATTGGCCTGCATAAAATCATGGTCTTTTCCTGTATCACTGTTTGAAGAAAGTGTCTTGAAAAACTGGCAGTAGGTTTGGGAGTTGATTTTGAGTTCATCTTCAATGCAAAAGGTCCAACTAGCTCATCTTTAAAAATACCAGCTCATACCAGTACCCCACCTCCACGTTGGAGTGGAGCTCTGTGCCCATTACTGATCCACAGGTCCATCCATCTGGTCCATCAAGAGTCACTCTCATCTCATCGGTCCATAAAACCTTTGAAAAAATCTGTCTTCAGATATTTCTTGGCCCAGTTTTGACGTTTCAACTTATGTTTCTTGTTCAGTGGTGGTTGGGTTTCAGCCCTCCTTACCTTGGCCATGTCTTTGAGCACTGAACACCTTGTACTTCTGGGCACTCCAGGTAGGTTGCAGCTCTGGAATATGAAAGTACTGGAGGATAATGGGTTCCTGGTAGCTTCACGTTTGATTCTTCTCAAATCTTTGGCAGCTAATTTGCGTCTTTTGTTCTCAACACGTTTCTTGCGACCCTGTTGACTATTTGCAACAAAATGTTTGATGGTTCTGTGATCACACACCAATATCTTAGCAATTCCAAAAGTGCTGCATCCCTCTGAAAGACTTTTACAATTTTTGACATTTCAGAGTCAGTTAAATCTCTTTTTTGGCCCATTTTGCCTGAGGAAAACTAGCTGCCTAATAATTCTGCACACCTTGATATAGGGTGTTGATCTCCTTAGGCCACACCCTCCCTCATTACACAAATACACATCACCTGACGTGCTTAAATCCAATAAGCATTCAAGTTAATACAGCTTGGAGTTGGAATATACGCATAAAAATGATGATATGGTCAAAATACTCACTTGCCTAATAATTGTGCACACAGTGTATTTTCATTTGCAGGGCAACGTGGAAAGAATCTTTTGGAGTGACGAATCCACCCTTGTATGGATGCTGCTTCAATTTGATCACATGCTTCCTCCATAGCTTGAATGAGGGCCATCTGGACATAGGGCCGGAGATCATAAACCTTCCACCGCCATGCTGAAAAGAACTCTTCGATGGGGTTTAGGAAGGGGGAGTATGGTGGAAGGTAGTGAACTGTAAATTGTGGGTGTTGATGAAACCAGTTTTGGACCTGGGCGGAACGATGGAAAGCCACATTGTCCCAGACGACAATGTATTGCATCTGGTCCCTTTGGTTTGCTGCTGCGATAATATTGTGTAATCGGTCTAAAAATGTAAGAATGAGGTCAGTGTTGTAAGGACCCAAGTTGGCATGGCGGTGGAGGACCCCATTCTGTGTAATGGCAGCACAAAGGGTAATGTTACCCCCACGTTGCCCTGGTACATTGACAATAGCCCTGTGGCCAAGGATGTTTCTTCCCCTTCTTCTCACTGTTGTCAGGTTAAATCCAGCTTCATCAATGTATATAAACTCATGCGGGACTTCTTCTGCATCCATTCGCAAAACTCTCTGAAATACAGCAAAATATCACATTGCGTTATCAATATACTGTCGTTCTGCTATACAGTAAAATTACATGTACTGTAAAAAGGTTATGTGTGCAGTACACAATACTACAGTCAGTGAACAAAACATACCCCCACATATTCATGCCGCAGGACTTTCACCCGGGTGGCACGGTGGCGCAGTGATAGCGCTGCTGCCTCGCAGTTAGGAGACCCGGGTTCGCTTCCTGGGTCCTCCCTGCGTGGAGTTTGCATGTCCTCCCCGTGTCTGCGTGGGTTTCCTCCCACAATCCAAACACATGCAGGTTAGGTGGATTGGCGATTCTGAATTGGTCCTAGTGTGTGCTTGGTGTTTGTGTGTGACCTGCGGTGGGTTGGCACCCTGCCCAGGATTGGTTCCTGCCTTGTGCCCTGTGTTGGCTGGGATTGGCTCCAGCAGACCCCCGTGACCCTGTGTTCGGATTCAGCGGGTTAGAAAATGGATGGAGGACTTTCACCCTGTCTGAATTTCTTTCAAATGGCACTTTATACAATTGTTTCATCACAACTTGATGTTTTTAAGGATACTGGCCTATTGTTGACAGAGAGACCTGTAGGACATTATTGAAAATTTGGTGATCATTGACAATATGGGCTTGAATTTCTCGAAGTCTGATTGCATTATTGGCCAAAACGAGGTTTATGATCTCTCTTTCTTGCTCCTGTGTGAATATAGGGCGCCTCCCTCCTTGGTGTTCTCGACGTTCAATCCTATGTTGGGCAAACAAAATACATGTAGCTTACTGTAAAATGAAACATGAACCCTCAGTCCAGCCTCCCTCAGTGTTAGTCCGTGGTTTATTACATGGTCCACAATTGTAGCACGAATTTCGTTACACCGATTTGGTTGTCTTCTTCTTTGTGCATGTCCTACCCCTCCTCTAGGTCTTCCTCTCCCTCTTCCTCTTCCCCTACCTTGGCCTCTTCCTCCACCTTGTTCTCTCCGGATTCCCCCTCTCATCCGTACTCCTTCTCTTCTTCCGACACTGTCCATTTTTGTTGAAGACAGGTGAACTTGCCTGTTGCCTTTTTATAGTGCTTAAACAAGTGTTTGCACACCTGATGACTGTGTTGAACCAATTGGTTGGTCGGTGCGGTGATTTGACAGTCAGTGCTTTGGTATTGCAAGGAAGTGACTTCATGATAGATTTTTGTGTGTAATGTATGTTAAGTGTGTTTAGTGTTTTGCAAATCACTGTGTGTTATGTTTTGCAAAAAGTGTGAAGCTGAAAATGTACTTACAGTTGTGCAAATCTAGGCCGGTGTTTTGCTCCTTGAGTATGAGGATTTGTTAATTGTGAGAAAGTTTTAATTTTAGTGTCTAAGCAATTGAAAAAAACTGTAATATTTGGGATGTGTCATCTGTTAGAATGACAGAGACCTAGCAATGGGTCACAAACAAGTGTCCTTTTATTAAGGTGGGTTGAATTTTAAACTCCACAGACTATTTTTTTTTTAAATATTTATGTATTAAAGTTTTGCAACTTTGTTTTGGACACTGATGGATGGTTTAAATAAAAAACACTTTGCACATTTGCACCAATCATGTTGTTCTTTGTTATCATTCACCACAATCAATCTCAATACATGACCATCGATGCCCGGGTACAAGAGAAGGTAATGCCATCTGCCGACAACCTGGTCATCAAATATGCTTGAATGGAAACAAAAACATTTACTGTTGTCACATTTCTTTGAGCTTGTGGTCGACGTCGACATGATTGCGTCATGCACTTCCTGCAAATTTGTCATCTCCTGCTCCACCACATCCCAAAGGTCTCCTATTGGATTCAGATCTAGTGACTGGGAAGGCCACCAAAGAACACTGAAACCAGTTTCCTTTGTGACGTGCAGGTGCATTATCCAGCAGGAAGTAGCCATTAGAAGATGGGTCAGTTGTGACTATGTTGCACAGTTGCACAGGTTCAACAGCAATCCTCTGATAGACTGTGGCATTCAAGAGATGACTGATGGGTATTAACGGCCTCAGAGTGTGCCAAGGAAACCTTCTCCACACCATTACACCACCACTGCCAGTCTGGACTGTCGACACAAGGCAGGTTGGGAGCATGGCTTCTTGCTGCTGACATCAAATGTCTATATGCCTCAACAGAACTCAAGTATCATCAGACCTGGCTACGTTTTTTTTTTCCAGTCTTCAATCATCCAGTTTTGGTGAGCCTGTGCCCACTTGACTGATGGGTGTGGAACCTGACAAGGTTTTCTGCTGTTGTAGCCCATCCATCTGGAGATTGTTGTATGTCCTGAGATGTTTTTTCTGCTCACCACAGATGTACAGAGTGGCTATTTGAGTTACCATAGCCTTTCTGTCATTTCGACCCAGTATGATCTCTCTTATCAACAGAACTGCTGCGCAAAGGATGTTTTTTGTTGTTGTTATATTGAGTCTACAGACCGCTGTGCATGAATATCCCAGGAGATCAGCAGTTATAGAAATACTCAAACCAGTCTGTCTGGCACCAACAATCACACCACCCTCGGAATCACTGAGATCACATTTTTTTCTCCCATTGATGTGAACATGAACTGAAGCTCCTGACCTGCATCTGCTAGCTCTGCTGCCACATGATTGGCTGATTAGATAATTGCATGAATAAGCAGGTGTACAGTTGTTCCTAATTATTCAAACATCTGTTTAAATAGTCTGAGGAGCCCCCAGTACTAGAGAATCCGCACCGACGTTTTAAGCACATGCAACCCTGCGAGGCATCGATGCTAAACTGCGTGTCCAGAGACAACGCACAGAACAAGCCGGGTATAACAATTCAGTGACTGCAACCATACAAATGCCAGTCTGCCCATTTCGAAGGCTATGTAGACTCTCTAAACCAGTTCCAGCAAGATCTTTCCGGATTGAAAAGAAAACAAGAGCGACGGATTTAAATGATCAAATCGTCTCAAGGAACGAACGAAACGCCAGAAGAACCAGCGCCGACAAGAAACTGAAGATCGACTGCATTGCTTTCACGCTTCCGCGGGCAGACGTCTAAAAATGAAAGGATTTCATTTGGAAAGTGCGCCCCAGTTTCTATCACGTGCAGGCCAGGGCGGGATCGGGGCGGGGTGGATGGTGGATGGGGGGAGAGACGAAATTGTGGAAAGGCAATGGCCACGCCCATCGAGCGCGGGCGGCTTAATGGAGCAATCAGAATATCGGACTTCAGTCAGGGGAGTGCAGTTAACTGAATAGCGCGCATATACATGGGTTGATGGATGGACAGGTGGAGTGACTTTCATTATTTCACTGGTAACTTTCATTTCTATACAGTATGACTTGCGATGCTTTGGATTTCGCGTTACTTTGTAAAGGTGTTGTCACGGAACATGCGCACTGTGGTGAGCTTTTTGTAAACCCGTGGTTTTCAACCTTCATGACCTCGGTATTTAGTTTTACCTATTTAGGTTCACTGGTGACCCACATACATAAATCGAAAAGCAGGGTTGGGTGGGATTTGGGGGTTTCCCCTTGGTGAAACGAGTTCTATTATAAAAGCGGGGATTGTGATGGGTGCACAGTACACAGAGCTATACTTAAAGAGCGAGGGGTGCTGGTTGAGGCATTGGAGTTTGCATGTTCTCCCCGTGTCTGCGTGAGTTTCCTCCGGGTACTCCGGTGTTCTCCCACAGTCCAAAGACACGCAGGTTAGGTGTATTGGCGATTCTAAATTGGCCTGTGTGTGCGTGTGCGCGCGCGCTGGCGCTCTGCCCGGGGTTTGTTTCCTGCCTTGCGCCCTGTGTTGGCTGGGATTGGCTCCTGCAGACCCCCGTAACACTGTAGTTAGGACATAGCAGGTTAATTAATGGATGGTTGTGTGTATGTGTGTTTGAGGTTTGGATTTGGTGTCCTACAAAAACGGGAATACATAGCCCACTGTACAGTCTTGTTAAGCAAGACAGTAGACGAAACGACATTGTCCCCCTCATGTTCTTAAGACCCAGAGGCAGCCCCTCGAGACCCACCGCCGACGACACGTCTCCCAAAAGTGGAGCGCGACTCTATCATGCTCCTATTAAACTTTTAAAAATAGTGTTTCTTCAATGGCACTTTATGGTTCTTTACTGGGTTGTGTGGTTCCAATATTGCTTGACAAAGAACTATTTCATCCTGGGAAGGGTTCTTTGGGCTCTGTAATATGAGGACGAAAATAAAATTCTTTGTCTAGTCCACTATTTAGCAGGCTACTGACCGGTCAAGCCTGCATTACTGACTTCACCAGGACTTTTAAAAACCAGGAACCCGTGATTTGTACTGCCATATCGAGATATGCTACCTTAGCTAATATTTACACGTTTAAAGGTCATAACGTTGAAATGGGCAAAAGATTTTTTATAGTATTACTCATCATCGGCCAACGTTTATTTTTGTCTAAGGTTACACAAATCGATGGGTACGGTGACGTATGAGGTGAAATGTATACTGCGCATGCCCAGAACACTTTTGGAGCACATTTCGATGGGCTGCGTGGTTCGATAGAACACCATAGCGCCTGCTGAAGCCCATTTGGAGCTCTGCGTTGTGTGGACAGACACCACCCCCTCATTTTCCAAGGCGGGTAGACGATGTTATCAGACTTGCGGCTTGGGGGAGCTGGGGGTTGGGGGATGGCAGCCTTCCAGTAGCACAAACGGTACCCCTTTGTGTATATACCTTGGACTTGAATGGTGCTCACGCCCTTTGGTGTACGGTGCACGAATACTTTTACTTTCAAAAACAGCGTGCTGCAGGTAACTGCTCCTACTCGGCACCATCGCACCGAAGACCCTGGCGTAGTTGTGGTATAACCGCACGGGTGGCTAGAGTTCGCGCGCATTAATTTTCATAAATGGTCCCCGTCAGATGACATTGCCCTAGCCAGCCGCTTATGTCGCCTAATGGATTGACATGCCCATTAGTATTTCACAAATCTGTCACCCTTTTATTTATGAGGCTGTTTATGAAGCCTATTACAGCTCTAAATAAAATGATCTTTTTTGGACCTACATGGGGTGTTTGGCGGCACGGTGGCGCAGTGGTAGCGCTGCTGCCTCGCAGTAAGGAGACCTTCGTGGAGTCTGCATGTTCTCCCCGCGTCTGCGTGAGTTTCCTCCCACAGTCCAAAGACATGCAGGTTAGGTGCATTGGCGATCCTAAATTGTCCCTAGTGTGTGACAGGTGTGTGTGTGTGCCCTGCGGTGGGCTGGCGCCCTGCCCGGGATTTGTTCCTGCCTTGCGCTCTATGCTGGCTGGGATTGGCTCCAGCAGACCCCCGTGACCCTGTATTAGGCTATAGCGGGTTGGATGGATGGATGGATGTGGGTGGTTCCTTTTGGAATCAAAAATGGTTCCCCTGTGGCACCACTCTGAAGAACAGTTTGAGCACCTTTATTTGTAAGAGTGCGTTTCGTATTTCCAGGAACCGACACGTCCACAGTTTCCCAAGAGGGGCCAGTATAGCATACTCACCATGCCAGCGCGAGAAACGAACCAAGAACCATAGATCCGGGAGCTGGCTGAAATAATTATGATAAGAATTAACCCTTCAACTTAATTATTAGCTTCAAATTTCAATCGCTTTGCAAAAGATAGTTGGGGATACTTATGTCTGTGAATGGCACTATATACAATAAACGATTTATCAACCGTTATGCTTTAATGAATGAACCAGAGGACTAACGTATCATCCGCATGGTGCCACGTAAAAAACAAAACTGTTCTGCATTTGTTTTGACTCCGATGTGATTGCCCTCGGTCAGCGGGGAACTTACGACCACCTCCCTTTGAAAACAAGATGACCCCCTCCTCCAAGAGCGTCGTAAATTCGTCCACCGCTACAGTGTTGGACAGCGGGGTTACTTAGGACTCCCCATGCAACGCACCCTCTGAAGCCCCCCTGTTTGTGTCTCGCTGTCATTTCCAGGATCTTGCGGATTGTAAAGCCTTTAGGGGTCGCTAGTTCACCGCCGGGCAATTACTGGTTCAACGTAGAGCTCGCCGTCAATTACCCGCACCATTGGTTGCTTGCAACATACTTAACACGGTGAGAACGTGAAAACGCAGAAACATTATATTGGTGACATTCAAGGATGAAACATGACAAAGAAATTCAAATTCTTGAAAAATTCATTATATGAACTTTAACCTTTTTCCCTATTGTAACAGGTGGACTTCATTAGGTGTAGGAGGGATTAATTGGCAATTAATTGGTCATACTGTACAGTCAAATATATATCTGCAGTCCAGAGTCTCTCTCGTGGAGCTCCAAGTAGGTGGAGTTAACTCCAATGGGCACCAACTGTAGATCTCCAGAACTCCGCCCTTTTACACTGTGGGTAAGATTACAGTTGTGGGAGGGTCAGCTGACTCAAATAATGCCAAGTACTTTGAAGTACGTTAGCTCCACCTACTTGGAGTTCCAGGGTGGAAGCTCCGGGCTGCAGAGGTTCCAGCCGTCGTATAAAATCAGCAGGTAGTGTTTGTTGCGTGGTCGTTCGGTAAGGCTTTTAAAGCTGACAGAATAGCTAAGTGGTTAAGGCTTTGGACCTCCAACCCTCAGGTTGTGGGTTCAAATTCCCCTGTGTGTGACCGTGAGCAGGTCACTTGACTTGGCTGTGCACCAATTGAAATACAAAAAGAACGTAACCAATTGTATTTTAAATGTTACAAGTCACCTGGTGTCAGATATGGAAAAGCTTTTTTAAATTTCTGCAATTAAGTTTCTAATTGTTTCGTATTTTCTATTTCGTTGGCTGTTGCTTTTATTGTTATATTGTCTCATCTTTTAAGTATTGTGCTTATTTGATATTTTTACTGCTAGTCATGGTTGGCCCACTAGGCATAGACCCAGTAGGTACCAGCCTAAGCGACACCACAACCGGGTCCAGAGATGCACGCCGATCCCCAAAATCGCTTATGTCATGTGTTTATCGAGAAAGTGTCGATCACTAAGGGGGACCCCTTCTTCCTCCTTCGTCGATTTCACTTACGGATCAGAAAGGGGGGCTTTCTTTCTTTGGGCGCTTTAAACCAACACTGCAGAATGGGAGGCAGTCTGTTGTTGGGGAATAATGGACCCTTCAGTTGGCCCTGCTGCCAATCACGTTTTATTCTAATCCTGTGTGATGAACTTGATGTCAACTTGTGCTGTAGGGAATCGGTAACGTTTAGCTCATATTTTAATTTATTTTAATAACAATTGTACTCAAAATTGTCACCAGCATATATTCTGATATTTTTTTTGTGTTGTTTTCACTCTATTAACGTTGTTTGTTGTTAGGTTTCCCCATAGAAACTGTCATGATGCAGATTTATAATAAATAATTGTGTTTTATCGTTTGCTGTTCGTTTTGTTCTTTTATTCATTCACAAGGGAGGGTTAAAAAGGTAATTCTGCACCCACCTTGTCACATTATATTTTAACCATAACTTAACACCGTTAAAACAGGGTGCCTGTCCATCGGAGGGCCCACCCAGAGAACGCCCAGGCTTGGAATCGCTTTGGAGAGTGAAGGGGACAGAAATGCCCAGATGGGAAGAACGCGCAGACCCCATAAGGACAACAACCAACCAGTGGCTTCGTTTTAGGGCTTCCGGGGGTGACGCCCCAGTCCCGTTTATACAAACGAATTACCCAACTGTGCCTATCCTGCTCCTCCATTTGACATTCCTGCACTAAACGCACGGACCCCACATGGGGGGCACCAAACCCAAAACCCCATCCAACTCGTAACCCAGTCCCCGCTAACTCGCGTCCTTTTTACGGTCCGAAGTACGAGTCGCACGATAGTCAGGGGCCGGGGGATTGAGTTGGGGGATACACCCATGGTATCGGCTAAAACTGCGGGGTGATCACCACGCCACCATGTCGCTTCGCAGTGACAGAAGGTGTCGTTAATGTACCTTCACGTAGATTTTAACTGCACGAGTCTGTAAAAGGAAAGGCAGCGTGGCATAGTGTTAGTCTATGGACTTCAATTGCGGGGTTTAAGTCCCACTAGTAACATTTCGTGACCACGAACAAGTCACTTCAACCGTTTGAGCCCCATCTGAAAAAGTAAAAAAAAAAAAGTATCAAATTTTAGATAAAGCGCCCTTCTTATTATAATAAAGGAAACCACTAATATATATATTCAATTCATACATCCATCAATAAGTAAAAAAGACTCGCCGCAAATAACTAAAGGCATTAATAAAAGAGAAAAGATGACTGCCGCGCAAACAACTTGGACATTTCCCTGCGGGCGTGGGCGTAATATTACAGAAAATAAATCGTATTTTCCTCCTGCGCTCCGGTGTTTCATTCCTAAAGGACACTTTAAGTGAACTTCAAATAAACCAAAGACGACTTTTTGGACACGTGACGATAAAGCAGGACCTCCTCGATATTTGACTCTTTCTTGTACTTACTCGTGATGAATGTTCATCGTGTATTCAGTAGACACCAGTATCTTTAAGAAGAGATAGAAAAAGTCCTGATGGCCACTAGAACTGACTGAGTAGATAGAGGGACAGAAGAAAGGCACTATATACAGTAAGACAGATAAAAAGATGGATGAAAGTCACTGCAAACAGCAAGATAGATAGATGGATGCATAAAAGGCACTATATATTGTAACACAGATAGATGACTGCGGTGGGCTGGCGCCCTGCTCGGGGTTTGTTTCCTGCCTTGCGCCTTGTGCTGGCTGGGATTGGCCCCAGCAGACCACCGTGACCCTGTGCTTGGGGTATAGTGGGTTGGATAATGGATGGATGGATAGATAGATGAAAAGCACTATATGAGACAGAGAGATGAATGACATTAAATAAGACAGCTGAAAAGTATTATATGCAGTTAAATATATGGATGGATGAAAGGCACTGCATAGAGTAAGATAAATAAATTAAAGACACTGTACTCAGTAAAATATAGACAGATAAATGAAAGGTACTATATACAGTAAGACAGATGGATGAATGGCACTATATATAAATATAATAGACAGATGAAGGGCAGCAAGGTGGCGCAGTGGGTAGCGCTGCTGCCTCGCAGTTCGGAGACCCGGGTTCGCTTCGCGTGGGTTTCCTCCGGGTACTCCCCGTGTCTGCAGGTTAAGTGCATTGGCGATTCTAAATTGTCCCTAGTGTGTTCTTGACGCAGTGTGCGTGTGTGTGCGCGCGCCCTGCCCTGTGTTGGCTGGGATTGGCTCCAACAGACCCTCATGACCCTGTCGCTAGGATATAGCGGGTTGGATAATGGATGGATAGACAGATGAAAGGCACCATATACAGTAAGAATGATAGACAAGTGGATGAAAGTCACTGCATGCAGTATAGATGCACAAAAGGCATTATATATAGTAAAACAGATGAAAGGCACTATATAAGACAGATACATGAAAGACATTAAATAAGACAGAGAGTAAAATAGATGGCTGAAAGGCACTGTACTCAATAAAACAGATGAAAGGTTCTATATATAGTAAGACAAATTAATGAATGGCATAATATATAATAGACAGATGAAAGGCACTCTGTATACTGTAAAATACACAGATGGATGAAAGGCAGGCACTATCCAGCCTAATTTAAATGTCGCTACTACTGTGTATGCAAAAGTTGTAATGCAAGAACAAATCGTGGGCGGATAAAACAAGTTTAAGAGAACCAATTAGATTGGAGTGCGAACGAGTCTAACACAACACAGACACCACACAAGACCGGAATTGAACCAATCCGTTTAGCAGCGCTTTGCTGTACCTATAAACAGTTCTGTGTAGTTAGATTTAAGTGGAGTTAGTAATGTCTAAGGTCTGATTTCATATTACCTGTTAACACGTCACAGCGCCCCAAGTCTGCTATGCACACACTCGAATCGCCATTGTACACTGTAACACACTGCGAGAGCACCTCAGCACAATAGACGGACTAAACGGCAGAAAGAAGGACTGATACACGCCGAAATACGACCTTTTTAGCTTATGAACGCCAAGAGTCTTTTAATTGGCTTAGTGGTCAAGGTTTTTAGGCTGTGCCTTCGAATCCCGGTAGCGACACTGTGACCATCAGCAAGTCACTTTACCTGCCATGTGCTCCAGCTGGAAAAAAACAGAACGGCTGCATTAGCGTAAGCCGCCCTAATGCGGGGTGTTTTCATATAAATGCATCGATTTACTTCATGAGCTAGAAGTACATAATAAACAAAAAAAGTTGCGTCAAATATTTGATGACTTAAAGTATGTCCTGCTTTTTAAATGTGAGTCCAAATATTCTCTATTTTTATATGCCATTTGTTGACCGTCTGAAAGGATCAAAAAGCACATCTTATTCGTAATCAGTGACCATGGAATAGTCTTAAACGATATTTAAAATGTGTCATTCTTGACCTTCCTTGAGTGGCTCGCAGAGGGCTGGGACCACCGGTAAAGAGTCAATTATCAAAAATATCCATCCAGCTATATCCTAACTACAGGGTCTGCTGGAGCCAATCCCAGCCAACACAGGGCGAAAGGCAGGAAATAAACCCCGGGAAGGGTGCCAGCCCACTGTCGGGCGCACACTCACACACCAAGGACAATTTAGGATCGCCAATGCACCTAACCTGCATGTCTTTGGACTGTGGGAGGAAACCGGAGCACCCGGAGAAAACCCACGCAGATACAGGAAGAACATGCAAACTCTACGCAGGGAGGACCCGGTAAGCGAACCCGGGTCTCCTACTTGCGAGGCAGCAGAGCTCCACCGTGCCGCCCATTATCAAAAATATGGCTCAGCAACATTGACATTACATGAGATTCCACATGCCCTCCGATCCCCATTTTTTCGAATTATTTTTTTTAAAAAGGAGAACTTTGACACATCGTTTCTCATTGAACCCCTGGGGTCGGCTGATGTGGCCTTTATGCTCCATGTTCTTTTAATCATTTTGGCCGATGACACCTATTGGTTTACTCTTTATCATAAGGATGTCGTTCCCTGCAAAAATATGACCCAAACTTGATTACATTTTTTTCGGGAATGAGACAAAAAAGTAAGGATGGACTCCAAAACGTTCAACCAGATATCAAGACGAGTCGATTGTTATATGAAATGTTTGGGTTTCCACATACCGGTGATTCAGGAGGCGGCAGACAAAAAAAAAAAAACAAAAAAACAAGAAAGGGGGTCAGCTGATGTGCCACGCGTATCTTGAAATCCTTCTGATCATTTTTGCTGAAGACACCTGTTGGTTTACTCTTTTATCATAAGGTTGTAATTTCCTGCACAAAATGAATGGCCTACAAATGAGGGTCTTTTATGTCTAGAGTTCCAAAAATACCGGGGACAGCCCCATCGTCCATGCAATGCTAAGTACACCAAGCGAAGCCGTTTTGGTAGTTTAAGGGGCGTGCACTCCGACCACCTAATGGGAAATATCCTCAAAGTCTAATAATACTGAAAGCGCACCATGGACCAAAAGCGGCGCCGTTTATTAACCTTAAGGAACGCGTGCACCGATTTTTTCCGTTAAGTCCGTGCTATAGACAGCAAGGGGCGCAGGTTTTAGAAACCCGTGGGGCGCGCGGAGCCTAGCAATGATGAAAGCGCGCTATAGACACCGAGGGGTTTTTGGGAAATCAGTCTCAAGATGAAGCGAACAAAAAAGAGCGATGCTGCTTTTTAGAAAAAAAGTGAGGTAAGAAGTATTAAAAAGAATGAAAGAGCATTATGAAAATACCTCAATCAGAATACAGAATTATAAATCAGCATACGTTTTCCGTCGTTTTCATTTATTGTTTGATATTTGTTATGTTTAATTTTGTAAGTGGGGTACTAGCAAACTCAAAGATCGCCCCGGGAGACAAAATTCCAGCTACGCCACTGATTTGTTGTCATTATTTATCAATTAGTGTGTATTTTAAATTAATACTGTCTATACACTTACCATTATTTTTTTAGTTATGGTTCTTTACCGGTGTTGTGCTTGTTCTTTTTTTGTATATATGTTGCACCGCGGTGTTACTTCATTATTTCATACCACTGTATGATTCAATACCGTGTACGGATGATATGACAATAAGTAAACTCTACGAAACAGTGCAGTTAGTTTTCGGGGGTAGTTAGCATGAACTGGCCGCATCGAAGTAGCTTTGATTTTGTACCTACGGAAGGACCGTTGGAGCATCTAGTAATAACCAATATTATACTGTAGAATACGGTAAAAAAACAAAGCGAACGCCTCCCTTATTTTTTTTCTGTTGCGATTACTCGGGAGATTACGGTAATGGTGTGTGTGTGCGCGAATGCGTAAACTCCATGTAATACGGCAATCGTGTGGGCTTCTAGTCAGATCTCTCCGAAGTATGTGCTAAACCATCGCGAAGCGATGTAACAGCGGCGACCACCGCAAGCATCTCCCCATAGCGGCCGAAACAAAATCCAACGAGGAAAGCTGCCGAAAGCGAAGTGGATGCGCGGGATCTGAGGCGTGTAAGTACACCGCTGCCTTCTTCGCCGACTTCAATCCGCCTGCACTCGTTCTCGGTGTGTTTTTTTTTGTTTGGTGGTAGATATATATATATATATATATATATTTTACAAAATATTGTAGAAGACGTCTGGATGTGCGTACCTGCATGGGTATTGTCTAGGGGAGGGCAACTTAGTAGCAGTGGGTCCGTACAGCTCGGTCGGTCTGGCTAAAAAACAAAACCGAACGGGCAGAATTGAGCTGTTATCCAGTAATCCGTTTATTATTTATTTATTTAATGTTTCGGTTTTCAGATACTCGCAAGGGTGTAAAAAGGAAGGTGGGTTAACCTGCCGGGGGGAATAAATCTTCAGTAGGAGGACCCCCTCCTTATTTATTCATTAGCATCTCACGTGCGGGACAAAAGGCACGCGCGCACGTTAAATTTGCTGCCGCTTAACTCGATTGTTATTTTACGCCTTGTCTGCTTTCTTTGAAGGTGGCTGCGAAGGTGAAACGGACATTATGGGCAGTTTGAAACCTTAACTTTATTTTTTTTTTTTTTTACCTGTTCAGTCCAGTCACATGACAGTTGCATTTGAGTTTGGCTTATCGAAAGGAAAGAAACAAAAAGCACGCGCGGACACGGCTCATTAGGGCACATCCAGCTACCTGCGGCCCCATTTTAAAAACCGTTAATCGGCAATTAGCGTTAGTGCGCGGCATTTGACAGTTATGCCTTTCCGCCAGCTTTCTAAAAATCCACGCACACTCGCAGCACAAGTATTTGCGATCTGCCTAAAAGCTTTCAAGTAGGTCATGCCGATGGGGATGCATATTTTGCACGACTCTTGGCAGAAAGCGCCAGCCCGTTGTAAGATAACGGAATAATTGGCAAGGGCGCCCGTATCGCCTTATGCTTTAATTAAACGATTTCTTTAGTTGCTGCGTAAGGGTGTTTTGATGAGGCATGTGTTTAAAGGCACCGTACACTTGACTGATATAAGCTTTTGCGATGGAAGGGTTGTAAAATTTTGTTGTGGATGAACTTTTTCGAAAATGTTTCGCATTGCACGCAGACACGCATTTGTGTGCTCCATCCATTTTCCTAACTTGCTGATCCAGGGTAGGGTCGTGAGGTAGCTGCAGCCTACCGCAGCAACCATCGGGCTCAAGGCAGGAGATTGAGAACACACACACCAATTTATCGAGTCCTGCAGGCGCCCTATGTGCTTTGGCGTTGGACCCCCGCGAACCTTAAGCTTGACCCGAAGAAGAGGTTTATGTAGTAAAGGGAGGGGGTTGGGGGGTTCGAAGGCTGCTTTAACGGGTCCCGTGTGTTACAAATGTTTGTATCCTTCCGTCCAGTGTTGGTTCACGCGCACTGTTGCCGGGATAGGCAGAGGCTCCCCTGGTTTAGATACGAAACGAATGGACGGAATGGTTGCAGTTTTCATCCATCCATTATTCAACTCGCTATATCTGGAGCCAATCCCAGCCAACACAGGGCGCAAGGCAGGAAACAAACCCCGGGCAGGGCGCCAGCCCACCACAGTGGTTGCAGTTTTGATGAATCCAAAGCATTTATGGCTCAGTGTTGGTTTGGGTGTCGGCGCACGCGAGTAAAGGAGCTACGGTATAATAAGAGTAATAAGCTTAATAAGTCTGTTGCAATTTGTGAGATTGTTGGTAAATGCATTAGTTCTGGCGCAGTTTAATTTGCCAGCGGCAGTGTGTAGAGTGTCGAGTAGAAGTAACCGTGTCGGGCTTTTAAGTGCGGGTGTGCGGCCGATGGGGTCTTTGGTGAGGCAATGGGTGGGCAGTGCACACCAGTGGGCGTCGTTACGTGGGGATGGGGACTTTCGGGGTTCTCGAGAGTTCCACCTAAAATGCGAAACTCCACTGGGGAGCTTGTTGATTACACAAGTGGTTCTCATACTGTGGGGTGGGGTGCAAAGATGTGAAAAAAAGAAAACAACATTTATTTCTATAGCACATTTTCATACAAACAGTAACTCAAAGTGCTTTACATTTTAAAGAATAGAAAAATGAAAGACACAATTATAAAACAAAATAAATCAACATTAATTAACATCGAATAAGAGTAAGGTTCAATGGCCAGGGGGGACAGAAAACAAGAATCGAAAATATGAAAAAGGCATCTATTGAAACGATAACAAATGAACTTAAACTACTGTACATTCTGATACTAGAAAAATAAATATACAGTTAGATAAATGTCGATAAATGTTAAGTAGGTATAATAATTTTATACATCCATGATATATAATTAATTAAAAAAGAACAAATTGGTATTCGTGGGTCCCTTTCAAAAAAACGTTAGGGGGCGCGATTAAAACTGTTATGAAAACTCGGGTCGCAAATACTTAAAGGTTAAAAACGCTGGACTACACGAAAGCTTTACGTGGGATTCCACACACCAACCCCCCCAGATGTCATCTCACAAGTCCCCAACTTTCTTTTTCTTTTTTTTTTTAAAAAAAATAAAGATGACTCTTTTAGGTGTCTTTACAAGTGACCCTAGTAAGCGTTGAAGCTTAATGTATGTTAGAGAGAAAGCCCAACGCCATTGCCTTTTAACCCCGTGGCACGCGAGTCATTTCTCGTCTTTTAACCCACAGTGTTCCCCAACCCAGTGGCGCCATTTTAGGAGATCAGAGGCTTTAGCCCCCGATGTATTGCATCTTTTTTTTCCAGGAATGTATAAGAATAATATCTCTAATGCCCCTGATCTCTATCTACCCTGTTTGATTCAGCCACCAGCACCCTCCTAATGGCAGGATGGATCCCTGCTTTCATGTTGTTGACCCAACCATCCGAATGTCACAGCAGAAACTGAGACTCCTCAGAGTTACTTAAAGGTTGTCCCTCCTCAGACTAGGCAACGTTTTTCTAATCTTCCTTTGATCAATTTTAGTGAGCTTGTGTGAATTGTCATCTCAGTTGGCTGTTCTTAGCTGACAGGAGTGTCCCTCGCTGTGGTCTCCTGCTGCTGTAGCCCACCTGCTTCAAGGTTTGACGTGTTGTGTGTTCAGAGCTGCTCTTCTTCAATCTTTGCTTATTACGAGTGCTTATTTGAGTTTCTGTTGCCTTTCTACCAGTTCCTCGGACCTCTGGCATGAACAAGAACTGCCGCTCACTGATATGCTCCCTTTGTCAGACCATTCTCAGTAAACCCTATATATGGTTGTGAGTGAAAATCCCAGCAGATCAGCCGTTTCTGAACTAAGCAGACCAGCCCAGCTGGCACCAGTGACCATGTCACATTCAAAGTCACTTCAGTCTCCTTTCTTCTTCATTCTGATGCCCGGTTTGAACTTAATGCATTTCGGCCTGTGGACCTCGTGAGTACCTCCTGCTTGAGTTGCTGCCCTGTGATTGGCTTATTAGAGATTTATGCGAACAAGCAGCTGATCAGGTGTACCTAATAAAGTGGCCAGAATACAGCAGAGTAGATTTATACTAACGGGCTCCATTAATATCCAGATGGAGGTGACGACGGATTCGTGAAGTCCAAGTGAGCTCCTGAGATTTTAGAGGGCTCTTCCTGCATACGATCACGCAGCTTTTCTTGATTTGTGGTATCCCTTCAGGTTGCCTACTAGACAGTCAGGTTTTGTTTTGCCTACATATCTTCCGAGCCCAAAGGACCATCTTCATACACACAGGTCCATCTCCAAGAATGAAGCAAGAGTTCTCCGAGGAACCACAAAAGCCAGCAGAGTGCCATTAAAGAGCTATTAGTTTTAATGGTTCGGTTGGGAGTGTGTCGAGTGCTCTGATGGTTTACGTCACGTGTTCCTCAAGGACTTGTGAATTACATTCAGGGGGAAGAGAAGGTCAGCTGAATAAATACATAAATGTGGGTATTTGTGAAGTTCCGCTGCTTCAGTGACTAATGTGGTGATCTGCGCACCGCCTGTTGTATCGTGAATGTCCCTATAACTGCATGGCCAACAGTTTGTGGACCCCTGACCATGACATCTACTGGTGTATTTCAGGGCTTGAGACTTGGATTTGATGGTTGGCTAGGGTTCTATGCTCTGAGCAGTGAGTTTTACAGAGAGCATGTATAGTTTTGGCCAGCCAGCCGAGGTGGCACTGTGGAGGGTGGCGTCACTCTGGTTGACAGGTGGAAGGTGGTGAGGAGTTTGGGTTGGGTGAGCGAATGTCTGACTTATGCGAGCGATGATGAGGTGCAGCGTGCTTGTGTCACGCAGGTCGCCGTGTTTTATATCCCTGACTGGATTATGGCCTGAAGGCACATGGGGAACGGGTGCTGAGTGAATACACTTCCCACAAAAAATACAGCAAACCCGGCCAAAATTATCATGAAGGTCTCCAGTGGTCAGAGTTGGTTTCATGTCTGAGTTGCAGCGTCCTCGCTCGGCCGAACTTGACATGGCAGCCATGTAGAATGGTGTGCCCTGGTGGTCTTGTCTGTCACTGCTGTGTGGTGAGTGTACAAGGCTGAAATTGTCGCTAGTCCTGGCCACACGTGTATTGGCATCAGCCGTATTTCATGTGTGAGGTATGATTAATGTGGCACAGCCGTGGTGTATTCCATCCAAGGTTTCATCACCTGGCTGGGGTTCATGTCCCTTTTTTTTCTTTGTTGAGTAAATCATTTATGTTAGTGTCACTGATTATCTGCAGTGTTTTGTTTGCCTGTGTTTTGTTCCGTTTTGTGGGTGGTCCCTTCAAGAGGTGGGGCCACCTGCCAATCAACACCAGGAACTGCCCTTCTACCAATAAAACCCGAGGGTCTTCCACAGTTCCTGGCAGTTCACCCTGAAATTGCCAGAGAGTGCTGAGTGACCATTTTTTGGATTTTGACTTTATGCTTTATTTCTGACTTTGTTGTCACTTTCTCTTTTGGGAATTTTGGTTGCATCGGATTACCTTCTTGTTTTGGGCAAATCCTATTTCCTTGGTGCTCCACGGAGTGTCAGTTATTGAAGAGCATTTTTGTGAAGAACAGATCTTTTAAAAAAGACTCAATGTGGCAGTTTTTGTACATTGCCAGGGTTTTCCACAGGATTCCCCCTTTTTTTTTTTCTTCTTTTTTTAACTTGAACAAGATGGCACCTGTGTTTGGCATGCCATCTGTCCCTCTCTGCTCTCCTTGTGCTTGATTTTCTTTTTGTTGCTCATTTGTGAATGGCTGCAGTTCTTTGATTTGTTGTGATGATCAACTTGTTGCGAAGAACTCATGGGGTATGACCTCGGTGAATGAACAGTAAGCGTCTTATTATCCCACCACTTCTGTCAGAATTACTTGCCCACCTCTGGCACCAGGGCCGTTCTTAGCAGTTTTTTTGGGCCCTAGGCGGTTCAGAAATGTGCAGGCCCCAGATGGGGGAGGAGGGGACCCGGCGGGCATAGCCCCCCCGCAACTCAGGAAGGTGTTCTAATATCTTTTATCGAGCACATCTCTCTCGTTTAAAATTGTCCAAAATGTTTCCAGGATGAGAGCCAACCTGCGCACGCTGCAATCGAGCTCCAGCCTCACTAGGACACTTGCTTTGGGCGGCGTGGACCAAAATGTTTTAAATGCCTCTCAGACAGCCTTGGGGTCCCAGTCCCTCCTAATCCATTAACAGCTGTGTTTGGTGGCCTCACAGGGGGGCTTAAAGCGGAGAAGGACAAACAAACTGGAATTACTTCACTATTAGCACGTAGGCTTGTCTTGCTCCGCGTCCTTAGAGTCCTAACCTCTCCCCTGTTAAGTCAGTGGGTAACTGATGTTATATACGATTTGAATTGTGAAAAAATCTAATTCTCAGTGTTTGCAGAATCTTTTCAAAACTTTGCAGGATCTGATTGATGACATTTTAGAATAAGTTTTTATGCTATGAAGAAGGACTCTCATCCCTCTTTACTACTTTCAAAAGTTTTACTCTGGCATGTTGGCATCACTCTTTTCACAATAAAAGTCCAAAGACATTAAAAAAGGATTGTGGCAGCCAAGGTTGCAAATGCGAAATTTTGTTGAGATGTTCACAGGTTTGAGTCCAAGACAGAACTGATTTGAGTGTGAGACTATGTTGGCTTTAAAGGGCGGGACAGGAAGTGATGTCCTCGGGACCGGAAGTGACGTCATCCATGGCGCTGAGAACAGGAAGTGACATCTTCAGGACAGGGAAGTGACATCATCAGTAGCCGTTGGAGCCGGGAGTGAAGTCATCAATGACGGGATTTCCCGTGGATGGTCTGCAGAGAGGATTGAGAGAGAAAGTCAGTGCAGCTCGCCTCCCCCTGGTCTGGTGTGGTACTACTGTTATTCAGGCCCTTTAGCTGCCTCCCATTCCCACGTGTGCGACACTCTCTTTCTGTAGGGTGAGGGTTGAATTGAATTTATTTTTCTCACGTTTTACTTGCTTGTATGGGATGTTAATTTCTTATAATAAATTCAATAAAAGGGAAATAAATATTATTAAGCAGAATTCCAGAGGAAACCATTATGGAAGTGGCAAGCGGCCTGTGACAAAATTGCTCTTTGTCTTCAGGTGTGTATCGCTCTGGTTGGCGCATTGGTGGACCATGCCATGGAGTACAGGGGATAAAAAAACATTTAAAGTTGTTAATGTTCGTGTTCTATTATACTACTTGGTAAAATATTGGTACATTCTTGACAATAATGCCTTTTTAATCATACACATAAATATGGGCCATCCTGTATGTGCCAGTGTGTCAGAGCCACTGCAGGGACTGCTGGGAGTTGAAGTTTCTTTACCCAGTAGCACCGGTACATTCTCTCTCTCTCTCAAGCTTTTTCCTCTTCCTCGCGACTCTGGCTCCCTGAACGGAGTGCTGCGACTCCTTTTATAGACCCCCAGGTGTTCCGTGATCTCCTACCGGGTGTACTTCTGAGTGTGAATGGCAGTCCTGCTGAGGAGGGCTCAGTCGTTCCCCCTGTGCCCCCTAGTGGTGGCCACAGGCTCCAGTAGTGTTGAGCCTCCATGCTCCAAACCTGTGGCACCACAGTCAGATATATGGGGGGTTTTGTGTGGGGGGTGTTGCCCTCTGTTGTTCTGGAAGAGGTATTGTCTCGTCCGTTCCTTTTAAGAAGGCATCCCAGCCAGGTAAGAGTCCCAGTTGTCCATCAGAAAATATACAAATAAGAAAACCAACCTGGGCATTATTCAATAAAATTTTAAACACTAAAGAGCAAGACAAACCGTCACTCTTATCAGAAGTAGGCTCATATTGTTTTCTTATTACAAACCTCATACATAAAGATGGCAAGAGAACAACCAGAACTAATTTACATATATATAAAAAATGATATCTACATTTGTCTTGGGCACGTGTACATCATAACACATTAAGCGGAGTTTGTTTGAAGTTATTAAATTCTGTGAACACTTACAAAACCAAATAAAACGGTCCATAGCCATTTCAGTTGATTAAGGATGGAGTTCCTGATTCTTGAATGTGATTAGCTGACCAGCTGACATGGAGGAGAGGAAAACCAAAAAGCTCCTAAGATTGGGGTTACAGAAGGACAAATAAACCTCAGGAGGGCCAGAAGACAACAGGGAGCAAATCAAAGTAGTTAAGCCTGATGGCAATTATAGAAGTCAGGATGACCTCGGCCAGTTACTTGCCCACCCTGCAATGGGCACAGTTGATGAGGTCGTCTATGAAGGTTTCCTCCAGGACCCCCAGGTGACCTCGGCCAGTTGCTCGCCCACCCTGCACTGGGCACAGTTGATGCGGTCGTCTATGAAGGTTTCCATGGCTACCTCATTTTCCTCCAGGTCCCCCAGCCAACTGTAAAACAGAGTGCGTTGAGCAGGTGTGGGGGGCCTCTACACAGGATGGGAGATACCAAACATGGATTAATTCTGGGTACTTATTAATACATCAAAAAAAGCTAAACTTTTCATCAGATTGCTATGTTACGTCTTAATCACTGGAACGCCAAATTAAATTAAAAAAAAAAAAGAGTTCAGAAGTTTTTTTTGAAACATTACACAGGTTTAGCTTGGTGTATTGATTCATAATTTTAGGTGCATAAGAAAAGAAAGCTGACATCCGTAAAGATAGATAGATATTTTATTAATCCCAAGGGTAAATTCACATACTCTAGCAGCAGCATACTGATAAAGAACAATATTAAATTAAAGAGTGATAGCAGGTATAACAGACAATAACTTTGCATAATATTAACGTTTACCCCGCCGGGTGGAATTGAAGAGTCGCATAGTGTGGGGTCTCCTCAGTCTGTCAGTGAAGCTGCTCCTCTGTCTGGAGATGATCCTGTTCAGTGGATGCAGTGGATTCTCCATGATTGACAGGAGTCTGCTCAGTGCCCGTCGCTCTGCCATGGATGTCAAACTGTCCAGCTCCGTGCCTACAATAGAGCCTGCCTTCCTCACCAGTTTGTCCAGGTGTGAGGTGTCCCTCTTCTTTGTTGCCTCCCCAGCACACCACCGCGTAGAAGAGGGCGCTCACCACAACCGTCGATAGAACATCTGCAGCATCTTATTGCAGATGTTGAAGGATGCCAGCCTTCTAATGAAGTATAGTCGGCTCTGTCCTCTCTTGCACAGAGAATCAGTATTGGCAGTCCAGTCCAATTTATCATCCAGCTGCACTCCCAGGTATTTGTAGGTCTGCACCTTCTGCACAGTCACCTCTGATGATCATGGGGTCAATGAGGGGACTGGGCCTCCTAAAATCCACCACCAGCTCCTTGGTTTTGCTGGTGTTCAGGTGTAGGTGGTTTGAGTCACACCATTTAACAAAGTCCTTGATTAGGTTCCTATAATCCTCCTCCTGCCCGCTCCTGATGCAGCCCACCATTGCAGTGTCGTCAGCGAACTTTTGCACGTGGCAGCACTCAGAGTTGTATTGGAAGTCCGATGTATGTTGGCTGAACAGGACTGGAGAAAGTCCAGTCCCCTGCGGCGCTCCTGTGCTGCTGACCACAATATCAGACCTGCAGTGCCTGAGACGCACATACTGAGGTTTGTCTGTAAGATAGTCCATGATCCATGGCACCAGGTGTGAATCTACTCCCATCTCTGTCAGCTTGTCCCTAAGGAGCAGAGGTTGGTTGGTGCTGAAGGCACTAGAGAAGTTCAGGAACATAATTCTATGGTAGGGGGGCCTCCAGTGTACTGCTTTGCCTGGGGGGCCTATCATGCTGTTAAGACAGCCCTAATTAACAGTACCCTTTGGTCTAACTAAGAGGTCTAAGCCCAAACTTTGCCATCTTCCCTTCTCCACCAGGAACCGTGCAGTCTGAAAGGTGGCGTTCTCCTGGTGTCCATCCGACTGCCAGATTCGTGAAGTGTGATCCACTGCACCAAAGTCCACCACTCGCTCCCGCAATGATTGGCATTGCACATCGTGATCTTCAGCCTGGCCATGGAAATCAAATTTCACAAGCTCCAGTGCTGAAGTTGCGTCCAGATGTAGTCTGGCACTCATTTATGAGAGAGGCTACTTTGGAGCTCTTGGGCACTCTGTGGGCCCCGCTGTGTGAGTTTGTGTGGTCAACCACTTCGTTGCTGACCTGTCTTTGCTCCTCGAAGCTTCCACTTCATAATAAAGAAACAGTAAAGTTGACCAGAGAAGATCTAACAGTCAAGGTGGCATCGCCATGTTCAGAGTCGCTGAACTTTTGAATGTTCGTCAATGGAGGTTACGTGGCTCTGTCTTGGTTAACTAAAGACAGGAACTCCTTCATGTGGAGGGCGTCCACCTACTTTTGGACAAGCTGTGGTGAAGACAAGAGACCAGATAGACCGATTTAAGGGTTAGGGAAACCGTCCCCATATACTGTCGGTGAACCAAAATTAATCACGGTCTTGTCCAGCACAGTCAAAGTAGTGATATACATTCAACAGCCATGTTGGAAAGATGCATGGATTTATGGTGAACCGAGATTCATCTGGTCTTCAGTTTTTCTGATTGAAGAAAGGAGAGGAGTATTTAGTACGCCATCTTAGATCCCCGTCCGGTGAGTTTCCGCGCTCCGTTGGTCCTTCTTGCTGCCCCCCTAATCAGAGTGTGACACACGCGCGTATCTCCTTAGCTACTAAAGACCTTCTCTTCTTGTTCTGCTTTGTGCTCCTCACCTTGGGAGCTCAATGCACTTTATGACACAAGTTGGGAGTCTGATTAGCAGTCTGTGATTCATGGCCACGCATTGATTTTTTTTCCTTTGAACTGTTTAATCGTCTTTTGTTTTAAAATTGCATGAGGAGCTGCTGAGCTGCACGACTTTCCCCGTCTCCTTCCCCCTTTCTATTAGACTTTGCCTCGGGAGACAAGATCATGAGCCGGACAGTTAGGTTTCTCTTTGCAGCTCCTCGGCTCCCATCTCCTGGGAGTTGCTAGTTTCCGAGAACACGTTGAGAGGGATCGTATCGCTTTACAGCAATTTTAGACTGCAGAGTTTTAATTATGTCTGTAAGCTTCACTGCAGAAAAAAAAAATTATAAATGAGTCGAGGAGAAAAAAAAAAAAAGGTCTAATGGGTTACAAGGAAAGGCCGTCATGGACACAGCACATCACGTCCAACCGGGCGCTCCTCACTATGAAGTTCTACATGCTGTGTGAAGCAAACTCTGGCGACATCTGGAACTCGATGCTCCACACCAGTAGAGGAACCAAATGGGATGGCAAGTACAGTCAATATGGCGTTGCAACCTCACCTGTGCTGTCACCGGTGGACCCTTTTACTGTGTAACGGTGGGCAGTTTCTGTACCTCACCTGTACTGCTTGAGATTCTACTTCATAGGAAGACTGACGATTACGACACTGAATGACCGAACCGCCGTGATACGCCTGGTGACCCCAGTCCTAGCACAGTTAAAGCACCAAGCACAGCACAAAACCACTTTGCTTCTTTCTTTTCTTCCTCTCACTCGTTCATCTTCTCCTCCACTCCTCCTACTAGTGGCACCTGGCTCCTTTTACAGGGCACCTGGAAGTGCTCCAGTTGTCTGGTGACCTTCTTACGACCGCACTTATGGGTGTGGTGGAAGTGCTGGAACAAAGGGCACAGCCGTACCTGCAGCACCCCCTGGTGGCACCCACAGAACCCAACCGGGCTGCTCAAAGCTTCAACTTCCAAGGAGCCTTGTGGGAGCCTGAGGGATCGCTGCAACCCAGGGCGGGGGGGTGCTGCCCGAATATGCGGCCTTCCATCCAGCTGGTGTCCCGACTGGGTAAAGGCCCACAATGAAAATAAGTATTGAGCGTGTTGGTGTTTTTCTCAGTCAATATATTTCTAATGGGGCTATTGACATGAAATCTTCACCAGATGTTGGTAACAATCCAAGTAATCCACACAATACAAAGAAATAAGTCCAGAAATTTGATTATATTTAGAACTAGTCGTCCCCCGTGGCTCCGCCCGTGTTTTAGTGAAACCCGCAGCCTCCGTCTTAGATTAGCATGAATATATCGCTCCTGCACGCAAACCATGATTCTTAGCACGATGAGAGAAGTCGCAAAAACGACCGAAACGTTCAAGCAAATTCTAGAAAAAAAATCCAATCTAAATCTGTTAAGTAGTTCTCTCATTTGCTAGCTAAGCGGAGGTAAGATGCGCTCCAACTTGTGGCGAGAGGTACAGCGACTTGAACGGAGGCTGGCGAGTGAGTGAGGAGGGCTCCGCCCCCTCCCTTTGGCCCACTGCATGTCTCTCATATTGACGTAAATAAATCGGTACCGCAAGCGAACTATGATACTTAGGGCGATGAGAGAAGTCACAAAATCAACAGGAATGTTCAAGCAAATTCTGGGAAAAAACACCCCGATATAAATCCGTGAAGTAGTTATCCCGTGGAAAGTGAACAGATAGACAGACAGATGTTGGGTTTTATATACAGTATATAAAGATGTGGTTACATAGACACAAAAGATGATTTTATTTTTAAATGAATGAGGTGTATGGTGGTGTGTGTGTGTGTGTGTGTGTGTGTGCAGGCCTGGTTCTAGAGGCGAAGCCACCATCGTGCCATTTAATTTCAGCTGCCCCCTCATCCTATAATACCTTCACTCGTTTAAACACTGAACACTGCAAAAACTTTTGATCGATGTGCTGCGTACTTGAGCTGCCACTGTTCACGTGTTGTGACTTGCCTATTTTTCTTTGAAGCAAGTTACCGACGTTCAACAGGGAAAGAAGAGCCCCATGCCGAGCCTGCGTTCGGCTACCTTCGTGCATGCATGCTTTGCAGAACCGGGCCTGTGTGTGTGTGTGTGTGTGTGTGTGTGTGTGTGTGGTTTCCTTTAACAAGACAGAAAGAAATGAGAGCAAGTGTTCATGTAACAGTAGAATCAAGAATATCCCTGTATCAGTATATGACGACAAGAATACAGTATGGAGCAAACTGCAGTGAACACAAATATGACAGATAACAGCGAGTATAACACGAGGGTAAAGCAGAAAGTACAGGCAGTTTGAAAATTGTGTGGTAACCACAATGGATAGAAACTGATGCAATACAACGCGTTTGCAGTGGCTTATGGGTAGTCTGAACACACACAGTGCAGCCCTCTGCTGTTCATCTTGTTGAAGTCAAAGTGAAGTGAAGAGGGACACTCGGCCGCCGCCACCACCACGACATTCCACCATTCTAGAACAAGACAACTTCTTGGGAGTGGTTTTTTTTTTGTGCTTTTCAAGTTTTTACAGTTTTTTATTTCCTTTTCATTGTTTTGTGTTTTTTTTTTTTTTTGAGTTTTCTTCAGTTTTTTTATTTTTTTATTTTTTTGTTTGCATCTTTAATTGAATTTATTAAAAGAATATAACATTCTATACAATCAAATCAAACCTATTTTTTTAAGTTTTATTCAAGTTATTTTTTAAGTATATTTTTGAGTTTTCTTACTTTTTATTTTTTTTATTTTTCAAGTTTTTTTTTTTTTTGAGGAGTTTTTCCAAGTTTTTCTTTTTGTTTCCTTCTTTGTGCTTTTCATTTTATGTTTGAGTTTTCTTTGAGTTTCTAAATTTTTATGTTTTTGAGTTTTATTCAAGATATATTTTTGGAGTTTTCTTTCTTTTTATTTTGTGCTTTTCAAGTTTTTTGTAGATTTTTTTTTTTAATTTCCTTTTCAATATTTTGTGTTTTTTGAGTTCTCTGTGAGGGTTTTTTTGAGGCCTTTTTTGTGTTTTTAGATTTCTTCATTTTTTCCAAGTTTTCTTTGAGATTTTTTTTCAGTTTTTTTTTTCCAATTTGCTTAATTTTTTTTCTTAGCCCTAGAATTCAGATTTAACACCAGTTTTTAAGTGCAGTGAAATATTTTTTTGCCATCTTGGTGATCTACAATCTCCGCCATTCAGTCTTCCTTTCTTTGGAGCAGATTTGCTGTCATGGGGGTGTGTCCTCAGAGGTTGTGACCTTTGAACTATGACACAACACGTTAGAAGGTTGTCCTGGAGGTCACTTCCCTTTCTGAGCTGATGGATTCAAAACCTTATTCTAAATGTCCTCTTCAAGACGTTTTGCAGACATCTTTTCTGACCCTTTGGCTGTCGGCGACTCCTGTTTTAAATGTTGTTTGCCTCTGTTGGGGTGTTATATTATTAGGTTTACTTAATAACAAAAAATAGTTTTAATGCCACCCTCCTGGGACTGCCTGTTTTTATGGTGTCTGGAGTGGAAGGGGCGGGCCCAGCTCTGGGAGTTGTGGGTGGGGCTAAGTGTCTTACATGGGGTTCCCCCTCAAACTACTTTATAGTTGAAAAGAGAAGATACAGTTGGCCACAGCACCCCCTCTCCCTCCAGTGTGGCATCACTTACCTCCGCAGAACCAGAAAGGTGATCATCAGGGATGACAAAATATTGTCTTGTTTCATCTAGGGTCCGAGGGCTGGGCTTCGATTTCTTGTTTTAGGTCTGATTTGTTCCTTTTTTGATTCTTTTATTTACATGAATGTTACTTTTGTGTCATTACTTTTTTTTATTGTGTCTGTAAATCCAAGCTGCCTGTGTGTCTTGTGGGTGGTGGCCTAAGGGGTGGGGCCACCTGTCAATCACCGTCTGGAACTGCCCTCTGCCCTATAAACCTGGGGAGGCGGGTCAATCCGGTGAGTCGGATGAATTCTTGTACCTTTTCTGTGCTCTGCTGGTTTTGAGATTTTTCACTCTGTTTCTTGATCCCATTTCTGGATTTCTGTATTCGGGATTGTGTTTGCCTTGGGTTGCCTTGTGTTTCTGGGCATCTCCACTTTTGCCTTTGTAGTCTGTGGAGCTCCTCGGTGTGACATAACATTGTTGTGAAGAATAAAACCTTTTTTATTTTTATGAAGTTTCTGTGTGGGCCCGTTTATCTAGCCTGGGGTTTGGCGTTAGATTTCCCCCTCTAGTGGCCATAATTAGTGTGGTGTAGTGTATTTTTTTTTTTTTTTTGGGGACTTGCGTGTCTTAACAGATATACTCAAACAGAGCAGTGAAGGATTTTCAGTGGACAAGAATAAGTCAGGAGTATATGCAGAAGGGTTAGTGAGAGTTAAAATAGAAATATGAATATACAGAGTCCAAAGGTGTCAGCCTATGGAGAGCCAGGCGTTCACGTTTGAGAATGAATGACATCACGCCGAGCCACAAAATGGCACTCATGAGGATGTTTTGTAGTTTCCTTGGAAATCGAGATGATGTTTTGTAATTTTCTGATATGAATACTAAGGCGTCACCTCAAAATAAAAAAAAAAAAAAATAAATAAAAATCTGAAGAAGAAGATAAACATAATAAAGCACCCCAAACTTTAGGACACGACCAGCATGACACAAGTCATGGTACTGTAAAAAGGTTTATTACACAAAATACCTTATAAAAATCTCAACACTCTTCTTCTGTTTCCTTCCACACCACCAGGTGAGCTCTGTCCTTCTCCCACCCGACTCCAACTCCAAGCGACTTCCTTTATCTTGCACCTGGGACTGCTGCTGGTGTTGTGGCATAGCCCAATGGAAGCACTTCCGGGTCAACCAGAAGTCCCACAAACTAGGGATGATGGATCCCTGTAGCACCGGCCTGGGGGCACCCACTGAATCTGACAAGGCTGCCCTAAAGGACTACAATTCCCAGCATGCCTTGTGGGTGTCCACATAGGTATTGTCTCCCCATGGAGACGCATGTAGTCCTGCCAGGTTTTCTCACCCCGTCCTTTTGCCACACTGGCCTTCTGGCAGGGTGTTGTTCCTCGGTACAGCAACAATACAGCATCTTCTGCCCATCAGGATGATCTTTGCCCTGTTTCTTGTGCCATGGAAGGGCTGGCAACCCATCCAGGTAAGGAACCTTGCCCCATCCCAGCCACATCACCTGCCTATGTGTGTCATCCCCTCATGGCTGCCTTCTGGTAGCTCCTAGCGAGTTGGGACACCTCATGAGTTCCCTTAAGTCTCGGTGAAGGTAGGAGTTGTGTCCTAAATTAGGAAATTCAGTTACATGATTTTACTCCTGATTTGCATCACTCTGAGATTTGTTGTGCCAGCTAGGACCCTTTTCCTATACTGAGACCCTTGAGAAGTACGACCACTGACCACATTTTGTTAGGAATCAATGCAGAAATCCATGGAATTCCAAACGGTGCAATTGCTTTTTCTGGAGTGCCGTATCTGTAATTGCACTCCAGGGGGTCTTAAGTGAACGTAGTGCTATGGACATCTGTCTGCTGTACTGGGGAAAGCCCACTAAATCCATAAAATAGGTGTTAATGCAAAAGCTGAAACTGCATTAAAGAAGTGCACTCCATCTATATTTTATATAGCGCCTGTCCACCGTGGGGTTGGGGGGATTAATGTGGTGGGACTTACAGAAAAAATAATAAAATGGGAGAAATTACTGAGGGTTAAGGGGATTCCTTTGGTTTGGCAACCATGGGCACTGTACCCTCCGCCTGCTTACACTGCCATGATGCCTGTCAGTGAGATGGCAATCCCAGTGTTTTCTCTGGGCACAGCTGTTTGAAGAAGAAAGGTGGGCTGCTCACTCCATAGGTGGAGCGGAGGGGTGTTGATTTTGGGTCTTCTACCCCCCAATAGATGAAATAATATCTAATGCTCCTTCTCATCCCTTCCTGGCTCACTTCATAATAGAAACACCTAAGGTATGAAGAGGATAGGAGCGGACATCTGAAAACGGGAATCAAGCCCAGTACCCTTTGTGGATATGGTGACTGGATGGTCCCAGCCCCCAGACTGACTGCCCCCTGGACCACCAAACATTCATTGTGTCCTGTCCTCAGGGGTAAAGAATGTAAGCACAAACGGGGCCTTCTCTTGTCATTCGTTCTGCAGTCAAGTGCACAATCATGGCCACTGTCTGTGTGCTCAGGGCCAACTTGCAACTCTCATTACGCTTCATTTTTTGGTCTGTCCTTGAGGACCACTCACTGTGCCGAGGAACACAAGCCCCCTTTCTTCAGTGACTCTGTCACATGTGCGTCACTGCTGAACAATTATGAATTCATGGCTGCCCTTGTCAACTCACTGTGGGGTCTTTATGTAGTGCCTTCTGTAGTGTTATAGTGCTTTGCATTATCCTTTTATTTTTATAGAGTACTTGGATATCCGTATATATATAAAATATATAGTGATTTGTGTTATTCATTTTACAGAACACATATATTCTTTTATATCTATTTTATATTGTACTTGTGTATCAGTTTATAATATATATATATATATATGTGTGTGTATGTATATAAAGTGGTGTGAAAAACTATTTTCCCCCTTCCTGATTTCTTATTCTTTTGCATGTTTGCCACACAAAATGTTTCTGATCATCAAACACATTTAACCATTAGTCAAATATAACACAAGTAAACACAAAATGCAGTTTTTAAATGATGGTTTTATTATTTAGGGAGAAAAAAAATCCAAACCTACATGGCCCTGTGTGAGAAAGTAATTGCCCCCTGAACCTAATAACTGGTTGGGCCACCCTTAGCAGCAATAACTGCAATCAAGCGTTTGCGATAACTTGCAATGAGTCTTTTACAGCGCTCTGGAGGAATTTAGGCCCACTCATCTTTGCAGAATTGTTGTAATTCAGCTTTATTTGAAGGTTTTCTAGCATGAAGCGCCTTTTTAAGGTCATGCCATAGCATCTCAATTGGATTCAGGTCAGGACTTTGACTAGGCCACTCCAAAGTCTTCATTTTGTTTTTCTTCAGCCATTCAGAGGTGGATTTGCTGGTGTGTTTTGGGTCATTGTCCTGTTGCAGCACCCAAGATCGCTTTAGCTTGAGTTGACGAACAGATGGCCGGACATTCTCCTTCAGGATTTTTGGTAGACAGTAGAATTCATGGTTCCATCTATCACAGCAAGCCTTCCAGGTCCTGAAGCAGCAAAACAACCCCAGACCATCACACTACCACCACCATATTTTACTGTTGGTATGATGTTCTTTTTCTGAAATGCTGTGTTCCTTTTAAGCCAGATGTAACGGGACATTTGCCTTCCAAAAAGTTCAACTTTGGTCTCCTCAGTCCACAAGGTATTTTCCCAAAAGTCTTGGCAATCATTGAGATGTTTCTTAGCAAAATTGAGACGAGTCCTAATGTTCTGCTTAACAGTGGTTTGCGTCTTGGAAATCTGCCATGCAGGCCGTTTTTGCCCAGTCTCTTTCTTATGGTGGAGTCGTGAACACTGACCTTAATTGAGGCAAGTGAGGCCTGCAGTTCTTTAGACGTTGTCCTGGGGTCTTTTGTGACCTCTCGGATGAGTCGTCTCTGCGCTCTTGGGGTAATTTTGGTCGGCCAGCCACTCCTTGGAAGGTTCATGTTCCATGTTTTTGCCATTTGTGGATAATGGCTCTCACTGTGGTTCGCTGGAGTCCCAAAGCTTTAGAAATGGCTTTATAACCTTTACCAGACTGATAGATCTCAATTACTTCTGTTCTCATTTGTTCCTGAATTTCTTTGGATCTTGGCATGATGTCTAGCTTTTGAGGTGCTTTTGGTCTACTTCTCTGTGTCAGGCAGCTCCTATTGAAGTGATTTCTTGATTGAAACAGGTGTGGCAGTAATCAGGCCTGGGGGGGGCTACGGAAATTGAACTCAGGTGTGATACACCACAGATAGGTGATTTTTTAACAAGGGGGCGATAACTTCTTCACACAGGGCCTTGTAGGTTTGGATTTTTTTTCTCCCTAAATAATAAAAACCCTCATTTAAAAACTGCATTTTGTGTTTACTTGTGTTATATTTGACTAATGGTTAAATGTGTTTGATGATCAGAAACATTTTGTGTGACAAACATGCAAAAGAATAAGAAATCAGGAAGGGGGCAAATAGTTTTTCACACCACTGTACATATATATATATATATATATATATACACACACACTAGGAGGCTCTGCCCTCTGCTCACTTCACTCGCCCACCCCCGGGTTTGGTTTACCGGATATACAATTTAAAGAGATTGTTAGTTTCATGGGAATTGTTACATATGCATTATTTTCACTTTTTTGATTTTAAAACTTTTGTAAAAGCAATACTTTATTTCCAGCCCCAGGCGTGGTTTCATCCCTTTCACGCAGGACGTATAACACTGCTCGCGTTGTGAAGGGGTGCGGCTGAATGCACGCTAAGGAGATGCCGTCAGATCATCTGCTGTCTTTCTGCTGCTGGCGAGCTGCCCGATCATTTCAAAGCCTGTATAGCAGCTGTTCTTTTGCCACTTCGCATCTCAGTCACTCGCGTTTGGAGGAGTTTGGCAGCTTGAACGCATGCTAAGAAGGAGCCGTCGGATCATCTGCTGTTGCGCTGCTATCAGTCTTCCGTGCTGTACTCCTCCCTCCCTCAATCGGACCTAACAGTCACTTAAAACAAAAAAAGCTTCAACCTGGCTGGGATGCTACAATACGTTTGAATTTTACTGCTTTCATATTCTTTACCTTTCTCTGCGTGTGTATTGCACCATCGTTTGTTTTAGCTTTTCGAATTCCACTGCTTTCATAATCTCTTATCTGCCTTTTTTTTCCTCTCCAACGCTTTTGAGTCTCTGTTCTCCGTGCTGCTCTTTCTTCTTTGCTTCGTCATTGACGTTTCATCTCAAACATATTGTCCTTATACGCTTTATATGTGCTGAGAGCACAGGATCTGTGTGTGCTACGTGCCTTTACATGACTGAATGCTCTTATTTGATATTGTTTGCGTCAAGCGGGTCTTTTGTCTTCTGAGAACTTCCCAGAAGATCACATCTCGTCACCCTGCTTTTCCTTTTGCAGGATTTTTTTTTTTAATAATAGATAGATATAGATATAGTGCCTTTCATTATTCATTTATTTTATATTGTACTAGCGTATCAGTTTTTATATACAGTGCATCAGGAAAGTATTCACAGTGCACCACTTTTTCCACATTTTGTTATGTTACAGCCTTATTCCAAAATGGATTAAATTCATTTTTTTCCTCAGAATTCTACACGCAACACCGTTGTGTCTCCTTCCCCGGTCATCCTCTGCTCCTGTTGGGGGTCCCACTCCCGTTGTGTTCCTTTATGATGTTTGCCTATTCTTTAATCGAGAACTAACTGCACACTGAGCTCGTTTTAGTTTTGTAAGAGACATGTTTGTTTGAAGTTCCTGTTTCTACAATCTCCTGAGTTTTTTTGTGCAAATCTGTGACCCAAGCGTGACAAGCTATATATATATATATACAGTAACATGGTTGTCCTGAGGTAATTCTTGATTATCTTTACCTTAGAAAAGCTGCGTTCCCCAGCAGCGACAGTAACTGGTATGTTGCTTGTTGCTTACTGCTGGTCGGTTTTGAAAGGAATCGGTAGGAGAATGCACCTTTTCGGCCATGACAAATTTCAGCAAAGATCCTTTTTGTGTTTCAATAAAGGCTACATCGCCTGCCTTTTAGCAGCACCGGATGGATAACTGCGTTTCTTATTAATATGGTACGTGCGAAACTGCTACCTTGAATAAGACGCAGTTACGAGTGGAGTACGATAAGGCCAATGCCAAGGCGATAAAGGGAAGAAAGCGTTACACGCGACAGAAAAACACAGAAGAAGTCCGCGCCCACGCTACCAATGCAACCGTGCTCTGGAATGGAATGGTCTCCTCCGACGAGAGCACTCTATTTATTGACGTTTGTGGGGGCGTGGCGTAACAGGGCTCCGCCTGCGCCTGCGCAGGGCTCTGGCCATAGCGAACGCCATAAGCCCCAGTTCCCTGTTACAGCATCCCTGCACCGGGAAAGGGCAGTAAGCTTAGCATTAAACTTCATAGTACATATACGGAGCTTGCGTCGATCTAAAAAAAAGAATGATGGGGTCCCTTTTTTTTGTATGAATATGTGCTATATAAATAAATGTTAATTGATTGATTTTGTCTCAGGGCCCCGGGTAGGGTTGCCACCCGTCCTTTAAAATACGGAATCGTCCCGTATTTGAGAATGAAATTGCTCTTGGCCCCCAAGGGATGTGGCCCCCGCTGCAGTATGCGTCCCTTATTTTTTTTGTATTAAAAGTGGTAACCCTGGCCCCGGGCGACTGCCCTGCTCACCCATGCCTAAGAACGGCCCTGATCTCGTTCCCGTAAGTGGCGATCCTCCCAGACGAACGTTGCCGTCAGCTACACTACCGCGTTCAGCACCACGATCAGCTGATGCTGGCACCTCATTTTTTGGTGTTGATCCCCATCTCCAGGTCACTTGCATCAAAATTGGAGTCCGAGGAGTCAGTCTCTGATTCGCAAATACGCAAATTTTGCTTTGAGCGTTCGCTGTGGTCTTTCGCCAAATGTCGGTCTCATTTCAGAGGTTTTTTTTTTGCTCTTCGCTATTCATCTACGCACAGGGAATCGAGGCCAGATCAACTAAGCTAACTTTCCTTCCAGCAAAGAGAGTTGAACTAAATGTAACGGCGAGTTTTGTTGCAGTTCACAGCTAATTATCGTCGTATACACCTGAATTTTGACAACAGCTGAAAGAGTTAATATGGTGCAGACTGCCCAAAACTCGCGGCCCAGTGAGGCTGGAAACATTTTGGACAATTTTAAACGAGAAAGATGTGCTCTATAAAAGATTTTACGCGGAATAATCGAATGTTTTGCGCCTATGTAGCATGAGTGAATTCTGTATATGGCTGCCTTCCACTCCGTTTCTGAGATGTTGAGTGGCAGTTCTTGGATCTTTAAAAGGAAAAGACTTTAAAATGTTTTTTATATATTATAGAAATGCAGTGACGTGCGGTGAGGTTCATGGCTGGTGACTCCTTCAGAGTGAGATTTACAAATATATGAACCCCAAAGAGTCGCCTATTGACTATTCAGTTGGCACATTGACTGCCGGTTATGTTTTAATATCTTATCAGCATTCTTTACACACACACAGGTAAGGCGCATATTTGGCTAAGAAAGAACGTGACATTTCTATCGGCGATAGATAGAGAAAGATCGGAGAAAGCGCGTTTGCTCCTCACCCTCCACGTGTTATAAATTTGCAATTGCAATTCCACAATTCATACTCATTCAATACAAATGAAAGTATAGATTGGTGTACAAAAAACGGAAAATCGTTTAACCCTCATCCACGAATGCCATTTTTATAATGTTTACATTAATTGGGGAAGTGGTCTTTGCAGACCATTTTAAACTGGTTAAATATGTCTAAAAAGCAATATAATCACTTGAGAAACTTTTATTACCCCTGAAATGAAGGAAATGTGATTTCAACTTTCAATGGTTTACATGTTACCTTTGTAATAGTAATGCGTGTTCAGTGTTCTTTTCACCAAATCTTATAAAATACTGTAATGACCCGGCAGTCAGCGCTGGCGGCATGGTGCATTGTGGGTATTTCTGTAACGTTACTGTTTGTACTGGGCAAGCAAGGCAATTGATTTCCTGTTGTACTACAAATGTTATATGTGTTTGTGTTGCAGTTGCTTGGGTGGGCTTGGGTCATTTGCAGCCCAGGAGTGGTAAGTGTAACAGTTACCATCATGGAGAAGGATGTCTTTCTGAATGACCCTGGCAATGGCCTAGCTTTGTTTCTGACTATCTACTCTAATAAAGAGATACAAAAGGACAGAGCTGTGTTTTGCTAGATTCCATGTATGCAATTATGTACGGAGACACTCGGGGTCGTGCGGTGTATGGGACACGAGTGTTCGCTTGCTTAATGAGCTAGGTACAACTGCGTGCATGGCGCTGGCCGACCAGCTTGGGGGAAGTGCGCAGTAGAGTTCGGCTCCAAGAACTTCAATACTCAACCACCGGTTGTTACAATACTAAAACAAGGCGTCAGTTACGCATCTGATTCGCGTACAGAGCAGTCCCTCAGAATCTGCCTCAACTTCAACTTGTTTGCCGGCCTGACACACAAGGGAACTCTCGGAATTTTCTTGGCAAACCGGAAGTTTGCATTGGGAGTAAGCAGCCTTTATCTTTCTCCCCTTTGCCCTTGGGCCAGCGTTTCTCAGCCTTTAAGTATTTGCGACCCGAGTTTTCATAACAGTTTTAATCGCGCCCCCCCCTAACATTTTTTTTTGAAATGTAGATGCATATTTTATTACACCTACTTAACTTTTATCGACATTTATCTAACTCTATATTTATTGTTCTAGTATCAGAATAGTTTAAGTTAATTTGTTTTGGTTTCAAAAGATATTTTTTTCATATTTTTGATTCTTGTTTTCTTTTTTTCACATCTTCGCATCCCCGTTTTTGTTACTTCACGCCAAACCCCCCATACCCTACAGGTTGGGCACATGTGACAGCGTCGCTTGTTAGCTACATTTGCTGCACCTCCACGGGACTGTTTCAGCGGAACAACGACTCCAGTGCTCTCAATGGAACGTCTGACTTCGTCAAAGATTCACCTAACTCACGCAGGAAGAGTTGACGACCATATTTCTTGTTCTTATTCCAGTCAGGATTGCGGCACATCCAGATTACACGGCCGTTCTTCTGTTGGAAGGTTTCTTCAACAACCGTGTGACACAACATCATTTCAGCGGATTCCTCATCGCTTGTTGATCCGTTATCATCATCTTCCTCATCTGAGTCACTGTCACCAGAACATAACTCCATTTCACTGTCACGATGATCATCATCAATTTTTGTTTCCTCATCACTTCACACAGTGTCACTTCCATCATCATTGTCCTCTTCATTTGAGTTGTCTGATGTATCGAAATCCGACATCTCCTTCATTATTTCAGCCAGGACTTCACTTGCATTGAATTTCTTTGTTTGTACAGCTACCACGGTAGCATAATGGTATCACCCGCTGACTAGTATCCAAAAGGTCATGTGTTCGATCCCCCGTGGTTCAGTTTAGGCCGGCACGGTGGCGCAGTGGTAGTGCTGCTGCCTCGCAGTTAGGAGACCCGGGTTCACTTCCCGGGTCCTCCCTGCGTGGAGTTTGCATGTTCTCCCCGTGTCTGCGTGGGTTTCCTCCAGGCGCTCCGATTTCCTCCCAAAGACATGCAGGTTAGGTGGATTGGTGATTCTAAATTGGCCTTAGTGTGTGCTTGGTGTGTTTGTGTGTGTGTCCTGCGGTGGGTTGGCACCCTGCCCGGGATTGGTTCCTGCCTTGTGCCCTGTGTTGGCTGGGATTGGCTCCAGCAGACCCCCGTGACCCTGTATTCGGATTCAGCGAGTTAGAAAATGGATGGATGGATGGATGAATTTCTTTGTTGGTTGTTGACTCATAAACACATCAACCGGACTTGCTCCTTAACAAGCTACACACCAGCAATGTCTCAGGCAGGACTAAGAAAATCTGAACCAAAGAAAATTCAAATATAAAATGAAGGAAAAACGCTCATACAAAAATGGTCTCCGAGACCCCCAACTACATTGTGCTACTGTAGCACTTATTTGCACTAAACTATTGAGAAACGGATTTCGGCACATTTCTCAAGACAACACAAAATGAAAAGTCAGAAAATTTCATGGCCGTCATATTTAGGGAAAGAATTTGAAAATCTGCAGCTGGGGGTCTTGGAGACCCCCCTCCACCCCCATTCATGGATTAGGGTTAAAAAATAGTTTTTGAAAGCTTTTAATTCTGATGCTTTCATCAATTTTAATACAGACTGTTAAACAAAATGATAACAAGAAAATCAAAAGAATATTTGATTTAAGGTCAAAATTTAGTTTTTAAATGTTAGATTGTTTCTTTTTCTTAGTCGGATTATATTTTTTAGAAAATTGAAAACCGTTTATGGTCTCACCTTTTATTTGTAAATGAAGTCCATGCGCCTAACCTTATACACGAAAGTCTTCCTCACTTTCTTATAAAAGTCCTCCTTACTTTCCTTTTAGTTTTAAAAGTCTTAATCCTCCATATTGGCAGTCAGTCGGAACCAAAAATAAAATTAAACGGCGCACTGCAGTGCACTTGACTTGCTGATATCGCTAACTTATTGGCGCCTTTGCACCTGTTGGGCTCACATGCGCCCCCTTCAGGGCGACACGGTACTGTCTACCTCGCCTTGTGCCTTTTCACTGCGATTTTTATGTCCAACTAGCAAAATACCCGCGCTTCACAGCGGCGAAGTACTGCCTTAAAATTTTTATTAAGAAGAAAATTAAACCTTTTTAAACTGAGGGAAAATATACCAATAATTATTTGTTAAGGATCTCTTTGTATACCACATTGTGAGTTCGGCTCTCCGGTTGTAATCTGACCAAGCTGTGCGCTGAGCTTACTCTTGAGCATGTAACGTACAGTCGGCCATGTGAACAGTAATCTTGTCTCAAATCTCACAGCTTGGATTGCTGCTGTCATAATCGGTTTGAGTTTCATGGTTTGTTTCAATGACGACAGTATTTGCAGGACTTGTGTTGAAGTGACATTCGGCATCTGTCAAGCGTTGTAAGCACACAACCAGTTTCACCGATAACTTCACATCCAGCTTTTGAGAGTTTAAACATTCATAAACATCAAAGTGTCCACTACTGAAATCGTCACCTGTCAATCTAAGATGTTTAAGAGGCATTGGCGGTTGTCGGAAGGTGTAAAATATTTGGCCATTTCGGTACACTTGAAAGCGACAACCGAACAATTCAGCGGCAGCCATCAACTCACATGCAGAACAATCGGTGAAGGGCTTAAGCATTTCACTCTTCTAGTGCTCCTGTGTAGTCTAATTATCTCCTGTACCGTCATCAGTCCACACCTTGAACCTGTGCCAGTCATTCAGTACATAAGACACAATGGATATCAAGAGTGAGCCTGATATGGCCGTGCAATATGTAACAAAGAGAATGGAAAAGGTAGGTGCCATCTCTGGGCATGGAAACCACTCGGTAAGTGACAGTTCTTTGATCGATAGAATTTCTTGAAGACGGGCCCATAAGTAACAAAGACTGTTGAAAAGTTCAATATGGCGGCCAACAGTGGCATCATACCACCGAAATAAGTACGTACATTGGTTTCAGTTAGTGGAGGGAAGCCGCCTACCAAATTTCGAGAAGATGGGGCCATAAATAAGAAAGTTCAATATGGCGGACGTTGTTGACCGTTATGACCGTTACGCGTAGAATTTCGAAATGAAACCTGCTTAACTTTTGTAAGTAAGCTGTAAGGAATGGGCCTGCCAAATTTCAGCCTTCTACCTACACGGGAAGTTGGAGAATTAGTGATGTGTGGAAAATTCAATATGGCGGCCAACAATGGCGTCATACCACCGAAATAAGCACGTACATCGGTTTTAGCTAGCGCCGGGAAGCCACCTACCAAACTTCGTGAAGATGAGGTCAGCGCTTCTACCTACACGGGATGTTTGAAAATTGGTGGCTTTGGAAAATTCAATATGGCAGCCGACAATGGCGTCATACCACCGAAATAAGTACATACATCTGTTTTGGTTAGCGCAGGGAAGCCGCCTACCAAATTTCGTGAAGATGGGGCCATAAATAAGAAAGTTCAACATGGCAGACGTTGTTGACCGTTATGACCGTTACGCGTAGAATTTCGAAATGAAACCTGCTTAACTCTTGTAAGTTAGCTGTAAGGAATGGGCCTGGCAAATTTCAGCTTTCTACCTACACGGGAAGTTGGAGAATTAGTGATGAGTGAGTCAGTCAGTGAGTCAGTGAGGGCTTTGCCTTTTATTAGTATAGATCAGCAAGACTAAAGCAAGACGCACATTCATTAAAGATATTAGCCAGACTGTGGAAAGTCACGGTGTTTAATAAATATCTCTGTAAGCCTTATATTGACGACACACAGAGAGACAACAGCAGGCACGCGCCAATCGCAGGCATCAACCCCGTCAGTGTATGAGGAGAGCGCAGTCCAAGGGGAGGTGAGGCTCGTCGCTGCCGCACCTCGCGTTTCAATTCAGCGATGTTCACTATACAACTGAACACAATTATTGGAATCATACAGGAAAGAAGTTTATAGCACAGACCAGTGGACACATTTATTTTACGTTATTATTATTATTATTATTGTTTTTACTTTTCCTGACTTACTTCCTTACTGCAAGTCCCTGTAGAAATGCTGTCTGAGTCCCCGTGACTGATCAAAATCTCTTCTGGAATAGAAGTTAGGTGGGAGGTGAGGAAAACTGGGCAGATTTTGTTTAGGAAAGTTTCTAATTTGGAGACTGTGGAGAAATGGTGTTGATGGGAAATTAACTTTGGAGTGTAATTGTTTGTAGGATGCAAAGACGTTTATCTTCTTATATAACTAGAGTGTTTTGCCCCCTGCTCGCTTCACTTGCCAACCCCACTGCCTGCGCTCGCCTCTTTGCTGTTCTGCCGCTCGCGTATGGGGATGATGATGCACAAGTTAAACAGATTTTTATTTTCATAGGAATTGTTACATTTGCATCAACGCGACGTATAACTGCCCGGGATTGAATTTGGTTTCTTTCTGTCTCTCTATTTTTCGAATGTTTGGCTCTGAGATTTGTTAATTGTCTTTGCAAAAGCTATTCTAATGGGGAACTGTTAACGTTTTAATATGAATGGCATATCAAGATCTCCTTTGTTGTGTAATGTTATCCGTGGAAGATTACCTTTCTTGGATATATCCTTCTTTCTGCAGTAATTCAGCGGGTGGAAGACCGGACGGTGTTAACGGTTGTTGTTATTCTTCGTGATATTGTAAGTTGATGTTTTCATCTTCTGCACCATCACCACCAACTGTTTCAGCAGAGTCTATTGATACACTTTTAACCAATCTGCTGATTAACCGATCAACAATTTCGGCGTTAATTTGTTTGACTTCAACGTTTCTCGGTGCTAGGATTGCCGGTGTACTCATTTTTTCTGTTGATAACCCATCGGGATGGGTTCTCTTCTGCTTTAATTGGGAACTTAAAGTGAGGAAAACATTCTAATTTGTAAGAGCCGAGAGAGCGGGGAACTGTGTCTGACAAAAGCATTCACACGAATGAGAGGTGAGAGGACCGTGGGCATGGATGAAAAAGTAGTTGAGAGGAGGGCGGGACTTGAAAAAATCTCATGGGCAAAGTCTCTTCTCGTTGAATGATTCTTTTATATAATCGAGTGATACGCTGCCATGGCTGATCTTTTGTCTGTCCAGGATTTAAAATCACCTGTAGCGCTCAAACCATTTAAACTATTGACCAGAAATTTGGTACACATATACATAGACATAGAATTACTAGACACTGCATGACCAGCAGGCATCTTACGTCAACGTCGCCGCCATATTGCGAGTGGCATTTCTGTGGAGTGAAGTAATGGATAAAGATGCCTCAAGCTTGTGCTGCTTGGGATTGTAAAAACCGCTGTACGCTCCAAACCAGATTACAATTCATAGGTAAGGCTGAACAATTGTTTCGGTTATATTTGGCCGTTAGAAAATCCCGTTTTATAATCTTACCTTTAGCTACGCCAGACTAAGATAGCAAAACTTTACATTTATGTGCTCAAGTGAACCTCCAAACAACAACGTATTTAGTCACTAATTATGTGGATTGTTGTTAGCTGTTAACAATTCTCAAAAGAAATTCACCTCAGGAAGCAATGAGAGGTCAGGTAGCCCTTAGACCGGTTTTTGAGAAAGCCGTCCTGTGACGTGTGCCCTGCTAGTCTGGTAACTGATGCTGTACCGGCGTCATATGACCAAAGCTACCACTCGCTCACATTAAAAAAGAAAGGAGGTTTGACGATTCTTTCTGAGGGTCCAGTCAAGGTGGTCAAAGTAGCTGAGCGTGTTATCTGACAGTCGACATTGGGGCAAGCTGTCAGTGTGTCTATGATCAGTCGGTTTGTTCGGGCTGATTGATTCAGATGACGTGTTTTTTCTCAAGGAGCACATCGAGGAAACACAGTTTAAAATTGACAACCATAATTATCTGCTCATGTCTTTAGTTGTGTGTGTCTTCCACAAACTAAGGCTGCACCATATTGACAGACTGAATCCTCTCAAATTACAGGATCTGAATGAGCGAGAGGAGTGTCAGTCTGGAGGAGATCAGCGAGGTTGTGGAGAGCTTTAAAATGTTCAGAGCGGGATTGTGTATCGTATTCAGAAGTGAACAGGGAGCCAGTGAAGCTGAGAGAGAATCGGTGTAATACGTTCAGTGGATTTAGAACAGCAGGTTATTAACCTGGCAGCAGAATTTTGAAGAAGTTGTAAGCGATGGATACGTTTTTGTGGGATGCCAGATAGAATAGCATTACAGTAATCTACACGTGAGGTGACTCGGGCATTAACTGATACTTCAGTACTGTGTTGCGTAAGAACAGGACAAAGTCTAGAAATGTTTCGGAGATGGAAGAAGGCAGTCTGAGAAATGTTATTTAAATGGGAGGAATTATTTAATAATAATAATAATAATAATAATAATTGCCGTCTACGTTCTAATCTACGCTCCTACCCTCACCTATGGTCATGAGCTATGGGTAGTGACCGAAAGAACGAGATCGCGAATACAAGCGGCTGAAATGAGTTTCCTCCGCAGGGTGTCTGGGCTTTCCCTTAAAGATAGGGTGAGAAGCTCAGTCATCCTGGAGGGGCTCAGAGTAGAACCGCTGCTCCTCCGCATCAAGAGGAGTCAGATGAGGTGGCTCGGACATCTGATCAGGATGCTTCCTGGACGCCTCCCTGGTGAGGTGTTCTGGGCACGTCCAACCGGGAGGAGGCCCCGGGGAAGACCCAGGACACGCTGGAGGGACTCTGTCTCCCGGCTGGCCTGGGAACGCCTTGGGATTCTCCCGGAAGAGCTGGAAGAAGTGGCCGGGGAGAGGGAAGTCTGGGCTTCCCTACTTAAGCTGCTACCCCCGCGACCCGACCTTGGATAAGCGGAAGAGGATGGATGGATAATAATTGCCATTATTAGTGTATAAATGGATATAAATAAGTGCAATTAAACGATTCACCAAAATCTGTTGTATGTAAATGATACTGTTTTAAATGTTATTGTTTTTTTCTTCCACATCTACCTGTATTAGTTTAAATGGCACTTTTGCCACTCACAATATGGCAGACGTGCTGAAGTATCGTGTCGACTGGGTAACACAGTGAAAGCGGCATCTATCTATATATGTCTATGCACATATACTACGTGACGTCTACTATCCGCTTTTGGGTTGATGATTGACCTCCAGGGTCAAATGTCAACCCATGAAGGTCAAGGTCAATCAAATAATCTGTAGCTTGAAATTTGGTTCACATATATTACGGTGAAACTCTGTACTACAGCTTTATATTAAAAGCAACGAGTTTTGGAGTTATTACTCTTTTTATTTAATTGTAGAATCAAGCCAGCAGGGTGGCTGTGTGGCGCATGTGTACGGCCGCCGTTCTCATTCCCTACCTCCTTCGCCTTCACTTCCCCTTCTTCTTCATATCTTAAATCATTCTTGAGGCTGATTGAAGACTTAAATGCCAGCTTAAGTGAAAAATTAAGAAAAACGTGCTAAGTAATTGCAACACAAACACCGACTTTATCAGTTTTAACGTGAAAAGATGCTGACGGAAGAATAGAAGCAGCGGGCCGCTAGGGTGGAGAAAAGAAGAGCTGCTCAGGAAGCATCAAGCGCATCAACCTCTGAGCAAACACGAATGCTAAACGTACAGAGAAAGAGAATGAAAACTAGGAATTGTGCAGTGAATCCACTTGACTTTACGTTATCGTGCAGTGCGCCTTTACTGGTTTATATTATAAATTTCTAAGTGATTTAATCCCGTATGTTTTCCAAACTTTAAAAACTGTAAGTTTGAGAGGATGGAAAAAGGTGGTTATCATGCAGAGGTGCCACAGATAAAAGCTTCCCCATCTTGAAGTGCTTCCTACATTGGTTCCATATTCTGAGTGAATGAAGCACAATCGGGTTGTTAGGGTATTGACGATAACTCGTATTTACTGGAGCACAGTGCAAGGGACATAAAGAAGTGCTGCAGTATTTTATTTCTATTGTTCACCAAGCCTGTGTCAATGTCCAGGTTATTATAGTTTGTATGTTTGCCACCCAGTAATAAAATTGAAAGTTAGGTCGTGCCGTGCCACCTTCTGCTTTAGGTCATTGTAGAGACTCTCTTTGGATGTGTGGATGTTTGGAATTTCAAATACTGTATATACTCGTTGATAAGTCGGAGGTTGATTTTACCGTATAATTTCTGGTATTTTATGATGTCGGTCATGTAAGTAGAATGTGGAAAACTCACGCTGTTGGTCCAAAAGATTGTGATATGCTGATGCCCACCTGAGAGAGTAACCACGGAGCTCACGGCCTTTTTCTTTCTGTGTCTTGTGCCTACATGACCACACTGTAATACCCAAACTCTTCTAAAGTGACGTTTGCACTGATTTGTGTTTTTTTTTTTTGTATCTCACACCCTCATACACATTTATGATAAGAGCATCCCTTATCTACGATGGAGCATTCGATCAGAAGAAAATAGGATGCTGGTTTTAAATTAAAAGTAGTGAAAGAAATTGGTAACCGCGCTGCTGCAACAAAATTCGACGTGTCTGAGAAACTGGGGTGAGATTGGAGGAGGCAAGAAGATGTCGTATTTTTGAACAGGCGTATAAGTTGGGGTTTCAGATTTCAAGACCCGACTTATACGTGAGTATATACGGTATATTTGGTGATGAGTGAATTGAATTTCTTAATTTGTTAATGTGTATGTGAATGCTTTGAAATAGAAAGAGAAGCTTAGGGAGGATATTCATCTTGACAGTGTTAATTCTCCCTGCTAGAGTCAGATGGAGGGGCGACCATCTATCCACGTCTTGTTTTAAGTTTCTCCCTGCGGACAGCAGCATTTTGTTGAAAAGAAGCTTTATGTTTACTTGTGAAGTTTACCCCGAGGTATCTTGATTTTTGACTTATCTACATGATGTTTTTTTTTTTTCTTACTTGACCGTGTGCAGCTTTTAACAACCAAATTATTGCTATTGGTTATGGGAAAAAAAAATGCTGATTTTTTTTCATGAACAATTAACAAGAAAAAGAAATGTGAGCTACAGTTCTAATGTGTAAAGTGGGGGAAAAAAAACAAAACAAAACCTGTGTCACTGCAAAGAACCCACTGGAAGGTTTATCTGGTGGCACAATAGTGCACTGGGCTCCATCGCTGGCACAAAAATGATTCCCATGTAAGAGACCTCAGTAGGAAACGTCACCTGCCATCTCGCAGCAAAATCAGCATCTGAAGTATGCGACTGACAGATAAGCCAGAAACAGTTTGAAATTGAGTGCTGTGGTCTGTAAAAATAGTCGGAAATACATCTTTGAAGAAGAATCTGAAGAAAACCACGCCTTGCCAGCTGTTAAGCATGGGGTACGCTTGAAAATGAGCCTTTTCCTGTGCTGCTGGGTGGAAGACGCAAGTTCTATTGTTTATCTGAAGTAAGGGAAGCCGTGACGTTCTCCTTATTGTGCAACTGTATTAGTTCTATTTGTGGATTCAGGATTCCCTGATGGGCCAGAAAGTTCCGGTCATAACAACTGGCAGGCTGGGGGCAAACAAAATAAATATAAAGCACGGTAGCGGTTGGGGTTGGGGGTTGTTTGTATTGGGGGAATTCTGTTTTGTTTTGTTAGTGGCAGGTTAATGATGAGCTGTCCTTGGCTGATGTAAGAAGGTGAATTCCTATTTGATTTACATGGCCTGTTTAGTGTTCTCTCCAGTATTTTCAAAAACATTTTCATATATAGATTTATATATATATACCTGTATATATACATGTGATTTGTGGGTGTATGTATATACATTATACTATAACTATATATATATATATGTATATATACTCAGCCAAAAAAGAAACGTCCTCTGACTTTCAACTGTTTTTACTTTCAGTAAACTTAATGTGTAAATATTTGTATGAACACTAAAAGAGTCAACACCATAAGACATAAACTAAAAATGTTTCACAATGTGTCCCTGAATGAAGGGAGGCTCAAAATCAAAAGTACCAGTCAGTATGTGGTGTGGCCACCAGCTGCTTGAAGTACTGCAGTGCATCTCCTCCTCATGGACTGGACCAGATTTGTCAGTTCTTGCTGTGAGATGTTACCCCACTCTTCCACCAAGGCACCTGCAAGTTCCTGGATATTTCTGGGGGGAATGGCCCTAGCCCTCACCCTGCGATCCAACAGGTCCCAGACGTGCTCAGTTCCTTCGACGATAAACACGAATCCGTCCATCACCCCTGGTGAGACAAAACCGTGACTCATCAGTGAAGAGCACTTTATGCCACTCCTGTCTGGTCCAGCGAAGGTGGGTTTGTGCCCATAGGCGGCGTTGTTGCTGGTGATGTCTGGTAAGGACCTGCCTTACAACAGGCCTACAAGCCCTCAGTCCAGCCTCTCTCAGCCTATTGCGGACAGTCTGAGCACCGATGGAGGGATTGTGTGTTCCTGGTGTGACTCGGGCAGTTGTTGTGGCCATCCTGTACCTGTCACGCAGGTGTGATATTCGGATGTACCGATCCTGTGCAGGTGTTGTTACACGTGGTCTTCCACTGCGAGGATGATCAGCTGTCCTTCCTGTCTCCCTGTAGCGCTCTCTTAGGCGTCTCACAGTGCGGACATGGCAATTTATTCAGCAGTCCTCATGCCTCCCTGCAGCATGCCTAATGCACGTTCACGCAGATGAGCAGGGACCCTGGGCATCTTTCACAGTCGGTAGACAAGTCTCTTTAGTGTCCTGCATTTTTAGAACTGTGACCTTAAATGCCTACTTTCTGTAAGCTGTTAAGGTCTTAACGACCATTCCACAGGTGCATGTTAATTAATTGATTATGGTTAATTGAACATGCATGGAAAACATTGTTTAAACCCTTCACAATGAAGATCTGGAAAGTTATTTGGATTTTTAAAACATTATTGTTGAAATACACAGTCCTGAAAAAGGGACGTTTCTTTTTTTGCTGAGTATATATATATATATATATATATATATATATATATAATGTGTATCCTCTTTCATAAAACCCCTGTGTGCGTCCAGGTGTCCGTGTGTGTGTGTGTCTTCTGGTGAAGTGCGCATGCGCGGGCCATGCCCCACCCATTTGTACGGCACCGTGTACGCACACACACTGAAAGTTGAGCACACAGTGAATGGCTTTGCCGCGGCAGCGCATGATAAGCAAATAAAGGACATCATTGCTGGGGAGAGTGTTGATTGGGTAGTCGCGGCAGCGCACATAAAATCCATTGCTGGGGAGACGCCACACATACAATAATCAGCTACACGCCAGCACAGATTAAAATACTTGCTGGGGAGACGCCACAGTCACGATTATCAACTGCACGCCACACATTACATCAGTTGTTGGGGACACTCTGCTGATTGCCCACTGTTGTGACAGAAAATTAAAGTCATATTACGGACATCAAAGCCAGTATTACTGTCAGAGAAAATATTACGGACGTATCTACTAACAACATGCCACCCAAAAAAAGGACACATCAAGTAGGACAAAAGACACAGACAATCAAATCCTATATAAGCAACATCTCCTGGAAAAACGGTCAGCTCAGCAAGTAAACATCAACAAAATAAAGGCTAAAAGACAAAAAAAAATGCGAACAAATAGATCGATTGAAGAAAAAGAAAATGAGCGTCAGAAATACGCTAAAAGAGAGAGACTCAGAAGAGCAAACCTTACAAAAAGTTGGCATTTACTTGCCAGGACCAGTATTCGGCCATGGTCACTTATGTGTTGCATTATCAAGAGTTAGAAGTTTTCCAGATGTTGTTGTCAAGGTTGTAGAGATTCCTGAACAAGGCAAACTGTTGCCAAACTCAGACAGAATATTTACAAGAAATGTTGTCTAGAATGAAATTGTATAGAAAAATTTCATGAGGTAAAAAAATAGAAAATTTTCCCTAAATATCTTCTTCAGATATTGTGTATTACAGATTGTTACAAAGTTTTACACTAAGGCAATATTAGTTATACTTACTGTATTGTCATACGTTTCTATTTTACTTTTGGCTTCTTGCAAAAATATTTTTGACAAAAAAAAAAATTAAGCCAAGAAACAGAATGAGGTCAAGGTCCCTTGCCATTTAATATACGTGGACTGTTCCTACTAATGTTTATGCACTACTGTTCTAGCGCCCGTTATTGTAACGGGCTTAATGTCTAGATTTGGGGACTACGGGAACAGAGCTTAGAAGATCAACCCTATAGGGACCCGTGGTTACCGCCAGGGGGCGCCCCAATGCCTGAGGAACCCTGGCTCTCAGCACTTCCGCCACACCCGGAAGTGCTGGGGGGAAGAAGACCAGGGACACCCGGAGTGCTTCCGAGTGCACAGCTGGCACTTCTGCCACCCCAGGGAGTGCTGGCAGTCACTTATTGGGAGGCACCTGGAGCACGTCTGGGTGGGGATAAAAGGGGCCGCCTCCCTCCATTCGATGGCTGGATTCTGGAGTGAAGAGGACGTAGTCTTGGTGGAGAGGAGTGGCGGTGGATCTGACGAGGCAAAGGCATTGTGAGGCTTGGCCTTTGAGGGAGTTTTGGGGATTTGTGTGTGTGTGTGTGTGTGTGTATGTGTGTATATTGTAAAAAAGGCGCTATATAGCGCCCGACCCGGCACAGACCACGCAGAGGAACGTGTATAAAACACACAGAATTTATTCTTTTTTCCTTCAGCCGAGGGGCACGTCTTCCCCGTGTCCCACAGGCCCAACACAGTTTCAAAGCACAATTCTTCACAACCCTCTCTGCCACCACCACTCCTCCCAGGCAACCTCGTCCTCTTCCTCCCGATTTTGGCCCCGAATGGAGGGAGGTTGCCTGCTTTATAGCCCACCCAGAAGTGCTCCAGGTGCCTGAGCAGCTGGCCTTAATTGCACCTCTGGTTGGAGCTGGTAAGTCGTCCGATGTGGCGGCTTGCTCTCCGCAGCACCCCCTAGCGGCCACCCCATCTCCCAACCGGGCTGTGGTGGACTCCATGTCCCATGAAGCCATGGGGGAGACTGAGGAAGGACCCACGGCCAGGGAGACTGCCCCCAGCTGCCCCGGGGAAGGTATTGCACGGTCCATGGTGGCTCCCCCGGGACGTATGCAGCAGAGGCGTCCGGCTGTCCATCACAATATGTATGTATGTATGTATGTATATATTTTATTATAATTATAATAATAATAATGTGAGTGTATGTGTGCACTGATTCCAAGAGACGCCACAAAGCGAACTGCAGTAGGTTTGCTTTGCTTTTAGTCTGGATGCGTTACAATCTATGGACATGAATTAAAGTGCAGTACACCTTTGCATTGCATTTTTGAATTGATGTGACATTAGTGTGCCACAGTGAAAAGCAATCAATCAGCTTATTATTTGGTTTTTAATCATGTCCTGATAAAACCTTGCCAAAATGAAATACACCCCATGCATGTGTTTTGAGTTGCCATGTATTTAATGCATTTAATTTTGCCTCAAGTAATCTTCCATGGCGTTAATTGCTGGTCATGGCTATGAAGAAACAGTTCAGGGTGTAGAAACTCCTGGGACCACAAGAGGGACCTCTGACATGATGCCTGGACTTGCTAAACTCTGAGGAGGTTTCAGGGGTGAGACTGTCACAGGGACCAGTAGAGGGCACTGTGGCAGTTAGCACTGATATATTGACCAACCCCCAGTGCTTCCCCAGTTTACATTGGGCTAAGTGACAGTCCCCATTGCTAAAACATTTGGACAGCATGAAACTGCTTAGAGTAGAAGTAAAAAATAAATAATTAAATAAATGCAAAATATGTAAATTCATAAGGAATAATTTACCTGGGACATAATATACAGTGGTGTGAAAAACTATTTGCCCCCTTCCTGATTTCTTATTCTTTTGCATGTTTGTCACACAAAATGTTTCTGATCATCAAACACATTTAACCATTAGTCAAATATAACACAAGTAAACACAAAATGCAGTTTTAAATGATGGTTTTATTATTTAGGGGGAAAAAAAAATCCAAACCTACATGGCCCTGTGTGAAAAAGTAATTGCCCCCTTGTTCAAAAATCACCTAACTGTGGTGTATCACACCTGAGTTCAATTTCCGTAGCCACCCCAGGCCTGATTACTGCCACACCTGTTTCAATCAAGAAATCACTTCAATAGGAGCTGCCTGACACAGAGAAGTCGACCAAAAGCACCTCAAAAGCTAGACATCATGCCAAGATCCAAAGAAATTCAGGAACAAATGAGAACAGAAGTCATTGAGATCTATCAGTCTGGTAAAGGTTATAAAGCCATTTCTAAAGCTTTGGGACTCCAGCGAACCACAGTGAGAGCCATTATCCACAAATGGCAAAAACATGGAACAGTGGTGAACCTTCCCAGGAGTGGCCGGCTGGCCGACCAAAATTACCCCAAGAGCGCAGAGACGACTCATCTGAGAGGTCACAAAAGACCCCAGGACAACGTCTAAAGAACTGCAGGCCTCACTTGCCTCAATTAAGGTCAGTGTTCACGACTCCACCATAAGAAAGAGACTGGGCAAAACGGCCTGCATGGCAGATTTCCAAGACGCAAACCACCGTTAAGCAAAAGAACATTAGGGCTCGTCTCAATTTTGCTAAGAAACATCTCCATGATTGCCAAGACTTTTGGGAAAATACCTTGTGGACTGATGAGACAAAAGTTGAACTTTTTGGAAGGCAAATGTCCCGTTACATCTGGCTTAAAAGGAACACAGCATTTCAGAAAAAGAACATCATACCAACAGTAAAATATGGTGGTGGTAGTGTGATGGTCTGGGGTTGTTTTGCTGCTTCAGGACCTGGAAGGCTTGCTGTGATAGATGGAACCATGAATTCTACTGTCTACCAAAAAATCCTGAAGGAGAATATCCGGCCATCTGTTCGTCAACTCAAGCTGAAGCGATCTTGGGTGCTGCAACAGGACAATGACCCAAAACACACCAGCAAATCCACCTCTGAATGGCTGAAGAAAAACAAAATGAAGACTTTGGAGTGGCCTAGTCAAAGTCCTGACCTGAATCCAATTGAGATGCTATGGCATGACCTTAAAAAAGGCGCTTCATGCTAGAAAACCCTGAAATAAAGCTGAATTACAACAATTCTGCAAAGATGAGTGGGCCAAAATTCCTCCAGAGCGCAGTAAAAGACTCATTGCAAGTTATCGCAAACGCTTGATTGCAGTTATTGCTGCTAAGGGTGGCCCAACCAGTTATTAGGTTCAGGGGGCAATTACTTTTTCACACAGGGCCAATGTAGGTTTGGATTTTTTTTTCTCCCTAAATAATAAAAACCATCATTTAAAAACTGCATTTTGTGTTTACTTGTCTTATATTTGACTAATGGTTAAATGTGTTTGATGATCAGAAACATTTTGTGTGACAAACATGCAAAAGAATAAGAAATCAGGAAGGGGGCAAATAGTTTTTCACACCACTGTATGTGTGTCGGGAGATTTATTGAGTCATTATATGTTGAAATTCTTACTTGCTAATCAACATCAACAGTCACGTATTGATATTAAGAAAAAAATATTTTCATTATTCTATTCACAAGGCTGGTATTTATTTATTCATTGTCACCCCCCACATGCTCACCCCCCCCACCTCAAATCATATTGCTGCCTTTTGCAGGGTGGTATTGAAACTGTCTGGATGCCCACATTAAACAGCTGTTGCCAAGTTATGCCAGTGTTTTATCTGTTAGCATTGACAAGTAACAGGAAGTGGCAGACATCCCATAATATCTGGGGCCCTTTTTTTTTCTTCTGGTTGCTTTGGGAGATTCAGCTGTGCTGCTTTGCTCAGTTAGTTCCAAAGTCCTTGCAGTGTATTACACATGTCTTGCTTATTGTAGTTATGTCCTCATTTCTTTTTTGTGACCTCATCTGGGTCACAATATGGTTGATTACGAGGGTCTTGCCAATGGAAACGTCTTGTGCGGTTGGAAGTCGCACAGTGTTTGGGGGATGGGGGTCGGCTATACACCAATTGGCTAAAAGTTCAACACTACCATCTGAGAAATGGAGACCCTGATGAATTAGGACAGAATTAGCAGACTTGGTGAATTCTCATCCTAGACCCTCCCCTTTAGACCCCCAGGACACATAAACTAGAAAAAGTGTGAAGCGAGTCACTTGATGTCTTAAATTGTAATATTAATAAGTTTTATTTATACCGCACCTTTCCCATGGTCAGAGAACTTGTGACACAACGAAACCGAGCGACGGTCACCTGAGCCTACTGCCTTTGGCAGACGGGGGTGCCATTGTGACACTTTGGTGGTTCATTGGGAGTTAAAATAAATTAAAAAAACTGCCTGGAAATACAAAGATCACCGAGGAGCCGCAGCTCACAGTTGGAGTGCCGTCCTCGGAAATAAATGAGGAACACAAAGTGGAGTGAACCGGTCGATTCCAGTCTGCGTGGGGGTCTCCTGCCGAGTGATTGCCTTTAGTCATACTGGGAACATGCAGGAGTTACAAAAAAGGACATTTTGTCAGAGCATCTTGTGTGTGTGTGTGTGTGAGAGGACACTTATGTGTTTGTAGAAGTCGGCCATTAATCAACACCAAAGTGCTCTACAAGTGATGACAGTCCATTCGTTGTTGATCCTGCTTATCCTGGGCCAGGGTTGTTCCTCTGCCTTCCCTCACTCTCTCTAGGCAGGGGTTCAACCCAAACTGACTTAGCTGCCCTCTATTGTCCTGTAGGACCTTTCCATATTTCTTCCTTAGGCTGCAGTCCCCCCACTCTGCCTGTGGCCCACCCAGACCACACATCACACTGCCTTGTGACTGGAGCTGCACTTCTCTCTCTCTCTCTATGTGCCCCCCACCTTGTCCCCTTTCCTTCTATCTGTTTTTCCCCCTCCCCAATCTATAACTTTCCCCTCTTATCTAAAGGGGGTTTGCCGCCTTTCTCTCTCTCTTTTTGCTTGACCCCCCCAGTCTCTTTTAGGACCCTCTCCTCTCCCTCTTGGCTGTCCTCCCACTCATTTTCTCTCTTTTTTTTTCATCCCCTTCTCCCTTGCCCCCTATCTAACTTTCCCACTCGGTCTCCCCCTGTTTGTTTGCCACTCCCCTCATATGCCCCCTGTTTAATTTCCCCTACCTTCCTTGTGTTTTACCCCCCCTGTTCTTTTGCCCTATTCCTCTTGGGCCCCTTCCTTCTCTTTCTTTCACTCTTTCTTGTTTGCCCCTTTCTGTCTTACCCTCTCCCTGTCTCCTCTGGTAGCTTTTGCCCCGTTTCACTGTTTCTCTCTCTCTTGCCCCTTTTTTCCTGCCCCCTACAATTTCTTCTTTTTTTTCTGTTGACCCCCCCCCCTTGTCTCATCTGCCCCCACTTACTCATTTTCTTACTTACCCCCCCTGTTATCTTGCCCTCTACCTCTTGGCCTCACCTTCTCTTTCTTGCTTGCAAACCTCCCTCCTTCCATCCCCATCTCTTTCTCTCTCTCTCTCTCTCTCTCTTTCCTTGCCCCTTTCTTGCCCACCCTTCAGACTTGCCCCTTCTTTCTGCCTCTCCACACCTCTCTCTTTTGTCCCCTTTCTCTTTTCTCTCACATTCTCTTGCTTTCTCTTGCCCCTCCCTTCTCCCTCTCTCTCTCTCTCTCTCTCTCTCTCTCTCTCTCTCTCTCTTGCCCCATTTCTCTCTTCTCCCCTTTGCTTATCCCTCCTTTTCTCTTTCACTCTTTCTCTCTCCCCTTCTCTCACACTCTCTTGCCCCGCCCTTCTCCCCCTCACTCTCTTGCCCCGTTTCTCTCTTCTCCCCCTTGCTTATTCTTCCTTCTCTCTCTCGCCCCTGTCTTCCCTCCCTCACTTTCATTCTTTCTGTTGCCCTCCCCTTCACTCCGTCTGTCTCATCTGCTCTCTAGCTTGTCCCCTTCTTTCCCTAGACTGACCTTGTCCTTTCTTGCCTTCTTTCTCTTGGCCCCCCTCTTTCTTTCTGTATATCGTCCCCATCTCTCCCCCCCCCCCACACACACACTATATAAATATAACACTCCACAGTAATTGTATCCCACTGCTGACACCAATGCGTTCTGAAGGGGAGCTGTGACTTCAGCGCTATCTCGACTGCTCCTCTCATTTTTCAGGCACATATCTCACCGAGCAGACAAGTGCAAATGGCCGTGAAGTCGTGGCTGCCCTTTAGCATTGCTACACCGGCGTCTGCACTGCTCATTACAAATCATCAGCTTTTGGGCACAAGGGAGCCAACTCTGCAGAAAATGTCAAAGAAACACATGCTTTTCAAAGCTACGGCAGAGACTCCAAATATTTTCATAGAAATATTCAAAGGCCAGCAAACTTAATGACGACATCAATAAAAAGTAAGAATGACGCAGCCGTGAGTAACACCTCCTGCAGCCGTGGGGGTCCCCGGGAGACAGGCCTGTAATAAATATTCAGGACTACGTTATATTGACAAATCTCCTCTTTATGCTTATGCGGCGACGTCTGCATTTGGAAATTCATGGACTTTGAGATTAGTGGGATCAGCGGGATTATGCGTCTCGTCATTAAAATGGCAGCCCCAAAGCCGAGGGTCTTCTATTCATTCCATTACAATTTTTGCATCCTTAGAGTTATAATTGCCCCTCATTTATCCTTTTATTTTTCTCATATCAGTTTGAAAGCCTGCGGATGGGAAGAAGAGAAATCAAAGTAAATGTGACTCGGCTCAGTGGGCCTGTAGGGATGTGTGTGTGTGTGGGCAGCGGAGTCCTGTGGCACTGAAATGGCGGCTCTGATGAGCTGGGATTTGAAGGAATAATTGGATAACAAACCAATTAGCTGAAAATCTGTTGGAAGGGATTATAAAATGAAGAGATAATGAAAATTAGCAGCCGATGGATAATGAGGAAATAAGCTTTAATGGATGATGGACTGGCGTGCGCGGGTGTCGGCGCCTTAGTGAGTCACACCCCGGCAGCTCAGCAATCAAGCCTGTTCTTTGGAGTTTGGGATGTCTCTCTTTCTAACAGGCGTGATTGGATGAACGAGAACACTCTCGGCCCCATGATTGGCTGTTGGAAGAATTCCACAAATTATCCTAAATGATTAAAATGGCCGCTATGGTTGACAATCCCCAGTAACGCAGCCTGGTTTATTCCAGCATTGGGTACAACAAAGCTGAGTTGTGGACTGTCCTACCTACAAAATGAGACTTGTATGTGAAATAGGGGTCAGGAGGGCAAGGTGACCCTTAAAAGAATTTGAAGAACATGGAGAGAGGGATTGGAACTGGAATGTGTAAATTAAATAATTCAAATTTTTGACGAATCTAAAGCTTTCAATAGGCTGGGGGGGCCTTTTGGACGCAAGGCCTACCTACAGTTAAGCCTAGTAGTGGATCCATATTGCTGTAGGGCTGCTTTGATGCTGCTGGTGCTGGAGGCCTTGAACAGGAATCATGAAAATCTGAGGATGACCAAAGGTATTTTAGAGCGAAATGCGCTTCACAGTGGGAGAAAACGAGACTTGAGTCGAAGATTACGGGTCCTCCAGCAAGATAAAGACCCAAAGCACACAAGAATGGCTGAAAAAGAGGAAATGGACTCTTTCAAATGGGCCAATAATGAGTCCTGGTCTAAATCTCATTGGAAATCTGTTTGAAAAGGCTCAAATCTGCCGTTAGGATAGAGGGGGGAGGAATCCTGCAAACATTCAAGAGCGTCAGCAAAGGGGGGGTACTCTAGCCGACATGGGGCAAGAAGCTTCTAGATGGCCCCAAAAATGTCTGGAGGCCGTAATCCCACCAAAGGCCTTGTAACCAAATGTTAAGGAGGGGCTGCTATTGTTGCTGCCCACGTCATATTTCTTGCATTTCCTTTGAAGTTACTATGTGTAAGTTGAACAATAAGGATTGTTTTTTTGGTTAAAGTACTCGGGGTATCCAATTAAAAAATTCCGATGGTACCAATTTGGTGCATTTCCGTATATTTCTGAAGATATTCTACAAGCTATACAATAAAAATAAAAGGGTGCCATTAATGGTGACCAGGACTGTATATAGCACCTCACACAGTAAGCACATTACACGGTTATGAGGAGAATGGCAGAAGAATAACGGCCAAAGTTCACTTAGGATAATGTGAAAGGGATGAAATCCAGGCATCCGAGTAATTCCACAAGTCGATAAAAGGACAATGGATGAGAAAAGGCAGAAGCGGACAATTAGAGGGCCCTGCTTTAGGGGGAACGGCGCGCAGCAGATTAACAGTCTGCTCTGCTTTCATTTTCCACTCATTAAAGCTTTGGAGAATGGAGGAGTACGGTGAGCGCATGACGGCCTGTGTCCGCGGCTGTAATGAAGCTAATAGCTTTGAGCTCGTGGTGTTTAAAAGGCAGGAAACTGCAATGGTGTGGGCGGGTGAGCGAGCGAGTGGGCCTGGACCCCAGTGGACAACAGGCAGCAGGTCTCAAAGGTGTCTGTCTGCAGTCTGGAAACTCAGTCGACGTCCCTGTCGTTAACACCAAAGAGTGCCGCTGGGATGACTTCTGTTCAACACACACACACACACACACACACACACACCAAACAGCTCAGGATCCCAGTTGGCAGACACGTGGTCCAGTCACACCCTCCGGAAATGACCCTCTATCTGCCTCAGCCAGGGCATCCCCTTGGCCTGGCCCAGCCACTTTTGCCCTCAACAATGAGGGTCGCCCTCGGGTAATCGTGCCACATGGCCATAGTGCTGTAATTGATGCTCCCTCACAATACAGATCATGTGCCTCATTCGGGACTCTATGAGGAACACAAAGTCAAACCAGCGGCACCCAAGGATTCTCTGAAGAGACACCAAAGGAGTCCAGTCTTCATCTCAGGTCACTGGATAGCGTCCATGTCACACAAATAGGAAGCACCAGGACTCTAAAGACTTGGACCTTCGTCCTTTTAAAGAGATATCAGGAGCACCACACACCTCATGACCCCCAAATCTGTCTACTCACTTCATAGGAAGAGTCACCAGAGTCATGAATGTCACTGCCGAGGTAAGTAAACATCTCAATGATGAGGTCGACACTCTCTCCACAGACAGACACACTGCTGATGGCCGTGCCCAAGAGGTCGTTAAAGGCCTGGCTCTTTGGTTTTTTTCAGGGCCCTCACAAACCCAGACACTCCGACTCCTCCCTCAGTCTCTCGAGATCCCCAATCAGAGCCTCCATTGACTCCGTGAAGATCACCGCATTGTCAGCAAAGTCAACATCAGTGAATCTCTCTAATATTCTAATGATGAATCATTCAGCTGCCATGCTGGAGACAAACAAACTCCTATTAGTGGGTTCCCTTCCTGCACACTAAAAGCTGGACCTCCTCCGTTCAAATGGAAATGCACATACTGGTCAACCTACCTTGAGCTTTTTGGATTCTGACCCCATTTTTGGCCCTCTAGACCCTCATTTACAGGTCAAAGGAGTCCAGTCTTCATCTCAGGTCACTGGATAGCGTCCATGTGTCACAAACGGGAAGCCCCAGGATTCTAAAGACTTGGACCTTCATCCTTTTTCAAAATATATTAGGAGTGCCACACACCCCTTTCCAAAGACCTCATGACCCCCAATGCTCTCCCAATTCATTACACTGACGTAATAGGAAGAGTCACCAGAGACATAAATGTCACTGCCAAGTTAAGTAACCCTCTCAATGACGAGGTTGACACTCTCTCCGCTGACAGACACACTGCTGTGCCCAAGAGGTCATTAAAGGCCTGCATCTTTGGTTTTTATCAGGACCCTCACTCAGTCTCTCAAGAGCCCCCATCAGAGTCTCCATGAAGTTTGCAGCATCATCAGCAAAGTCAAGATCAGTGAATCTGTCTTTACCTACAGATGCCCCCACAACCCTGCCCACCACCCAGTCCATGCAAGCATTGAACAAAGTAGGAGCAGAACACAAGAAATTGAGGTCATCAAGAAGGACTGATTTTCCAGTGTTGGTTAAGCAGGTGTCTCCCTTGTAGCCTGTGATGAACCCTAATGCCCTGCCACATAGATACTTTATTAATCCCAAGGGGAAATTCCCATACTCCAGCAACAGCATACTGATACAAACAATATTAAATTAAAGTGTGATAACAATGAAGGTATAACAGACAATAACTTTGTATAATGTTAACGTTTACCCCCCCAGGGTGGAATTGAAGAGTCGCATAGTGTGGGGTCTCCTCAGTCTGTCAGTGGAGCAGGATGGTGACAGCAGTCCGTCGCTGAAGCTGCTCCTCTGTCTGGAGATGATCCTGTTCAGTGGATGCAGTGGATTCTCCATGAATGACAGGAGTCTGCTCAGTGCCCGTCGCTCTGCCACGGATGTCAAACTGTCCAGTTCCGTGCCTACAATAGAGCCTGCCTTCCTCACCAGTGTGTCCAGGTGTGAGGTGTCCCTCTTCTTTATGCTGCCTCCCCAGCACACCACCGCGTAGAAGAGGGCGCTCACCACAACTGTCTGACAGAACATCTGCAGCATCTTATTGCAGATGTTGAAGGACGCCAGCCTTCTAAGGAAGTATAGTCGGCTCTGTCCTCTCTTACACAGAGCATCAGTATTGGCAGTCCAGTCCAGTTTATCATCCAGCTGCACTCCCAGGTATTTATAGGTCTGCACCCTCTGCACAGTCACCTCTGATGATCACGGGGTCCATGAGGGGCCTGGGCCTCCTAAAATCCATCACCAGCTCCTTGGTTTTGCTGGTGTTCAGGTGTAGGTGGTTTGAGTCGCACCATTTAACAAAGTCCTTGATTAGGTTCCTATACTCCTCCTCCTGCCCACTCCTGGTGCAGCCCACAATAGCAGTGTCGTCAGCGAATGTTTGCACAGGACTTCGAGGTGTTTTGGAAGTCTGATGTATGTTGGCTGAACAGGACCAGAGAAAGTCCAGTCCCCTGCGGTGCTCCTGTGCTGCTGACCACAATGTCAGATCTGTAGTTCCCGAGACGCACATACTGAGGTCTGTTTGTCTGTAAGATAGTCCACGATCCATGGCACCAGGTATGAATCTACTCCCATCTCTGTCAGCTTGTCCCTAAGGAGCAGAGGTTGGATGGTGTTGAAGGCGCTAGAAAAGTCCAGAAACATAATTCTTACAGCACCACTGCCTCTGTCCAAGTGGGAGAGGGATCGGTGTAGCATGTAGATGATGGCATCCTCCGCTCCCACCTTCTCCTGGCATGCGAAGTACAGAGGGTCGAGGGTGTGGCGGACCTGTGGCCTCAGGTGGTGAAGCAGCAGCCGCTCCATGGTCTTCATCACATGTGACGTCAGAGCGACAGGCCGGAAGTCATTCAGCTCACTAGGACGTGATACCTTTGGGACTGGGGTGATGCAATTGATGCATTGAGAGTCAGAGCTGTTTCAATGCTCCTCTGCTATAGAAGCCATTTACCTCCATAATGCCTTTCCTCAGATTGGACTTAACTGTTTTGTAGGCCTCTGGGTCTCCCATATGGAAAGCAAAGTCTCGTTCCTTCAGTTGGTGTTGGACCTTTGTGTTCATCCTGGGTTTCCTAGTAAATGCTCTTAATAATAGTGCCATTGTCCTTACAGAAGTTAATATAAGCTAAGGCAGAGGAGGCACAGGCGTATGAAGTGTGTGTGATTGTCCTGTTTGAACAGTTCCCAGTCGGTGTCTTCAAAGCGGTCCTCAAATTCAGTTGTGGGTCCTTCAGTGGCTCATTGCTCAGTCGGTTTGTGTCCTGGCAATAAGGTGTTTGTATGCTGGAGTTGAGAACACAGACATGGGATCAGACCGTCTGAGGTGGGTGGAGGTTAGCGCCATATTAAGCATTCACTGTATTGCAGTATATCTGATCCTCTCTATTATTCCATTCTGGTCAGGAAATCAACAAACTGATAAAATTTGGGGAGCACAGTTTTAATGTTGGCATGATTAACACTAGAACCCCTGAAGCCTACAAAATGAGTCATAATGCCAGGCCACCCTTAAATTCCCTCGCACTTCATCATCATCATCATCATCATCAGCGCCTTTGTTTTGCAAATGTGCCAAGAATTTTCTGTCCGACTCCAGCTGCGTTGGTGAGGGGGACAGGATAGCAGACCAGTGCTGAATGACAAATTTACAAAACAAAGGCGCTGATGATGATGAGGTGCGAGGGAATTTAAGGTGGCCTGGCATTATGACTGTTTTTATCGGCTTCACAGGTTCCTAGTGTTAAAAAAGATAGACACGCTGTCCCGATGAATGTTTTGCAGACCTTTCGTGTAATTTTGTAATTTAGCCAGCGCCAGCTTGACGTGGGACCAGGTTGGTTGTTTTTTTTTTTTATTTATTTGACATGCTGCATGAAAACAAACCAAAACACGCCACTGTGGACAATATGAGGTTCCCTTCACATAATTCTGCAACACTCAAACTGTCAAAGTAAATTAGGGAAAAGTATTAAAAAAAAGAATGAAAGAGAGAGAGAGAGATGTCTATCTCTTTTGAGTACACTAAGCATTGTGGTCATTTTGTCCTCTTTGTAGCAAAGCGAGAGCAGAAATAATTGGAATAAATAAGCAACAAAGTTCATTAAAGGTTATAAAGCGGGCATGCGGAGGCCTCCACAGTCGGACCATCAGTGTGTGGTAGTCAATGAGCTCCAATTGGCTCTTTTTATCAGCCTTTTTTATTTGTAGTGTTTTGTTGTGTGCGACCTTATTCTCTCATTTATATTTTTTTATTATGTACAACTTAACAGAATGTCCCAAATCCCACCCTCTGACCACACCGTCAGGACTGACTGCTATTGTAGTTCAACGTTTCCCCTTTCTGTTACCTCTGTAACCCCAGGTAATTAAATAGAGCACCAGAAACAGGCAGACCAGAAAGTGTGAGAGAGGCGCTGGGGTTGCCACCAGAGGGTACTGCATGGGTACTCACACTGGCCATTCGTTCTGTGCTTGAGCACGTTTGTCCTCGTGTAACCCTACAAAGTCTTGTTCATTTGACTTGCGTGATCATTCCGTGCCAGGCCAACCATAATGTGCCCTGGCCCACTTGGAAGAGGTGTGCCCGCTTCACGCGGCAAGGGTTTCTATCTGCACACGCAGGCCTCCTTAAGAACTCGAGGGTTAAATATAACATATTAAAAGTATTATTAATAATAACACCTTAAACAAAAAAAATAAATATATATATATATATAGTTGGGCGGTGGAAGGAGCACTGTGAGGACCTCTTAAATCCCACCGACACGCCTTCCATTTGAGGAACCAGAGTCAACCAAACTCTAAGGAGGACTCGCCCATCGCTGGAGTTGAGGTCTCCTTGGTGGTCCGGGCTCCAGGGGTGGGTGATATTCATTCTAAATTCTTAAAGGCTTAAATATGAGCTGGTCCTGGTGTTTTGTTTGCAAGTCATTGAGTAATAAAAGGAGCCCACGCTGTCACAGGTGCTCAAGCAACTCAGGGAGAAACAACAAAACGGCATTCCTAAAGATATTGGGGTAGAAAAACATTCGTTTTCCATTTTCCTTCCTCTTTTGAACAATTTAACAAGTCTAAGTAAATGGACACTAGGTGGCACTGTTGCACACCTTTTTCCCAACAGACAGTAGGCGGGACACGGGGTAAAATCACCAAGACGTACTTTAATTTCTATTGCCTCCTTGTAATGTGCCTTCAAAGCACCACAGCCACAATAAACACAATGAAATCAAAACGAAAACACAATTCTTTGCTCCACTACACCTCCCAGCAAACTTTATTATTTTTTTTTTTGTTCTTTATTTCACCTTATACAATTTCTCGTATTAGGAATTTGTTAGTTTTCGCATACCTCTTGGGATCAAAGCGCAGAGTCAGCTATTGTACAGCGCCCCTGGAGCAATTGAAGGTTAAGGGCCTTGCTCAAGGGCCCAGCAGAGTAGGATCTCTTTTGGCAACCTCCGGGATACCAGCGCAGATCCTTAGCCTCAGATTCACCGCTCCACCCTAACTCTGTCAGACTCCTCCCAACTCCGGCTCCCTTGCTGGGTCTCCACCAGTGCTTTATATAGCTCCTGCTCTTCCTCCCACATGACTTGCCAGCACTTCCGGGTCAGATGGAGAATCACAAGTCTTTAATCAGCCCGGAAGTACTGTGGGGCTTCCGTCCTCATGACTTCCAAGCACTTCCGGGCTGTAAGGGAAACACGACTCCCCAGGTCCTTTCATAGCTCCCCCTGGCGGCACCCACGGTACCCAACAGGGCTGAAAAAGCAGACTCCAAGTCCCAGGATGCCCTGCCAGAATCCAGGACACCGCTGCACTCCAGGGGAGCTGCCATCTAGCATTTTGGGTGAGGCAGTGTCCTGAAAAAGCTGCCTTCTCTCATCCTTCCACTTCAGGGACGTCCCGGCCGGGTTGAGCTGCCAGTTGTCCATCACACAAGTTAAATGGTGACTCTACAAGTACAGCCACACAGAATATGTATCATCTTCTAGGCAACATATCGCTCCACCATATTTTGAGATCTACATTATAGGGCCTGGATATGTAGTGTTACGCTTCTCTTCTGCGGTTATGGCTTCTTTCTGAGTAAGTATAAATTTTAATATTTTAAGACGCCAACAGTATTACTAAATATAATTCACAAGACAAGGAACTTGAGCCAGGGATGAAACCTTGGCCATCCCATAACATCTATGACCTTCCAGGTGGCACCAGAGTGGAAGATTGATGTGTGGGCACAATACAAGGATTGGTTGGGGGGTGTAGGAGGGTGGGAAATTGATGGAGGAATGTTTCCATGGTAATGATTGCCTTGGAATGCACCGCGGCGGCAGTGGCGGCTTCTTATCTGCTAAAACACACGAGCCATTTTTTTTTTTTTTTTCTTTTCAGCCCCCGATACCAGCTGCATCGCTGCCAGGGAGACAAGTTTGGCACACATAAGTGCTTGAGCTCAGGCATTGGCAGCTTTAGGTCACGAAAAAACAAAAAGTGTTTAGGAATGGTTGAGGGGGAGTTCGGGTTTGGTGAGAAGCATAGAAAACGCTTGCCAATACTGGAGTAGGATGCCCGTTCTAAACCCCTTAAAGTGCCACCAGCCAAGTTACCATAAATATTAGAATAAAAGGCACTCAGATTTTTTTTTTTTCTTTGAAACATGTCAGGCTGCCAAGTGAGACTCCATCTGTCTTTTTTTGTCGTTTTCAGCTTGGAAGACTTTCTGATGTAGTGCCGTCTTTGATTTTCTTTAAATTGGTGGCAGCTGCTTCATCTGTGCCTTGGTATACGGTGGCAGACGCACCGAAAAATAAAATAAAATACAATAGAGTGAGGCTTTTACACATCTAGGATTGTGGCTCAGGTGAAGGAAGCAAATGGCACCATCTTTGAACTTGTGCACCTGTCCCGATCTGCACAGGGGTCACTTGTTTGGTGTCGAGTAGCTCGTGAGAAGATCAGACGCAAGAATTCAAAGCGGGTGCAGCGGGCGCCTTTCTGCTTGGTGACCACCACCCCATTGCCATTGTAATTCTGAGGCGAATGAGCAGCTCAATCCAACAAGCCCCTCCAATGCTAATCTCTTAAGTGACACTGAGCTCAGGTTTGAGGGTCCCCAAAGTCTGACGGCTCCCTTTCTCTTTGTATCAGTGGATCTCTGTGAGAAGAAAGACGTCCTAACATGGGTGCAAAATTTGCCCTTAAGTTTAGAGCTGTGTTTTCTTGTTGAAGAATTCATTTTGAAATTTAGCTCCCATTATAATTTTGAACATTTCAATTGTGTCACCACGTCGTTAGACTGATAAGGCTCAGCTCCTTCATATACCAGCCAATCAACAACAACAACATTTATTTATATATTACATTTTCATAAAAATAATGGGCATTCAGCCTAACATAAATGATCAGTCCTCATTGTATTCAGGGTTCTCATGGTAGGACTTGATGATGATGGTTATGTGGACTTCTGGCCTTTAATCCATCAATGTAGGGACATCACGGTGCTTTGATCAGGCGGTGGTGCAGGTCAAACACCCCAGAATACTGGAAAAAGAACAGAAGAGAGAGTAGGGGTTAGTATGGATTTTGGAGCCACCCTGAATAGTAATGATAATTAATTGAATATGCAGAGCATCAGGATTAAACTAAGATGAAGTTATGAAAAGGCCATGTTAAAGTAATGAGTTTTTAGCAGTGTTTTAACGTGCTCCACTGTATCAGCCTGGTGAATTCCTTTTATTAATAAAGTATCTATCTATCTATCTATCTATCTATCTATCTATCTATCTATCTATCTATCTATCTATCTATCTATCTATCTATCTATCTATCTATCTATCTATCTATCTATCTATCTATCTATCTATCTATCTATCTATCTATCTATCTAATTCCAGATTTGAGGTGCCTAACAGCAGAAGGCCGCCCGCCTGCCTCACCACTTCTTTTAAGTTTAGCTCTTGGAGTTCTAAGCAGACCCTCATTTGAAGATCAAAGGTTACGATTTGGAGTGTAAGGTGTCAGACACTCCGATATATAAGATGGAGCAGATTATTGAAGGCTTTGTAAACCATCAGCAGTATTTTAAACTCAATTCTAAATGACACAGGTAACCAGTGTAGTGACATCAAAACTGGAGAGATGTGCTCGGATTTTCTTTTCTGAGTTAAGATTCAAGCAGCTCCATTCTGCAATCATTGCAATCGATTGATGTATTTTATTTTTGGGTGGTCCTGAGAGGAGTGCGTTACAGTAATCTAGTCGACTGAAAACAAAAGTGTGAACTCGTTTCTCAGCATCTTTCAATGATATCAGAGGTCTAACTTTTGCTATGTTTCTTAAGTGAAAAAATGCTGTCCTAGTGATCTGATGAATATGTGATTTTTAAATTCAGGTCACAGTCAACCGTTGCCCCTAAATTCTTTACCTCCATATTTACTTTTAATCCTAATGCATCAAGTTTATTTTTCTTTATTTAGCTTGAGAAAATTGCTAGTCATCCACAAGTAAGACATTGTGTTAGTGAAACAACAGAGTCGGGATCATCAGGTGCTATTGATAAATACAGCTGTGTGTCGTCATCATAGCTGTGGTAGCTCACATTATGCCCAAGATAATCTGACCTAACGGAAGCATGTAAATCGAAAGAGCAGCGGACCAGGATAGAGCCTTGTGGGACACCATGTAGAATATCAGGGGTCTTTGAAGTATAATTACCATAACTAACACAGAATTTTCTATCTGCCAGGTAGGATTCAAATCAATTTAAGATCTTGCCAGAGAGGCCCACCCATTGACTAAGGTGATTTCTAAGAATATTGTGATCAATGTTATCAAATATGGCACTCCGATCTAAGAGGATTAGAACAGATACAGTTAGGTCCATCAATATTTGGGCGGAGACAACTTTTTTCTCATCTTGGTTCTGTACATTACCACAATGAATTTTAAATGAAACAACTCCGATGCAGTTGAAGTGCAGACTTTCAGCTTTAATTCAGTGGGTTGAACAAAACGATTTTATAAAAATGTGAGACAACTAAAGTATTTTTTGAACACAATCCCTTCATTTCAGGGGCTCAAAAGTAATTGAACAAATTAAATAAAATGTACATTTCTAATACTTGGTTGAAAACCCTTTGCTGGTAATGCCAGCCTGAAGTCTTGAACTCCTGGACATCACCAGCTGCTGGGTTTCCTCCTTTTTAATGCTCTGCCAGGCCTTTACTTTCAGTTGCTGTTTGTTTGTGGGCCTTTCTGTCCGAAGTTTCGTCTTCAACAAGTGAAATGCCTGCTCAGTTGGGTTAAGATCAGGTGACTGACTTGGCCATTCAAGAATTTTCCATTTCTTTGCTTTAATAAACTCCTGGGTTGCTTTGGCTGTATGTTTTGGGTCATTGTCCATCTGTATCACGAAACATCCATCCATCCGTTGTCTAACCCGCTGAATCTGAATACAGGGTCACGGGGTCTGCTGGAGCCAATCCCAGCCAACACAGGGCACAAGGCAGGAACCAATCCTGGGCAGGGTGCCAACCCACCGCAGGACACACACAAACACACCCACACACCAATTTAGAATTGCCAATCCACCTAACCTGCATGTCTTTGGATTGTGGGAGGAAACCCACGCAGACACAGGGAGAACATGCAAACTCCACGCAGGGAGGACCCGGGAAGCGAACCCAGGTCTCCTAACTGCGAGGCAGCAGCGCTACCACTGTGCCACCGTGCCGCCCTATCATGAAACACCCGCCGCCCAATCAGTTTGACTGCATTTAGCTGATTTGAGCAGACAGTACGTCTCTGAACACCTCAGAAATCATTCAGCTGCCTCTGTCCTGTGTCACATCATCAATAAACACTCGTGTCCCAGTGCCACTACCAGCCATGCATGCCCAAGCCATCACACTGCCTGACTCCACCGTGTTTTACAGATGATGTGCTATGCTTTGGATAATGAGCTGTTCTACGCCTTCTCTATCCTTTTTTCTTGCCCTCATTCTGGTGGAGGTTGATCTTGGTTTCATCTCTCCACAGAATGTTTTTCCAGAACTCTGCTGGCGTTTTTAGATGTTCTTTAGTAAAGTCCAGTCTAGCCTTCTATCCTTGAGGCTTATGAGTGGCTGGCACCTTGCAGTGCACCCTCTGGATTTACTGTCATGCAGTCTTCTCTTTATGGTAGACTTGGATATCGATACGCCGACCAAGCCCTGGAGAGTGTTGTTCACTTGGCTGGCTGTTGTCAAGGGGTTTCTCTTCACCATGGAAATGATTCTGCGATCATCCACCACTGTTGTCTTCCGGGACGTCCAGGTCTTTTTGCGTTGCTCAGTTCACCAGTGCTTGCTTTCTTTCTCAGGATGTACCAAACTGTAGATTTTGCCACTCGTAATATTGTAGTAATTTCTCGGATGGGTTTTTTCTGTTTCCGCAGCTTAAGGATGGCTTCTGTCACCTGCATGGGGAGCTCCTTTGACCGCATGTTGTCTGTTCACAGCAAAATCTTCCACATGCAAGCACCACACCTCAAATCAACTCCAGGCCTTTTATCTGCTTAATTGATAAGACATTACGACGGACTTGAACACACCTGCCATGAAATAACCTTTGAGTCAATTGTCCAATTACTTTTGAGCCCCTGAAATGAAGGGATTGTGTTCAAAAAATACTTTAGTTGCCTCACATTTTTATGCAATCGTTTTGTTCAACTCACTGAATTAAAGCTGAAAGTCTGCACTTCAACTGCATCGGAGTTGTGTCATTTCAAATTCATTGTGGTGATGTACAGAACAAAATGAGAAAAAAGTTGTCTCTCTCCAAATATTTATGGACCTAACTGTAAATGGCCTCTGTCTGCATTTACCCGCAAGTCATTCACTACGTTAACGAGTGCAGTTTCTGTGCTCTGATTTGTTCTGAAACCCGACTGATCAAGAATAGCATGTTTATTGAGGTGGTCTTAACATGCACACGTACCGGTCCCGGTACATAACTACACTTGGACGACGTCACAGCCATGTGTGCATACCCCTCTGTCATGCACCTCGACATACTACACATCAAATGAAACCTCAGAGTCTCGTCTTTCCGATGATATAAACCATTTTGACACAAAACAACCACAGCACTGACACTAAATCCTTTTTTACAGAGAAGTAAATACTTTTAAGAGTTGACTTTTCCTATCTTTGAAGGCTCTCTGCAAGTTAAACATCAATATTTCCGAGCAATATTGATCTCATTCTGTCCGTAAGGCTCCAGGGAATATAATCCAGTAAAATGATTAGGTCCAAAACACACGATAGATCCTCAAAGGGACAAAAACTCCAGTAAACGTTTTTTAACTCGAGACTAGCTCCGACATTTTTTTTCATTACTATTGGTCATATCAGACGTAATTTGTTTCTGTCGGCAATAACCATGCTAAAGCATGTTACACAGAAGTGTTAGCTTCTGATTGACACCTAAGTTGGCCAATTACGAGGGGTCTGGGGGGTGACTGGCGCCTCGTATAGCCAACGAGTGTCACAGACAGCTGAACGATGACGCACAACTCCAAACCCTGGTAGAATCTACCAGTTTGATTGGACGCTGTGAGTGACACTCCAAACTTACAGCCAATGAGTAGCCGAGCACGCCGATATGTAACTTACTATACCAACTTGTAAACAAAACCGATCGGAGCTGCGCGAAGCTGGTATTTGTGCCAGTCTGCAGACTTGGTGCGTGGTTGTTTATTGTGATTTCACCAAGTTTTTTCGCATTTTAAATATGGATAAACGTACAGATAAACGTAAATACACTCTCGATGATGTAGTAGAGGCATGTACGCGGCGTGACAGTGATCAATCGGACCAGGAGACGTCTAATGGCAGAGAGCGACATATGACACGCCCTTGTGCTTTCTGCCTGCTAGGGATTGCTACAATTAGTGGCACGTGGAAAAACGCTGAGCTGTGTTTTAACAGTTTGTAAAAAATTTATATAGTTTGAGTGCATTTTATTAAAAAAATAACTAAATAAATAAAATATATATATTTTTTTGGCCCATAAGACTTGTTTTGACTATTTTTATATTGAAATGTGTATTTTATATTGTTTTTATTATGAAATATGAATTTCCATAACTAATAGAGTGACACTGTGTGTAGATATAGATTCCTTTAGGTGTAAGCTTTCAGTAGAGCCCTCATTGATATCTGTGGGTTGAAGCATTCAAAAGTTATTACACTTTTAACATACGTTCCAAAATGTGGATAATGGTCCCTCTAAAAAGCCCCTGGACATGCCCACATAAAAACTGGTGTCAAAATGTCATTTTTACAGGTATTCTTTTCAAATTTGAAATGTGAGTAGTCAACAAGTTATTCTGTTGGTACATAGTGTGTTTCTGTCCCCACCTACCTACTGCAGCTATAGAGGCCTTTATTTTCACAAAAAAACTTAGGCAAGAACAAAAAAAATCATTTTTTCTGTGAGTTCTAATGTTCATAACTTTTGATCAGTCACACCTACTGTGATTCTGACTACTAAGGGTGAAACTAGAGAATGTTACCTTTACAAAGAGACCAAACATGTGTTTCTACTCCAGATAGTTCAATAACAGCAATGATTCTAATTTGGAGAGGTCGAATTACAAGCGATTTAGCAAAAATGACCCTGCTTGATAAGTTAACTGCATAATGACTGCCTTCTCTAGAATTTTACTTAAGAAGGGCAGGTTAGAAATACTGTAGGTCTAAAATTTTCAAAAGCAGAGGAGTCGAGATTATTTTCCTTCAGCAGGGGTTTAACTACAGCAGTCTTAAGACAGTCTGGGAAGACCCCCGTATCTAATAACGAGTTTACTATGTCCAGAATATTATCAATAAGCACGCCTGATACTTCTTTGAAAAACCTTGATGGTATTGGGTCAAGGACGCAGGTGGAGGGTCTCAGCTGAGAAATTATTTTATATAAATCAGGTAAATCTATCTTGGTGAAAGAATTGAATTTGTTTATAATGGAATACTGGGGCTTAAGAGGATGTGCAGTTTTGGTTAGATATACTATGTTATTTCTAATATCATTAATTTTTTGATTGAAAAATACAGCAATAGCCTCACAAGTTTCACTGGAAGTATTCTGAAGGCATTTCATTGAGTGACCTGATAAGACTCTGGGATTACTAGCATTGTTATTTATAATCTTAGAGAAATAGCAGCACCTCTCAAGACGGACAGTGTTATTGTATTCTGTTATTTTAATATCTCATAATGGATAGTTAGTTTAGTTTTCCTCCATTTACGCTCATCTCCTTGGTGGTCCGGGTTCCAGGGGTGGGTGATAATTACCCTGAGTTCTTAAAGGCTCTAGAGGTTGTTGTTAAGTGGAGGTCAGGGACTGCACCTCTGGATTGGCAAACTGGGGTGGTGGTCCCCATCTCGAAGAAAGGTGACTTGGTGGGTGTGTGTTTGTGTGTGTGTGTGTGTGTTCTAACTTTAGGGGGATCACACTCTTCAGCCTCGCTAAGAAGGCTAATGCCTTGGTTCAGGAAAAGAAGATCTGGCTGTTGGTCGATCCTTGGAGTCCAGAGGACAAGTTGTGGGTTTCGTCCCAGTCGAGGGAGCACTTGAACAGCTTTTTACCCTCTCAAAGAAATCGGGAGGGCTTATAGGAGAATGTTAACCAGTCGTCCTGTGATTTGTGGACTTGGAAGAGGCAAAGGAGCATGTATTTCTCTCTTTTTCTGTTCATCACCGGCACATTCTTTCACAAGCCACAACAACAGCCAAATGTCTCATGGCATACCAGTGGCAGAATCCAGAATGTGTCCCTTTTACTCTGTCTGGGGGTCTATTAGAGCTGGCAGTCACACGGATCAATGGAATACCCGCACATATCATTAGAAAATGGGAAAACACCATCTGCGTGATCAAGTCGTGGTTGATGGTGAGTCCTTGAGATAATCTATATATACTGTGATACATATATATATATTGTATGTACATGTATGTATGTATATATTGATATATTGTATGTATGTATGTGTATGTATGTATATATATACTGTATGTGTATGTGTGTATATATATATATATATATATATGTATATGTATATGTATATATATATATATATATATATATATATATATATATATATAGACTGCTCAAAAGAATTAAAGGAACACTTTTTAATCAGAGTATAGCATAAAGTCAATAAAACTTATGGGATATTAATCTGGTCCGTTAAGTAGCAGAGGGGGTTGTTAATCAGTTTCAGCTGCTGTGGTGTTAATGAAATTAACAACAGATGCACTAGAGGGGCAACAATGAGATGGACCCCAAAACAGGAATGAAGGGTTTAACAGGTGGAGGCCACTGACATTTTTCCCTCCTCATCTTTTCTGACTGTTTCTTCACTAGTTTTGCATTTGGCTACAGTCAGTGTCACTACTGGTAGCATGAGGCGATACCTGGACCCTACAGAAGTTGCACAGGTAGTCCAACTTCTCCAGGATGGCACATCAATACGTGTCATTGCCAGAAGGTTTGCTGTGTCTCCCTGCACAGTCTCAAGGGCATGGAGGAGATTCTAGGAGACAAGCAGTTACTCTAGGAGAGCTGGAGAGGGCCATAGAAGGTCCATAACCCATCAGCAGGACCAGTATCTGCTCCTTTGGGCAAGGAGGAACAGGATGAGCACTGCCAGAGCCCTACAAAATGACCTCCAGCAGGCCACTGGTGTGAATGTCTCTGACCAAACAATCAGAAAGACTTCATGAGGGTGACCCAAGGGACCCATGTCCTCTAATGGGCCCTGAGCTCACTGCCCAGCAGCATGCAGCTCGATTGGCATTCGCCATAGAATACCAGAATTGGCAGATGCACCACTGATGCCCTGTGCTTTTTACAGATGAGAGCAGGTTCACCCTGAGCACGTGACAGAAGTGAAAGGGTCTGGAGAAGCCATGGAGAACATTATGCTGCCTGTAACATCATTCAGCATGAGCAGTTAGGTGGTGGGTTAATGATTGTCTGGGGAGGCATATCCATGGAAGGTCACACAGACCGCTACAGGCTTGACAAAGGCACCTTGGCTGCCATTAGGTATCAGGATGAAATCCTTGGACCCATTGTCAGACCCTATGCTGGTACAGTGGCTCCTGGTGCACGACAATTCCTGGCCTCATGTGGTGAGAGTATGCAGGCAGTTCCTGGAGGATGAAGGAATTGATACCATTGACAGGCCACCACACTTTCCTGAACTAAATCCAATAGAACACCTCTGGGACATTATGTTTTGGTCCATCCAATGCCACCAGGTTGCACCTCAGACTGTCCAGGAGCTCAGTGATGCCCTGGTCCAGATCTGGGAGGAGATCCCCACAACACCATCTGTCATCTCATTAGAAGCATGCACCGATGTTGTCAGGCATGTATACAAGAACACAGGGGCCATACAAAGTGCTGCGTACAATTTGGAGTTGCTGCAATTCAATTTGGGCAAAATGGACTAGCCTGCCACATCATTTTTTCACTCTGATTTTGGGGCGTCTTTGAATTCAGGGCTCTGTAGGTTGATCATTTTCATTTCCATCAAACGATGTGGCATCCTTTCGTTCCTAACACATTACCCAGTCTACATCAGTATAGATATCCAGGAGGATTTCTTTTTCCCATTGAGATCTGATGTGTTTTCAAAGTGTTCCTTTAATTTTTTTGAGCAGTTTATATACTGTATGTATATATATATATAATTCACTAAGGGCACTCAACTCATAGAGCCCTGCCCGCCAACTCTAACCCTCCTCCCGCGTCCACCATCGCTCTCGGGGAATGTGCACTGCCTGCTCATGTGCCCAAATGCAACACCTCACCAAACACAGCCTCAGTTCCTTTCATCTGTGCTACAGTCCACATGAGAGAGACACACACACACACACGCACGAGAGAGAGAGAGACACACACACACACACACACACACATATATAGGCGCGCGCGCACATGCGTGCGTGTATTGTTACAGTGTTACTTTTCTTGGTTGTTTTTTAAATTACGGATTTTTCAAATGTTCATTTTTTTCCCTGTGCTTAAAACTCATTAAAAAAAAAAAAAAGTGTTTTTAGCGAGCGGGTCGTAGCTCTGGAGTGCAAACTCTTGCTTTGTTAGTTTTCTCTGTTGTTCAAGGTTTTCTCAGTGTTATTCAATGTTTTTACATTTAGTTTACTATTACGCTGTGCATTCAATGGTTTAATTAACTATATTTGTGCTTAAAAACTTAAAAAAAATATATATTTACATACAGTTCGTATGGTCTGGAACAGATTAATTGTATTTACATAAAATCCTATGGGGGAAATTACTGACGGAGTTTTGGAACGAATTATGGTTGTGAACCGAGGTTCCAATGTATATATAATCGACCAAGTCGCCCGACCATGGGGTACGCACGACAGAGGCCCACCCGCCAACTCTCACCCTCCTCCCGCGTCCAGCCTCGCTCTCGAGGCATGGGCACTGCTTGATCATGTGCCCGCCCCCAACACGTTACCAAACACATCCTCAGTCACTTTGGTCTCTGCTAAAGTGCACATGCAGCTGTGAGCCACATTGACTGTTCACGTTGATAATTATGCAGCGTATGCTACAACGCAGGTTGGTTAGTATATATATATTCAGTTGTGCTTGAAAGTTTGTGAACCCTTTAGAATTTTCTATATTTCTGCATAAATATGACCTAAAACATCATCAAATTTTCACTCAAGTCCTAAAAGTAGATAAAGAGAAACCAATTAAACAAATGAGACAAAAATATTATACTTGGTCATTTATTTATTGAGGAAAATGATCGAATATTACATATTGGTGAGTGGCAAAAGTATGTGAACCTTTAGGATGATCAGTTAGTTTGAAGGTGAAATTCGAGTCGGGTGTTTTCAATCAATGGGCTGCCAATCAGGTGTGAGTGGGCACCCTGTGTTATTTAAAGAACAGGATCTACCAAAGTCTGCTCTTCACAACACATGTCTGTGGAAGTGTATCATGGCACGAACAAAGGAGATTTCTGAGGACCTCACAAAAAGAGTTGTTGATGCTCATCAGGCTGGAAAAAGTTACAAAACCATCTCTAAAGAGTCTGGACTCCACCAATCCACAGTCAGACAGATTGTGTACAAATGGAGGAGATTCAAGACCATTGTTACCCTCCCCTGGAGTGGTCGACGAACAAAGATCACTCCAAGAGCAAGGCACACGTGTAATAGTCAGCGAGGTCACAAAGGACCCCAGGGTCACTTCTAAGTAACTGAAGGCCTCTCTCACATTGGCTAATGTTCATGTTTATGAGTCCACCATCAGGAGAACACTGAACAACAATGGTGTGCGTGGCAGGGTTGCAAGGAGAAAGCCACTGCTCTCCAAAAAAAACATTGCATCAGGGCTGAACTCGATCAGGTAAAGTGGCAGCATTTGATGGCGGAGTGTACCTACCATCCGCTTGGTCAGAAATACCATGCCAACTCTTTACATTTTTGCCAAAGAGGTCACAGCTACATTTTCGTCTTTGATAGCAAAACAAAAAATATTGCATATCGAGAGGCTCTCGGATATGAAAACGATCAATAAAAATTCTTCTCAATACAAATGAATACATTTTTAAATTTTTTTTTATTGATTTTTAAAGTTTGTCCTGTTTCAGTATTGCACGGCGAGCCACAGGGACAGCTTATATATATATATATATATATATATATATATATATATATATATATATATACACACAATATAATATTGTCACAATAACGAGACATATTCAAGATAAAGATTTGGAGCAGCCAACCGTATAATCTGGTATCCCGGCTGCAAAGTCGTTCTTTTTATGAGAATATACAGCACTGAAGTGCATACAAACGAGTCCAAAATAAGACTGAGGGAAAAGGGAAAAGGGGCAGGTTTTTAAAGGGGAAGACAGGAAGTGAGGTCATAAGGATCGAGCACGTGGTCTTCAACCATTGGATCACAGCCGGACGTGACATCAGAGGGGCCGGAGCTGGTGAGGTCGACTTCTATTGGCTCGGTCCCAGAAGTGATGTCAATAGAGCCAGGTGGACTCCCCCCGCCCCGGGAATGGTCTACAGAGAAGGGAGAAAAAGAGTCGGTGTACTCTGCCACATCCCGCATGCCTCCAACTGCCTTCACTCAAGCCCTTTAGCTGCCTCCCATGCGCGTGTGTGACAATATATATATATATATATATATATATATATATATATATATATATTATATATAAAATTAAAAAATCCTCTGTCTGTCTGTCCGCTTTTCATGAGAGAACTACGTAACGGATTGAGATCAGGTTTTTATCTAAATTTTGCTTGAAAATTCCAGTTGATTTTACGACTTCTCTCATCGCACTAAGTATCATAGTTCGCTTCCGACACCAATTTAATTTGTGCAAATCCAAGAGAGATGCAGTGGACCGAGAGGAGGGGTGAGGGAAGTGGGCGGGGCCCTCCTCACTCACAAGCCAGCCTCTGTTCAAGTTACTCTACCTGTCGCCACATGTTGGAGTGCACCTTGCCTCCACTTAGCTAGCAATACCCATTTGTTCAGCAGACATTAACATCTAACAGATTGTTAAGGAGTGACGTTTGACGTTTTTGAGAGAGAGAGATCGGAGCTACATGTGATTTAGAGGTTAGCTGCTCATTGGCAGAGATATCACGGCCATGTGCTCTTCTCCTAACACGGAGGACGCTCTCCCGTCAGAGATGAACACAATCGGGTACAGTGGCAGCGTTTGATGTCTGAGTGTACCTACCATCCACTTGGCCAGAATTTAATTTTTTTAAATTGATTTTTAAAGTTTCTTCTGTTTCACTACTACGTGGGCAGAGCCGTGGGGGACACCTAGTATAGTATAATTTTGTTAGTTTGTTTCCTTTCTTCCGTTGGCCGTGTGGGACTCTGGGAACATTTAGTGACCTGCATGTGTTATAAATTCGGACTTTACTCAATCCTTTTTATATGGCGTCAGTGTGTGTGGGGGGATTACTCTTTGAAATTTCTCTGTCGAAATCCATCCACCCATTATCCAACCCGCTATATCCTAACTACAGGGTCACGGGGGGTCTGCTGGAGCCAATCCCAGCCAACACAGGGCGCAAGGCAGGAAACAAACCCCGGGCAGGGCGCCAGCACATCTCAGTCTCTGTGGAAATTTCCTTCAAATTTTGTTATTGTCCCCTTGTTTTTTCAATTCAGGTTAAAAAATGGATCACAAAAAGTGTGTCCCTCAGGGTGGCCTGTAGGGGGCGCTAGAGGAGTATGGAGTATCAGGCCAGCTGTTGTGAGTTATTTGGTCCCAACTAAGGTGAAAGTATGGTTCACATTGCCGCCACTCCTTCACTGCGGGTGTGTCCCACTGTTACCGATTCTGTTCAGAACTTTTATGGACCAAATTTCTAGGCACAGCCAAGGGGTCTGAAAGGGTCCAGTTTGCTGAGATCAGGATCGTGTTTCTGGTTGGTTTTTTTTTTTTTCTTTTTTGCGGATGACGTGATGGTGTTGGCTTTGTTGATCTGTGCCCTTAGACACACACTGTGGCACTGAGTGTGGTGCGGCTGGGATGAGGATCAGTGCCTCCATATGGTCCTTGGCCAGAAATGGGTGGAGTGCCCTCTCCAAGGTGGGGATGAGGTGCTACCTGGAGTGGAGGAGTTTAAAAATCTTTGTCTTGCTTACAAGTGAGGAAGTGATGGGAGATTGGCAGGCAGATCAGAGCAGCTTCTGCTGCACCACTCAGTTGTGGTGAAGAGAGAGCTGAGCCAATGGGCAATGCTCTCGATTTAGGGGTTGAGCTCCATCCCTACCCTCGCCAATGGTCAGGAACTGTGAGTAGTGACCAAAAGAACTAAATCATGAACACAAGTGGCAGAGATGAGCTTCCTTGGTGTAGGGTGGCCGGGCTCAGCCTTAGAGACAGGGTGAGGAGCACACAGACATTCCGGAGGATCTCAAAGTCGAGCCGCTGCTGCTCTGCATCAAAAGGAGCCAGTTGAGGTTGTTTGGGCGTCGGATTTAGGAGGCCATCTGGTCACCTCCCTCAGAAATGTTTTGAGCCGCGTCCAACCGAGAGGGGACCTCTGGAGTAGACCAGGACCCTCTGGAGAGATTATTACCTCTTGAATAACCTGGGGATGCCTCAGAATTCCTCTGGAGGAGTTAGAGGAGGTGATAATCTGATCAACTTTGCTTAAACTGCTGCACCCGTGAACCGAACTTGGATAAGCATCAGAAAATGGATCGAGACACACATCCTCATTGCGTATATCTGCAGGTCTGGGACCCTTTCACACTCATGCAGGCAGGAAATTGGCATTCAGCATTGAGAAATGAGAGATGGTAAATTGTCCAACTGTATTACAACTCTAGGGAAAAATGTTATTGATTTGAATACACATATACAGTGCATCCAGAAAGCATTCACAGTGCATCACTTTTTCCACATTTTGTTATGCTACACCCTTATTCCAAAATTGATTAAATTCATTTTTTTTCTCAGAATTCTACACACAACACCCCATAATGACAACATGAAAAAAGTTTACTTGAGATTTTTGCAAATTTATTAAAAATATAAAAAATGTGAAATCCCATGTACATAAGTATTCACAGCCTTTGCCATGAAGCTCCAAATTGAGCTCAGGTGCCTCCTGTTTCCCCTGATCATCCTTGAGATGTTTCTGCAGCTTCATTGGAGTCCACCTGTGGTAAATTCAGTTGACTGGACATGATTTGGAAAGGCACACACCTGTCTATAGAAGGTCCCACAGTTGACAGTTCATGTCAGAGCACAAACCAAGCATGAAGTCAAAGGAATTGTCTGCAGACCTCCGGGACAGGATTGTCTCGAGGCAAAAATCTGGAGAAGGTTACAGAAAAATGTCTGCTGCTTTGAAGGTCCCAATGAGCACAGTGGCCTCCATCATCCGTAAGTGGAAGAAGTTCGAAACCACCAGGACTCTTCCTAGAGCTGGCCGGCCATCTAAACTGAGCGATCGGGGAGAAGGGCCTTAGTCAGGGAGGTGACCAAGAACCTGATGGTCACTCTGTCAGAGCTCCAGAGGTCCTCTGTGGAGAGAGGAGAACCTTCCAGAAAGACAACCATCTCTGCAGTAATCCACCAAACAGGCCTGCATGGTAGAGTGGCCAGATGGAAGCCACTCCTTAGTAAAAGGCACATAGAAGCCCGCCTGGAGTTTGCCAAAAGGCACCTGAAGGACTCTCAGACCATGAGAAACAAAATTCTCTGGTCTGATGTGACAAATATCGAAATCTTTGGTGTGAATGCCAGGCGTCACGTTTGGAGGAAACCAGGCACCGCTCATCACCAGGCCAATACCATCCCTACAGTGAAGCATGGTGGTGGCAGCATCATGCTGTGGGGATGGAACTTGGAGACTAGTCAGGATAAAGGGAAAGATGACTGCAGCAATGTACAGAGACATCCTGGATGAAAACCTGCTCCAGAGCGCTCTTGACCTCAGACTGGGGCGACGGTTCATCTTTCAGCAGGACAACGACCCTAAGGACATGGCCAAGATATCAAAGGAGTGACTTCAGGACAACTCTGTGAATGTCCTTGAGTGGCCCAGACTTGAATCCGATTCAACATCTCTGGAGAGATCTTAAAATGGCTGTGCACCGACGCTTCTCATCTAACCTGATGGAGCTTGAGAGGTGCTGCAAAGAGGAATGGACGAAACTGGCCAAGGATAGGTGTGCCAAGCTTGTGGCATCATATTCAGAAAGACTTGAGGCTGGAATTGCTGCCAAAGGTGCATCAACAAAGTATTGAGCAAAGGCTGTGAATACTTATGGACATGGGATTTCTCAGTTTTTTTATTTGTAATAAATTTGCAAAAACCTCAAGTAAACTTTTTTTTACGTTGTCATTATGGGGTGTTGTGTGTAGAATTCTGAGGAAAAAAATGAATTTAATCCATTTTGGAATAAGGCTGTAACATAACAAAATGTGGAAAAAGTGATGCGCTGTGAATACTTTCCAGATGCACTGTATGTATTAAGAAATCTGGTTTACATTTGAAAGATCCGATCATAGTGTCGTTATTTTTATAACGTTATTTCCGAGCGGCTGGCATTCAAAGCCTATTAAGGAAATGGGGCAGGGAGATGTGCAGAGGACAATCAAAAGCGACCTGCGTGACGCACCACAACAAATGGCGGGGTCAGATATATGGAGCAGGGGTTGTGTTGGTGTGCGTTTATGCACATTTGAGCATAAGTGTGTTTGTGTGTGTGCGCATGCTTGTTTATGAAGTGTGCGTGGACGCGTGTGTGTGTGTATGTGTGCATATGTGTGCGCGTGTGTGCACACCGGTTTTAGATTCGGAAAGGAAGGCGCCAAACCACCTGAGACATGTTCAGTGCTCCCCAGCCAAAGCAAATTGTACTTCAGAGAGAAGCAAGAAAGGCGCCCGGCCAGAGCGCTAAGCATGAACAACCAGCAGATTGTGTCCAACATGCCACATGTATTAGGAATTTGCCGTTTCTCACATACCCCAACACGCAGACTTTTGGGGGGGTCAGCTATTTGTATAGAACCCCTGGAGAAACTGTAAGTTGAGGGCCCAATGGGGTATCATTCCTTCAGACACTGTCAGGATTTGAACTGTCAGCCTTCGAGTTACCAGCCCCAAAGCTTTCAGCCAGAGAGCCACCACATGAGTGATGACAGCCATGCCAGTGATTCCACATCTGGTAAATAGTACATTTTCTCCTGTGATCTTCTCCTGGATCCTTATCACGATAGAAAACTTTTTCTGTAATGCATAGATTTGGATGGAATTAAAAATAAAAACTGCCGACTCTCCAGCCGTATTGCTGACCCTGTAATGGTGCTACAGTGGGATGCAAAAGTTTGGGCAACCTTGTTAACAGTCATTATTTTCCTGTATAAATCGTTGGTTGTTACGATAAAAAATGTCAGTTAAATACATCATATAGGAGACACAGACAGTGATATTTGAGAAGTGAAATGAAGTTTATTGGATTTACAGAAAGTGTGCAATAATTGTTCAAACAAAATCAGGCAGGTGCATAAATTTGGGCACCACAAAAAAGAAATGAAATTAATATTTAGTAGATCCGCCTTTTGCAGAAATTCCAGCCTCTAAACGCTTCCTGTAGGTTCCAATGCGAGTCTGGATTGTGGTTGAAGGTATTTTGGACCATTCCTCTTTACAAAACATCTCTAGTTCATTCAGGTTTGATGGCTTCCGAGCATGGACAGCTCTCTTTAACTCACACCACAGATTTTCAATTCTATTCAGGTCTGGGGACTGAGATGGCCATTCCAGAACGTTGTACTTGTTCCTCTGCATGAATGCCTTAGTGGATTTTGAGCAGTGTTTTTGGGTCGTTGTCTTGTTGAAAGATCCAGCCCCGGCGCAGCTTCAGCTTTGTCACTGATTCCTGGACATTGGTCTCCAGAATCTGCTGATACTGAGTGGAATCCATGCGTCCCTCAACTTTGACAAGATTCCCAGTCCCTGCACTGGCCACACAGCCCCACAGCATGATGGAACCAGCACCATTTTTGACTGGAGGTAGCAGGTGTTTTTCTTGGAATGCTGTGTTCTTTTTCCTCCATGCATAACGCCCTTGTTATGCCCAAATAACTCCATTTTAGTTTCATCAGTCCACAGCACCTTATTCCAAAATGAAGCTGGCTTGTCCAAATGTGCTTGAGCAGACCTCAAGCGGCTCTGTTTGTGCTTCCTCTTCATCACTCTCGCATACAGCATCTCCTTGTGTAAAGTGCGAATGGTTGAACGATGCACAGTGACTCCATCTGCTGCAAGATGATGTTGTAGGTCTTTGGTGCTGGTCTGTGGGTTGACTCTGACTGTTCTCACCATTCGTCGCTTCTGTCTATCCGAAATCTTTCTTGGTCTGCCACTTCGAGCCTTAACTTGAACTGAGCCTGTGGTCTTCCATTTCCTCAATATGTTCCTAACCGTGGAAACAGACAGCTTCAATCTCTGGGACAGCTTTCTGTATCCTTCCCCTAAACCATGATGGTGAACAATCTTTGTCTTCAGGTCATTTGAGAGTTGCTTTGTGACCCCCATGTTGCTACTCTTCAGAGAAAATTAAAGGAGGAGGGAAACTTACAATGGACCCCCTTAAATACTCGGATTCACCTGTGTATGTAGGTCAGGGGTCACGGAGCTTACCAAGCCAATTGGAGTTCCAATAATTAGTTCTAAAAGTTTGGGAATCAATAAAATGACAACGGTGCCCAAATTTATGCACCTGCCTGATTTTGTTTGAACAATTATTGCACACTTTCTGTAAATCCATTAAACTTCATTTCACTTCTCAAATCTCACTGTGTGTGTCTCCTATATGATAGATTTAACTGACATTTTGTATTGTAACAACCAACGATTTATACAGGAAAATAATGACTATTAACAAGGTTGCCCAAACTTTTGCATCCCACTGTATCTAAAGTCAAGTGATGGACGCTTACTACTTGTGACAGCCACATTACACTTACGGCGGGGAAAATAAAGTATTGAACGCGACAACGTTTTTCTCAGTAAATAGGTTTCTAATGGGTCTACTGACATGAAATTTTCACCTGATGTCGGTAACAATCCAAGTAATCCACACACACAAAGAAATCCAAGCAAATAAGTCATGTGTAATAAAGTGGAGTGACACAAGGAATAAGAATTGAATACATGAAGAAAAGGATGACCGAAAAGGCCTGGGAAGCCACGAAAGCAGCTGACATCTGTCAATCCTGATAGCCCCCTATCAGTAAAAATGAATATCTCCTGCATTTGTCCTGATTGATGGCCTATAAAAAGGTTTCTCATTTCCGAGGTGTCACACAAGAAGCATCTCATGATGGGTAAAAGCAAAGAGCTCTCTCAAGACCTTCACAAAATACACTGATGGCACTGGTGATGGACGTAGTTCTAAACTTCTGAATGTTCCAGTGAGCACATTGTGGGTAAGTAATCCGGAAGTGGAAAGAACATCATGTCACCATAAACTGGCCACGACCAGGTGCTCCTTGCATTATTTCTGACAGAGGAAAAAAAAGAATAATCAGAAGAGCCAAGGACCACTCGCCAAGAGCTTCAGAAAGACCAGGGATAAGCAGGTAGAGTAAGTAATGCAGTCAACAGCCATGGCCTCCTCTACGCACGCTCACCACATTGAAGCTCATTGAAAGTTTGCTGCACAACATTTGGACAAGCCAATGAAATACTGGGAGAGTGGAGTCTGGTCAGATCACAGCAAAACTGAACTCTTTGGATGTCACTGCACACACCATGTCTGGAGGAGGAATGGCGCTGCACATCACCCCAAAAACACCAAGAGAGACGTTTGGAGGTGGGAACATCATGGTGTATTTGTTTTTCAGGATTTGGTGATGGCAGACTTCTTATAACTGAAGGAAGGATGGATGGAGAAACGTAGAGGGACATTCTTGATAAGAATCTGCTGCCATTTACCAGGAAACGAGGGGGGACATTTCAGCAAGACGAGGATCCCAAACAAACAGCCAAGGAAACTCTCAGCTGGTGTCAGAGAATAAAGAACATAAAGAAGCTGCTAGAATGGACCAGTCAATCACCCGACTTGAATCACATTGAAAATCTGTGGAAAGAACTGAAGATCAGAGTTCATAGAAGAGAGGATTTGAAGAGAGTTTGGGCCAAAAATCCCACCTGAGCAATGCATACGACTCGTTTCTCCATACAGGAGGCATCTTGAAGCTGTCATTACCAACAAAGGCTTTTCTGCTAATATGAAATACATTTAAGTACACTTGTTCAATACTTATTCCCTGTGTCATTCCACTTTATTACACATAACTTAATTTCTGGACTTATTTGTTTTGATTTCTTTGTATGTGTGGATTACTTGGGTTGTTACTGACATCTGGTGAAAATTTCATGTCAATAGCCCCATTAGAAAAATATCTACTGAGAAAAACATTTAGGCGTTCAATACTTATTTTCCCTGCCGTATTATTATTATTATTATTATTAATAATAATAGTTCTTTATGTTTATATAGCACTTTTCTCGCTACTTAATTCACTTCACACAGTGAGTGGGCAGTCACTTTAGCCACCACTAATGTGCGGCTTCCACCTGGATGATGCGACGGCAGCCATTTTTGCACCAGTACCCTCACCACACATGAAGCTATAAGGTGTTGAAGTGGTGAGAAGGATAGCCAATGAGAGACAGGGGATGATTAAGGGGCCAGAACGACCAGGCTGTGGTGGGCAATTTAGCCAGGACATCGGGATACCCCCTACTCTTAATGGGATCTTTAATGACCACAGAGGGTCAGGACCTCGGTTTTATGACCTATCTGAGAGCACAGTGTTTCCGTCACATGCAATGGGGCATTGGGATTCACATTCAGATCACAGGGTAGGCACCCCCTGCTGGCCTCACCAACTCCTCTTCCATCAGTAACTGAAGTTTTTTCCTAGGTGGTCTCCCATCCAAGTACCTGGCCAGGCCTGAACCTGCTTAACGTCGCGTGGATGAACTCTTGTGAAGCACAGGTGGTATGGCAGCTGGCAACATTGACTGCTCTCTATGAATAACACCAATTTACCTAAAGGGTCCTGTGCCTTGACATTTGAGTATCTATCTATCTATCTATCTATCTATCTATCTATCTATCTATCTATCTATCTATCTATCTATCTATCTATCTATCTATCTATCTATCTATCTATCTATCTATCTATCTATCTATATCTATCTATCTATCATCATATAGTGCCTTTCATCTATCTATCTATCTATCTATTATATAGTGCCTTTCACATCTATCTATCTATCTATCTATCTATCAATCACATTGCCAGTCAAACATTTTCATCCAACCCTAATTTTTTTTCATGCTTTTAATAGAAATTTATAATATTTTTTGTCAAAATACCATTAGATTGATTTAAAACTACATCTGAGACATTATTAGTGTTTCTAATGGCTATTACAGCCTGAAACGACAAGTATGGATTTTTAATGTATTATTCACATATGGCTGCATAACCCCGCTTTCACTGCCGCAGATGACACTGGTATGTGCTGTGTATTTTAATGAAGATCCCAACTGAGGACCTGTAAGGCGTTTGTTTTCTCACACTACACACTCTGATGTCCATCTCTGGACTGTCTGGACTTTCTCATTCTTCATTTCTGCTCAGATCCTGTTCTTTTCTTCTCTCAAGACAGTAATGGAAGCCTTTGTATGAAATCTCCCGTTTCTTGGCAGTCCGTCACATGGTATAACCTTTATTGTGCGCGTGTTTCTTGGGAAAGCCGTTTCATTTTTGCCCATTTTTGAACCCATAACTTTAGGAATACCAGAACCTTAGGACTCAAGTGAACGGAATAACAGGTGTCAGTTACAAAGGTTTCTTTAATAACCAACTAGCATTTACAATGACTAATTAAGGGTAAGCTAAAGGAGTTGACAACTAGGATACTGAAGGAACTGCTGCTGAAAATGGGGCTTTGCAGTCGTATATGAATAATAAATGAAAAATAAGCCAATTTCAAGCAATGATAGCCATTAACAACACTAGTGATGTCTGATCTGTGTTTCTACATCTATCTAATGGCATCTTGGTAAAACAAAACTATCAATTTCTAGTAAAAACTTGAACAGTTCTGATTGTATGATAACTTTTGACAGGTAGTGAGATAGATGTGGAAAGCACTATATAAGATAGATAGATGTGAAAGGCACTATATAATCGATAAATAAAGAAAGGCACTATATAAGATAGATAGATGTGAAAGGCACTGTATAATCGATAAATAAAGAAAGGCACTATATAAGATAGATAGATGTGAAAGGCACTGTATAATCAACAGATAGATAGACGCTTCTTTATTTGATGTGTTCTCCTAGGTGGTGAGTAAGGCACATAACCACAGAATAAACCTCCATGCTCATATTTGTATAAGGCTCTGATTTTAAACGTCTCCTTTTCCCCTTACGTGTTCCTTCACAGCTCATGGGCGCATAAAGAGCTTCAAGGACACCAGACATGTAAAGAGCAGCAGGTGCAGGAGCGTCTTTGAACTTGGCAAAGAGGAAGGCACTTTGCCTTTTTGAAAGGCACTTGGTGAACTTGACATTCATTATAACATCTTGAAGCATCGTTCCTAATATCCTAACACGGTTTTATATTTGACTCACTCTGTTATTTCCTTGAATGACTTGAAATCAATTGGAAACTTATTTTACTTGCAATTATGTACCAAGAAAGACTAAATTGTCATGTGATCTTGTCCATGGAAGCTTCCGTTTGGTTTGAAATGTCAAACAATTAAAAAGTAAAAAAAGCAACAATAATACAAGTGCACGTTTTAGATTTGTTTTATAATTATATAAAATACACGTTGATCCTGTTCTGTCAGTAAAGGTGTTCGTGTGACTGAAGCTGAGGAGGGACCCATGAGCACAGTTTTCTACGAGTGTAACGGCGCCCCCTGCAGACGCCCACGGTACACTGCTCCATTCTTCTGAACAGTTCAATACTTAGAACAGTTAACTCCGCCCATTTAGTAAATGGACCAATCTGAACAGTTCAGGTTTCAACATCATCAAAATCCCCCAATTTGTGAAGTGATAGTTTACACAAAATGTGCTTTGTTTTCTTCTTACAGTTTCTCCATGAATGTATTACACAAGCCACAAAGAGCAGACAGCAGAAAAATCTAATTGCATCTTTTTAGAGTCATAACCGTACTGCTACCTATTTACATCACGTCTCAAGTTACGCAATATAAATTGTTCAAAATGTAATATGATATAAATCCCAACTACAATAACATGTTTATATCAAAAAGTACACAAGTCGCCGTTAACGATATTGAAATGATATAAAACGTGTTTTTAATCTCCTTATTGTGCTTGTGGCAATTATTTCAAAACTTTATTATAAAAACGTTAGAAAACATAGGCATGTGCATGGCAGGATATTGAGGCGTTCTGGAAATGTTTTTAATTATTGTGAAATAAATACAGCTCTCGGCCCCTGATGTGTGTGTGTTTGTGTGTGTTCGTGTGTTCGTTCACCTTCCTGGGCTGACGTCTTCTCCATTGATTGTTTCTTCCTTGCGCCTGATGCTTGCAAGAGTTAAGGTGAAGTTGCCGTGCTCTGTCCGGATAACTGGATTTAGTAAATGGATGGATGGAACATTTTAAATATCGTATTTACTTCATATTTGGTCACGGTTGTGGGTGTGACGCGTGGCTGAGGTTGGCTCAGACCGCCGCAGCTTTTCTTGTTTGTACTGGCGACACATTTTAAGCGCAAGACGCGGACACGCGCGCTCGACGTTGCGGTCATTTAAATGACTGCTTGAGAATCCGTTTTGCCGATAGGATCGGCCCGCTGACAAAATAAAAGTTCAAAAAATACTGACTGCAAAATATGATAACTGAAGTGACCTCTCGCAACCTGGATTTAAAACAGTAAACTAAACCATCATTTATACAGAACATTTCTCTGTTTTAAAGGGCAGGTGACGTGCAAGTAAGTTGCACGGAAGGGAGTATTAAATTATCCAAATAACCGATTATTACTTTTTTTTTTATATTAGCTGTGATCTTAAATAAAAAAAATAAATACATAAATAAATAAGCTTTAGAGGAAAATCAACCCCATATCCATCCATTATGGTGGGTTTGGGGTCGGCAGGCCAACTTAAACTCAGCCAGTGATCATCAGGAACTGGTATTGAGTCAAAGATCGAGCTCTCAGCGCGGTAATGGCTCATAACGGACATCATCGCCCCTAATTTGCTTCAAGTGCTTATAATAAAAGAAACGGATAGACAGGCGGCGATTTCAGTCTTTGTTCAGAAACTTCCTTGATGTCCCGAATCAAATGTTTTGTTAAAGCCAATAGACTGTCATTGTCTGGTGGGTGATTTCTTCATTTTGAATTTTAATAGTTGTTGAGTCATTGAGTCAAGGATATATAGTACAGTATATAACTGTGCGTTTTTTTTTTTACATGTTACTTGCAAAATATTTAATGAGTTGATTACAAATTTTAATAACAGCATTCCGTCTGGCTGGGTCCTACTTTCTCATCTGTGGCTCCGGCCTTCCCTGACCAATTTGAGGAAATGTATTTAGAAAATGGACTGTTAGAATTTATTTCCTCATGTACAGGATGGAGACTAGAAAGTAAATATGAAGATATCGGATCGTTATTGTGAATGAGCCTTTTCTATGTGAGTTAAGTAAAAACAGGAAGACCGAGATGATCAGTACGGACAGATGAGTAGATAGGTAGCACTTTGTTTGTCCAAGGGGTAAAATTTGCTTTTTACAGAGGCTCAATAAATAAATAAATAAACAAACAAATATTACTATTATTATCTAAAAAATCAATATAGACCTCAGCATCAAAATTTGCAATGTAACATGCAACACATACAGTATGTGTCTGTTCTATGCTATTTTTATAATGGGATTCATAAATGCAGTGTTAATGTTTGTGGTGCAGCATCTGTTAGAATGAGAAATGCAATGTATTGGTCTCCGTTATATGCCATTTGTTATGGGATTCGTCAAAAGTAGTGTTAATGTTTATGATGCGCCATCTGTTAGAATTTTAAATGGATTGCACATTCACCTGTTAAATGCCATTTGGCATGGGATTTGTAAAAGCAGGGCTAATATTTGTGGTGTGCCATCTGTTGGAATGACAAAAGCAATACATTTTATTTCTACAAATGTTTTTGATGTGCCACCTTTTGGAATGATAGAGACATAACAACACACACTGTTTCATGCTGGTTGTAATTATGATTCCTTTCACTTCTAACTGGTATTGAGGCAGTTGTGGGACAATTAGCTTTGTCTTCCCCTCTTTATTTTTTTTAAACCATAACAAATTATGCATTATTACCCTTTTTATATGGTAATAAACAACAAAAGAAACAATTAACTTTTGCTGTTCATGTCCTCATTGCCCCGGATGCTTTAGAGCTAATGCTATTGTTTCGCTTGATTGCTTTGATAGCCTTAAAGTGTGTGTGTGTGTGTGTGTGTGTGTGTGTGTGTATGTTTGTCAGGCCGTGGTTGTGGCACTTTTGCGCATATGCATACCAAGGACGTAATATATTGTTGGTAATTCATTATTGGACCGGCTGTATTCAGCCATAATTAAGGGTTGCTTGCTGTTGAGACTCTGGACCAGACTGCTAACCCAAATGCCATCAATCACAAGTCTGGTGTGCCTGGCATCCCAGTTTTGGTCCAAATAAGGCCTAACAGTAGCCAGAAGCTTTAAGGGGTTTTTGTGGCTTTTGTGTTCAGGGCCTACTTTGGCCCAAATGCTATAAACGATGAAGTAAAGCGAGTGTGTCAGGCTAGAATTAGCCACATCTGTCTGTGAGCGGACTAATCAGCAGAGACACTTGAACTTTAATCTCAGTCACAGAACTGCATAGAAGTGTTAGGCACTTGTGATTAAATACTGTTAAGCGAGGACGCTCCCAAATATCATGACGGAAATGGTTTCTATTCATCAATAAGGTGCTGTGATTTTCTTATGGTTCTGTAGGATCAGTGGTGGGATTTGAACCCACATCATCAGGGTTTGCTGTTCAAAACCTTAACCACTTCACTATTAATCACTCTCGATTTGTCATAGGGGACTGCCCCTTAATTGAGGGGACATAAGGAAACTTATATAGGAAGAAAGTGGGTCACAACACCCAAAATGTTGGGCAGTTATCTCTCCCAGGGGCCATTGGTGTTTTGCGGGTCATAATCTGGCCTTGTGTGTGTTTAGTTTACGTTTCACACATACATGCACGCACACACACACAACCCCCCCAACATACAAATACCCCCAAACACACACCCCTACTTGGCCAGGTAAGCTCACTTGTGGTCTTTGGGGAATTTAGGAGTAGAACTCGCTTAGCACAAGAAGAATAAGCAGACTTCATATGGACAATGATGCCTGGTCCGTGTGGCTAACCTCTGTGCCACCGTACGTTGATTTTCAATTGATGTCTACATGTAAATAAGTCCAGTCGCCCCTGTGCCATTCTAGCTAATACATTTAACCTTTGATGGTATTTGGGTTCGTTGCACTTTTAAAGCTGCAGATGGACATCAAAGTTGATAAGAGGATGGATCGGTGGGATCAGAGGGAGCCTTTCTGTTAAAGGATATGAATAAAACGGAACTGCCTTTGTGTCTGCAGCGAATGGTCCGAGTGGCCCCTTTCCGCCAGGGGCTTAGTTTGGCTGACTGGAGGCAATGTGCAGCATTTGTGGAGTCAACTCAACAACCACACGTGCTTTTGAGGAGTTCCGAGAATCGAGTGGCTGGCATGTCAAGTGCCCTCACGCTGGCCCTGCTGTGTGCCATGAGGAGCCTTTTAATGGGGGTGAAAGAGGGGGGACTGCCTTTGAACGACGCCACACAATGAATGCCACACTCCTTTTGTTCAGCATCATCTAATTCCTCTTTTTATTTTTCATTCTCTAGACGAGCATCGGCTTGAATTAGCCCTTTCAATTGCCGAGATGCTGAAGAATTGTATGAGTCAGGTGCTTTTATTCAAGGAGAAGAGCCTTCATAAAAGAGATTACTGTTCACAGCACCAGAAGAGAAATTGCAAGAAGGGTCTTTATCTCTTGAAGGACCCCTTGAAGACCCTGCGAGCATGCCAGTGCTGCTTTGGGTCTCCTGCTTTATTAACACCTTGCTGGATACCCTCAGATCGTCTCCTAATTCATACTGCCCCCTAATGGCGGAGGTGCTCGAACGAAGTAATGTTGAGACCGTAGTGCTGGAAAGGAGGAGTGGATTTCATAGCAGCTGTACAAGTGGTATGGCAAGCCATTAACAATGGGAGTAAAGTTAATAGTGCTGAGGAAGTTGGGCTTTTAGTATGTCGAGAAGTTAGAAGTGGTGATACGTTATTGCTGGTAGCAGTGAGATTTTCTTATTCCGTCATGTAACATCTATGACATTATTGGTGGTAGCAGTGAGATTTTCCTATTCTGTCATGTAATATCCACCACATTACTGGTTGTAGCAGAGGGATTATCCTATTATGTCATGCAATATCTACCACATTACTGGTGGTAGCAGTGGGATTTTCCTATTCTGTCATATAACATCTATGACATTACTGGTGGTAGCAGTGGGATTTTCCTATTCTGTCATGTAATATCTACCACATTACTGGTGGTAGCAGTGGGATTTTCCTATTCTGTCATGCAATATCTATCACATTACTGGTGGTAGTGGTGGGATTTTCCTATTCTGCCATTAGTCACTAATTATTCCAAGTACTGCTTTTAGATAAGTGGACTGGTGTTTGCTCGCTGTTGATATGTCATTGGCCTATAAAAATGGAATTCAAGGTAAACTTCATATTTTCTTGTGAAACCAAAGACCAAACTAAACCAATTATCACTTCACTCAAATTGCAGTTCTGCCATGAAAATTGCATTTCTGCCTGACCAGGTTATTTTGTTCTGTTTTGAATAAATTTAAAATTCAGCATTACCTCAAGGCAACTTTGTTTTCTCCATATTATCCAACTCGGACCCCTAAGTTCGTATTGTGTCCACGTGGGATTCCTGACTTTGGATATTCCGTCTTTCTAGTCACATGTGAACTGAGCATCTGAAGCTCAGGGTGCAGTTAGTGTCACCAGAGTTGCATTTTGGCATGGGCAGATCTATCACAGGGGCATTCTGGGTAGCCCGCCCAGGGGCCGCAGACAGCAAGGGACCATCTTACCAAGACCCAAACCCTCGCTCAGTGAAACGATCGAGTATCCTCATACCAAAAAGATATCGTCTCATACCGGAATCAAAATGGAGGAGCATCTCATTGCACTAAACAACCCCAGTGTCCATGTGCTGCATTAATACAAGTTTGATTAGCTCTCTGTTCAGGAGCTAAGGAATCTGTGGGGGTCTTAATCCTGCCTTGCATTTCTATTTGTTACTTTACTTAAAATTTACCTGAAAATACACTCTTCTGTCTACATTCTCTTTTTCTTCACCACATTTCCAAATGCCAATGGCTACTTTCGTTCTTATATATTTTGATAGAGACGTTCATTTCTGTGATATTCAACTAGATAACAAATATGCTACATACAGTAAGTACGGCCAGTTCTTTACCTCTCAAGCTTACAGGCTTCCTCGACCTCAGGAAAATCGTGTGTACGAAGGATCAGAGGTGCATGGCTGCTGCTAACACCACGTCATCTACACAGCCTTAGCTCACAGAATGGGGCGGGGCAGAATATTTAAGGGCGGGGCAAAATAGTGCTGAAGCTCAATTGCAGTCATTTCCATAGCTGGCACTGCTGAGTTCAGATGCTGTCTACTCTGCAGACTGTAGAATAAGGAGGAGCTGGATGTATGAAGGACAGGGTGAGGAGTCCTAACAGGGAGGTCAGTCAGTCATCTAAGCCCAATATGTAAAGCAAATGGACACCCGAGAACAAAAACCAAAGAGACTATGCAGCGTTAGTCTGTCAGTCATCTTTTTTTATATATATACAGTATAAAACAGGACAGTGAGGAGGGCCGTGCCCGGCTACCCACTCCTGACATCATGCTTCACCCTCCCCTTGGCCCAGAGCCTTTGTCTCGGATTAGTGCAAAAAAGCGTACTATGATACTTTGCGCAATGACACAAGTCACAAAATCAACTGGAATGTTCAAGCAAATTATAAAAAAAAACCCCGATCAAAATCCATTAAGTAGTTCTCTCATGAAAAGCGAACAGACAGATGTTGGATTTTATATATACAGATATAATATATAAGTGCAGTAATCTCACTTCCCGAAGAAGAGGTTTAAATTCCAAGAAGCTCTTAAAGGTGTGAAGGTCAGGTCTCCATACACTTTTTTTGCCCACATAACATAACAGACTCCCTCCTTCTTTTCTTTCCTGCTGACTTGATGCAAGTAACAACATTTTGAAACAGTGATGGGCTTGATGACAAAGTATAGTTAATAGTTTTAAGTAGCGCTCGGCATGGAAACCTAGTGTAGATGGTTGTAACAAACTAATCAGTGTTATTAACGAGTACTGGTAGTCCTGATACAACTGATAAAATCTGCAAGTAATGGCAGTCATCCAGACAATGTGTAGCTGCTATTGGCTGTTGCTAAGGAGTAGTGGCAGTCATGGAAGTCACAAAAATGGAGAGCGGCAAATAAAAATTAAAGACAATGCATAGGTTCCAATAAAGGCTAAGCAGTATTTTTAACCATCAGCAGTTGCCATGGTCACTGGGCACAACAAATACTCAGAAGCAGTGGTCATCGTGAAGACATTATGTAGTCGCTCATAAATTCAGATTAGTGTTATTAGTAGATGGTGCCAGTCGTGGTAACTGCATATACAGCATGTTGAATTCCATGTGTGTGTATTTGTGTTGTCGTCATTTTTTATTGTAATGCTGTCACTATTCCAAGGAGATTTTCAAGTTAGAATGTCACTGTCCTGTGTACATGTGACAGTAAACTTGATTTTAATAATGCTGAAACACGACAGCAGTCAGCAGGACAACATTGTGTGGTTATTAATAAAGGTAAATTAGTGGTGGTTATGCTAGTAAGAAGTGCTGGATTGTGTTTACTAGAAGTGGTAGTCATGGTAACATGATCACTTGACTATACTTACCAGTAGTGGTAGCCATGGTAGCATAATCTTCTAGGTAATATTTACTAGCTGTGGTAGTCATGGTAGTCTAAAATAGTGAACTACATTAGCTAGCTGTGGCAGTCTAGATAATTCAAAGCACATGACTACATATCCTAGCTATGGCAGTCATGGTAACATGATGCAGTTGATTAGTGGTAGCCATGATAATGTGCTGTTCTAGGTAATATTTATTACCTGTGTTAGTCCTGGTAACCTGAAGCAGTGAACTGTATTTACTAGCTGTGGCAGTCATGGTAGCATCATGCACTGGATTATATTCACCAGTATTGGTTGCCATGGTAAAATGATGTTCTAGGCATGATTTACTAGCTGTGGTAGTCATGGTAACATGATGCACTTGACTATATTTCCTAGCTGTAGTAGTCATGGCAACGTGATGCTCTTGATTATATTTACCAGTTGTGGGACCTATGGTAACATGATGTTCTAGGTAATATTTACCAGTGCTGGTAGTCATAGTAACATGATGCACTTTACTGTTTTTACTAACTGTGGTAGTCATGGTGACATGATGCACTTTACTATGTCTGCTAGATGTGGTAGCCATGGTTACATGATGCACTGGATTATACTTGCCAGTATTGGTTGCCATGGTGGCATGATGTTCTAGGTAATATTTCCAAGCTGTGGTAGTCATGGTAACCTGAAGAAATTAACTGTATTTCCTAGCTGTGATAATAAAGGAAACTGTAAACACATGAATCTGTTTTTTAGCTGTGGTAGTCATAGTAAAATGATGCACTTGATTGTATTTACCAGTTGTGATAGCAATGGTAGTGAAATGTTCTTCTAACAAAAAGTATTTAGCAGATAAGGCAGTTGTGGTAACCTGAAGCAATGAACTATATTTGCTAGCACAGGTAGTGAAGATAACACAAAGCAATTGACAATATTTATTAACCATGGTAGTCATGGTAACTTGAAGTACCTGGAAATATTTATGAGCTGTTGTAGTCGTGGCAACATGACGCACATGATTTTATTTACTAGTAGTGGCTGCCGTGGTAAAATGATGTTCTAGGCATGATTTACTAGCTGTGATAGTCATAGTAACATGATGCACCTGACAATATTTACTAGCTTGGTAGTCATGGCATTGTGGTGCTCTTGATTATATTTCCTATCTGTGGTAAGTCAAGCAAACCTGAAGAACTTGACTATGTTTACTAGCTATGGTAGTCATGGTAACATTATGTACTTGATTTTATTTGCCAGTTGTGGTAGCTATGGTAACTTGATGTTCTAGGTAATATTTACCAGTGCTGGTAGTCATGGTTACATATGCACTTTACTGTGTTTACTAACTGTGGTAGTCATGGTAACTTGCAGCAGCTGACTGTGTTTACTAGCTGTAGTAGTCATGGTAACTTGAAGCAGCTGACTGTGTTTACTGTGGTAGTCATGTTAACTTGAAGCAGCTGACCACACTCACTAACTGTGGTGGCCGTCATTGTAGTTGTCCAATGAAGATGGCGCTCGTTCCTTCACCTCAGGCCTCAAATAAGATGTATATTTGCCCACTGTGGCTCTGTTTTTTTTCATTTCTCTAAGGTGCCCCAGCTTACTGAAGGCCTTGCCAGCCTTCCAGGGTCTTATGTAACTGCATATGAAGGCAAAGTTGTCAATATATATATATATATATATATATATATATATATATGCATTTGTATAAAAGCCATTTTGGTTATTGTTTTGTGGGACACATTCAAGTGCTCAGATTTTTAATCACATCCGCTTTCCCTGGAGTGCAGTGTTATGGCTAATGCCCACAGCTTGTTTGCAGATGGTGCCCATATCATAAATATTAAGGCGTCTCTTCCCTTTCAAAGAGCAGCCATTAAGAGTGACACTTTTTCATTTGCCGTCTGCTAGTCTGTGAGTTCCCAGCGACTGCTTCAACATACGGTGACATTTCTTTCAGAGTGATCCCCATGGCAGTGTGGCATTATGCCCGTCGCAGTATCAGATGATTGACATTTGGGCTGTCGGGTGGGATTGCACTTTTCTACACATTGAAGCTTCTCCTTTTTCATTGTTTTTTTTTTGTCTTTTCCATTTTGAATTTCTGACTGCCGGGGCACTCAAGCTGCCCCTTCTGTAGCAGAACTGGCGTCACATTAATGAAATTTTAATAAAGCGTGAGTGGCGGTATTCGTCAATATCAGATTCTCGCTGCTCTGCCTTAAGCCAGTTACATTAGCTCTCATTCATGATGAGAAGGATCAGAGATGCCTTCAGGACCTGAGCTGGATTGATTATTGATTATTTTGCCTTTGAAAAGCTTTCAGGGGCATCGATTCTCCCAAAGGTGTGAATGCCATGCTTAAGTAGCTCACATTGGGGGGCGGAGGGGTGTGGGCATTGCAGTTTCATACTGTGCTGCTCGCCTCCATTGAAGCCGCTCATTCCTGCATTGTCCCCATATTTTTGTGTGTCCCTGGATATAACCTTAGACCTAAAGGTGACACCCCTCGATCCCCGACAATAACCTGGACACACTTAGCTCACACAACAACATTTATTTCTGTCACACATTTTCATACAAATAATGGAGCTCAAAGTGCTTTACATGATGAAGAAAGAGAAAAAAGACAAAATAAATAAGAATAAAAATTAGGGAACACTAATTAACATCAAATAAAAGTAAGGTCTGATGGCCAGGGAGGACAGGAAAAACGAAAACAAAAAAAAACTCCAGACAGCTGGAGAATCTGCAAGGGTTCTGAGGCCACGAGACCACCCAGCCCCCTCTAGGCATTCTACCTAACATAAATGACCTCAATCAGTCCTCATGGTATTCAGAGTCCTCATGGAAGAACTTGATGATGACGGTCATGTGGATTTCTGGCCTTTAATCCATTAATGTAGGGACATCACGGTGCTTTGATCAGGTGGTGGTGCGGGGCGCAGGTCGCCATCCCAGAAAAATGGAAAAAGAACAGAAGAGAAAGTAGGGGTTAGTATGGATTTTGGAGTCACCATGAATAGTAATGATAATTAATTGAATATACAGAGCCATGTTAAAGTAATGTGTTTTCAGCAGTGTTTTAAAGTTCTCCACCATATCAGCCTGGCGAATTCCTATTGGCAGGCTATTCCAGATTTTAGGTGCCTAACAGCAGAAGGCCGCCCGCCTCACCACTTCTTTTAAGTTTTGTTCTTGGAATTCTAAGGAGACACTCATTTGAAGATCTAAGGCTACGATTTGGAGTGTAAGGTGTCAGACATGCCGAAATATACAATGGAGCAGATTATGTAAGGCTTTGTGAACTATAAGCAGGATTTTAAAGTCAATTCTAAATGACACAGGTAACCAGTGTAGTGACATCAAAACTGGGGTGATGTGCTCGGATTTTCTTTTCCTAGTTAGGATTCTAGGAGCTGCATTCTGCACTAATTACAATCGATTGTTGTCATTTTTGGTGGTCCTGAGAGGAGTGTGTTATTACAGTAATCTAGTCGACTGAAAACAAAAGCATGGATTAATTTCTCAGCATCTTTCAATGATATACTATATATATATATATATATATATATATATATATATATATATATATATACACTCACCTAAAGGATTATCAGGAACACCATACTAATACAGTGTTTGACCCCCTTTCGCCTTCAGAACTGCCTTAATTCTACGTGGCATTGATTCAACAAGGTGCTGAAAGCATTCTTTAGAAATGTTGGCCCATATTGATAGGATAGCATCTTGCAGTTGATGGAGATTTGTGGGATGCACATCCAGGGCACGAAGCTCCCGTTCCACCACATCCCAAAGATGCTCTATTGGGTTGAGATCTGGTGACTGTGGGGGCCATTTTAGTACAGTGAACTCATTGTCATGTTCAAGAAACCAATTTGAAATGATTCGAGCTTTGTGACATGGTGCATTATCCTGCTGGAAGTAGCCATCAGAGGATGGGTACATGGTGGTCATGAAGGGATAGACATGGTCAGAAACAATGCTCAGGTAGCCCGTGGCATTTAAACGATGCCCAATTGGCACTAAGGGGCCTAAAGTGTGCCAAGAAAACATCCCCACACCATTACACCACCACCACCAGCCTGCACAGTGGTAACAAGGCATGATGGATCCATGTTCTCATTCTGCTTACACCAAATTCTGACTCTACCATTTGAATGTCTCAACAGAAATCGAGACTCATCAGACCAGGCAACATTTTTCCAGTCTTCAACTGTCCAATTTTGGTGAGATTGTGCAAATTGTAGCCTCTTTTTCCTATTTGTAGTGGAGATGAGTGGTACCCGGTGGGGTCTTCTGCTGTTGTAGCCCATCTGCCTCAAGGTTGTGCGTGTTGTGGCTTCACAAATGCTTTGCTGCATACCTCGGTTGTAACGAGTGGTTATTTCAGTCAGAGTTGCTCTTCTATCAGCTTGAATCAGTCGGCCCATTCTCCTCTGACCTCTAGTATCAACAAGGCATTTTCGCTCACAGGACTGCCGCATACTGGATGTTTTTCCCTTTTCACACCATTCTTTGTAAACCCTCGAAATGGTTGTGCGTGAAAATCCCACTGCCATGTGATTGGTTGATTAGATAATTGCATTAATGAGAAACAGGTGTTCCTAATAATCCTTTAGGTGAGTGTAGATATCTCTCTCTCTCTCTCTCTGTATATATATATATATATATATATATATATATATATATATATATATATATATATATATATATATATAAATATAAAATACATACCTGTATATAAACTACTAAAAAAAAATGAAATGCACACTTTGTGATCCGAGTATAGCATCAAGTCAATGATACTTCTGGGCTGTTGATCTGGTCAGTTAAGTAGCAGAAAGGCTTGTTCATCAGTTTCAGCTGCTTTGATGCACTAGAGGGGCAACAATGAGACGACCCCCAAAACAGGAATGAATCAGTTAACAGCTGCCATTTTTCCCTCCTCATCTGTTTTGTCACTCGTTTGCCATTTGGCTACGGTCAGTGACACTACTGGCAGCATGAGGCCATACCTGGACCCTACAGAGCTGGCACAGGTATTTCAACTCCTCCAGGATGGCACATCAATATGTGGCATTGCCAGAAGTTTTGCTGTGTCTCCTACCACAGCCTCAAGGGCATGGAGTAGATTCCAGGAGACAGACAGGCAGTACCCCTAGGAGAGTCGGACAGGGCCCCTCGTAGAAGATCCTTAACTCATCAGCAAGGCCCACTGGTATCTGCTCCTTTGGGCAAAGAGGAACAGGATGAGCACTGGCAGAGCCTACAAAATGAGCAGCAGGCAGGCAGGTCACTAGTGTGAATATCTCTGACCAAACAATCAGAAACAGACTTCATGAGGGTGGTCTGAGGGCCAGACGTTCTCTAGTGGGCACCATGGAGCTCGATTGGCATTTGCCATAGAATAGCAGAATTGGCAGGTCTAGCACTGGCGGGTACCCTGTACTTTTCACAGATGAGAGCAGGTTCACCCTGAGCACACGTGACAGACGTGAAAGGGTCTGGAGAACATTATGCTGCCTGTAACATCGTTCAGCATGAGCGGTTTGTGCAGTGGTCAGGACATGGGGCCCTTGGGTCACCCTCATGAAGTCTTTCTGGTTGTTTGGTCAGAGACATTCACACCAGTGGCCTGCTGGAGGTCATTTTGTAGGGCTCTGGCAGTGCTCATCCTGTTCCTCCTTGCCCAAAGGAGCAGATACTGGTCCTGCTGATGGGTTATGGACCTTCTATGGCCCTCTCCAGCTCTCCTAGAGTAACTGCTTGTCTCCTAGAATCTCCTCCATGCCCTTGAGACTGTGCAGGGAGACACAGCAAACCTTCTGGCAATGACACGTATTGATGTGCCATCCTGGAGAAGTTGGACTACCTGTGCAACCTCTGTAGGGTCCAGGTATCGCCTCATGCTACCAGTAGTGACACTGACTGTAGCCAAATGCCAAACTAGTGAAGAAACAGTCAGAAAAGATAAGGAAGGAAAAATGTCAGTGGCCTCCACCTGTTAAACTATTCCTGTTTTGGGGGTCATCTCATTGTTGCCCCTCTAGTGCATTTGTTGTTAATTTCATTAACACCACAGCAGCTGAAACTGATTAACAACCCCCTCTGCTACTTAACTGACCAGATTAATATCCCATAAGTTTCATTGACTTTATGCTATACTCTGATTAAAAAGTGTTCCTTTAATTCTTTTGAGCAGTATATAATACAGTGTAATATATACAGTATATATTAGATTTTGAAGTGTTTTAGACGGGTAGCACAATCCATCCAATCCAGTCCATCCAATTGCTATGTCTCTGTCATTCTAACAGATGGTGCATCACAAATATTTGTACTAATTTGTTTTTTTACTACAAACTTTTGTTAGTGCACCATCTGTTAGAATGACACATGCAGTGCATTACAAGATACATTCCAATAGATGGTGCACTGCGAACATTAACGCTGAGGTCTACGTTTATTATTTAGATTTTAAAGTGTTTAGCACATCTAGTCCACCCTAATAAAGTGACAAGTGTCTGTGTTTTCATCCAGTTGCCGAGTCTCTGTCACTCAGAAAAATTAATTCAATATGTTATCTAGTTACATATTGTAAAACATAATGGATTCTGTCTGTCACTTTTTTATCTATTTTTGTATGAAAAACTGCACATTTCACTGACCGGTGTTTCTTATTAAATCCTAAGCTCAGAGGTGACTTGTGTCAATATTTCAGTGTGTGTAAGCAAAAAAAACTTGCTCCTTCATGTGCGGAAAGAAGGAAAAATACGAGGTAGTTTCATTTTGTTTGTTACATTACCAAAGGATGAGTCACCCATAGTGTGAGCTGGCATTGCATCAGGCAAATCAGCAGCTTCAGTGCAGATAAAAATGGCAGAGCTGCAAAGGAGGAGAGAATTCCAACTAGCGTGGTAATGGCAGGCAGCCGTGGTACCTAAAAGAGTAAAAATCTGCTGTTACATGGTGTCGGCGAGCACAACAGCAGCCTGCTACCTTAAGAAACAAGCCGGTGGTTAGGAGTGGGCCTTTGTGATGCCCTGACAAACAGCAAGCGGTGCTACAATCTCTAAACAGTTTAAAATACAGGCGAGCTGTACAGAACTTCCATTTGGAGTCTGACTACATAAAGAACCTCATCAAGTAGAAGAGCCCTTCATTTTTTTGTGGACCAGTAGAAGAGCCTTTGTAGTTGTAGTTGAGTAGATATACTTTATTAAACCGCAAGATGAAACTGTCTTTTCGCATGACGTTTTGGCGTGGGTGGGTTTGGGGTGGTCAGCATGCAGGGTCAGACATTGTACAACAACCCCAAGGAGCTACTTTCAGGTTCAGGGCCTCGCTTAAGCGCGCAGCATAGTAGGACCCCTTCTAGCAGAAACGGGATTTGAACCGGCAACCTTCTAGATACCAGCGCAGACCCTTTGCCACAGAGCCACCACTCCTAGTGGCTCTAGGAGCCCTTAAACATCTGGAAACCCCTGACTAGCACATCCACTGGGTTGGCAGTCTCTGGCCCCTCCCCTTTCCAGTCCCTCTTTAAACTCCACCCGTGGCTGCACAGCATGTTTTACAATTCTCAATATGCCACGTCATTGCAATACACACCACAGTCAAGAGTACATGTGCAGAGAATCGAGTATTAAATAAAATATCCGAAAAATAAAAATAGGAATCTGCCTTTTTCAAATGCCATCTTTGACGCCTGCATGTCAAGCATCCTTCACAGCCTCTGTCTGTCTGTCTATCTATCTATCTATCTATCTATCTATCTATCTATCTATCTATCTATCTATCTATCTATCTATCTATCTAAATACAGCGCATCACTTTTTCCACATTTTGTTATGTTACAGCCTTATTCCAAAATGAATTAAATAAATTTTTTTCCTCAGAATTCTAACACACAACACCCCATAATGACAACGTGAAAAAAAGTTTGCTTGAGATTTTTGAAAATTTATTAAAAATAAAAAAACTTGAGAAATCCCATGTACATAAGTATTCCCAGCCTTTGCCATGAAGCTCCAAATTGAGCTCAGGTGCATCCTGTGTCCCCTGATCGTCCTTGAGATGTTTCTGCAGCTTCATTGGAGTCCACCTGTGGTAAATTCTGTTCACTGGACATGACTTGGAAAGGCACACATCTGTCTATAGAAGGTCCCACAGTTCACAATTCATGTCAGAGCACAAACCAAGCATGAAGTCAAAGGAATTGTCTGTAGACCTCCGGGACAGGATTGTCTCGAGGCACAAATCTGGGGAAGGTTACAGAAAAATTTCTGCTGCTTTGAAGGTCCCAATGAGCACAGTGGCCTCCATCATCCGTAGGTGGAAGAAGTTCGAAACCACCAGGACTCATCCTAGAGCTGGCCGGCCATCTAAACTGAGCGATCGGGGAAGAAGGGCCTTAGTCAGGGAGGTGACCAAGAACCTGATGGTCACTCTGTCAGAGCTCCAGAGGTCCTCTGTGGAGAGAGGAGAACCTTCCAGAAGGACAACCATCTCTGCAGCAATCCACCAATCAGGCCTGTATGGAAGAGTGGCCAGACGGAAGCCACTCCTTAGTAAAAGGCACATGGCAGCCCACCTGGAGTTTGCCAAAAGGCACCTGAAGGACTCTCAGACCATGAGAAACAAAATTCTCTGGTCTGATGAGACAAAGATTGAACTCTTTGGTGTGAATGCCAGGCGTCACGTTTGGAGGAAACCAGGCACCGCTCATCACCAGGCCAATACCATCCCTACAGTGAAGCATGGTGGTGGCAGCATCATGCTGTGGGGATGGAACTGGGAGACTAGTCAGGATAAAGGGAAAGATGACTGCAGCAATGTACAGAGACATCCTGGATGAAAACCTGCTCCAGAGCGCTCTTGACCTCAGACTGGGGCGACGGTTCATCTTTCAGCAGGACAACGACCCTAAGCACACAGCCAAGATATCAAAGGAGTGGCTTCAGGACAACTCTGTGAATGTCCTTGAGTGGCCCAGACTTGAATCCCATTGAACATCTCTGGAGAGATCTTAAAATGGCTGTGCACCGACGCCTCCCATCTAACCTGATGGAGCTTGAGAGGTGCTGCAAAGAGGAATGGGCCAAACTGGCCAAGGATAGGTGTGCCAAGCTTGTGGCATCATATTCAAAAAGACTTGAGGCTGGAATTGCTGCCAAAGGTGCATCGACAAAGTATTGAGCAAAGGCTGTGAATACTTATGGACATGGGCTGTAACATAACAAAATGTGGAAAAGTGATGCGCTGTGAATACTTTCTGGATGCACTCTATCTATCTATCTATATATCTATCTATCTATCTATCATATAGTGCACAGGTGTCAAACTCCAGGCCTGGTGGGCCGCAGCGCTACAGGTTTTCATTCTAACCCTTTTCCTAATCAGTGATCTGTTTTCACTGCTAATTCATATTTTAATAGCCCTGTTAGAAGGATTCAGTCCTCTGAATTATTTCTGTTTGGCTGCATTTTCATGAGGAAACAAATCGAGACGTGAAACGAGCCAACAGATGACCTGCTAAACTGGGGCTTCAAACTCCAACCAGTTTCTTAATGAGAAGCCAATTCTTGCTGTTAATTAAACTTGTTATTTAATTCCACGGCTTGTTGTGCTCTCGTTCTGCCACAGCTGACATTTCCAAAACTGTTGATTTTCTGTTTTTCATAATAACATCGTCAAAGTGTTTTGGTGAGTTGAGAGATCAGCTTTACTGGGACCTTCATGTTTCTTTTTTTCCGATATTGTGCGATATGGCGGCTTGTTTTGTGTCTCATTATTGTTTGGCTGCTAATTAAGGAAAAAGAAACAACTAAAGGTTGACTGAGTCAAGTTAATTTTAATTAAAAGAAGTAATTAGCAGCAAAAACTGGTCACTAATTAAGAAGACGGTTAGAATGAAAACCTGCAGCCACTGCGTCCCTCCAGGAACTGATATAGTGCCCTATCTATCTATCTATAGCCGTTCACTCTATCTATCTATCTATCTATCTATCTATCTATCTATCTATCTATCTATCTATCTATCTATCTATCTATCTATCTATCTATCTATCTATCTATCTATCTATCTATCTATCTATCTCTCCCTCTCCATTTGTTTGACTTGTCCTCTCATCGCCTTTGCTGTTTTGCATATCTGAGTTTTCTTTGTCTAAGACTCGCGGGTCCATCATTGACTGTCAGAAATCGTCTCCTTTTAAGATTTGTTATCAAATCGGACACTTTGTTGCCCTTGCTGGTTAACTGAACCCACTCGTCCACCAAAGCCCACCCACCTTGAAGCCCCACTCATGTTGTGTCGTGGATCTTGAATCCTTCTGGTGTCCTGAACTTTCGGTGACTTCTGGTTGATGTGAAGTGACGTTTGGCACAGATGTGTAAATCCTGCAGATTGTCATGCAGCAGCTGTCACCAGTTTTTATGAAATCTTTCATCTTTTTTCTTTCGTTTTCTTTTTTTTTTTTTCTTTTAATTATCAGATTTCTGAAATGAATGAAGTCCAATTCACAGCCGAGGGCCTCTTGGGTGTTTCGGAGGCCCTCTCACTGAGGGCTCATTCCTTGCCTGTGATGTTTCAGTGTCTTTTTTGTTTCTTCCACCAACCCCGCAGTTTTCAACGAGTTGATTTTGTTTTTATTCATTTTTTGTTTTTATGTATACTGTCGGTACACAAAGGCCCAGTGTTCACAGCATTTGCAGAGATGTCGCTGCGGTTTGCCATTTCATGTTTTCAGGCGTCTTTTCCGCTGGATTTTTCCCTTCTTATCGTGGCTCTTCTGAAAGGAGTGATGTTTGACTGGTGTTCTTTTCATGTCAGCGTCTACGCGTGTTGGTGCCGTGCCAGCCTGGTGATGAGTCTAATGAATTAGCAACTGTCTCACTTCCAGCCGGCTGCTGACATCTGGAGTCCCTGAAAACAGTGAAATGAGAGCAAATGGGATGTGATCAATTCACTTCTATTTAAACACAGTGGGAGCCTAAAAGCCTACTGGCACTGGGCAGCCGGGCATCTGGCGGCATGATGAGCTGTCCTGCCCTACAGGTATCCCTTCCCACTTTAGACTTGAGCGTGTCTGATGTAAACGTCCAGGCCTGGGTAGAGTGGGATGTCCACATTGGGGAGGGGCGCTGCAAGGTTAAAAAATACAACTTCGAACCTTATTATTTTATACTGAGCTAGAAACATGTGGACTTCCAATAGTCCTCTCAAGAAGAAGAGAAAAAAAAATAGGGACACAGTGGGGAAAAAAAGCACAAAATGTCAACTTCAATCTCGAAATTTCCAATTTAATCATGTAGTTTATTTTGTCATTAAAGTAGAACATCATAAACTTCATCTTAAAATCGTTTAATTATCCAGTTTTTCAAATCACATCGTAATTAAAGTCGCACGTTAAATGCTTTGTTTTGTATGTGATCTTCTTTGTGCTCTATGTGTGTGAATCACTACGTCCTTCTTACATCGGCTCTCTTCCTCCGACAGGACCTTCGATGAAATAATTTATTGCAGCAGTACTCAGGGGCAGCTCTAGGCTTGTGGTGGCACTGGGCAGAGGAAGAATCGGTGGCTCCTTTGCCCGCCAATGTCAATAAGATAGCTTATGCACGGCGGATGGCCACGTCCGTTGCGGACACTGCATAGCCGCCTCGTGCTCATGACACAAGCCTTTAACTTTTGTCGAAATTTGCCGCTGCATTTTTAGCTGTGTTGTTATTTTCTCTTTCTGTTTTACATTCAATATATATTGGCGTGGCGGCCCTGTGCAGGTGCACAGTGTTCACATGCCTAAGGCCGCCCCTGCAGTGCTGTCTCTTTCAGACGTACTAACCTCCAATTCCTGTCCTACCTTTTCTTTCTCCAAGTATCCGATCGCCACACAATCAGCTCTGTAATGGACGTTAAGCCATCTGTAGGCTTACAATGCCGATTCTTCAAAACTTTTAAGTGACATTGAAATACCTTCGTGGTACATGTTTAATTATTCTATCCTTCACGCCAGTCCCAGTGAAGCATACAGTGCGAGGCATGCAGGAACAATCCGTGAACGGAGCACCAGATCCTTGCTAGCGTAGCAACACCGTGTCCTTTAATTATTAACAATATAGTTTATTTAAATGAAGTTAAAGTTTTATCTGTATAATATAATAAGCATATTTTGCTGCATTTCATCTTAAAAATGATATCGTCATCATATGTAAATATGCGCTTTATAACGTGGCTCAGGTTGTGTGATAGTATAACTGTATCGCAAGTTTCCAGTGAGATGATTGTACTTATAAGTCCTAACAGTTCTACAAGGAGCAGTTGATGGACTGATTGAGTGCGTTTAGAGCTCTTGGGATGAAACTCTTTCTGAACCGCGAGGTCCGTACACGAAAGGTTTGAAGCATTTGCCGTGTGAGAAGAAGTTCAAATAGACTGTGCACATGGCGGAGGCAGCGTGTGCTTGATGCTGTATCCCGATAATTCTCTTTCCGATCAGCTGCTCCGGGTGGTGCAGTGAGAGTAAATATGGAAAAAGATGATCTGCTGTGGCAACCCTTAATGGGAGCAGCTGAAAGAAGAAAAAGAAAGTGCAGCGAGAGTAACAACGCTAAAGCAGCTATGGTATTTGGAATAGTTTGGCCATTCCGTGAACCGTTATATTGTTACTGGTTAATTACAATCAGATGCATGAAACTAATAAACAATATGCATTTAATTTCAGTGTATTTAGAAAGCCACGTCAGGAAAAGCAAGGATAACCACACAGGAACAGTAGCACTGCTTTGACGCTGGGTCTGCAAAACCGAGCGGAAAACTTGTGTACGACAGGGTATGAGGTACCGTGGAAATGTGCGTGGCTTTACGCCAAGTTTAGGTTTTATACATCGTGATTTCAACGTGGAAACGTTCTTACGCAATATTTCTGTGCGTACGCACCGTTTATACACAAAGCCTCAGGTCTCTTCTTCTTCTTTTTCTTGTCATGTAATCAGCTTGTGCAATTTGCCTGACACTCAGCAGATGTCACTGCTCTTCTTTTTCTGTCTGCCATGTCACCTTCTTGATTAGCTTGCCTATGCTTTATGCCTTAAGAAAGGCGCAAACCCTGATTTACTTCATGTTGTTGTCTCTACATCACGTGATACACGTCATAAGCTTTCGATTAACATTCAGATGAAGGTTCCAACCCCAGCAGTTCTCGGGCAACTTCAGGTTGTCTGCACTCGATCTAAGAGCTGTCATTCCTCTTCCTCCTATCACATAATCGCCTTGTGCAGTTGAGTTCACACTCAGTAGATGTCATTGCTCTTCTTTTTCTCAGTAGATGTCACTGCTCTTGTTTTTCTGTCTGCCATGTCACTTTGATCAGTTTGCCTATGAGGTACGCCTTAAGAAATTTCAAACCCCAGTTACTTCAAGGTGGTCATCACTACCTCACGTACACAACCTCATAAACTTTTGATTCATATTAAGATGAAGGTTCCATCCCCAGTAGTTCTCATGTACCTGCAGGTTGCCAGCATCAGATGCCAGAGCTGTCATTCTGTTTCATCCTGTCACGTAATCGGCTTGTGTAATTTGCCTTACACTCAGCAGATGTCACTGCTCCTCCACTTCTTCTTCTTCTTCTGTCTCCCATGTCACTTTTTCTCCGTTTGCCCTCTGCCATTTGCCTTAAGATAGACGCAAAACCTGGTAACTCTACAGTGGTCATCGCTACCTCAAACACATCATGTCCTAAGCTTTCAATGAAGATCAAAGTTGCAGCCACAGTGATTGTGTGACAGACAGACAGACACAACCCTCGGCATACTCACCACATATTAGCTATTAAATGTGGAAGTCCAGAAATGATAGTTTGACAATTAGAGACAAGGGATTATTAGGGCGCGCAGAATGGAAAAGGCAGTGATGGGCAGTTTAAGCAGGACATCTGGAAGCTCCCTGTGTCCAATTGTTCTTAATAACCACATAAAGTCTGGACCTCTTTTTTTTTTTTTTTTTTATGTCGCACCATTGTGTCCCCATCACTGCACTGGTGCATTGGGATCCATATTCAGTATACAGGATCCAGCAGCCCTTCCAGCAACAACCCAAGCTTTTTCCTAGTTGGTCTTCCATCCAAGAACTGGCCAAGCCCAAATATGCTAAAGTTCAGGTGGCATGGCCGCTATATAATGCTATACACTAAGTTCAGATCCAACCATCAGCATGTCACAGCAGCAGGGGTGGCAATAGTGACTTGTCAAACCGGAGGACATTTTTCTAGTCTGTAGTTATCCAGTTTTGATATTTAAGCACTCTCACTGTATACTTTTTGATTGGCAGTGCAATCAGCTGTGGTCTTCTACTGCTGTAGCCCACTCACTTCAATGTCTGATGTGGCGTGTGTGTGTGTGTGTTTAGAGGGGCCTGTCTGCACAGAGCTGTCGTTGGAGTATTTGCATCTGGCCCTTCTCATTAACAGAGCTGACGCTCACTTAATGTTCTTTTTTTAAATTTTCTGTGCCATTCTCTTCAAATTCCAGACGGTTATGTGAGTGAAAATCAACCTGTGTGGCTTCATCAGACAGGCAGAGGGGTGTAGTGGTTAAGGCTTTGGACATCAAACCCAGAGGTTGTGGGTTCAAATCCCACTACTGACACCACTGTGTGCAGAGAGTAAAGACCTATAAATACCTGGGAGTGCAGCTGGATGACAAATTGGACTGGTCTGTCAATACTGATGCTCTATGTAAGAAAGGTCAGAGCCGACTATACTTCATTAGAAGGCTGGCGTCCTTCAACATCTGCAATAAGATGCTGCAGATGTTCTACCAGGCGGCTGTGGCGAGCGCCCTCTTCTACGCGGTGGTGTGATGGGGAGGCAGCATAAAGAAGAGGGATGCCTCACGCCTGGACAAACTGGTGAGGAAGGCAGGCTCTGTTGTAGGAATAAAGCTGGACAGTTTGACATCCGTGGCAGAGCGACGGGCACTGAGCAGACTCCTGTCAATCATGGAGAATCCACTGCATCCACTGAACAGGATCATCTCCAGACAGAGGAGCAGCTTCAGTGACAGACTGCTGTCACCGTCCTGCTCCACTGACAGACTGAGGAGACCCCACACTATGCGACTCTTCAATTCCACCCGCGGGAGTAAATAAAAACATTATTCAAAGTTATTGTCTGCTTTTACATGCGTTTTTATTACTATTTAATTTAATATTGTTCTTTATCTGTATGCTGCTGCTGGATTATGTGAATTTCCCCTTGGGATTAATAAAGTATCTATCGATCTATCTACCTATCTATCTATGTACTGTGTGACCCTGAGCTCCAATTGGAAAACAAAAGAAATTATAAATGTTTTAAGTCACCTTGAATGAAGGCGTCAGCCAAATAGGTAAAACCGTCGAAGTCACACAGGTTAGGCATCCTGGTCATTCTGATGGTTGGTAAATTTAACAATTATACTGTTTGTGCTGGATATATAGATGGTGTCGTATCCACCCGATTGGCTGTTTGGAAAAGTAATTGATTTGCATTATCGAGTAGGTGGACCTCATGAAATGAACACTGAGGCAGTGTTAGTGCCATGTGATTGGCCGTTTGGAATAGTAGGTCGTTTTGATCAACAAATAGGTGGACCTGATCAGATGGTCAGCGACATTTAATTTCAGCTATATGATTGGCTGTTTGGAGGGGCAGGTGATTTGCATTAATGAGTAGGCAGACCCAATAAAATGACCTCTAAGACAAGTCACAGCTATATGATTGGCTGTTTGGAGGGGCAGGTGATTTGTATTAACGAGCAGGTGGACCTAATGAAATGGCCTCTAAGTCGCAGCTATATGATTGGCTGTTTGGAAGAGCAGGGGATTTGCAATGAGTATGTGGACCTAATATTGTGGAAACACTGGGGTGCAGTTGAAGCAATGTGATTGGCTGTTTCAAAGAATATGTGATTAGCATTAATGAGCAGGTGGACCTTAAATGAAGAGGACAATGAAGCACCATGTGATTGGTTGTTTGGAATACTAGGCATTTTGAGTTAATGAGTGGGTGGACCCAACAGAGTGGCATCTGAGATGGAAATGCAGCCATGTGATTGGCTGTTTGGGTGGGAGTAGGTGATTTATATTAATGAATGGGTGGACCTACTAAAGTGGCCTCTGAGACAGAAATACAACTATGTAATTGTCTATTTGTGGGACGGGGTAATTAGCATTAATGAGTAGGTGGACCTAATAAAGTGGGCCCTGAGCCTGAATTGGCACCACATGATTGGCTGTTCAGAAGAATAGGTGGTTTGCATTAACAAGCAGGTGGGCCTAAAAAAGTGTAAACTGAGACTGAACTTTCACCATGTGATTGTCTGTCTCTTCAGAATAATAGGTGATTTACATTAATAAGTAGGTGGGCTTAACCTTTGAGCCTGAATTGCAGCAATTTGATTGGCTGTATTGGGAGAGTAGATTATTTAAATTAACAATCTGTTGGATTTAATAAAGTGTCCAGTGAGACCGAATTGTAGTCATATGATTGGCTGTTTGGATGAGTGGGCGATTAACATTAACAAATGGGTGACACTTATAAAGTCGCCTATGAGACAGAGATGCAGTCATAAGATTGGCTGTTTGGAGAGGAAGGTGATTTTCTCCAGCAAGAAAGCGGACCTAATAAAGTGGACAGTGAAACTGAGTTGTAGCCATCTGATTGGCTGATTAAAAGAGTAGGTGAGGAGCATCAATGAGCAGGTGGACCTAATTAAGTGAACACGAAGAGAGAATTGTGGCCGTATGATCGGTTGTTTGAAAGAAGAGATTCGGACTATTGAGTAGGTGGAACCTAATAAAGTGGCCAGTGAGACTGAGACACAGCCATATGATTGGCTATTTGGAGGAGAAGTTGATTTACATTAACAAGTAGGGTTACATAATAAAGTGGTCTCTGAAACTGAAATGCAGTCATTTGATTGGCTTTAGGTGGTTTGTATTGATTAGGAGGTGGACCTATTATAATGGCCCCTGATATTGAAGTGCTTTCATATGATTGGCTGTAGGGATGAGTAGCTGATTTACATTATGGGTGGACCTAATAAAGGGGCCAGTGAAAGTGAGTTGCAGTCATATGATTGGATGTTGGGGCGAGTAGGTAATTTACATTAACGAGTGGGTGGACCCAATAAAGTGGCCAGTGAAAGTGAGTTGCAGTCAATTGATTGGCTGCTGGGATGAGTAGCTGATTTACATTGTGGGTGGACCTAATAAAGGGGCCAGTGAAAGTGAGTTGCAGTCATATGATTGGATGTTGGGGTGAGTAGGTAATTTACATTAACGAGTGGGTGGACCTAATAAAGTGGCCTTTGAGACGGGGATTGGCTGTTTGGAGGGGAAGGTGATTTTCTTTAACAAGTAGGCAGACCTAATAAAGTGGACAGGGAAACTGGGCTGCAGCCATACAGTTGGCTTTTTGTTATAGTAGGTGATTTGCATTAATGAGTAGCTGGACCTAATAAGGTGGTAACTGAGGGTGTCTCTTATACCCTCTGATTAAACACTGAGGAAATCAACCTGATTCCCACCACTACACGCCCGCTCAGTGAGGAGTTTTGCTTCATCTCTGTGTCTCCTTTGAACTCTTGTGTCTCCATTTCATACAGTGCTGTAGAGGATGAAAGGCATGAAAAGTGTATCTCATTTTTATCTATCTGTGCATTAATACAAGCAGTCTAATGTGATCAGGAATGGCCATTCATGTCAGGGGTCTGTTTGCCCATAGTAGAGAGTCCTGGCAAGGTGTCCTGGTGCCCAGTCCATGGGGGCTCCTACTTGTGTGAGCGTCAGCCTCTGTGACAATAAAAAGTGCTAGTAGGATTAATAATGGATGTGTGGTTAGATGAGCAGATGGGCTGGGGAGGCGCTTTCTGCAAGGACTGAAAGTCAATGCCAGGAGAAGATGCCACACCACGGCTATTGAGGGCATTCACACAATGCTGCACTTGGCTCATGGCAGCACGGCCTCCTACACTTTCCTTGTTTGTCTCCAGGGCCTCGCCGCCACCACATTCTCCAGTTGTTATTTATTCTGGCTGATTTGTGTTTTGTATGGATGATCCCTCAAGTTCAGGAGCGAATCCCGCTTGCTTGCCTGCCACCTCCACTGTTTTGTTAATTCCTGCCAGTTCCTTGTCTGGCATTTGTCTGCTAAGCGAATTTCAATGATGGTGCCTGCTGACATAATGACTAGATGTCGATCTTCATTTATTATACCTGTGGGTGGAAATGGGGTGTCTGTGCTCATAGCAACAAATGTGGCCACACTTGGGACCACTTAGCACACCCTTGAGGGGGAAGAACAATCTGGAAATGTGTTGTGGGTCAGAAATCCAAATAGGTGACCATTTGACGCTGGGGTCAAGTTGTCCTTTACATTGACCCTTAAAGGCCCTGGTACACGATGCCACCCTTTAGCCCTCTGCTACTACCTAGTTTAGTGCCCCTACTGCCCTCTCCTACCAGTAGTTACCTGACAGCAGTGAGCATCTTGTGAGGCTGGGAAGGTTCAAGCTGTTACAGGTGGGCAGCAGGACCTCAAAGTGAGCCCACGTTTGAGTCAAGATGGGTCACATATAGCACCTTGCCCTGGTATGTCTTATGTTGAATGGATACCTCACTGTTACACAGTCCAGGTCTTTGCAGACCAGTTGCGGCTTAGTAATGGCAGACCCCAAACTCAATAGTGATGAGAATTTCTCTTCATCGTGTTCATCATTGGCCATTGACTTTTCTGGCATTTTAATTTCTAAGAAGTTTAAGGCCCACCTCTGATTTGCTCCCAAGCTCCAGCTGTAAAAGAAGCATGTCAATAACCAAATCATAACACCTCTGCCATTGTGAAACACCTTGGGATGGCATTCCATGCAGAAAAGGCGCTATACAGAACAAAGGGTGTTTGCTTTAAGTATGGCAGTGCTGCCATCTGGTGGCCTCTCCTATACTGTTCCTTCATTACTTTGCCAGAAGGGTGTGTTAGCTGGCCACATAAGGGGGCAAGCTACAAAAACAGGCAGGATACAGCCCGGGTCAAGCCATGCCACGCTGTGCCATGCTTTGCTGTTCTCCTCACTGATGTGATGCTGAAGTATTTTCTGGTGCATTAAACTTTAGGGGTGGGGGGCACAAAATCCAGATGAAATGGAAGAAGTCGGTGAGGCCGTTGCCGTGGTTACAGGGACTCAGCGTTTCATTTTATTTGAAAACTGTCATGTCTCATTAGGTTCTGCATCGAGCACCAGAGCAAGTACAAAATGGGGCGTGATGGCAGTGAGAAAATAAACTGGGGGGCTTGGGGGGGGGGCTTTATTTCCTTTAAAAATCTGAACCTGTTCAAGGGGGGCCTTGACAGTCCACTCAGATGATTTTAACATAGTACCCATAAAGCAGGCTGGCCTGGTGGCACAGTGCTTAGTGCTGCTGTCTCCCAGCCCCGGTGTCCGTCTATATGTAGTTTGCGTGTTCTCGTGGCGTTCATGTAGGCTGTCAAACCGTGTTGTGAAATAGTATTTGCCCCCTTCCTCATCTCCTCTGCTGTCTTTAGACAAGATGCCACATTCGAGAAAGGTGAGTAGACACACAATAAAATTTCCAGGTTCAGCCAAAGGGTGGGTGAGGTCCAGTTTGATGACCTCAGGATCACATCTCCGCTTTTTTCAGATGACGTGATACCGTTGGCTTCAACGGGTGGTGCCCTCTGGTGAGAGGCTTTCAGGATGAGGATCAGCTCCTCCATGTCTGGGGTGTCATGGGCTGCTCATGGAAGAAAAGGGTGGAATGAGTACCTTCTCTCCAGTTTGGGGATGAGGTTGCTGCCTCAAGCAGATTATGTTCATCATTTTTGTGGACAGAGTTTCTAGGCACTGCTAAGGGGTGGAGGAAGTCCGGTTCAGTGACTTTAGGATCACATTTCTGCTTTTTTTTTTGTTTTTTTTTATGGATATGGTGGTCCTATTTGGTTCATCGGACTGGGACCTCAGACACGAACTATTGACACCCTTAAACCAGCTTCCAGCCCCCTCGATATGGTACCACCATGTCTCTTAGTGGAAGCCTTTGATGTGTTGGGTCCATCTTTACTAGCCATTATAAATGATTCTATTAGTTTGGGGGTTGTGCCCTCATTTTTTAAACATACTGTAGTCCGTCCCCATCTAAAAAAGGCAGGATTAGATCCTGGAGTTTTAACAAACTTTCGTCCAATTTCCCAGCTGCCATTTCTGGCTAAAATTCTAGAAAAAATTATTTATAATCAATTGGTCAATCACCTTAACTCCAATAAATTATTTGAGACCTACCAATCTGGTTTTAGGCGTTATCATGGTGTTAAGACGGCCCTCCTTAAAGTATTCAATGACATCTCTCTTATTACTGACTCAGGTGACGCTGCAGACCTTCTCCTCCTTGACCTGTCCGCTGCCTTTGACACCATTGACCATGAGATATTGCTGATGTGGCTCGAACATCTTGTTGGGCTTAATGGGGCCGCTCTTAACTGGTGCAGGTCATATCTAACTGGTAGACACTTTTCAGTGACTTTAAATTCCTCTTTTTCGTCTACTGCTCCTCTTAAATGTGGTGTTCCTCAGGGATCCATTTTGGGTCCTATCTTATTCTCTATATACCTTCACCCTATTGGAGCGATTTTTAGGAAATTTAACATTTCTTTTCACTGCTGTGCTGATGATACTCAGGTTTATATTTCCGTCTGCAACTCTGCAATGAATCAACTGCTCAACTGTCTGTCTGAACTAAGATCCTGGATGGCTAATAATTTTCCTGAACTGAATCAAAATAAACCTGAGGTGCTTATAGCGGGTCCATCAGCTAAAACCCAAATTGCTCTTGGACTTCTCGGCTCTTTCTCTGCCTTTTGCAAACCTCGAGTCCGTAATCTTGGTGTTATCTTTGACAGTAACCTCTCTTTTGAGAAACAAGTTAATTCTGTAGTCAAGAGTCGCTTTTTCCAACTTCGTCTATTAGGTAAGATCAAGCCTTTTTTATCTTCTAGGGATCTTAAGAAAGCTACTCATGCTTTTATTTTTTCTCGCCTTGATTACTACAACTCGCTGTATTCTGGGATTAACAAATCTCTGATCCACAGGTTACTGTTGGTCCAGAATGCTGCCACTCGCTCTCTGGTTGGGGCAAGAAAGTCTGACTCTGTGTCTCCAATATTAGCTTCTTTACACTTGCTGCCAGTCAGTTTTCGAATTAATTTTAAAATCTCATTGCTAGTTTTTAAATCTTTATATGGGCTTGCTGCTGCCTATTTATCTGAATTGTGTGTTTTACACCAGCCATTCAGAGTGCTTGGATCTTCTGGTCAGTTGTCTCTTGTTGTCCCTCGTACCGAGTGTCAAACCAAGGGGGACAGACAGGACTTTTACAGCTGCTGCTCCTCGCCTGTGGAACTCTTTACCTCGTCACATAAAGGAGTCGTCGACAATTCAAAACGAGATTAAAAACTCATTTCTATTCACTTGCATTCAGTAATACTGATGGTTTTCCTCTTTGTGATCATATAACATTATGTTATGTTCATATATTTTATTACTATTTATGTTTTATTGTTTATTGTTTTTGTTTTTCTTTTATTCTATTATTGTAAAGCACTTTGGCCGCAGCATTACTATGTTGTTTTAAATGTGCTATATAAATAAATTGACATTGACATTGACTGTGCCAACAGAGTATGAAGTGACCAGGATGAGGATGAACGCCTCTAACTCTGGGCTGTCATGGTTCTCAGCTAGTAAAGGGTGGAAGACCCTCTCCAGGTTGGAGATGAGGTTCTGTCTCAAGCAGAGGAGTTTAAGTAACTTGGGGTCTTTTACTCAAGTGAGGGAGAAAAAAAGAGAGAGATCTACGGGCAGACTGGAGTAGCGTCAGCCATTATATGGACGTTGAACTGGTCAGTTGTGGTGAAAGGAGAGCTGACCACTCGATTTGTGTTCCTATCCTCACTTGTGGTCACAGACTGTGGATGGTGACTGAAATAACTGGATTGTGGGTTCAAGCTGTTAACATGGGGTGTCGGGATTTCATCCTTCGTGTGAGGAGCGCAGACATTCAGAAGGAGCTCAAGGTGGAGCCGCTGCTCCACCACATTGAATGAAGCCAGTTGAGGTGCTTTGGACGTCTGATCAGGATTCTTCCTGGTCTCATAGTGCATAGTGGCTAAGGCTTTGGACTTCACACCATGAGGGTGTGGGTTCAAATCCCACTACTGACACCATTGCTTGATCATAAACAAGTCGCATGACCTGCCTGAGCTCCAACTGGAAACCCAAAAGCAATGTAACCAAATGTATCATAAAGGTTGTAAGTTGCCTTGGATAAAGACGTCTGCCAAATAAGTACATGTAAAGTAAAAGGAGGTGTTTCAGGTATGGGGGTGGGCAGACCCCAGAACATGATGGGTCTCAGCCTGCCTGAAAAAAGCCTTGGCATCCCCCAGGAGGAGTTGTAGATATTGGCAGGGAAAATGGACGTCTGGATGTCTTTGCTTAGACTGCTGGACCCGGTAAATGGATGGATGAATGGACTTTCTTTATTCAGGGAACGCTCCATGTGAAAATGTAATTGCCCCCAAGGAACATTAGAACAATCTGGGTGATCAACAAAGCTCCGCCAGACCTGTCCATTTCATTTTTCCAAAATAACAAGTCGAGTTTTGAAGGTCCCTACGGTCCTACAGTCCACTACGTTACTTGGGCACTTATTCCATGTGTCTCTGGTTCTCTGAGTGAAGAAAAACAGTAAGCGGGGCTGGATGGGTGATTGGCAGCAAAATGTCAATGGTTCCACATTTTATGAAACCCTAAAAAATTCATTAGACCAATTTAGATGAGAACAGGCCATTCAACCCAATGAAACTCACTTAACTCTTCTAAAATAACATCAAGTCAAGTTTTGGAGGTCACTGAAGTCCTCCTTTCTACCACACTACTTGGTCACTTATTGCAAAGTGTATCTGTGGTTCTCTGTGTAAGAAAAACTTCCTAATGTTTGTGTTAACAAGTTTCCAATTGTGTCTCCGTGTTCTTGATGAACTCATTTTAAAATAACCGCCTCGACCCACTGGACTACTTCCTTTCATAGTTTTAAACACTTTAATCATATCTGCTCTTAATCTCCTTAGGGCTCAACTGTTTTAATCTTTCCTCATAACTCACCCCCTGTAGCCCAGAAATCAGCCTAGTCGTTCTTCTCTGGGCCTTTTCTTGTGCTGCTTTGTCCTTTTTGTAGCCTGGAGACCAAAACTGCCCACAGGACTCCAGATGAGGCCTCACCATTGTGTTATAAAGCTTGAGCAGATCCTCCTGTGACTTGTACTCCACACATCAAGGCGTTATATAACCTGACAGTCTGTTAGCCTTCTTAATGGCTTCTGCACACTGTCTAGCAGTCGATAGCTTAGAGTCCACTATGACTTCTAAATCCTTCTCATAAGGCGTACTTTTGATTTTCAGACCTCCCATTGTGTATTCAGATCTAACACGACCTAAACTTAATGCAAGTGTTAATCTCCGCTCTTTTAATCTTTCCTCATAATGCATCCCCTGTAGCCCTGAATCAGCCTAGTCGCTCTTCTCTGGAGCTTTTCTAGTGCTGTTATGTCCATTTTGTAGCCTGAAAACCAATAGCCTTCAGCAAGCTGCTTCAGTTACTTTCTAGGGGGGCAATTACTTTTTCACAAAGGCAACACAAATGATCAATGAACTTGATTAAGTATATTAAGTAGCAATTTAGAAATGGTGTGTGTATGTTCACTGTGGTTCCCTTTATCTAATATTTAATTTTCTCTTATTGTGACAAAAATAGATGATATCAGGAAGTGGGGGCAATTACTTTTTCACACAGGCAACACAAGTGTTAAATGAACTTGATTACTTAAGTATATTACTGTAAGTGGCAATTGAGAAATGGTGTGTTGCATTTACTGTCGTTCCCTTTTTCTAAAACCATATTTCGTCTCAAAGATCTGAAGCCATTTATTGTGACAAACAGACAAAAACAGAAGATGTCTGGAATGGGGGGCAAATACTTTTTCACAGCACTGTGCCAAAGACGTTCCGATTATTGGAAACTAACCCCATGGTGAAGAGGTGCTCTCTCTTCAGGGTTGGCTCCTGATATTGCTGCAAGGGGCTCTACTCCGGGGACCCCTAGGTGGGCTAGTGGCTGGAGGGAGATGGACCTTTAAGTCTTTGAACACTTTTCCTTGAACTTCCACTCACACGTAAATGGAGTTTTTCACAATCTGAACCTGACTGAGAATGTTTAGCCCTTAATCTCCTTGGTCAATGCTGATTTTATATGGTTCCTTTCATCAAGGGTATCGTGTCAAAAGCCCAAAATGGAATATCTGTTTTGTACTGAGAAGAAGAATCCGACTTCCTTTGTCTTTGGTAATTCTTAGCAGGGGCTTTCCCACTGTTTTCTTGTGTAAGGTGCTATACAGATATATTTCCATTCCAATTGTTTTTTGGTAGCACATGTGGCTCAGTGGCTCAGGCTCTGGACTGTACAGTTGAAGGTTGCCAACAATCAGTGTGTGTAGAGCCTTAGTATGTTGCTTACTATGGAAAGGCGTTATATACAAGTAGGAGGATAGGTAGGTAGGTAGGTGGGTATGGTTGTGTGTGTGTATGAGATTCCTGCTGCCCTCTATTGGAAACAAAAGACGTTGCACCTCTATCCATATAACATACAGATTGCAGGAGGCCAGAGAACGTACTCACCTCCACTTTTGGCCAGAGAAGCCCACCTTACATTTTCCGGACTGTTCCTCTTTTCCACAATAGTTGCCACTAAGTTTCTGGGGTGGGTCTAATGTGGGATCCCAGACCAGTGACAGGTGGACTTTTTCCTCCTTTGTTGGCTCCCCTGATAAACCTGCCTGGCTCCTTGAGCACTTCAGTCAAAAATTTCCCTTGGTGGGCTGTCATGACGTCTTCTCCCAGGTGGTCTTGCTTAACATCTGGAATTCCCAACCTTTCTCTGGATTGCATCAATTCCCGGCAATGTGTTTTTATTTTTATTTTTTAATCCAATTTGAAACGTGCGCATGCAGCTGCCTAAACTTGCCACACATCCCTTTCGTCTCTGGTGGCGGGTTGATCCCAGCTCAGTAATTCACCTTTTGAGAAGTTTCGTGAGAAAATATGTGGGCCGACCTCAGTAGGAAATGGTGAATTGTTCTCATTTTATAGTCCAGGAAAAAGAATCTGGGATGGAGTTTGACCCATTGACTGACACCTGTGCCGGGCAGGGGTCCAGTGCCGGACTTCCCGGTGCACATTGTGTTTTTCCGCTTACTCACCATCTAGGTCACTCATTCATTATCGCCTTGTCGAGATAACCTCACTTTATAATTTAAATTGTTTGGAAAATTGCTTCAGCTTATTCCACCTTGGGCACCCAGTACACAATTGACGGACAGCTAAAGGGCCGAACACCCGCCGTTCTGGAGTGGAGTGATGTGAGGGTGCCATGGCGGAGGGGATCCATAATATCCTTAAGTTGACCCTGTTGCTTATAAAGCCCCCCCCCCTTAATACATTAGGGTGGTGATGTGGCTATCTGACTCCACTTCTGCTACCATACATCCTCAAAGGCTTGGTGTACAGGAGAGGGCTACCGCCAGGATAAATAAAAAATTTTTACTGGATGGCAGTTCATACCAGGGGGTCAATAGTGATCTCAGGTGACGAGAACCCTTAGACTTACAAAGCACCCACAACCATTAATTTAGTTTTGTGATGTGGTTATTTGATCCCACTGCTGCCACCAAATATCCTAATAGCCACAAGGGAGGGCCACAAACAGGGGAATCAAGATAAATGATGGTGAATGTCAGACCTGGCCAGGGTGGTGTTTATAGTGGCATAAGGTGGCCAGGACCTTGACGCCATCAAAGCTTATCCCCTAATTAGACTGAAGATGTGGTTATCTGATCCCATTTCTACCACCATTGTTACTAATGGCCTGCTCTACAGTACAGATCTGCCACTGGGGTAATCGGAATAAGCTGCTATGGATGGCAGGGAATGTCAGGGGCTTCAGAGTTGCCTTAAGTGACAAAGACCCCTGGGCCATCAAAGCTCTTCCCTTATCAATACATTAAGGTGGTGATTTGGCTATCTGATCCCACTGCTGCCACCATATTAGACCAGGCCAGGACAGGAATTCAAGGGTTCAAGTTTAGTGTGAAGGCTTCCAGGTGATGGCAGGGAAATATATATATTTGTAAATTTCCCATTGGGATTAATAAAGTATCTATCTATCTATCTATCTATCTATCTATCTATCTATCTATCTATCTATCTATCTATCTATCTATCTATCTATCTATCTATCTATCTATCTATCTATCTATCTATCTATCTATCTATCTATCTATCTATCTATCTATCTATCTATCTATCTATCTATCTATCTATCTATCTTGCCTAAAGTGCAATCCAAATTTCGGAGTCAACAGGTATCTCTCATGCATGTCTTAGTAAACCTCGACTGCACTTCTCACAAATCTGCCCATTGTAACAATAGAAGGCCTCCCTGTGGCATCTGCCCACACCTTGAGTGATGCCAACATATCCAGATTCAATACAAGTAAAGCTGATCGGTGGCTGCTGAGAAGGGGGGCTTAGAAATTCAATATAAAAGAGAAACCATGCCCAACTCGAAATAGGCTTGAACCCCTGCATGTCAGGTGGGGTGGTTCCCCCATTTTCATTATTTCCCCTCCCTCTGTCGCATCCCTTACTCATCCCTGTCACTCTTATCTAAAATAAAACTTTCCATTTGTTCCCCCCCTCATTGTGCCCTCTGAGGTCATTTTAAACCCATTGCCCTAGTCAGGGGTGGCCCTTTGATGGCTACAGAGATGCCACCTAGTGGCCTTATATGTGTCATTGCATCTTTCATCTTCAAGGCTGTTTATTGGCTTGAATGGGCATTAAGACACACTGGTTCAGTCAAATAACATATGCTGCCAACTAATGGGATGGAGGGTAATACCTGGCCCCCTGCCAGTTCTCCTTGAACTCCCCCTTAAAGATAATATGGGCCCATCTGTCTTTATGTCTTAACATGGCGGCTCATGCATCCCGCCCATACTAAAACTTTTAAATATGTTGGCATCTTCTGTCAGGGTGCCACATTTGTTGATGCCCCTTTCTTCCCTCATCAGCATGTAGATTTGCACTTCCACTGCCAGTGTGTGTGTGGTGTTATTTATTTATTTATTTTTTGCTAGCTCTCTCTTTCTTAAAGACTTGCTTGGCCCTGCCATTTCTTTTGCCAGCCTCTACTCACTGGCACCAGCTTCAAAGGCCCCTCTGCTATCTGCCAGGCTCCTAATTTCACAGACTTTGTGAAGAAGCTGGCATTGCTGCTGCTGCTGTACTGCAGCTTCACTTCTGTATATTTTATTTAACGGGTAGTATCATACCACCAGGTGGCAGTCCCTAAAGGCGCTATATAGCTGGCATACTGATTAAGGGGATGACAGATTGCTCTGCTATTATTATTATTATTATTTTTTTTGCCATCTCTGTTAAGGTTCTGAGTCACTGTCAGTGAGATCGGCTAGAGGCTGACATTTCTAATCTCTCTAAGGCAAGATTGCCATGCTCTCCGTGAAAACAGAGACGTGCTTCCAATAAAGATCGACTCCTGGATTATTTTTAGCTGGACTGCTCGCTGATGCCTGATATGTCATGGAGTCGTCTGCTCCTTCTTCATGGTTGATGGGCACCTTGAGCTTATTAGGGGGGCTTGCAAATGTACCTTGAGGTGTGGAACTCACCCACCAGGTATTAAGATGGGTATACATGGCTTCTAGGGCCAAAGGTCAGTCAAGCTTTATTTTATATAGCGCCTTTCCACCCCAATCCCAATGTACTTGATAGGCACATCATCATTCAGCTCTTCCTGTATTTGTACAGTGGACAAAGGGGTCTGTGACTGTGACTACACCTGAAAATGTGATATTTTATATAGTGCCTTTCCATAGACTGCACTTCCCAAGGTGCTCAACAGGCAAAAATGGGTTTTATTTTTCCTCCACATTCCTGCCATGTGTACCCTGGCAGAGGAATTGACTTTCTCGGGGTTGCGAAGGGTGTCATCTGTAGGGGGTCAACCTGCAAATCTGAAATGTTATATAGTGCCTTTCCCTAAATTGTACTAACCCTAGGTGCCATACAGGTAGACAAATATTTCATCATCATTATTATTATTATTATTACTTTGCCCCCCTTCATATTTCTGTCTTATGTGTCCTGGCAAGTGAAGTGATTCTCTTAAGGATAACCAAGAGAGTTATAATTTAAATGGCTTGACATTTTATATAGCGCCTTAACCTAATGAACACCCTGTCAAGTGCCTTTACAGGGGCAATCCAGATATTCCATATTTATATTAATAGGCAAGGAAGTAGGTCAGTCTGGGTCACAATGGGTCTCATTTGAACTTGTATATAGTGCCTTTCGGTAATGAACACCATCCCAAAACTCTTTATTGAAGAGTCATTTTTTAATTTTTTAAAAATATTTTTACAGTAAACCCTTGCAGGTGAATTGACTTGTGAGTTTAAAGTTTGAAATTTGATATGTGTGTGTTGGTGCCTGTATATGTATCTCTTTCTCTCTCTCTCTCTCTCTCTCTCATATATATATATATATAATTCACTAATGCAAGACACCCATGGAAAGCACGCCGGAAGGGGCGTGGATTCACTAAGCCGCCGACAAGTAAGACACCTATAGAGCACGCAGGGAGGAGCCACGCCCACCAACTCCAAGACCATTGGATACGACGACAACTCGCAGAGCCACGCCCACCAACTCGGACGCGACGACACAGAAGGAACGGCATCATTTATATTCGTCTGTCGTAGAGGCCTCATGTTCCTCCGAGCCACCTTGACTGTTCATACTATGAACTTCATTGAGGCATGTTTCTCGCGGAGGTGAGTCGACATATGCAGCGTGTAACACGGTTTGCGAGGGGTATCCCATGGGATCCTTAAAACAATCCTTTACAACTGAGGTTAAAACACAATGAAGTGAGCAGTCTTTAAAAACCAAGTTTTCGGTTACGACGCACGACCGCGTGCACCATAGCAAACTGTTTTACACCTTACATACAGCAATTCGCATCCGCAACAAACATGCGTCTTCTTCACTCACGGACAATTATATGTTGCTCTCTCCAGAGTTCCATCTTTTCATTCACTTTCTGTTGTATCCTCAAACCCTCCCTTTTTAGACAACTGCGTCTTTCCAGAAGTGTTCAACCATCAATAAATAATTATGCAGCGTTTGTTATGCCGCGGGTTCACTATTGTGTTGTGTTTTGCTCTCTCCAGAGTTCCGTCTTTTCATTCACTTACTGTTGTATTCTCACACCAACCCGTTTTAGGCAACCGTGTCTTTCCAGAAGTGTTTAGCATTCAATAAATGATTATGCATGAGATTGAGCGTGTGTCTACCCGGCGCAGAGAGGTGTGGGTAAGCCGTTGAACTCCATTCGGGGTGCAAACCGTAGAATTCCCACTAAGTGCGACTCATACGCTCCACTGGTTGCGTCCCTACCCTTTGTACACACCTCGCTACTACCGTGGTCAGGTGTCTTGGTGGATTATACTGTATATAGAAAAGCAGCCAAAACCGCACAGAGCAATGAAAAGTCTACATGAGTAACAGCTGCATTTGGACTGTGTAAAGACGGCGACTCAAGTGATGAGTTGGAGGTGGGCACATGAGCGGGCAGTGCATACTGAACGAGAAATCAGCACACTAGCATGACAGGGGGAGCTGAATGGACGTCCTTCTCCTCTCCTCCCGTTCCACACTCCGCGCTGTGCACCCCCATCCCTCCGTCTGGCAGGAGAAAGCGCGATGGTGGTCCGCCAGTTTTCAGTCACGGACGATTGTGTGTTGGTTCATTCCGTGCATTGTTACAATGTTGCTTTTCTTGCTGATTTATTACATTACCAGTTTTTCAAATGTTAATTTTCTCCCTGTGCTTAAAAATCATTAAAAAACCGGCCTGATTATGTGGTGTATGGTACGCCACGGGTTGGCTAGTTATTTATCCATCCATCCATCCATTTTCCAACCCGCTGAATCCGAATACAGGGTCACGGGGGTCTGCTGGAGCCAATCCCAGCCAACACAGGGCACAAGGCAGGAACCAATCCTGGGCAGGGTGCCAACCCGCCGCAGGACGCACACAAACACACCCACACACCAAGCACACACTAGGGCCAATTTAGAATCGCCAATCCATCTAACCTGCATGTCTTTGGATTGTGGGAGGAAACCGGAGTGCCCGGAGGAAACCCACGCAGACACGGGGAGAACATGCAAACTCCACGCAGGGAGGACCCGGGAAGCGAACCCGGGTCTCCTAACTGCGAGGCAGCAAGGAACAAACAATAACGTAAAAATAAGAATGCCTAGTAATTTAAATTCTAGCTCAACATTTAAATGTAAAATGAAAATGAGTGACACATTAAAAATAGCTCACCTTAATGCTAGGAGTATCAAAAGTAAAACAAGTGAGCTGGAGTTGTATGTAGTAAAGCATAATTATGGAATTATAGCAATAACAGAAACCGGGCTAAATAACAAAGATGGGGATAAGTGTAACACAGAGGGAAATACACTTGTTATGAAGGGTCGACAGAACAGAATAAGAGGTGGGTTGGCTGTTTATGCCAAATAGAATTTAAATGCAAGTCCTTTTCAGTTGGACAATGAGCCCCATCTTAGTGAGGACGTCTGGATACGTCTAGAAAACATTAGGGAAAGAGGCCTTATTTGAGGAGTGTGTTGTAGACCACCCAATGCAGACAGTAATTTCAATCTTTTTAGTAAAATTAAAAATGCAAGTTCAAAAGGGGGATATTATAGTCATGGGGAAATTTAATTATCCAAATATTAACTGGGATAACCTTGCTGATGGTGGAGCTCAAGAGCAGGAGTTTTTAGACGTAATCAGTGACTGTTTTTTAACTCAGTATGTTAAAGCACCAACACGGGGAGAAGCCTGTCTGGATTTAGTATTCTGTAATAATCAGGATAGAATTGAGGGTGTAGAGGTGATTGGACCACTAGGGTCAGGTGACCGCAATATAATACAGTTCTCAGAATCTTGTAAGAGTGCAGATGCAAAGACTAAAATTGTGAAGTTGAACTTTGGTAGGGCTAATTTTGAGAAGATGCGGCAAAGTCTAGAGAAGACAGACTGGGATAAGCTTTTAAGCGTGGAGACAGTCGAGGAGCAGTGGAACAAGTTTACAAATGTAATGCAGGACAGATACGTAGCAACATTTGGAATTAATAGGAAATTTTAAAAAAATTCTACAGTGGGTTAATAAAGAGTTAAAAAGAAGCTGCAAAGGAAAAAGCAGAAGAATAAAACATACAAACTAATAACTGCAAAGTGAATCATAGGGCGTATGAGAATATGAGGGTGACCATTAAGAAGAATATCAGGGAGACTAAAAGACAGTTGGAGAGGAATAGAGCAGATAAGGCAAAATACGACCCTAAGAGATTTTATTAGTAAAAGATCAGTCGAGGAGGAGGTGAAGTGCATCAGAAATAGTAAAGGGAATTAAAAGATACAGACAGTGAAATAGTAGATGCCCTAAACTTACATTTTTGGAGGTCTTCACAAGTGAGGAAGTGGATAACCTCCAGCAGTAACAGGGACTACTAAGGAGGTACTGAGGGATTTGGAAATTAAAGAGAGAGAAGAGCTGCTCAGATTAAATAAGATGAAATCAAACAAATCACCAGGACCAGATGATATTTATCCTCGTGTTCTTAAACAGGCTACTGAGTACAGGTATAAACCCTTGACACATATTTTTAGGAAATCACTGTGCACTGGAGAGATTCTAAAGGACTGGAAAATGGCAAATATCATCCCATTATATAAAAAGGGTGACAGGGCAGATCCAAGCAACTATAGGCCAGTAAGCTTAACAGGCATCAGGGGAAAATTAATGAAAGGAACTATTAAGGATAAGATTGAGCAACACCTGGCAAGGACAGGAGTTATGAGGAACAGTCAGCGTGGGGTCAGAAGATGGAGGTCGTGTTTTACTAACAGGCTGGAATTCTATGAGGAGACAACAAAAGGATACGATCAGAGTGGCTCTTATGTTATTATTGATGTGGACTTTTTAGAAAGCATTTGATAAGGTGCCACATCAGAAGGTGGGCATTAAACTAAAAGAAGCGGGAGATCAGGGTGATGTGTGTCAATGGGTGCAGAATTGGCTCAGACACAGGAAGGGTGATGGTGTGAAGAACCTCATCAGAATTGGCTGATGTTAAGAGTGGTGACCATCAGGGGGCAGTGCTGGGGCTGCTACTATTTGTGTGGTCATGAGGTCGGTGGAAAGGGGTGTGTGGTGCTCCTGATTTATCTACAAAAAGACGAAGGTCCAAGTCTTTAGAGTCCTGGTGCTCCCTGTTTGCGAGACATGGACCCTATCCAGTGACCTGAGATGAAGACTGGACTCCTTTGGCCAGTAAATGAGGGTCTAAAGGGCACAAAATGGGTTGGAATCCAAAAGGTTTGCTGCCTTCCATAACTAGACTTCAAGGTAGGTTGATTGGTATATGCATTTCCATTTCAATGGAGAAGGTCTGAATTGTAGTGTGCAGGAAGGGAACCCACTAATAGGAGTTTGTTTGTTCTGATGATTGAAGTCTCCAGCATAGCAGCTGAATGATTCATCATTAGAATATTAGAGAAATTCACTGATCTTGACTTTGCTGACGATGCTGTGTTCTTCGTGGAGTCAATGGGGGCTCTTGAGAGACTGAGTGTCTGGGCTTGTGAGGGTCCTGATAAAAACCAAAGCTCCAGGCCTTTGATGACCTCTTAGGGACGGCCATCAGCAGTGTGTCTGTCTGCAGAGAGAGTGTCGACCTCGTCATTGAGTGGTTTACTTACCTCGGCTTTATTAGGTTGTTGTACCGTGTTAGCCATTATGGATGTAGTGAGAAGTCAAGCAAAACGACACCCTTTGTTGGCCAACTAAAAAGATTACAATATGTAAGCTTACATCTCGTCTGAAGAAGGGACCGGAGTTGACTTGAAAGTCTGCATATTGTAATCATTTTAGGTGACCAATCAAAGGTGTCATTTTGCTTAACTTATCTTTACCCCGGCAGTGACATTCATATCTCTGGTGACTCTCCCTATGAAGTCCGTAGGCAGATTGGAAGAATATGAGGGGGTCATGAGGTCGCTTGGACGAAGCTCCAAGTCTTTAAAGTCCTGGTGCTCCTTGTTTTGTGAGACATGGATGCTATCCAGTGACATGAGGCAAAGACTGGACTCCTTTGGCGTCTCTTTGGAAAATCCTTGGGTACTGCTGGTCTGACTTTATGTTGCCCACAGAGTACAGAATGAGACACATGGCCTGAATTGTGAGGGAGCATTAGTTATGGCACTACGGCCATGTGGCTGATCCGGCTCGCAAGACCCTCATTGTTGAGGACCCAAGTGGCTGGACCAGGCCAAGATGGTAGCACCGGGCTGTGGCAGAGGGAGGACTGTGTGTCTGCCTGTGCCAACCGTTTTATCGTGCGGTGGGTAGGGCAACATTCTGCACCAGTGTATGCTCCCTGACCTGACCTTACCATAATCACAAAATTCAAAGAAATTGAAGTATAATGATTACTTCTAATATTGGAATCATTACCCATGACTTTGTTTTACTGAAACTCCTGTATGCAAATAACATCATGTAATTAATCAATCAGTGCATAACTTTAGAGGTTTTTTTTATTTAATATTTTTTTTTAATTTTGGTGCAGCAGAATGGACTGAAGTGGAGATTTACCTTAGCGTGCCAAGAGCGAATCTCATACATGGTGCTGAACAACAGAGAATGTTCTTTGCCGGGTTTTATCAGAAGTGTTAATGTAAGCCCATTTGAGAGACGACTCTACTGTATGTGTAGTCTGAATTAAATTAACCTTCAGCAATGCCTTCAAGACGCAAAGTACAGACGACGATTTGATTTTTTTTTTTTTGCCATGTCCATGTCTTCTAGGCCTGTTTCTCGGTATTTTCAAGTATTTATCTCTGTGGCCTGGAATCTCCATCCTGGAACTTCAAGTGGGTGGAGTTGACTCCAATGGGCAGGCCAAGTAGGTGGATTTGATTCCAATGGGTTGTTTAAGTAGGTGGACATAACTCAAGTGGGCAGTCTGAGCAGGTGGAGTTGACTCCAATGGGCAGGCCAAGTAGGTGGAGTTAACTCCAATGGGTTGTTTAAGTAGGTGGAGATAACTCAAGTGGGCAGTCTGAGCAGGTGGAGTTGATTTCAATGGGTTGGGCCAAGTAGGTGGTTTAAGTAGGTGGAGGTAACTCCAATGGGTGGTTTAAGTAGGTGGAGTTGACTCCAATGGGCAGGCCAAGGATCTGGATTCGATTCCAATGGGTTGTTTAAGTAGGCGGAGGTAACTCAATTGGGCAGTCTGAGCTGGTTGAGTTGACTCCAATGGGCGGGCCAAGTAGGTGGAGTTGACTCCAATGGGTGGGTTGAGCAGGTGGAGTTTACTTCAATGGGTGGGCCAAGTAGGTGGATTAGACTCCAATAGGTGATTTAAGTAGGTGGAATTAACTCTAATGGGCAGGCCAAGTAGGTAAGGTTGGCTCCAGTGGGCAGTCCAAGTTGGTAGAGTTGACTTGAATGGGCATTGGTAGAGTCTAGCAGCAGATCTCCACCACTCTGCCCAGTTACACTATTGCTGTATTCCATTTCAAAATTGAAGTTAGAATTTCCGCATTCCTAGTTGGAATTTTCAACTGAAATGCATCAACCCCCCAAGCCCCCCCCAAAGTTGTATTTCCAACTTGGAAACTCTGGGCTAGTCTGTCACTTCGGAGTTTGTCCAACTTCAGATGATGACGTCAATATCCAAACCGGCAACGTACACCGCAAACTTTTCCGAGGGCTGTGGTATTCGACTGTTTATTAGCGATTCTGTCTTTTGGTGTCTCATTAAATCAGTCATACGTTCAGTGCTGTCCAACTTCTATCAGTGGACATGTGGTTACAGTGCTTGGGCACGCAGAATATCGTGTAATACGTTGTTATCAACTGCTATTTATTCCAATGGAGCAAACGCAGCAAAAATTGTTCTGGATGCATCCATGGTGGTTTTCCGAATATTTTACTAGAATGCGGTCCACTCCAGAGTGAGGTCATTCCCAGCTCCAATATCCAACTTATGAGATAAATGGAATGCAGCTTGTGATTAAGATCAGGGTAGTGGGAGGGGTATCTGACTCAAACAATGCCATGGAAGTGCCCATTAAGTCAGCTCCACCTACTTGGAGCTCCAAGGTGGAGGCTCCAGGCTGCAGCGATGTCAGACTCAGCATTTTTGCGGTGGAGACCCACTTGGCACAGTCATTAAGATTGAAGGCTGTGAGATTAAATCCTGACCCGGGGTGATCGACTATGTGCAAGCCTCTTCACCTGCTTGTGCTCCAATTCTAAAAACAAAAGAAACTGAAACAATTGTATCTCAATTATTGTAAAATGGTCGCTTTATGTATTGGTGGCAGCCAATTAGGTAAATGTAATATGTATACATTTTTTCATGTCCCCCTCCTAGGGGTTTGGGATTTGTCCCGAAGCCCCAAAACCCAAAATCGCACAGTGGTTACAACCTTGGAGTACAACTCCTGAAGATGTGTAATCGTAACCGGTACTGACAATGTGTGGCCATGAAGAAGACCCTTCACCTGCCAGTGCTAACAATTAGAAAAACAGTAGAAACGGAACTGACTTCACGTCAAATGTTGCAAGTCGTTTGGATAAAGATGTCAGTTAAATAAATAGATGTACCTTAGTCAGGCACGATCGAGGGTGGGGGCCCGGGGGTCCCGCTTGTTGAATCAAGTGTGCTCGATTGAACGGGAAGGAGTATTGAGCGCAATCGTCGGAGGGGCGACCCAAAAGTAAGTCACAACCCACTAGTTGAGAAACATTGAATATGCTACACTTTATGTATTTTATTATTATTATTATTATTATTATTATTATTATTATTATTATTATTATAATAATATAATATAGCGGGTTGGATAATAATAATAATAATTATTATTATTTGTGTTATTATTGGAGTGTGTAGGTCGTCAGACGTTGCTATGAAAAAACATCTCCAGTATGGGAGAATAATAAAATAACAACCAAATCGGACAGTCATATCGTAGTCCGAGTGTTCTTAGGTCTGGGTTATTTAAAATCAAGCCCCCAAGGCCCCCACCCGCAAACCCCCCCGGTCTTTTTGTTCCGCTACAACACAAACAAACACACACACACACACACACACACACATACAAAACCCGCTTATTTCTCTTGAATGCAGCGGAAGTTAGCCGTAGTTTCCCAAATTAGGGAAACCGACAAAATGTCGCTACTCCTATAGGAACAAAAGTGTGTCACTTTGACATTTTGAGGCCAGCTGGGACCGTTTTGTTGTTCCAGACACTTGACAAGTACGTGCACTGGTACTGAAAAGACCCCCACAGCGCTGGCTGGCACATGTTCGTGCCCAGTTTCAATTGCCCGTGTGTGTAATTAAAGGTTTTTAAACACTTAACGCGTTTCCGTAAATGCAGTACGTCCGCAGGTCAAGCGTTTCCAAAGTGCGCGGAGACGGCGTCAATGGCAGCGTCTGTCACAAATATTGTTTTTTCCTTTTCTTATCAAAACTAGAAAACGGAGCAAACAGATAACGTGCCGCATGTCGAATATTTTAGACAGCAAGAAGCTGTAAAGCGTAATTTCCAAATACGACATCTTTGCACGTGGACGGCACAGTGGCTTAGTGGTAAGAGCCGCTGCCTCATGCAACCTAACGGCGCACAGTGGCGTAGTGGTTAGCGCAGCGGCATCACGGTTTCAGCCAATAGGCACACTGCCCGTCGGTTCACCAAAGGATCGATCTTAGCATGAATGTGATCGCTGCGACAGTGATACATGGAGATGGCTGTAAATTTGGCTCACCTTTGTTATATAGCGTCCGAAAGCTGAAAGGCAAAAAATCGCTTATAATAGGAACATTTAAATAAATACCTCCTCAACTACGAGTTAAGGGAGAATGAAAGACAAAATCAAACTGTATTTATTTGTCCTTTCTTTGACAGGCGCTATATGCCTTTAAGACTGGAGACATCTGCGCATCGCCTTGTCGATAATGATATCTGCAGTGGAATTTGTCTGGAATCGTAAATGACAAAGAAGTAAAAACTCCCTGCGGTGCGCAGGTTGCGTTCGCAAACCCTGACGGTCGCTTTTGTTTTAAACCCACCGGAACACACACGCCGCTGCTGCCAGCTTTCATTTAGCGAGAAGCAACGACATGAGGCTTTGCGGTCCCGGCGGTGTCCTTAATTCCGAGGTATCTTCTGGTCCCCCGAGCACCGTGAATCAGTCCTACTTAGGAGAGCCCTCGAGGCTGTTGAGGACTGCAGATGTGAACTTCAAATTACTCGCTCGCAGACCGACACTTCAGAGGCCCTTAAGACGGACGACCTATAGTTTGCCAACGGACGCGGCGACGTCACCCCGAGGGGATTTGTGCTGTTCTGCCGCGGCTGTCCGTGATTGGAATTGATGGATTGTACTTTGGCGAACAAAAACGTGGGGCGTTAATCACATCATCTCCAACTTCGTGAATAACGGGACATCTTGTATAGCGCCTTTCATAATTAGCGCTATCGGGTGGTGCTTGTCAGAGTACTAGAAGAAACTTTTTATTCTAAAGGAAGTGAGATGTGTGGCAATGTTTTACAACCTTTCCCGATATTTACACAGCGTCTTTCATGGTGGATGGCATGGTGGCGTAGTGGTAAGCGCGTTTGCTTCCCGGCTTTGCACAGGGCAGTCTTGACGTATAGGCACAACTGGCATTGGCCAGGGGCGCCAGGTGTGTATGGGGCCCACGACGTTTCTGATGCCATTGTATGTTTCTGTTTCTCTATCAAAACGGGGGTCCCAGCGCAAAACTTTGCCCGGGGGCCAATATGATGTTGATAAGACAGTCCTGAGTGCATTCAAGGTTTAAACACTGTGTTGGCTCACAGTCCGTGAGGAGTTGGCACATTCTTAATGTGACTGCGTAGGCGCCTAAAAGACTTGCGTGTCAGGGGATCGGCGATGCGAAATTAGCCAGATGTACTTAACGCACACCTCCAGGGCACTCCTTGCGTCCAGTGAAGACCTCACCCTCTACGACCCTAAATGAGACGAAGCAGGTCTGAGAATGTCAGAGCAGTCACATTTTACAAAAGAATCAATCTTTATTATTTTATATAGCGCCTTTTAAAGTCCCCCTTGGCTTTTCAGAGCATTACCTCTTTATTTTGTGCAGCACCTCCCACGGACAGTACGTTTTGGACCCATTTTATATTGCACGTTTCACAGTTGGCCCTTTCAAGTAGCTTTTTCACAGCAGATCATGTTTATATAGCGCCTTTTCTCATGTGCTCATCGGCTGAAGCTTTCCAAAGCAGTTTGATCCTTTTATGTAGCGTAGTTCGTAGTCCGCCGTATATAAGGGGATTCTTATAGCATCATCTCTCGCCTTTCATAGTCAGCATTGGAAGAGTAACCATGTGTTTTATATAGTGCCTTTCCCAGAACTGTAATAAGCTTTTCCAAAATGCTGTGTCTGTTTTATAGATCGCCTTTTAGCGCTATAGAAACGGCCTCGTTCACAATCAGCTGAGGATTTACAAAGAAGTACGCTATAAAGCGCCTTTAACACTCAGCTCCACAATAAAACGTTTAAGCACCTTGTCTGCTTTTATGGCGTCTTTCATACTTCACAATGTTAATAGAATCTCTATTTTATAAAGCGACTTTTGGGGGGCAGTGCCGGTGCTAGGTTATTTTGCCCCTTAGGCCAAGCTTATTAGTGCGCAAACCGACTGTTCGGTAACTGACCCGTGCGGCTTATTCCTTATTCTTATGTGAATTTCCCCTTGGGATTAATAAAGTATCTATCTATCTATCTATCTATCTATCTATCTATCTATCTATCTATCTATCTATCTATCTATCTATCAAATGCGAATTATCACTGACTTACTCATCGCAAAATCTCCCGAACCATGAGGACTTGAAAATTTGGAGGCCATAGGTGCTCGCTAAGGAACGGTTTTAAAAATTTCGTAGTCCAAGCGCGTTCTGTCCTCTGTTCACGAGAGAAATACTTAACGGATTAAGATCTGCTTGTTTTTTATAATTTGCTTCAACTGTCCATTTGATTTTGCGGTTTCTCTCATCGCGCTAAGTACCAGAGATCGCATGCGGTTCCGATGTATTGATGCAAATCCAAGCGAGTGGATGTGGGGCGGGGCCTTCCTCACTGACTTGCCAGCTTCTGTTCGAGTTGGTTTACGTCTCGTCACGTGTTGGAGCGCACCTTGCATCGGTTTAGCTAGCTATAACTGTTTGTTCAACAGACGTTATCATCTACAGATTGTTCAAGAGTAACGTTTGATGTTTTTGAGAGAGAGATCAGAGCTCCATGTGTTTTAGAGGGTAGCTGCTGATCGCCAGAGATATCACGGCCATGTGCTTTTCTCCCCACGCTGGGAAGGCTCTCCCGTCAGAGCTGAACACGATCAGATACAGTGCCAGTACCCATTGATTTTTAAAGCTTGTCCAGTTTCATTATTATGTGGGCGCAACCACGGGGGACAGCTATTGTCTTATAAATGTAAAAACCATACTGCTGTGTTTTTCTGAATGCAGAATAAGAGAAGAGTAAAAAAAAAAAAAAAGACCGGCTAATTAAACGAGATCAGGTATTATCGATTATCATCACTGATTGTGAATCTGGTTGGCACAAAAACCTGTAGCCCCAGGATCGACTTTAGAAACCACTGACCTAGGCGAATGCCTACTTCACCTTATTGGTGTCGCTGGCCCTTGGGAGGAATGTCTCGTGGCGTCTTTCCGTGTGCGCCATCATCAGGAGCTTCCCCAAGCCTTTTTGCAGTAGGCATTATAATAAGCAGCATTTGATGGGGTCTTCATATAGAGCGCTTCATCTCCATCTGCAGGAGCTTTTCGAAGGGGTAAGTCAACCTTATATATAGCACCTTTCTTAGACTTCACTATGTTAAGGAGCTTTTGAAGGTGGTGTGACATTTTATATAGCACCTTAGTCTGCATTAGGATTAGGATCATCTAATTGGGTCATTCATATCGCCATCGTCATCAATATGAGCTTTTCAAAAGATTTTTTAAATACATACATACAGAATAAATACAGACCTGTGTATAAGCTATTATATATGTATTTATTGCAATACATACAGTATATGTATTTTGACTAAAATTACCTGCATTCAGTGAAGAGGAGGAGGAGGTTAGGAGCATGCGCTGTAATCACCCACCACACAATGAGCCACATGGACTGGGATCTGAGTGCAATAGATAGATAGATACTTTATTAATCCCAAGGGGAAATTCACATACTTAAGCAGCAGCATACTGATAAAAAACAATATTAAATTAAAGAGTGATAACAATGCAGGTATAACAGACAATACCTTTGTATAATGTTAACGTTTACCACCCGGGTGGAATTGAAGAGTCGCATAGTGTGGGGTCTCCTCAGTCTGTCAGTGGAGCAGGACGGTGACAGCAGTCTGTCTGTGAAGCTGCTCCTCTGTCTGCAGATGATCCTGTTCAGTGGATTCAGTGGATTCTCCATGATTGACAGGAGTCTGCTCAGTGCCCGTCGCTCTGCCATGGATGTTAAACTGTCCAGCTCCGTGCCTACAATAGAGCCTGCCTTCCTCACCAGTTTGTCCAGGCGTGAGGTGTCCTTCATCTTTATGCTGCCTCCTCAGCACACCACCGCGTAGAAGAGGGCGCTCGCCACAACCGTCTGATAGAACATCTGCAGCATCTTATTACAGATGTTAAAGGACGCCAGCCTTCTAATGAAGTATAGTCGTCTCTGTCCTCTCTTGTACAGAGCATCAGTATTGGCAGTCCAGTCCAATTTATCATCCAGCTGCACTCCCAGGTATTTATAGGTCTGTACCCTCAGCACAGTCACCTCTGATCACGGGGTCCATGAGGGGCCTGGGCCTCCTAAAATCCAACACCAGCTCCTTGGTCTTGCTGGTGTTCGGGTGTAAGTGGTTTGAGTCGCACCATTTAACGAAGTCCTTGATTAGGTTCCTATACTCCTCCTCCTGCCCACTCCTGGTGCAGCCCATGATAGCAGTGTCGTCAGTGAACTTTTGCGCGTGGCAGGACTCCGAGTTGTATTGGAAGTCTGATGTATGTTGGCTGAACAGGACCGGAGAAAGTCCAGTCCCCTGCGGCGCTCCTGTGCTGCTGACCACCATGTCAGACCTGCAGTTCCTGAGACGCACATACTGAGGTCTGTCTCTAAGATAGTCCACGATCCATGGCACCAGGTATGAATCTACTCCCATCTCTGTCAACTTGTCCCTAAGGAGCAGAGGTGCCACTACTTCACTCACACAATGTATCCCTCAAGGGTCAGTTCTCGGCCCAATCCTCTTTATCATCTCTATGCTCCTGAGATTATTCATTGGTGTGGTTTAGGCTTCCACTGCTATGCTGATGACACACAACTTGAAATAAGTGTTGATGGAACTGCAAAATCTTCACCTGGTGCACTGAATGATTGCATTCGGGAAATCAATCATTGGATGACCGATCATTTTCACAAGTTAACCCTGATATCCACTATACAGTATTTAGTTGAGAGGCCATAAAACAATGCATTGCAATAGTCCAGACGGGTAGTGATGAAAGCGTGAATGAAAGTTTCAGTATCCTTCACACTTAGGAAAGAATGCAGATGAGCAATGTTATGAAGGAAACGCTGTCTGTATACTATTGAGCTGATCAAAAATGACACCCAAATTACGGTCTGATGCTGAGGGTTCAACCAGGATCCTATCGACCTCAATTTTAAGCCCACGAAGGGTAGAGAGGACAGACTTGGTACCAACCAATAAGATTTCTGTTTTATCGAGTACCATCCACTTGCAGAGCCACAGCACCACAAGTCACCGCAGTTGTAGACCCGGAAGTGACGTCACTGCCGTTCCAGGATTGACTTTGTAAAAATGACTTTTGGAAGGTTTCGGCAGGTCTCGGCAAAGCCCGGAAAGGACCTCAACTGCAAGAGTCCTGACACAGACTTGCCATCCTGCTGCACCTTCACTGCTCCCTGTGTCTTACAGGACTGAATATCAAATTCTGTTATTAACCTGCCGCCCCTTATTTCAGTTTACCCCTCTATCTGTCCAGGGACTGTACTCGGGGTTTGAATTTTTATCCCGATTTATGTTATTTGTTCAATATTTTTTTGTAGTATTATATATTGTGAACTTGGACCCGGACACAGACAGGCAGACAACATAGTTCCACCACACACCGTTTATTATACACAATATTTACAAGTTAATTTCGTGCACCCCCAGTGCCTCTGCACCTTTCCCCTAACTGTCCAGGCCACACAGTCTCTATGCCTCTCTCCTGGCCGCCTCCCGTCCTCACTCCAGTTCTGTCCTCTTCCACCCGACATCCACTGCTGACTGGTGGGAGGCGGCCCCTTTTTTAGGAACCCGGGTGGGCTCCAGCTGCTTCCCGGCAATCTCCCGCGGACACACCCCCGTGTGGCGGAAGAGCCGGCTGTGCACCCGGAAGCCGTCCGGGTGTCCCCTGTCGTCTTCCCCCCAGCACTTCCCACCGCTCCCGAGATAATCAGGCACTGGGGCGCCGCCTGGCGGTGGCCACGGGTCCCTACAGGGCTGGGCTTCGAAGCCCTCTACCTGCGGCCCCCAACATAACCAGGACGGACACCCCCTCGCGGTCTAGAGGAGGCACACGCCCTCCTCTCGTCTTCCTGGGCGTCTGGAGCCCGGCCGGGGACCACAATATGTTGTATTTTAGTCTGGATTATTGTCTTTTATTCTGTTTGAATGTTTTGTATATCCTGTATTTATTTTTATTTAGTGAAGCTATTATTTGTAGCCAATGTTCTATAGGTCCTGTTCTTTCTGAATTTTGGGCATAGGAAGGGTGCTATATAAATAAATTGTGTTCTTCTTAGTATTTTTATTTTGTTTTCTTTTGATGGCCCATCATTTATAATAATAAGTGACAAAAACTAGAGCAGTTCTACGTATATAAGGCAATTAAGAGCATAATTCAGTGTAGAATATGTATTGCCGTTTTCTTCACATACATGTTTAAAAATGTTAGATTGACTTAAATGTTCATTCTAAATTGGTTAAGAACAATATTGCACACATCCATAGTACATTTTAAAAACATAATCATTTTTATCTGCGGTGGGATGGCACCCTGCCCGGGGTTTCTTTTCTGCCTTGCACCCTGTATTGGCTGGTATTGGCTCCAGCAGACCCCCGTGACCCTGTAGTTAGGATATAGCAGGTTGGATAATGGATGGATGGATAATCACTTCTATTATTAACATTTTACTAAACTCTAACGTGGTGTAAACATTGTAATTATATTGTATATTTCGTTTCATGAATGTAAATGAAAAACTATTTTCGATTAACACAAATCTTGATGTTTTTAATTTTGTCGAAATGTTAAATGGCTCCCACGGACTCGAACACAATGTAAATGTTAATAGTGTATTTCACAGAAATGATCCGTGTGGTTTAGTTTGATTTATGACATGACATGATGGAAGAAACCCTCAGGACTTTATTATTTGGTTTGATGTGCTGTTTTTCCGTCTCATTTATATCGCCTAATTTCTGAACGGGTCACTGACTCAACGTTACTTTGCCGAGACCCACAGAAACCTTCTAAAAGTAATTTTACGTGGTCAGTCTTGAAACGGTTGTGACGTCACTTCTGGGTCTGTAACTGCGGGTCTACAACCAGAGACATAGAATTACTAGACGCTGCATGACCAGCAGCATCGTACGTCAACGTCGCCGCCATATTGCGAGTGGCACTGCTGTGGAGTGAAGTAACGGATAAAGATACCTCACGCTTGTGCTGCTTGGGATTGTACAAACCGCTGTACGCTCCAAACCAGATTACATTTCATAGGTAAGGCTGAACAATTGTTTTGGTTATATCTGGCCGTTAGAAAATCCCGTTTTATAATCTTAACTTTAGCTACGCCAGGCTAAGCTAGCAAAGCTATGCATTTATGTGCTCAAGTGAACCTTCAAACAACATTTTTGCTAAACGTATTTAGTCACTAACTACGTAGATTGTTGTTAGCTGTTAACATTTCTCAGACTTTGAAGGTTTCCCAAAGAAATCCACCTCAGGAAGCAGTGGGAGGTCAGGTAGCCCTTAGACGGGATTTTGAGAAAGCCGTCCTGTGACGTGTGCCCTGCTAGTCTGGTAACAGATGCTGTACCGGCGTCATATGATCAAAGCTACCACTCGCTCACATTAAAAAACAAAGGAGGTTTGATGATTCCTTCTGAGGGTCCAGTCAAGGTGGTCGAAGTAGCTGAGTGTGTTATCTGGCAGTCGACATGAGGGCAAGCTGTCAGTGTGTCTTTGATCAGTCGGTTTGTTCGGGCTGAGATTGGTTCAGATGACATGTTTTTTCTCAAGGAGCACATCGAGGAAACACAGTTTGAAATTGACAACCATCATTATCTGCTCATGTCTTTAGTTGTGTCTGTCTTCCACAAACTAAGGCTGCACCATATTGACAGACTGAATCCTCTCAAATTACAGGATCTGAGTGAGTGAGAGGAGTGTCAGTCTGGAGGAGATCAGTGAGGTTGTGGAGAGCTTTAAATGTTCAGAGCGGGATTGTGTATCGTATTCAGAAGTGAACAGGGAGCCAGTGAAGTTGAGAGAGAATCTGTGTGATGTGTTCAGTGGATTTAGAACAGCAGGTTATCATCCTGGCAGCAGAATTTTGAAGAAGTTATAAGCGGTGGATGCGTTTTTGTGGGATGCCAGATAGAATAGCATTACAGTAATGTATACGTGAGGGTACTCGGGCATTAACTGATACTTCAGTACTGTGTTGTGTAAGAACTGGACGAAGTCTAGAAATGTTTCGGAGATGGAAGAAGGCAGTCCGAGAAATGGTACTTATATGGAAGGAATTACAAACCGGGTTCCAAAAAAATCGTGAATAAAAACTGAATGCAATGATGTGGAGGTGCCAACTTCTAATATTTTATTCAGAATAGAACATAAATCACAGAACAAAAGTTTAAACTGAGAAAATGTATCATTTTAAGGGAAAAATATGTTGATTCAGAATTTCATGGTGTCAACAAATCCCAAAAAAGTTGGGACAAGGCCATTTTCACCACTGTGTGGCATCTCCCCTTCTTCTTACAACACTCAACAGACATCTGGGGACCGAGGAGACCAGTTTCTCAAGTTTAGAAATAGGAATGCTCTCCCATTCTTGTCTAATACAGGCCTCTAACTGTTCAATCGTCTTGGGCCTTCTTTGTCGCACCTTCCTCTTTATGATGCGCCAAATGTTCTCTATAGGTGAAAGATCTGGACTGCAGACTGGCCATTTCAGTACCCGGATCCTTCTCCTACGCAGCCATGATGTTGTGATTGATGCAGAATGTGGTCTGGCATTATCTTGTTGAAAAATGCAGGGTCTTCCCTGAAAGAGATGACGTCTGGATGGGAGCATATGTTGTTCTAGAACCTGAATATATTTTTCTGCATTGATGGTGCCTTTCCAGACATGCAAGCTGCCCATGCCACACGCACTCATGCAACCCCATACCATCAGAGATGCAGGCTTCTGAACTGAGCGTTGATAACAACTTGGGTTGTCCTTGTCCTCTTTGGTCCGGATGACATGGCGTCCCAGATTTCCAAAAAGAACTTTGAATCGTGACTCGCCTGACCACAGAACAGTCTTCCATTTTGCCACACTCCATTTTAAATGATCCCTGGCCCAGTGACAACGCCTGAGCTTGTGGATCTTGCTTAGAAATGGCTTCTTCTTTGCACTGTAGAGTTTCAGCTGGCAACGGCGGATGGCACGGTGGATTGTGTTCACTGACAATGGTTTCTGGAAGTATTCCTGAGCCCATTCTGTGATTTCCTTTACAGTAGCATTCCTGTTTGTGGTGCAGTGTCGTTTAAGGGCCCGGAGATCACGGGCATCCAGTATGGTTTTACGGCCTTGACCCTTACGCACAGAGATTGTTCCAGATTCTCTGAATCTTCGGATGATGTTATGCACAGTTGATGATGATAGATGCAAAGTCTTTGCAATTTTTCGCTGGGTAACACCTTTCTGATATTGCTCCACTATCTTTCTGCGCAACATTGTGGGAATTGGTGATCCTCTACCCATCTTGGCTTCTGAGAGACACTGCCACTCTGAGAAGCTCTTTTATACCCAATCATGTTGCCAATTGACCTAATTAGTGTTTAATGGGTCTTCCAGCTCTTCGTTATGCTCAAATTTACTTTTTCCAGCCTCTTATTGCTACTTGTCCCAACTTTTTTGGGATTTGTTGACACCGTGAAATTTTGAATCAACATATTTTTCCTTTAAAATGATACATTTACTCGGATTAAACGTTTGATCTGTCATCTACGTTCTATTACAAATAAAATATTGACATTTGCCATCTCCACATCATTGCATTCAGTTTTTATTCACAATTTGTTTAGTGTCGCAACTTTTTTGGAATCCGGTTTGTATTTAATAATAATAATTATTATTATTATTATTATTTAATAATTGCCCTTATTAGTGTATAAATAGATATAAATAATTACATTTGATTCGCCAAAATCTGTTGTATGTAAATGATACTCATCAGAAAACCCGGTTTCCACGTTTAACAGTATTAGTTTAAATGGCACTTTTGCCACTCGCAATATGGCGGATGCACTGATGTATCATGTCGACTGGGCAACGCAGTGAATGTGGCGTCTATCTATATATGTCTGTGTCTAAAACTGCGGTGACGTATGGTGCTGTGGCTCTACTAGTGGGTGCTTCTCGATAAAACAGAAATCTTATTAGTTGGTACCAAGTCTGTCCTCTCTACTCTTTGTGGGCTGAAAATTGACATTGATGGGATCCTGGTTGAACCCTCAGCATCAGTCTGTAATTTGGGTGTCATCTTTGATCAGCTCCTTAGTTTTCAACCACACATTAGCTCAATGGCACGGACGTCTTTTTTTTTTGCATGTCCGCATTCTTTGCTCAGAGTGAAAGATACTGAAACACTCATTCATGCCTAATCGCTATACCCGTCTGGACTACTGCAATGCATTGTTTTATGGCCTCCCGACTAAATGCTGTATATCAATAGACTACAGTATGTTCAGAATTCTGCTGCTCGTCTACTTAACACACACTAAAAAATCTGCTCACATCACTCCAGTCCTCTGTGATTTGCATTGCTTACCAGTCTCTTCAAGAATCAAATATCAAATTATTCTTCTCACCTTTAAAGCCCTTCATGGTTTAGCCCCTCATTTTCTGTCTGAGCTGCTGCTTCCTTAGTCTCCTGTCCGTGCATTAAGATCATCGGACGCTCACTTACTCACTGTACCTAAATGCAGCTTAGTAACTATGGGTGGCCCAGTGTGATGGCCCCTAAAATTTGGAATGCCCTTCCTCTCAGCCTTCACGAGGAGAAATCTGTTATTCAATTCAAACTCCTGTTTAAACACATCTTTTCAATGAGTATTATTAATTTTCTTTTATGTAATTTCTACTGTCTTGTTAATGTGTTTATTGAATTGGAAAGTGTCCTTGAGTGCATGAAAGGCGCTACAAAAATAAAACTTATTATTATTATTAATAATAATGGAAGAAGAAGAATTGTTATTATTATTCTGCGGTGGGCTGGTGCCCTGCCCGGGGTTTGTTTCCTGCCTTGTGCCCTGTGTTGGCTGGGTTTGGATCCAGCAGACCCCCATGACCTTGTAGTTAGGATGTACCGGGTTGGATAATGGATGGATGATGATGATTATTATTATTATTATTATTACCTCAGCACCACACTGAACAGTTTTTTTTGCTCTAGATGCTACCCGCCCCCAGGCTTTCCCTGCAATTTGGAGGACCCGCTGTACGGGCTGGATGCAGGTTAACATCATACCCAGGACGGAGCATTGGCAATGGCAGGTTAAGAGCCTTGCTCAAAGACCCAAAGGAGTAGAATCACTTCTGGCATTTATAGGGTTCTGGGCTCAGATCCCTAACCCTCAGAGCCACCACTCTGCCTCTCAGTAAAGAGAGCTAAAATATATGCTGGATGGTCATAAGCTTTTCAAGGTGGTGTGCTCCTATATATAGCACCATTTTTTTTTTTTTATAATAAATACACAACTGTATACCAGTTATTAGTATTAGCTATACTTGTATTTTAAGTAAGTATTGTTGTTAGCGCTCTGCACCTGCACTCAGTGTAGAAAAAATGTTGTATTGTAATAAGAAGCTTTTCAAAGCAGTTTTATTCATATGTTATACTGTATAGCATCTTCACAGTCGGCATTGGAATAATGAGGGTCTTTCGTACAGCAGTAAACTGTAATAACGATGGGGTCTTTTATAGTGCGCTCCACCCCCATAAGTAAGAGCTTCTCAAAGAAATGCATCCACCTCATATAGGACCTTTCATTGACATCACCATTGCAAGAAGCTTTTGAAAGCGCGTATGTCATTTATATATGGCACCTTCCACAGCCAGCGCTATAATAAGGAGCATTAAATCGCCTCTTTCACAGTTCATATCGTCAGCGGATGCTTTTTCAACTAAAACTTTTGTGTTCTATAACACTTTTTTTTTTTTAACCAACGGAAGTTTGTAAAGCTGTCCATGTATTTCTTATATATTATTACAAGGGAGAGAGGTTGGGAGCATGCGCTGATTTTACAGCGCTTTGCCGCACCCACCACACTACCCGAATTGGGACCCGAGTTTGAAATTAGTATATGGTGTGTTTCAAAACACATCATTAGGAGCAAGTCTATTATATATACCACCTTACACAACCAGCACTGTAATGGGGGACATATTAAGGCTTGTTTCATAATACACAATTTTGTCAGAAGCTGTTAAAGACCGCATGTCTAATTTATATAGCGCCTTTTGTAGACGAGCCTTTAAGAAGCTGCTTTTCAAGGTGGCATGCGTAATTTGTATAGCGCTTTCATAGCCAGCCTTAAAGTAAGGAGCCTTTTGTTTTTAGATTTATGTGAGCTGTTTTTTAGGACTATACTTTCGAAGGCATCAATTGTATGCGCATGCGGAATTCGGCATGTACTTCATACGGCATCTTTCTCACTCGGATCTCTTAAGGGCCGTTTGAGATCCATCTTCTATGCCCGTAATCAGCAGGAACTTCTCAGACCAGAATGTCATTCTTATATAGCGCCTGTAGCACCGCCTCCATCAGTAGGATCTTCACAAAGAAGTGCATTTATCTTATACAACCCCACTATAGTAAGAAGCTACTGAAAGCGGTATTTCATTTTCTATAGCGCCTTTCATAATCGACATCATAAGAAGCGTTAAGTTGCCTCTTTCACGGTTGGTATCAGAAGCTTCTTCAAGGCTAAGTTTCTGTTCTATAACACCTTTGACAATTAGAACTTTAATCGGCTGCCTTTCAGAGCAGCGTGTGTGTATTTCATATGCTTTATTATAAGGGACATTTTAAACCGATTTGTCCATTTTATGTGTCATCTTTTATTACTTGTCACTACCAAGAATGACTTGTCAATTTTTGATAGTGCCTTTCATGTCCGATATGTAATGAGAATTGTATGACGTATTTCCGATGCGCACCATCAGTAGAAGCTTTTCAAGACAGCTCGGTTTATTTTACTTCTTGCGTTTCATAACCCGCAATTTTTTTTTTGTCAACCCGATTTTATTATTTACTTCACTTTTAACATCCACTATCAATTTTTAAAACCTTGATGTTTGCTCTTTCAGTTTGACTTGCCTTACTACGACTTTATCATTGTACGCTTTGGTCTATAACCGATCTTATGTTTGAGGAAAAAGGGAGGTGGTATCTCTCTGTTATAAAGAAAAATCGTGGAAGGCTTGGAAGGAGAGGAGACGTGATTTTCTCGGAGACACTTTAACGTCTCGCGAGACAAGGTAGTGAGACAAAAGGACAGCTGCTGTACACGCTTTAAAATGTCCGAGGCAAAGAGAGCGACAGAGACGCGAAGTGGCTGGCGCATTGCCCGCCTGTTAGGGGGGCTAGAGCAGGGTATTTCTAAAATCTAAAAAACCAAATAAACTTTTAAAAACACTGATGCTTCACTCGCCTTTATCTTTTCCATGGGTCTCTTTTTTTTCTTTCCTTCTTGTATGTTATTTTCTGGCAGCATGGTGGCGCAGTGGGTAGCGCTACTGGATTCGCTTCTCGGATCCTCCCTGCAGTGGAGTTTGCATGTTCTCCCCGTGTCTGCGTGGGTTTCCTCCGAGTACTCCGGTTTCCTCCCGCAGTCCAAAGACATGCAGGTTAGTTGCATTGGCGATTCTAAATTGTCCCTAGTATGTGCTAATTGTGTGTGTGTGTGTGCGTGTCATGCGGTGGGCTGGCGCCCTGCCTAGGGTTTGTTTCCTATTTCCAATTTTTTTTTGGTCATTTTCAGTATGGTACCTAGGGAAGTAAATTATTTTTGCTTGTTAATATACATCTCCTTTCCCTTAACATTCTTTCACACAGTTAATCTCTCTCCATTTCTGGGTAATTACCTGTTTATTCAAATCTTTTGGAAGAATTCCGTACATTATCATCTGTTTAGTAATTTTACATTTTTATATTTCTTTTTCAGTATTTTCCCATACCTCTCTCACATTACATTCCGCACTTTTAAATCTTTATATAGCACCTTCATAATGAGCCTTACGCCAAGAAGTCTTTGAAAGCACTGCACGTGATTTATATGGTGTTTCTTAAAAAGTGCACCTGCAGCCGTTTATAGTAGTATATGGTGTCTTTTATGGTGCACCACATACACTGCAGCTGCAGAAATCTCCATGTTTGTTTTATATATAATGGAGAGTAGGATGGCCATTTTATATGCACACTATCAGTAGTAGCTTTTCATATCAGTATGTCTTTATACTTAGCGCCTGCAGCAATGCAGTATGGAATACTTGATGGAGTCTTTCATATCGCGCACGCGCAGTACGAGCTTTTGAAACCAGTATGTCATTTATATGGCGTCAAAACGCTACACTTTGAAAGACACCATCAAATGCTGCATAGTGTGCACTTTCAAGTTGGTGCGTTCCATACCATTATATTTATTTTAATTATTTAATATAATGAATGCTTCTAGCACTATACTTTTGGAGCATTGGATGGTGCCTTTCACAGTATGTACTCTCAGTAGTTCAATGCATTGTCTTTTTATATAGCTTCTATAGCTCTGCACTTTAGAGCATTTGATGGTGTCTTTCACAGTGTGCACTTTAAGTAAATAGTCAGTCAGTCAGTCAGTAACGGGGGGTCTGCTAGAGCCAATCCCAGCCAGCACAGGGCGCAGCAGGAACAAACCCCGGGCAGGGCGCCAGCCCACCGCAGGGCACACACACACACCAAGCACACACTAGAGACAATTTAGGATTGCCAGTGCACCTAGCCTGCATGTCTTTGGACTGTGGGAGGAAACCGGAGGACCCGGAGGAAACCCACGCAGACACGGGGAGAACCTGAGAAGCGAACCTTACCAGCTGCGCTACCACTGCGCCACCGATTAAGTAAATAGTATTTTCTTAAATGTATATAGCGTCTAAAATTCTACACTTTGGTGCATTTGATGGGGTCCTTCATTGTGCGCACTCTCACAGCTTCTCTACAGCCTGTCTTTAATTTTAGTGAAGTGAACGCGCGTGACGTCACCCGCTCCGTCTCCAGTGGCTGGGCGCGCGTTCATTTCTGATACATTTTCTGTCCCGACTTTTTTTTTTCTTTCTTTCTTTTCATCCTGCATGGAGGCGGGCAGTGGCGCGCAGAGAGGCCAGCTGGTGTTTTCAAAGCCCGAATACAGTAAAACAGTAATTAAAGCCGAGGAACTCGGGCGCGGATCCCTGGAGCTGCCGATGCTTTTCTGGAGATGCTGCGACATGTGTGGGCAGCCACGTCTTTCATGAGAGAGACATTTGTTGCTTCTTCGCACGTGCGTCTGGGTAAATTCAGGAGGGATCCCCAGTCTCATACCAAGAGTTCGCCAGTTTACCAGCTGGCCGCCTCTCGCAAGCGGCGCATTGCATCCCCCGCGGGCCCGCGCTTGGCTCGCTCACGCGCCGTTTGGTGTCTCCCTGCCGCTCACGAGGCGCCTCAGATGTGCCGCTCCAGAGTTGGCATCGGCTTTTCATCTCAAAAGTTTATTTACTTTACAAAGCCTCCGCCATGTGCGCTCGTAATTACAGACGTGTTGTGAGGTGTGTGGCAGCAAATCCATTGTGCTCCTGTTAAGTGCTTTTGTACAGCGCTGGTGATTAAAATGAAAATAAAAATTACTGTATTAACGACAGCTGTCATTGTCTAGTCGCGGATCAGCCGAAGGAACGGTGCTGTGACGTAATAGGCTTGATAATTATAAATAATTGAATTTGTAGTCTTCAGACAGTAGGCTTTATTTTATACAATACTAATACCCGCGGCTTCGCTCGCGCAGATCTCTTTTAATAAATTGGCTGATATTAAAATATGGACACAATTTTATTTCAGGTTTTGATTTTGATTAAGCATATGAAAATCTCACAAAAGGAGCGAATATGTTGAGCAAGGAACTACAACCGCACACTAACAAGCAACGTCACGGTAAAGGAAGGATGTTTTGACGTGACGTCATAGTGGGACTTGAAATTTTGAAACCAGTACGTCTCTGTTTCTTAGGTGACATTGAATTTCTGAAATATTTAATTTTGGGGAAAAAAAAAATCCAAAAGTGGCACGTGTCTCGTTTTTTTCCGACCGTCCTGTATAAAAATGCAAAAAATAATTAAAATTTTATTTAAAAAAATTACTGGCTCATTTCGTCATTTCTGAGAAAAATTAACCATTTTTGAGATGCAAAATATCTTGATATTGAAGATGTGGGTTTACTTCTTTAGGGTAGGAGTTTCCCAAAATCCGTTCTTATGTCTCACCTAGACCCTAAATTTCAAAATCTAGGACTTGGGGTTTAGGAGGGATGGCACTGTGGCGCAGTGGTAGCGCTGCTGCCTCGCAGTTTGGGTCCTCCCTGCGTGGAGTTTGCATGCTCTCCGCGTGTCTACGTGGGTTTCCTCCCACAATCCAAAGACATGCCAGTTAGGAGCATTGGCGATTCTAAATTGTCCCTTGTGTGTGCTTGGTGTGTGTGTGCCCTGCGGTGGGCTGGCGACCTGCCTGGGGTTTGTTTCCTGCCTTACGCCCTGTGTTGGCTGGGATTGGCTCCGGCAGACCCTCGTGACCCTGTAGTTAGGATATAGCGGGTTGGATAATGGATAGATGGGGTTTAGGAGATCTCATGATCAGTCAGTAGGTTTTCACTTTTTTATACATATTATTACATACATTATTTTATGTAATATTACATGTGTATGTGTGCTTACGTGTCCTGTCACACTTCATTTGTATTATCTTAACACATTGCGATGGTCATGTAATTTGACACCCCATCTAGACTCGGTCAGAGAGGCAGTGCAGACATGGGTGGGGTTGTGGCACTTTTTAGGGCAGTTGGAGTGCAGGTAGAGGGGTGTGGGACATAGGGGTGCACCCTCCAAATGCACCAAAGCTCTTTAAAGTAATGTTCACTGTGAAAGGCGCTATATAACATAAGTGTTGTTTTTATGTTGTGACGTAACGGGGAGGGAGATTTGGGCTTGATAATTATAAAGAATATCATTTGTGCTTTATCTTATATATAAACGTCTATGCGTGGAAGTCTGTGTCTCTGTCTGGCCCGGAAGTGTGAGGCAACGGCATGAAGGTGAAAGAAAGCACCTCTGTCACCAAAATGAGACCGCCGACAAAAGACAAACTCACTTGGCCGCTGATAGACAAGCGGGGCGAATACATCTGCAAAATGAAACCGCCGACTCTGCATTTCAATTTTTTTTACTGATGATTTCAGTATAGTTCTAGGTGCCCGGGCTTTTTTTACAGCTAGTGTCTGATAGTGCATAGAGTTTTGTTATGTGCGCCCACTTGTATCCTGTGCTCCTTAAGGTCCTGCCACGCTACACGACTTTTCCCACAATTTTCTTGATTTCAACAAGGTCTTGCAAACAATGCCTTAGTAGCTTTGGTCCACACTGACTTGATCACATCCTGTCATTCCAGTTGGTATTCCACCCGAGACCCTCCTGTTTCAGATTAACCCAAACACTTCCAAGTGGACTGGGATTTGGGCATCGAGAGGTCACTGGAGTGTGCTTTGTGACGTGGTGATCGCAGTAGGCTGCCCTGATAAAGTGGACACTGAGTGTGAATGTAATACTGTATTTATATTTATAGTGACAATGGAGATCCCACAGGTGGGTTTGGACAGTTACCTCAATAGGTTGTGAGTGTGGAAGACGAATGTTCTCTTCGTTCCCTTGTACTAATTCATGTCTGAGAAGTAAGCTTTACTAAACCATGTAATAGCATGCTTTGTTTTAGCAAACAGAAAAATGTTTGTGCAAAGGACTCGAGGTCTGAGCATTCCACACATGAGTCTGCCTTATCACGTTGTCCCTTAGCTTACATCTGAACGCCATAACAAAAGGAGCCAAGAAATCAAGTTTTACAAGGGACGTTAAAGGGGCTCAAGGTTTGTGTATAATAAATGTGTTGACTGTTACATTTTATAATGATATTAAATCACGCATTCTAGGGGTATAAAACTGGACCCCATCCAACAGACGGGGTTCAGAAGAGCCCTGACGCTGTCATGTATATTTGATTGTCTGCTTTTCTGAAACTCTTCTCACCGTGACTCTGAAAATAAAGCTGCTTTATAACCACACCTGCTGTCGGGTCTGAAAACTTCGTCCACATGTGTCATACAGATCAGAAGCATCACAGCATGAACTGAGTCTCCAGTTGTTTAATATTTCTGTTTAATTTCCTATGTGCCACTGAGCTTGTTAACCAAACAGTTTGAATATTTTCCATGCATTACTTGAGGACTTACTTGGTCTTATTTTATATAGCGCCATTCCAAAGGGCCTCACTTGACCAGCCTGACTCCACTTACAACTGACTTTCTTAGCCAAAACAGTCCATGCTGTGAGAGCTGCAGGAGCCTTCAGGCACACAGCGGGACTTTCAGTGGGCACACCAGGCCAGCTGGCTATGTGCCCTTCATCTTCAAATTATGGAGTATGTGAATTTCCCCTTGGGATTAATAAAGTCAGTCTATCTATCTATCTATCTATCTATCTATCTATCTATCTATCTATCTATCTATCTATCTATCTATCTATCTATCTATCTGTATTATATAGTGCCTTTCATGTCTATCTATCTATCTATCTATCTATCTATCTATCTATCTGTATTATATAGTGTCTTTCATGTCTATCTATCTATCTATCTATCTATCTATCTATCTATCTATCTATCTATCTATCTATCTATCTATCTATCTATCTGTCTATCTATCTATCTACAGTAGTGCCTTCCATTATCTTTCTGTCTCTCTGTCCATAGCCTTTCACTCTATCTATCTATCAAATAAAATAAGATGAAATCAAACAAATCACCAGGCCCAGATAATATTTATCCTCGTGTTCCTAAGGAGGCCAGTGAGTTCAGATATAAACCCTTGACACGTCTTTTTAGGAAGTCACTGCATACTGGAGAGATTCTGAGGGACTGGAAAATGGCAAATGTCATCCCATTATATAACAAAAAGGTGACAGGGCAGATCCAAGCAACTATAGGCCAGTAAGCTTAACTTGCATCACTGGAAAGTTAATGGAAGGAATTATTAAGGATAAGATTGAGCAACACATGGAAAGGACAGGAGTTATTCTGAACAGTCAGCGTGGGTTCAGAAGAGAGAGGTCGTGTTTTACTAACAGGCTGGAATTCTATGAGGAGGCAACAAAAGGATCTGATCAGAGTGGAGCTGATGAGATTATTGATGTGGACTTTCAGAAAGCATTTGATGAGGTGCCACGTGAGAGGTTGGGCATCAAATTAAAAGAAGTGGGAGTTCAGGGTGATGTTTTTAGGTGGGTGCAGAATTGGCTCAGACACAGGAAGCAGAGGGTGATGGTGAGAGGAACCTCATGAGAACTGGCTGATGTTAAGAGTGGTGACCAGCAGGGGGCAGTGATAGGGCCGCTGCTGTTTTTAATATATATAAATGATTTGGATAGGAATATAAGTAACAAGCTGGTTAAGTTTGTAGATGATACCAAGATAGGTGGATTAGCAGATAATTTGGAATCCGTCACATCATCACAGAAGGACTTGGGCAGATTTGTGAACAATGAAATTTAATGTCAGCAAATGTAAAGTATTACACATAGGAAGTAAAAATGAGAGGGTTGAATACACAATGGGTGGTCTGAAAATCGAGAGTACACCTTATGAGAAGGAGTTAGGAGTCATAGTGGACTCTAAACTATCAACTTCCCAACAGTGTTCAGAAGCCATTAAGAAGGCTAACAGCATGTCAGGTTATATAGCGCCTTGATGTGTGGAGTACAAGTCACAGGAGGTTCTGCTCAAGCTTTTTAACACACTGGTGAGGCCTCATCTGGAGTACTGGGTGCAGTTTTAGTCTCAAGAGTACAAAAAGGACATAACAGCACAAGAGAAGGTCCAGAGAAGAGCGACCAGGCTGATTCCAGGGCTACAGAGGATGAGTTAGGAGGAAAGATTAAAAGAGCTGAGCCTTTACAGTTTAAACAAAAGAAGATTAAGAGGTGACCTGACTGAAATGTTTAAAATGATGAAGTGAATTAGTGCAGTGGATTGAGACTTGTATTTCAAAATGAGTTCATCAAGAACACGGGGACACAACTGGAAACTTGTTAAGGGGAAATTTCTCACAAACATTAGGAAGTTTTTCTTTACACAAAGAGCGATAGACACTTGGAATTAATGACCAAGTAGTGTGGTAGACAGTAAGACGTTAGGGACTTTCAAAACTCGACTTGATGTTTTTTTGGGAGAAATAAGTGGAGAGGTCTGGTGAGATTTGTTGGGCTGAATGGCTGTTCTCATCCAGAGTGCTCTAAGTGTTTCTGGGTTAGCTAACTCTAGACAGGAGACAACTGTTTAGATAACCTGAGGTTTTCTTCACTTTTGAATGTTTAAACACCCCCTTGTAGAGCTGAGGCTTTCTGTAGTTTATGGTAGTTAAGCACAACTCTGTGCTGCTGCTGATTTTCTCAGTTTCTGTTAGTTATGCACCCCCTTTTGGAGTTGAAGTTTGCTGTACTTTATGATTGTTAAACCCCTCCTGAGTTTTTGTTAAGAGGCCACTGAACTACAGGGTGGTCCAGATCTAATTATGCAGATCCAGATTGTCTGGATGACTTTGATTTATGTGGCGACGATTCCAGTTCGGCACAAAGATAATTCTTCCTGTCGTCAGTTCGCACGCTTCCAGGATGGTCCGGGATTTTTTGGGTGATTTTCTATGTAATAAAGTTAACAGGTTATAGCGTAATGAAAATTGCATAATTAGATCTGGACCACCCTATACAATAAACTTATGTGTCTGATGACTTTGTCCAATTTATTTTAGTTAAATGTCCCCCATGTGGAGCTGAAGTTTGCTACACTCTATGGTAGTTAAGTGCCCTCTAGTGGAGCTGAGGTTTTTTGCAGTTTAGGATAGTCGAGCACCTCCTTGTGGAGCTGAGATTCGGAGCAATTTGACAGTCACGTGACCTCCTTACGGGGCCAAAGTTTTGTTCAGTTTATCCTTAGCGCCACTTTGTGCTGCTCATAATTTTTCATATTTATTCTATTTAAGCACCACGTTTGCATGACTAAGCTTTTTTGTAGCCTATAGTACTTAAGCGCCCCCTTGTGGAACTGAGAATTTTGCTTTTTTTTTTTTTTTTACTCGTACCCCATTGTGTCGCCAAAGTTTACTATAATTTATGGTAGTTAAGCGCCCCCTTGTGGAGCTTGAGGTTTTTTTCTAACACTTTATGTAAGCTAAGTGCCCCCTTGTGGAGTTGAAGTTTCCTGCACCTTATTGTAGTTAAGCGCCCCCTTGTGGAGATGAGGTTTGCTGCACTCTGTGGTAGTTAAGCTCTCTCTTGTGTAGCAGAGGCTTTCTGTTGTTTGCTGTAGTTGAGCGCCCTCTTGTGGAGATGAGGTTTGCTGTACGTATTAAGTGTTAGTCATGTGCCCCCTACTGTTGCAGCGTTTTTTTTTTTGTAATTTATAGTAGTTAAGTGCCCCCTTGTGGAGTTGAAGTTTCCTGCACCTTATTGTAGTTAAGCGCCCCCTTGTGGAGATGAGGGTTTTTGTTACATTTTATGTAAGCCGAGTGCCCCCTCGTGTATCTAAGGTCTTCTGTAATTTGCGGTAGTTTAGTGTCCCCTTATGGAGCTGAATTTGGCTTCACTTTATGGCAGTTAAGTGCCCACAAGAAATTGTGTAATTTATAGCAGGTCAGCACCCCCCAGTAGAGATGAGGTTTGCTGTTAGTTATGTGCCCCATTGTGGAGTTTGAGGTTTTTTTTTTTTTTTATAATTTATGGTTAAATGCCCCTTTGTGGAGATGAAGTTTACTGCACTTTATTATAGTTAAGCGCTCCCTTTTGAAACTTGAGGGCTTTTGTTACACTTTATGTAAGCTAAGTGCCTCCTTGTGTAGCCAAGGTCTTCTGTAATTTACAGAAATTTAGCACCCCCTTGTGGAGATGAGGTTTGCTGCACTCTGTGGTAGTTAAGCTCTCTCTTGTGTAGCAGAGGCTTTGTGTTATTTGCTGTAGTTGAGCGCCCTCTTGTGGAGATGAGGTTTGCTGTACGTATTAAGTGTTAGTCATGTGCCCCCTACTGTTGCAGCGTTTTTTTTTTTTTTGTAATTTATTGTAGTTAAGCGCCCCCTTGTGGAGATGAGGGTTTTTGTTACACTTTATGTAAGCTGAATGCCCCCTCGTGTATCCAAGGTCTCCTGTAATTTGTGGTAGTTTAGTGCCCTCTTATGGAGATGAATTTTGCTTCACTCTGTGGCAGTTAAGTGCCCACAAGACGTTCAGTAATTTATAGCAGGTCAGCACCCCACTGTGGAGATGAGGTTTGCTGTATACTATGTTAGTTATGCGCCCCCTTGTGGAGCTTGAGGTTTTTTTTACACTTTATTTAAGCGAAGTGCCCCCTTGTGGAGATGAAGTTTGCTGCACTTTATTATAGTTAAGTGCCCCCTTGTGGCTATTGAGGGTTTTTTGTTACACTTTATGTAAGCTGAGTGCCCCCTTGTGTATCCAAGATCATCAGTAATTTGTGGTAGTTTAGCGCCCCCTTATGGGGCTTCACTCTGTGGCAGTTAAGTGCCCACAAGGCGTTCTGTAATTTATAGCAGGTCAGCGCCCCCTTGTGGAGATGAGGTTTGTGACACTCCTTGGTAGTTAGGTGCCCCCCTATTGTGTAATTCGTCATAAACCCTTTAAATCCGGGACATGCACAGTTACCCGCCTTTCTAAGTTTATTCTTGATTGCTAATTTATTGCTATTTATTTATTTTTTTTTTCCTTTTTCTCCCCCCAGTGTTGAAGCACACGTGGCGGAGTTGGGTGCTGGAATCTGTGACGGGTGGGCCGCCTCTGCATGAGCTTTTGCGAAGGTAAGTTGCGATACATGGACCCCAGGGTTTGGATTGGGGGAGGGGGGTGTGACCTGGGGTGTGGCGGTTTGAAGGGGGCGGGTGGGTGACAAGAGCAGCCTTCCCAGTATCAGCGATGTCCAAAAGCCCAGGGTTGTGAGTGCACAAGGCTGCCCCCCTGAGGCTTTTCCAGAGAACTGCTCCTTACTGCACATCGCTGATTTTTCATTTTGTTTTAGTCGGCCCTCCTCACCCAGGAGAACATTTACACGAAAATCCGCTTATCAGATGGCCGTCCTCTGCTGTGCATTTCCACTTTTATAATTGTGAGTTTATTTTTAATTGGTTTCATCTTTGGACCCACTCTAATACCATCAGAATTGGCTCTTTTGTGGCATAAACTGTGTCCTGAATTCCTGGATGGAACAAAATTCCCTTTCTTGTAATTTAGCCTAATTGTTTATTCAAGACAGAAAATGAGTGCTGATTGTTTTAGATTTGGAGCGATTAATAATAGATGGAGCGGGCGGCACTTCCTGCAGGAGGCTCGGCGGCGCCCCTCGTACTTTGCACTCTTATTTGAGACTCTGGCAGTTGCTATGTGCCCCCGAGTTGCCAGGCAGTGCCGGCTGCTGATTATTCAAAGCAGAATTGCTTAGATGGGAGATTGATTTTTTTTTTTCTTCTTCTTCTTTCCCATATGTTATGAATTATGCAGCCTAAAAGGATTTGAGAATAAATATATTTTTAGTAGCCCGCTAGTGCAGCGTTGCTGACATGGCGCTTGAGTTATATTTGGAATGGTCTGCCGTGCCAAGCAGCATGCGCCAGCGAAACAAGAGCACCACCGTCTGCCATGTTGCTCTCCTTCGGTTCGTTTATATCTCTTTTGTAGTGCACCTTGTAAAGGTGCTATATAGGGCCGGGTGACATCGTGTGGTCGATTGGCAGTGGAATTGGACTCTAAACCATGCCAAGTGCACCTCAGATGAGGTCACCCACCTGAAGCTAAGCCTGGTCAGGACCAGCCAGTACTTGGATGGGAGACCACCTAGGAGAAGGTTGGGTGGCTGCTGGAAGAGGTGTTGGTGAGGCCAGTAGGGGGTGCCTACCCTATGATCTAAATGTGGATCTCAATGCCACAGGGCAGTGATGGGCACACTGTGCTGTAAAAATGGTGCCATACTTCTGATGAGACGTAAAACTGAGGTCCTGACTCTCTGTGATCATTAAAGACCCCTGAGTATCCTTCATAAACAGTAGGGGATATCCTGATGACCTGACTCAACTACCCATTATGGTGGTCATTAAAGACCCCTGGGTATCATTCATAAAGAGTAGTGTGTATCCTGATATCCTGATTTAACTGCCCACCACAGTGGTCATTAAAGACCCCTGGGTATCATTCATAAAGAGTAAGGTGTATCCTGATATCCTGACTCAACTACCCATTATGGTGGTCATTAAAGACCCCTGGGTATCATTCATAAAGAGTAGTGTGTATCCTGATATCCTGACTCAACTACCCATTATGGTGGTCATTAAAGACCCCTGGGTATCATTCATAAAGAGTAGTGTGTATCCTGATATCCTGATTTAACTGCCCACCACAGTGGTCATTAAAGACCCCTGGGTATCATTCATAAAGAGTAAGGTGTATCCTGATATCCTGACTCAACTACCCATTATGGTGGTCATTAAAGACCCCTGGGTATCATTCATAAAGAGTAGTGTGTATCCTGATATCCTGATTTAACTGCCCACCACAGTGGTCATTAAAAACCCCTGGGTATCATTCATAAAGAGTAGGATGTATCCTGATTTAACTGCCCACCACGATGGTCATTAAAGACCCCTGGGTATCATTCATAAAGAGTAGGGTGTATCCTGATATCCCAGCTCAACTGCCCACCACGGTGGTCATTAAAGACCCCTGGATATCAATCATGAAGAGTAGGACCCCTTTAGTGAGCTGCCCAGGTACTTACTCACCAAGGCATGCCATTCACTCCTGGCTTGTGTTGTGCCCAGAGCTTGAAGTGACACTTCATTAGTAACACATCACGATCTGAGCCCTCAATGTGGGGGGCACCCCAGTTTTCTGCATGTATGTCAGCACCAAGGGGAACCCCCCCCCCATCACCTATCCCATTGTTTAACTGTTCTAAAAAATGAAGCGAACACTTAAATCACACATCAGATCTCGATGAATGAAATTTTCAAGTGGAAAGCCTTGACTGAGTAATGCTGGGTAATTCATTAAGAACAAAATGATGGAACAACAATCAGTGGGCACCAACACCACCGCCCCCCGTGGGCCAACTCCGCTTCTCACCGAAAATCAAAAATTGCAATAGCAAGTTGATCCAACTTGAGTGAATCTCATCACGGCAACTTGGTAGTGTGTGTGTGTGTGTGTGTGGCCCCCCCAAGTGTCTGTATGGACCCCCGACAACATCTGACCTGCTCCTGATGGTGACCAGGGGATCTCCTCCCAGACCTGATCAGGGCAACAATGGGCTCCTGGACAGTCTGTAGTACTACTTGGTGGCATCGGATGCACTGATACATAACGGGCTCAATCGCTCAGGTCTGGGGGGTAACATGCCAGCCAATCACTAGCATCAATGCCTTTGTCATTTAGGAACTGCCAACACACTTTGGTCACATGATCACACGGCCGGGCATTGTCCTGCACCAGGAAGGAACCCACTGCACCAGCGTCAGGTCTGACAGTGACCCAATAGCAATCAGGGTACCATTGACCCTCCAAAGATATGCCCACCCAAGACTATCACTGACCCACCACCAAAAGTGGCCATGATGGCTGATATTGCAAGCTGCATAACTATCACCACGGCATCTCCAGACTCTGTCACGTGTGCTTAGTGTGACCCTGCTGTCATCTGTGAAGAGAATGGGCACCAGTGGCAGAGCTGCCAATTGTGATATTCTCTGTCGAATGCCAATCGAGTTACACGGTGTTCGGCTGTAAACAAAGGTGCCATTAGAGGACATTGGGTCCCTTTTGCCACCCACAAGGAGACTGTATGTGGCAGTTTGGTCAGAAACATGCGTACCAGTAGCCAGCTGGAGGTCATTTTGAAGGCTCTGGCTGTGCTCCTCCTCACACACCGGAGCAGATACCAGTCCTGCCACTGGGCTGATGCCCCTCTACAACCCTATCCAGCTGTCCCGCCTGGTTTCTCCTCTGTGCTCTTGAGACCTTCTTGTGATGTCATGTATGGATGTGCCGTCCTGGAGGAACTGGACTGCCTGTGCCACCTGAATGGGCTGAAGATACCACCGTCATGCTGCCAGCAGTGACAAGGACACCAGCAAAACTAAAGAAGAATCAGTCAGGAGGGAGAAGAACAGAGCAACTGTCTGTGGCCACCATTCCCTTTTTGAGAGTGTCACCACTCCAGGTCACCTGTTGTCACTTTCATTTGCACCACAGCAGGTGACGTTGATTCCCAGTCCTTCCTAAGTGGACACCTTGATATCCCTGAAAATTCACTGACTTGTTAGACTGGGATGATTAAGCGTCCCCTTCATTTATTTTTTGAGCAGTGTATATTCTGTACATAAGCGACAAGATGGACAATCCAAGATGAGCAACCATTAATACCTCACTCAGAGCCCCCCCGTTGAACATTTTTAATTTATTTGAAATTTCTTGTGTTTATGATTTGCGATATTCTTTCCATTTTTTTGTATCCGTTTATCTAAACCCCTGGTACGCTGCATGCGATTTGTGGGCGGTTCTTCCCAAGAGGCGGGGCCACCTGCCAGGCACTGCACTCCGCCTCCCCCTAAATTGGGCGGGTCCTCCACAGCTCCAGGCGGCTCTTTGTGGATGTGCTCGCGAGTCGCCGAGTCATTTGGAGTTTTGCTGTCCTTGTGCCCCTCTGAATATTTTGCAAGTTTGACCCTCTTGTTGGTTTTTTTTTGTTCACCACTCTGCTTGGATTCTGCAGTGGGACTTTGTGAGTGTGCCAGGGAGTTGGTGAGCTTACTTATGTTGTTTATTATATTGTACTGGATTTTTGTCCTAAATAATATTATTTACATTTACAGTGGTGTGAAAAACTATTTGCCCCCTTCCTGATTTTGTATTCTTTTGCATGTTTGTCACACAAAATGTTTCTGATCATCAAACACATTTAACCATTAGTCAAATATAACACAAGTAAACACAAAATGCAGTTTTTAAATGATGGTTTTATTATTTAGGGAGAAAAAATCCAAACCTACATGGCCCTGTGTGAAAAGTAATTGCCCCTTGTTAAAAATCACCTAACTGTGGTGTATCACACCTGAGTTCAATTTCCGTAGCCACCCCCAGGCCTGATTACTGCCCCACCTGTTTCAATCAAGAAATCACTTCAATAGGAGCTGCCTGACACAGAGAAGTAGACCAAAAGCACCTCAAAAGCTAGACATCATGCCAAGATCCAAAGAAATTCAGGAACAAATGAGAACAGAAGTAATTGAGATCTATCAGGCTGGTAAAGGTTATAAAGCCATTTCTAAAGCTTTGGGACTCCAGCGAACCACAGTGAGAGCCATTATCCACAAATGGCAAAAACATGGAACAGTGGTGAACCTTCCCAGGAGTGGCCGGCCGACCACAATTACCCCAAGAGCGCAGAGACGACTCATCCGAGAGGTCACAAAAGACCCCAGGACAACGTCTAAAGAACTGCAGGCCTCACTTGCCTCAATTAAGGTCAGTGTTCACGACTCCACCATAAGAAAGAGACTGGGCAAAAACGACCTGCATGGCAGATTTCCAAGACGCAAACCACATTAGGGCTCATCTCAATTTTGCTAAGAAACATCTCAATGATTGCCAAGACTTTTGGGAAAATACCTTGTGGACTAAAGAGACAAAAGTTGAACTTTTTGGAAGGCAAATGTCCCGTTACATCTGGCGTAAAAGGAACACAGCATTTCAGAAAAGAACATCATACCAACAGTAAAATATGGTGGTGGTAGTGTGATGGTCTGGGGTTGTTTTGCTGCTTCAGGACCTGGAAGGCTTGCTGGGATAGATGGAACCATGAATTCTACTGTCTACCAAAAAATCCTGAAGGAGAATGTCTGGCCATCTGTTCGTCAACTCAAGCTGAAGCGATCTTGGGTGCTGCAACAGGACAATGACCCAAAACACAGCAGCAAATCCACCTCTGAATGGCTGAAGAAAAACAAAATGAAGACTTTGGAGTGGCCTAGTCAAAGTCCTGACCTGAATCCAATTGAGATGCTATGGCATGACCTTAAAAAGGCGATTCATGCTAGAAAACCCTCAAATAAAGCTGAATTACAACAATTCTGCAAAGATGAGTGGGCCAAAATTCCTCCAGAGCGCTGTAAAAGACTCATTGCAAGTTATCGCAAACGCTTGATTGCAGTTATTGCTGCTAAGGGTGGCCCAAGCAGTTGTTAGGTTCAGGGGGCAATTACTTTTTCACACAGGGCCATGTAGGTTTGGATTTTTTTTTCTCCCTAAATAATAAAAACCATCATTTAAAAACTGCATTTTGTGTTTACTTGTGTTATATTTGACTAATAGTTAAATGTGTTTGATGATCAGAAACATTTTGTGTGACAAACATGCAAAAGAATAAGAAATCAGGAAGGGGGCAAATAGTTTTTCACACCACTGTATATAGCGCCTTTCTCATTACTCAAATTGCTTTTCGTAGTAAGTGGGGTATGGGGGGGCACTTCAACCACCACTAATGGATGATGCGATGGCAGCCATTTTTGCGCCAGTCCATTCCCCACACATTAGTTATTAGGTGGTGACAGAGAGAGAGACAATTAGAGACAGGGGATCATTAGGGGGCGAGAATGACTTGACCACGGTGTGCAATTTAGTCAGGACATTGCGATACACCCTGCTCTGCACAAAGGATGCTGAGGGGTCTTAAATGACCATTGAGAGTCAGAACCACGGCTTTTACGTGTCATCTGAAGGATGGTGTCATTTTTACAACACGTTGTCCCCGTCACATTGGGATCCTCATTTAGACCACGGGGTAAGCGCCCCCTGCTGGCCTCCCCAACTCCTCTTCCAGCAGCACCCCAGACTTTTCCTAGGTGGTCACCCATTCAAGTGTTGGCTGGGCCTGAACAGGCTTAGCTTCGGGTGGATGACCTCTTCGGAGGTGCAGGTGGCGTTTTTGATCTCCTGGTCTGTTTTTTTTTTTTTTGTTCTCTTTGGCCCTTCTTTATTCCTGTGTGCTCCTTGGAGCTTCACAGTCTAACAGATCATTCTGGAAGAATAAACGTTTTACTGTATGAAGAGCCTGTGTGTGCCTTTATATCTAACTGGGGTTTTGATTGGAAATCCCCCACCGTGGGCATCTTGGGAAGGGATTTTGGGACTCCTAGTTCATATGACACTCCAAACTCCATCGAATTTGTGTGGAGTTCACGCTGCGTCCCGTTAGCCCCGCCCCTTTCTGTCCCTCTGACATAAAGTCCTGGGCATCCTGAACGGAGACATCACTACCTTTAGCCAGAGCAACAGATGTAGCTTCGCTAAAGACCCACTGACCCTTACAAAACCCTCTTTTTGAACTGCCGCAGGAGAAATGAGTTTTATTTTCAGTTCTTTTTCTTTATGTTTGCATTTTTGGACAAATAAACGGGACGACCTGCCTGGAACCCCACAATTTCTTGCTGGAGTCCTGAGCTGTCATTACAGCACAATAAATGTAACATACTAAGGGTTGGGTTTGTCCATCAAGTGATTGCTTGTGACCCACAGGGACTACAACCAGCCATTTGTAGTGCCTTTCACTATCTATCTTTATAGGATACAATGTGTCTTTTTCTATCTATGTATCACTATACAGGTGCTGGTCATAAAATTAGAATATCATGACAAAGTTGATTTATTTCAGTAATTCCATTCAAAAAGTGAAACTTGTATATTCGATTCATTCATTACACACAGACTGATGTGTTTCAAATGTTTATTTCTTTTAAATTTTGATGATTATAACTGACAACTAATGAAAGTCCCAAATTCAGTATCTCTGAAAATTAGAATATTGTGAAAAGGTTCAATATTGAAGACACCTGGTGCCACACTCTAATCAGCTAATTAACTCAAAACACCTGCAAAAGCCTTTAAATGGTCTCTCAGTCGAGTTCTGTAGGCTACACAATCATGGGGAAGACTGCTGACTTGACAGTTGTCCAAAGACAACCATTGACACCTGCACAAGGAGGGCAAGACACAAAAGGTCATTGCTAAAGAGGCTGGCTGTTCACAGAGCTCTGTGTCCAAGCACATTAATAGAGAGGCGAAGGGAAGGACAAGATGTGGTAGAAAAAGTGTACAAGCAATAGGGATAACCGCACCCTGGAGAGGATTGTGAAACAAAACTGTGGGGGAGATTCACAAAGAGTGGACTGCAGCTGGAGTCAGTGCTTCAAGAACCACCAGACACAGACGTATGCAAGACATGGGTTTCAGCTGTCGCATTCCTTGTGTCAAGCCACTCTTGAACAAGAGACAGCGTCAGAAGCGTCTCGACTGGACTGCTGCTGAGTGGTCCAAAGTTATGTTCTCTGATGAAAGTAAATTTTGCATTTCCTTTGGAAATCAAGGTCCCAGAGTCTGGAGGAAGAGAGGAGAGGCACAGAATCCACGTTGCTTGAGGTCCAGTGTAAAGTTTCCACAGTCAGTGATGGTTTGGGGTGCCATGTCATCTGCTGGTGTTGGTCCATTGTGTTTTCTGAGGTCCAAGGTCAACGCAGCCGTCTACCAGGAAGTTTTAGAGCACTTCATGCTTCCTGCTGCTGATGAACTTTATGGAGATGCAGATTTCATTTTCCAACAGGACCTGGCACCTGCACACAGTGCCAAAACTACCAGTACCTGGTTTAAGGACCATGGTATCCCTGTTCTTGATTGGCCAGCAAACTCGCCTGACCTTAACCCCATAGAAAATCTATGGGGTATTGTGAAGAGGAAGATGCAATACGCCAGACCCAACAATTCAGAAGAGCTGAAGGCCACTATCAGAGCAACATGGGCTCTCATAACACCTGAGCAGTGCCACAGACTCATCGACTCCATGCCACGCCGCATTGCTGCAGTAATCCAGGCCAAAGGAGCCCCAACTAAATATTGAGTGCTGTACATGCTCATACTTTTCATGTTCATACCTTTCAGTTGGCCAACATTTCTAAAAATCCTTTTTTTGCATTGGTCTTAATTAATATTCTAATTTTCCGAGATACTGAATTTGGGACTTTTATTAGTTGTCAGTTATAATCATCAAAATTAAAAGAAATAAACATTTGAAATACATCAGTCTGTGTGTAATGAATGAATCTAATATACAAGTTTCACTTTTTGAATGGAATTACTGAAACAAATCAACTTTGTCATGACATTCTAATTTTATGACCAGCACCTGTATAGTGCCTTTCCCCGGGTACTGTATCTATTACTTGGTTTATTTATTTCTAGTTTAGTGATTTCATCTATTCGTTTATGGTGTCTTTATCTGTTTATCTTTAAATATAGGATGTAGTGTTTTCCTCTACCTATGTATCACTATATAGTGCCTTTCCACATGTATCTATAAATGTATTTCTTTGTAGTATAGTGATTTGTTTCTATCACTCTTTGGTGTCTTTTCTATCAATCTATATCTATTGGATATAGTGTTTTCCTCTACATCACTATATAGTGCCTTTCCCCATGTATTTTTAAAATGTTTATTTGTTTCTAATATAGTGATTTTATCTATTACTATAGGATATAGTGTTTCCTCTACCTATGTATCACTGTATAGTTCCTTTCCCCATGTATTTATTAATCTGTTCATTTATTTCTAGTATAGTGATTTTATCTTTCACTCTATAGTGCATTTCTCTACTTATGTATGACTATATAGCACCTGTCTCTATCTATTACTGTACTATAGGATATAGTGTTTTCCTCTACCTATGTATCCCTATATAGTGCCTTTCCCTACTTATATTACAGGGGCACATCCTCGCAGGGTGGGCTCTGATCTTCGTCCCTCTCGGCTTTGCCCTTCTGCGTCGTCTCTTGTACATTCAATATTTTCGGGTGTTGGTGCTGCCCTCTGCTGGTGCAGTCTCGCATTTGGTCAGTGTGGCATTGAATTGATGTGGTGTTGTGTTCTGCGTTTCTGGGCTGGCTGCTTGTTCGCTTCGGTGGCCTCGGCTTAAGGCCGTTCTCTGGTTAACTCAAGTGCGGTCAGTTGTATTGATGGTGGGCTCATCTGCTGGACGGTCAGGCGTCTCCTTAGAGCGACACTGAGCTCCCGTTATGCGCCTACTCTTTAGTTTAGCGCTTGTCTGAGAAGTGCGTCATCATTTCTGCCATTCGCTCTTGACCCCAATGGTTTATTAAAACGGATCGCAGAATGAAGGTCAGGATTATTTTACATTGGAAATTTCTGTTGACAAGTAATCTAAACTGCCATCTTCAGGTTCAGTTTGGCCGACGGGTGTGCCGGTGTCGCCGTGACTGAGTCACTGAAGCCACAGGGGCACACATTTAAAAGTCAGTGCGGATAAATGAGATCAGCTCAATTAGTTGATGTACATACGGTAAAATCACTGAATAGAGGAGTGCAGCTGCAGCCGATGCCATGTGTGCAAAACTCGATGCCCTGGGGCCGAATTCAAGAAATAAGAAAACGGAAAGCTCAGTGTAAAGGAGCGTGACGTGGCCGTGGCGTATCCCGTGTGCCGCCATCGCCGCTCTCTTTCTGTCGTTTTCATGCTTTTTGTTCTTTTCTTTCTGACTCACTGCACAAGTAGGGCACACCTGAGCCATTGTCAGATGTGTTCTTTCTGAGCACTGGCCGCGTAAAATCCTCTTTTATTTGTGTGCCACAATGTCGCCGGATGAATGGTCCCGCTTTTCAAAGTCGCTTCTTAGCCGATTTTCTGCTCCGCCGTGATGCTCCCTCGAAGATTAGGGCTGTCAATTGAATGCCTGAAGTGCAGACGTGGCGTCGGGAAGAAAGAAATGCGGATATTAAAGGATAACAAGCGAGTAAGGAAATGTGCCACTCGGGGGGCGTTTGGGGGGCTTGGCTGCTAACCGATTAGAAAGTTGGAGCATTTCACGTCACTTCAAAGAGTTCGTTATCACACTTTTGTTAATTAATTATTTTGTAACGATGAGTCAGATTGAAAAATGAAAGTCGTGACATGAATGTCATTCGGTGCATTAAAAGGCTTCTGGAATTCAAGTAGCCCCTTGGCCCAATAATCCTTGGTGCATACAGAGCTACAACATTAAAGCAAGTCAAGTCGGGGAGCAGGCACTGGCATAGCTGGTTGCTGCACCCACTACACGACGAAAAAACTCGGGATCCCGCTTTGCAACTCCCCAGGCAGACATGCAGTCCAGTCCCACCCTCCGAAAATGACCCTCTATCTGCCGCAGCCTGGTGTTACGTGGGCGACCCCTTGGCCTGGTCCAGCCACTCGGGTCCCCAACAGTGAGGATCTTATGAGCCGGATCACCCTCGTAGTGCCATAACTGACGCTCCCTCACAATCCAGGTCATGTGCCTCATTCGGGACTCCATGAGCAACACAACGTCAAACCAACGGCACCCAAGGATTTTCTGGAGAGACGCACTACCAAAGGAGTCCAGTCTTTGTCTCAGGTCACTGAATAGCGTCCATGTCGCACAACCATATAGTAAGACAGGAAGCACCAGGATTATAAAGACTTGGACCTTCGTCCTTTTGCATTGATATCCGGAGCACCACACACACCTTTTCAGTGACCTCATGATCCCCCTCATGCTCTCCCAATCCGTCTACTGACTTCACAGAGAGAATGAATGTCACTGCCAAGGTAAGCAAACCTCTCAATGACGAGGTCGACACTCTCTCCGCAGACAGACACACTGCTGATGGCCGTGCCCAAGAGGTCATTAAAGGCCTGGCTCTTTGGTTTTTATCAGGACACTCAGACTCCTCACTCAGTCTCTCGAGCGCCCCGATCAGAGCCTCCATTGACTCCGCGAAGATCACAGCATCATCAGCAAAGTCAAGATCCGTGAAACTTTCTTCACCAACAGATGCCCCGCAGCCGCAGGACCCCACGACCCTAACCAACACCCAGTCCACACAAGCATTGAACCGAGTAGGAGCAGAACACACTGCTGACAAACCCCAGAATCAACTGGGAAAAACACGGAGGTCCTGCCTCCACTCTTTACAGCACTCACAGTACCAGTCTGAGGGGCGGAGTTCAGTCGGCAGGAGGACGGACTTACAGTAGATGCTGCCTTCCGCTGAGTGATGTACTGTGGGTAGCAGGAAGAAAGAGAAAGCATGGTTGTTTTCACTGTCTAAGTATTTGCACTTCACAAAGTTAAAGAGTTCCTTAGAAATAGTGTGCGTCAAGTGAAGCAACGTAAGTTCTGTTCGTTTTTTGGTTTGATCCATACTCTTCCATTTATCCGGGGTCGGGTCGCGTGGGCAGCAGCTTGAGCAGAGAGGCCCAGACTTCCCTCTCCCCGGCCACTTCTTCCAGCTCTTCTGGGAGAATCCCAAGACGTTCCCAGGCCAGCCGGGAGACATAGTCCCTCCAGCGTGTCCTGGGTCTTCCCTGGGGTCTTCTCCCGGTTAGACGTGCCCGAAACACCTCACCAGGGAGGCATCCAGGAGGCATCCTGATCAGATGCCCGAGCCACCTCATCTGACTCCTCTCGATGCGGAGGAGTAGCGGCTCTAGTCTGAGCTTCTCACCCTATCTTGAAGGGAAAGCTCGGACACCATGCGGAGGAAACTCCTTTCGGCCGCTTGTATTCGCGATCTCGTTCTTTCAACAACAACAACATTTATTTCTATAGCACATTTTCATACAAATAGTAGCGCAAAGTGCTTTACATATTAAAGAATAGAAAAATGAAAGACACAATTATAAAACAAAATAAATCAACATTAATTAACATCGAATAAGAGTAAGGTTCAATGGCCAGGGGGGACAGAAAAAAAAAAACTCCAGACGGCTGGAGAAAAAATAAAATCTGTAGGGATTCCAGACCATGAGACCGCCCAGTCCCCTCTGGGCAATCTACCTAACATAAATGAAACAGTCCTCTTTGGATTTAGGATTCTCACGGAAGGGCTTGATGATGATGATGGTCACGTAGACTTCTGCCTTTTAATCCGTCCATCATTGTTGGAGCATCATGAAGCTTTGAGTAGGTGGAGGTGGCGCAGGCCACCACCACAAAGAAACCGGAAAAAGAAACAGAAAAGAGAGTAGGGGTCAGTACGGATTTTAGAGCCACCATGAATAGTTATTTTGAGGAAATTGAACATATAGAGTATCAGGATTAAGTTAAATTAAGATTAAAATGAAGTTATAAAAAGGCCATTTTAGTCACTACCCATAGCTCATGACCATAGGTGAGGGTAGGAGCGTAGATCGACTGGTAAATTGAGAGCCTTGCCTTACGGCTCAGCTCTTTTTTCACCACGACAGACCGATCATCAGAGCCCGCATCACTGTGGACGCCGCACCGATCCGCCTGTCGATCTTACGCTCCATTCTTCCCTCACTCGTGAACAAGACCCCGAGATACATGAACTCCTCCACTTGGGGCAGGATCTCGCTCCCAAACCTGAGAGGGCACTCCACCCTTTCCCGGGTTGAGGACCATGGTCTCGGATTTGGAGGTGCTGATTCCCATCCCAGCCACTTCACACTCGGCTGCGAACCGACTCAGAGAAAGCTGAAGATCACGGCCTGATGAGGCAAACAGGACAACATCATCTGCAAAAAGCTGAGATTTTTTGCTTGAAATTTCGTTAACACTAAACCGTTTCTCACCTAAAGGCACCTTGCCTACAACTTCGGTATTGCAACTTTAAGATTAATATTTGTGTAAGATTTGCAATGTGATTTTCCTTTATGTTTAACTTGAAAACTAAGAATAGATCTACTTTATTTTTTATTGTAGACCACACACCCCCACTGTCATATGTACAGTTATATCTGCAAATTAAAGGTTTGGATTTGAAATCTACCTTCCAAGTGTTTTAACGGGCACGCTATTGCGAATGCCAACTATTCCTGCACAACCAGAAGAAGTCCTTTAGTGGTTTCTCTATTTCAGTACCAGTGTAGAGGCCAGCCATGATATCCAGCAACCTCGAGGGGATCCCATGAACCCTCATAATGTCCCACAGGGCAGCTCGATCAACTGAGTCGAACGCTTTGCAAAAATCGACAAAGGCTGCAAAGAAACTCTGCCGATTTTGCGTTTGCGCTCCATGAGAACCCTCAGTGCCAGGATGCGGTCGATGGTAGACTTTTTAGGTGTAAAACTAGACTGTTCCGGTCGCTGGTAGGTGGGCAAGTGATCATTGAGGACGACCCTAGCAAGGACCTTACCCGCCACCGGCAGCAGTGTTATCCCCCTGTAGTTGCTGAAATCCAGGCAATCACCGTTCCCATTCCAGATAAAGACGACAAGTCCCGTTTTCCCGTCAGTTGGGATGATGCCAGTCTCCCAAATGGAAGCAAAGATTGTTTGCAATGCCAGGAGGACAGCCGTATCACCATTCACCCCCGGTATGCCACAGATCCCTGCAGCCTTTCCCCCCCTCAGCTGGTTCACCACCTGTGCCATCTCACTGAGATTGGGTGGTTCACAGCTGATTGGAGGATCAGCCTCAATGACCGTGGACCCAGAGATATCCAATGTCCTAGCCGGAGAATCAGCTTTGAACAAGTAGCCAGCCCAGTGGGTCACAACTGCAGTGTCATCCGTAAGGACCGTCCCATCGGCCGCCCTGACTGCGACTCTCCGAGGACCAGATTCAGATGTGCGTAATGCTTCGATTCCTCTGTAAGGAGGACGTGGGTCGCTAGACCACAGACGGTGTGTCACTTGCTCACAGATTCCTCTAACAAACATCTCCTTATCTGCCCTCAGAACCCTCGCAGCCGTCCTTCTCAGTTCCTGGTACAGATCAAAGTTGCCATTGAGCCGTGCGCTGCGACTCCTCTCGATGATATCCAGGGTGCCCTGCGAGATGAAACACCTCCTTCTGGGAACACCGGTGACACCAACACAACCCTCGGCAACCTTCAGGGTCTTGTCACGGAAGGTCTCCCACATCACATTAGGATCGACAGTCGTATCCAAATCTGCAAGTTCCTCACACAAACTGCGTGCTGACTCATTAGAAACATCCTGGTCTTGGAGTCTGGCCAAGTCCAGGTTCATTTTCCTAGTAGGTGGTAACCCACTGGACCTAAACTGGATCATCAGAGTAGCAACAACAAGTCTGTGGTCAGAATTCACAAACTGGGCACTTCTGTATACCCTGCAGTTTTACAAGAGCCTCCAGTGTCTGCCCACGAGGATGTGATCGATCTCCTTCACCGCACCACCAGTATTGGAGTACCAAGTCCAATGATGCGGTTCAGGGCGCTGGAACTGGGATCCAGTGATTTGCAGCCCCTGACCTTTTGCAAAGTCAAGGAACATGGAGCCACTTTCACGACGGTCCCCAGACCCATGGGGACTGAGACAATCCTCATAGCCAGCCCTGTCAGTGCCAGTGGTTGCATTGAAGTCACCCATGACCAGAGGAGTGTCACCTCGAGGACACCCATCAACCACCGAGTGAAGCCGTAAATAAAATGTCTCCCTCGCCGAGACATCACTGACCATGGAGACAACAGACAAAGGCACCCAGGGAGTGCCGTAATCTGAGTCCCATAATGCGCTCGTTGAAAGGCGTGACATCGGACACCATTGGAAGAAGCAAATCCGCTACAGCAACAGCTACTCCCCGAGTATGACAGCCATCAGACCGACCAGACCAATAAAAGGTGTACCCACCTACAGAGATCTGGCCAGTCCCCGGTCTGCACACCTCAGAGAATGCCGCCACTGAAATACGAAATTTACGCAGCTCTTCCGACAGCAGAGGAAGATGACCATCTTGCCAGAGAGATAAGACATTCCATGCACCCACCCGTATGGGCCGCCTCAAATTGGGACCCGAGTGCTGCCGTACAGCGGGCGACGCCTCAGCACCACACCAGTTCCGATCCCCAAAAGACCCGACCCTGTTTGCTCTCCAACAGTTACGACTCTTCTGGGGATGGGGCTCCCGAGGGCTTTCCCCCATCCCCTTCATGTTGCGGGCAGCTTTCATTTGGGCGGCTGCAGCAGAGCTACTCCCGCGGAGAGCAAAAAGGAGTCCTTTCTGTCGTCTCAGAGCTTTGTGAAGTTTTTTTTTACGGTGGCTGGAGTGCCAATCCTGCCACCAACCCCCATGATTTCCCTGCAAGTTGGAGGACCGCTTGCAGGGCAGGATGCAGTTTAACGTCATACCCAGGACAGACATTAAAGCCATCCACTTAATATTGTGGAGGATCCCCTCATGAGGCATGGACTCCACTGGACCTCCAAAGGTGTCCTGGGGTCTCCGGCACTAAGATATCAGCGGCAGATCCTTCAAGTCCTGTGAGTGGTCAGGTGGGACCTCCATGGACCGCACTTTCTTTTCCAGCCCATTCCAATGATTGAGGTCTGGGGAATTTAGAGAACTCTTTGTCATGTTCCTCAAACCCTTCCTGAATCATTTTTGCTAAGGGGTCAGGGTGCATTGGAAGAGGCCGCTGCCATCGGGGTATACTGTGGCCATGAAGGGATGTAACGTGCCTTAGGAAGGTGGTACGTGTCAAAGTAAAGCCCACGTGAATGCCAGGACCCAAGATTACCTAGAAGAACCTCGTCCAGAGCCTCACACTGCCTCGGCTGGCGTGCCTTCATCTTCTTCATAATAAATGACACACACACACACCTCGCCGTCCACCTGATCTAAAAGAAAATGAGGTTCCTCAGACCAGATCGTCATCTTCCATTACTCCATGGTCCAGTTCTGATGTGCACATGCTCATTGTAGATGTTTTCAGTAGTGGATAGGGGTCTAAATGGGCACCTTGACCAGTCTGTGGCCGTGCCACCCCATATGCTGTGTGTTCTGACACCTTTCTGTCATATACACACAGATATAATAAAATGCACTACTTCAAATGTTTGTGAAGCACCATCTGTTGGAATGACAATCTATTTATGCTAATATAATATTTGTATTTATCACCTTATAGCGCCTTGGTCTTTGACTACAGTAGAATATATGTATCACTATATAGCGCCTTTCCCATATATATATATATATATATATATATATATATATATATATATATATATATATAAATGTATCTATTTATGCTAATATAATAGTTGTGTTTATCACTTTATAGCACCTTGCTCTATGACTACAGTAGAGTATCATTATATAGTGCCTTTCCCCATGTATCTTTTAATCTATTTGTCTCTAATATAATGCTTTTATTTATCACTTTATAGTGCCTTTCCCCATGTATCTATTAATATAGCTGTATCTAATTACAGTGCTTTTATTTATCACTTTACATCACTCTTCTCTATCTATAATAAAATATATAGTGCCTCTCTCTCCCTATGTATCACTATATAGCGCCTTCAGGTATCTATTACTCATTCAGACTCTTATTCTTTTGTTAAGGTGGATAATGTTAGACTTAATACTGGCAGTTTGCAGTTTAAGTGTATAATTAATTGATCTTTCAGTCAAGGAAGATGTGTATTAAAATGCATACATGCACTATGAACTAATTTTCATTTCGGGGGCAATATAAAAGCTAAACTACAAAACAGGGTGGGCCATTGAGACACATGGATGGGCATCGGCCTACCCGGGTCCAATACTTGAGAACAGTGACCATCACCTTAAGATGCTTTACAGTTGCTATACCGTTTCTGCAGTGTGAGTCCTGGCAGAGGGAGGCGTCCTAGGCCAGGTTTATACTTAACGCTCAGAATACGTACACGCCGTATCATGGCTGCCACGCGTTTTCAGCGTTCATTTGATGCGTCCTCTGAGCAGGTCCTCAGAAATTAACGCGACGTGTGAGCGAGTTGCAGTACCAGCAAAAAGTCGGGGGGTCGCGCAGTGTGATAATGTTGAAATGTGACGTTAGAGTCTCTGTTTACTATCTGCATGCGACAGAACGCCGCTTTGTGGATCCGGCGAGACTGGTGTGCGCGATTCAATGTTTGAAGTGTTGAAGCAAAATGCCGACATACAGATGCATTCGTAGTGCTTTTATATTCAAGCGTCGCATATTCCCGATCGTAATGACACGATACATTTTAAAAGCCTCAATCTTTTGTGACGTCTTTTTTTTTTTTTTTGCAACTTCACAACAGCAACATAACGTACAGCCACAGAGGAAAAAAAATGAAGGACATGGTGAACTCGTGTATTTTTTGATTAAAGTGGAAATTTCGGCTTTAATCTCGAAATGTCCACTTTAACCTCGTAGTTTACTTTATCATTAAAGCAGACCGTCGTAAACTTCATTAACGTTGCTAGTTTTTAATCGCTAAGGCAAGCAGCAATAGATCACCGCACAGAACACATTAAATGTACGATATTCCAACTCTCTGCACATTTACAATCTTTAGAATTATACTTGATATCACCTTAATGATGAAATGATAAATCGTTAATTTCGTTTAAATAATGAATATTGTTAATAATTACACACATGGGGTGACACGGTGGCGAAGCGGTAGCGCTGCTTTCTCGCAGGGAGTCACATCCCTGGAGTTTACATGTTTTCCTGCTGGGTTTCCACAGTGTGCTCCGGTTTAATCCCAAAGATATGCAGATTTGGTGCCGCTAAAATGACGCCAGTGTATGTGAGTGCTTGTATTCATTTTGCGATGAGCTGATGCCCGTCCAAGGATTGTTTCTGCCTCGTGCCCAATGGTTGATAGAATGGGCACATCCCTGGATTGATGGATTTAATCATTAAACATTCCTATATTGCGGTAAGGTGTCATCGGAATTTAATGGCTGTTCCAGGTAATTCACAACACAGCGAAGCCGAACCTGTTCTCACCGTGATGATATCTCGCACTGCCCCCTGGTGGATTCCTCCAGATTTACGCAAAGTACGCGCAGTTATAAACAGTACAACGCTTGTGTAGCAGGAGCGTCCGCTGCAGCATGAAGTATAAACCCGGCCTTAGGGTGCAGCACTGACCCGGTGAGGTTCTGTTATAGCGCCTTTCATAGTGAATGCCATTCTAAGGTGCTTTACAGGTGCAGTGTAATTATTATTATTTTTTTGCAATGTAAGCAGTATGAGGTGAAATGCCTGATATGGGGGTTTGAGCTGCCACCTCTGATCTGTACAGTTCAGTGCCTTAGCCAGTAGGGGGCAACGCTGCCATTCTCAGTTCTTGACTGCAGTCCTTGACCTGAAAGACATGCTGTAAATTTAAACTCCTCTAATAATAGTAATTTGTTAGATTTATCTGCTGTCGCTACTCAAAGTGCTTTGCGTAGACCGACGGGGGCCACTTCAGCCGCCCACCCACCTGCACGATGTGATGGCATCCATTCTTGTGCCAGTGCACTCATTAGGTTGGTGAAGGGTTAGGAGAGATAATTGGCCACTTAGAGAATGGGGATGATCGGAGGGCCAAAATGGATGAGGCCGTGGTGGGCACTTTTGCCAAGACATCGGGATACCCCTGACTCTTTTTGAAAGATGCCCAAGGATCTTTAATGACCACAGAGAGAGAGAGTCAGGGCATCGGTTTTACATCTCATCTGAAAGATGGCACCAGTTGTTTTACAGCACAGTGTCCCCATCACAGTCACTGGGGCTTTGGGATCCCCACAAAGACCCCACAGGGTAAGCGCCCTCGCCAACATCTCAAACCTCGCCACCTGCCCTGAGTTCACCTTCACTTAACGAGAAATTGTTAACCTAAACCGCTGGCACATTTAAATGCTCTCTAATTGGGTAAAAAGAGCAGCAAACGGTAAATAAGATATGCGGCCTTTTTTTTTTTTTTCCAGTCATATGAGAGAAAAGTGGAAATGGGTTGCCTGGCAACCAGAGATATTAAACTTTAAATTTAGTGAGTGTGTGTGTGTTTTATTTGTTTCATTTCCTTGTCACCCTTTTAATAGAAATGTTCGCTCACTGAGAGGTAATATCATGCAGCTGAAAGTCAGAGCGTCGCTGGGGATCACTTTGTGTGCGCCCCATGAAGCAAACACACATCTCCATTTGTCAAAAGTCGCGTTCGCTCGATGTTTTCAGCCGAATGAGCCGAGATGATCCCGCGGCTGTTCTGCCTTCTATTGATCTTCTTCTTCTTTTTTTTTTTTTTTTTCGTCTTCTGACAGGATGGCTATATCTCCACTCTGTCATGCGAGCTTACTAATCGGAGGAGATTTGTAAAGGAATAAGCGGTGACCACTCACACGTTACAGCTGAGGCTTCTTATCCAAAACATCACATTCGGGTTCTTATTTTCACAGTTCAGTTCCACTTTCGGTGTCAGCATGTAAAGCCGATGCCACAATATGCGACTTCTAGTCTGTTATATGCTCAAGGGACCCAAACACTTCCAAAAATTTCCCACTTGAGGGAGAAATCCTGTCAAAAACCCCAGCTAATAACATAGAGGGGAGATAGAACCTTTGTAGATAAAAGATTTAATGAAGAATAAAGTAAGCTCTGAGGATCACAAAGGCAGAGAAGGCAAAAAATGAATTGTCTGAAAAGGTGAAGACAATCCAAGGTGAACCAAATCCCAATATGAAACTGAAGGTGAAGTAAAAAAAAAAAACAGAGCATAGATTCAAAATATCCACTAAATCACAAAACACAGACAATCACAGTAATGTGTGGTTTTGAAATTTTTATGTCAGCAACAGAAAACAGAATGAATTAAACCCAGGGTAAGTGTCTGTGTGTGTCTGTCTGGTTGCTAAGATGGTGCATCATAAGCAATTGTAGTTATAAAATGCATTGCATTTGCCGTTCCAACAGATGGAGCATCAAATATTTGTAGTAATACAATGCATTGCATTTGTCGTTCCAACAGATCGTGCATCACAAACATTTGTAGTAATAAAGTACATTGCATTTGTCATTCCAACAGATGGCGCTTCACAAATATTTGTAGTAATAAAGTACATTGCATTTGTCATTCCAACAGATGGCGCATCAAATATTTGTAGTAGTACAATGCATTGCATTTGTCGTTCCAACAGACGGAGCATTAAATATTTGTAGTAATAAAATTCATTGCATTTGTCGTTCCAACAGACGGATCATCAGATATTTGTAGTAATAAAATCTACCCATCCATTATCCAACCCGCTATATCCTAACTACAGAGTCACGGGGGTTTGCTGGAGCCAATCCCAGCCAACACAGGGCACAGTAGTAATAAAATGAATTGCATTTGTCATTCCAACAGGTGGCACATTACAAACTTTTGTAGTAATGCATTGTGTTTTTTTACTGCAAATATTTATGATGTGCCATTTGTGTCTCAACCAGGGGGATGCGAATGACCTTGCAGTCAATGTGGAAATGTGACTGTGCATCTTACAGATTGTGCTAAAGGAAAAGAGACATGTCACCCTAATTAGGGACACCCTGTTATATTTTGTCACTTTACCTTTCAACCTCCTTGGTTTTTAACCCCAAGTATTTCTTGGGCTTGGGATTCTATGTAGTCATGATAAACCTCTGAGGCTAACAATCGTACATGTAAATAGGGTTATCACCAAACGTCTCTCTGGTTCAGAATTTTTTGTAAATATGGTTAATACCAAGTGTCTCTTGGCCTTGGAATTCTGTGTAAATACGGTTAACCCCAAGCATCTCTCGGGTTCAGAACTTAATGCAATTATGGTTAACACCAAGCATCTCTCAAGGTAATAATTTTATGTAAATACGGTTAACCGCAAGTTTTTCTTGAGCTCGGAATTCTACATAAATACGGTTAACACCAGCCATCTTTCAGATTAACAATTCTGCGTAAATGTGGTAAACCCCAAGCATCTCTCTGGTTCAGAATTTTATGTAAATACGGTTTACCCCGAGTGTCTTTCGGGTTAAGCCATTATGATCCAGGGCACAGTGTTAAGACTGAACAACACCCTGAGGAGTATTCTGCTGCCATCTAGTGGATAAAATAACATCATATTGCACAAGTTACTCCCTTGTAAGTCATCAGTATTTATGAGTGGGGTGCAAAGGTGGGGTTTTGGGGAGGGAAAGGGTGTGGGGACTGTTCGCCTGGCAGGCCCTCTGCCCACCTTGAACCCTGTCCAATTTCTGCCGCCATTATCTCTAGTCCTTGGCTCACGTTGACCACCATTAGGGTTTGGGGGGTATTGTGTGTCAGCCACTCTCTGCACACTTTGACCTTGACTCATGACATATTGTTGGTTCCCAGCTTGCTAAGGCAGATAAAAAAAATACACGGGCACAAGCCTTTTTGTGATTTAACCCTTGCTGTACTAAAGTGCACTACAATACAATGCCTATTTTCAAAAATGCTCGTGATTCTATTTGAGTATAGTGCATGTACATCATCAGCTTTTCTATAACCGTAGGACTTTGGGGAACTCCAGAACTTGACCTGATGTTATTTTAGAAGAATGAAGTGGACAGGACTGGCAAGCTTTGTTGGGCTCGAATGGCTTGTGCTCATCTGATTGTTCTCAAGAGTGTTGAGAACATTAGGAGGTTTCATGAGTCGTCTTCTTCATTCAGTGTGAGAAAAGTGAATTGTAGACAGGCCTTAACATCGTCTGAACAGTTCATAAGTGGTTGGTCAAGTCCCCTGCTTGAAAGGAAAGGGAAATCTGCGAGGCTGACTCTGGGGCTACAGGGGATGAGTTATGAAGAAAGATCAAAAGAGCTGAGCCTTTACAGGAGATGCAGAGGAGACCTGACTGGAGGGTTTAAAACGAGGAAGGGAATTAGTCCAGTGGATCGAGACTGCGACCATAAAATGAGTTCATCAAGAACACGGGGACACAGCTGGAAACTTGTGAAGGGGAAATTTCACACAAATATTAGGATGTTTTTCTAATAGACACATAAGCGACCAAGTAGTATGATAGATTGTAGGACTTTAGGTAACTTCAGATGTTATTTTAGAATAATAAAGTGGATGGGACTGGCAGACTTTGTTGGACCAAACGGCCTGTCCTCATCCAGATTGTTCTAAGGTGGCACCGTACGACCAAACCATCGTGATATGCCTGGTGAATTCAGTTGCATGAAGCTTCGGCGTGGCAAAAAGACAAAATGATCGGGATGAAGTGAAAGGTCAAGAAGGGCATTAGCCCACCCCTCGCCCCCCTTGCACTGTTCACACTGCAGTATCTATCCGTGTTTGCATCAGTTATGTCAAGTAAAGAGGCCGTGAGTTTGATGGTTGGCCTTAACATCCATCCACACGTTGAGTCCAATTAGGCTCATTGGCTATCAGAAGCTCATTGTCTAATGGCTTGATGTCATTTTCTGGAATTTTCCAAGCTGTTTAAAGGCCCAGTTAGCAAAGTGTATGGAAACTTGTGACCCTCTAGAATTGTAATATAGTCAGTAAAAAGTGAAATACTTGAAGTCTGTGAATGTTGTTGGAAATAAATGACTTTTGTCCTGCACAGAGCAGATGTCTTAAACAATAGGCCTAAATTATAGTTTGTTAGTGTAAAATCTGTATTCGCCCTCTAGTGGGCATTTTCGGAAGGTCTTTTGGGACTTCCAAGTCATAACACGAGCGATGTGAGAATTAGGAATCAGAACCGGACGGCAATCTAATTATTAAAAGAAAATCGTATGATGCGATATCGTCTACTGTTTAATTCTGCTCTGTCTTTGTAATATTTCTATTGCACTATTATATTGTATTGAGGATTACTTGTGTTCTGTTCTGTGTATTGTATTGAATTGACCCCATTTTATTTGACACCCACTGCATGCCCAACCAACCTGGAAAGGGGTCTGCATCTGAATTGCCTATCCCAAGATTTCTTCCATTTTTTTTCCCCTACAAGGAAGTTTTTCCTTGTGATCTTAGAGAGTCAAGGCTTGCTGTCAAAAGGCAGGGTCTGTTAAAGCCCATTGAGGCACTTCTTGTATGATTTTGGACTGTACAAAAATAAATTGTATTGTAAAAGTACGACGGCAGCGACTCAAAGTAACACTGGAAAGGAGATCCGCGTTCGGGGTCGACTCTGGTCTGCGTTTAAGCGCACGGAAAATGCGACTCTGCGCCACCTGCCATTCAGATTAAAGTGAGGTTAGGAATAATTCAAGTGGCCGCTTCACCTCGCCCTTCCGGTCCACGTCTCCTTCTCCATCTCATCTCGGCATTCGTTCCGCTTTTGGCGGGTTCACGTCCTTCAATCCATTTAATTGCAGCAATTGACTAAAAGCTTCAGAAATCCCCTCTTCAGACTAATTACATTTGCGATTAGCGAAATAAGCTTCATTGTGCATTAAAACTCTTTAGTAGTCTGCCACATCCTAATCCGGCAAAGCTCATTTCCATGAAAGCTGCAGAAATGTAAAACCGCAACTCTGTAACAGAACACGGGAAGAGCGTCGATGAATTAAGCTGGTCTTATTATTTATCGTGTACAGTAATCCGTCAGTTATTGTTAAATTCAAACAACGACATTCGTATGCAACGGTTGAATTTCAGGTTACAGTATGGCGCAAGGGCAGTGCCTCTCTGGGTAGAATCACCGAATCGCAGACTCTGCTGGACAACTTCTTCTTCTTCTTCTTCTTTCAGCTGCTCCCGTTAGTGTTTGCCATAGTGGATCACCTTCTTCCATATCTTTCTGTCCTCTGCATCTTGTTCTGTCATACCCATCACCTGCATGTCCTCTCTCAACACATCCATAAACCTTCTCTTAGGCCTTCCTCTGCTACCTCTTCCCTAGCAGCTCTATCCTTAGCATTCTTCTCCCAATATACCCAGCATCTCTCCTCTGCACATGTCCAAACCAACACAATGTCGCCTCTCTGACTTTGTCTCCCAACCGTCCAACCTGAGCTGACCCTCTAATGTCCTCATTTCTCATCCTGTTCACCCTCGTCACACCCAATGCACATCTTACCATCTTTAGCTTTGCCACCTACCGCTCTGTCTCCTGTGCCACCGTCTCCAGCCCATATAACACAGCTGGTCTCACTACCATCCTGTAGACCGTCCCTTTCACTCTTGCTGATACCCGTCTGTCACAAATCACTTCTGACACTGTTCTCCACCCTGCCTGCACTCTTCTTCACTTCTCTTCCACAATCTCTTCCATCATTTGCGGGTTGTGAAAGTTAAAGGGTGGGTGCTCTGGGCACCGAGGGCCACCCCTTACTGTATGTAACTCAAGGGGTGCATGTTCCAGACACTGAAGGTCCTCCAAATCTAATATTACTGAATGCATGCTATTGAAAACTGGGGGGCACTTGCTCCGGACGCTGAGGGGGCTCCATAGGCTAGCTCTCCATATGTTACAGTGGTGCTTGAAAGTTTGTGAACCCTTTAGAATTTTCTATATTTCTACATAAATATGACCTAAAACATCATCAGATTTTCACTCAAGTCCTAAAAGTAGATAAAGAGAAACCAGTTAAACAAAGGAGACAAAAATATTATACTTGGTCATTTATTTATTGAGGAAAATCATTGAATATTAGATATCTGTGAGTGGCAAAAGTATGTGGACCTTTGCTTTCAGTATCTGGTGCGACCCCCCAATAACTGCATACCGTTTCCGGTAACTTCTAAACATTCCTGCACACCGGCTTGGAGGAATTTTCACCCATTCCTCCGTAAAGAACAGCTTCAACTCTGGGATGTTGGTGGGTTTCCTCACATGAACTGCTCGCTTCAGGTCCTTCCACAACGTTTCGATTGGATTAAGGTCAGGACTTTGACTTGGCCATTCCAGAACATTCACTTTATTCTTCTTTAACCATTCTTTGGTAGAACGACTTGTGTGCTTAGGGTCGTTGACTTGCTGCATGACCCACCTTCTCTTGAGATTCAGTTCATGTTCATTTTCCTTTAGAATTCTCTGATATAATTCAGAATTTATTGTTCCATCAATGAAGGCAGGCCGTCCTGGCCCAGATGCAGCACGACAGGCCCACACCCTGATACTACCACCACCAGCATGTTTCACAGATGGGATGAGGTTCTTATGCTGGAATGCAGTGTTTTCCTTTCTCCAAACATAACGCTTTTCATTTAAACCAAAAGTTCCATTTTGGTCTCATCCGTCCACAAAACATTCTTCCAGTAGCCTTCTGGTTTGTCCACGTGATCTTCAGCAAACTGCAGACGAGCAGCAATGTTTTTTTGGAGAGCAGTGGCTTTCTCCTTGCAACCCTGCCATGCACACCATTGTTGTTCAGTGTTCTCCTGATGGTGGACTCATCAACATGAACATTAGCTAATGTGAGAGAGGCCTTCAGTTGCTTAGAAGTTACCCTGGGATCCTTTGTGACCTCATGGACTATTACACATGTGCCTTGCTCTTGCCCTGTGCCTTATTAATTGTCATTGCAAACTGCAATCTAACAGTAAATTGTCTGTGTGTAAAAGTAAAAGGTAAATTTGAATCTGATGGGGTCAGGGAAATCCGGGGAATAAGGACAGTTTGTGAGGTCGCAGCTGTGATAGTCTTACACTCCAGTACATTGTGGTGAATGCTGGTAACAGAAAGTCTAGTGCCATTACAGAGACCTTTTGCTGGCATGAGGTTTCTGAGAAGCATGATGAATGAACCAATTTTAAGTTTGAGTTTATGCAGAGGCATGCCAGTGGGAGTAAGACTATTAAGAAATTATTCAGAATATGAAAGGTGATGAAGCAGTAGGAGGGTTAGAGTGGGCAGTCGGGGCTCTGTCATGCATACCCCATGGTTGGGCGACTAGGTCGATTATATATACTGTAGTGCATGTGGACTGTAGCACAGACGAAAGTGACTGAGGCTGTGTTTGGTGAGTTGTTGCGTGCGGGCACATGAGCAGGCAGTGCACAAGCCTCGAGAGCGACGGTGGACACGGGAGGAGGGTTACAGTTGGCGGGCGGGGCTCTGTTGAGTGTATCCCATGGTCTTAGAGTTGGTGGGCGCAGCTATGTGAGTTGGCAGGCCTGGCCCTGTCGTGCGTATTCCATGGTATCCCATGGTCTTACAGTTGGTGGGCACGGCTCTGTGAGTTGGCGGGCGGGTCTCTCTGTCTTGTGTGCGTCTTGCATGCCCTTAGTGAATTATATATATATAGAGTTGGTGGGCATGTCTCTCTGTCTTGTGTGCCCTTAGTGAATTATATATATATATATATATATAGAGTTGGTGGGCGGGGCTTTGTGAGTTGGCAGGCGTGTCTCTCTGTCTGGTGTTCGTCTTGCATGCCCTTAGTGAATTATATATTGTGAGCTGGAGGGCTGATCGCACCCCAAATAGAGACAGACACCCCTGGGAAAAACACAAACCCTGAAACACTGACTACCCTCACATTGCTCCTTATCCTTGCACTATAACGCGTAATACAAGCCTCATGCGGTACTCTGCCGACTTATAAGCTTTGTGCAGCGCCTGTCAGTTTTGGAATTGATTGTTTGCTTTTATCTCTCTCTCTGCTCCTAGCGGAACTGTCATCTCTGACTTGTCATGGAGCACGTTTAAGCTCATGTGTTTGCAGTGTTTGAATAAAAATCCTTCTTGTTTCTATGACCTCCTGTGTCTCTGTGCAAATCTGTGACCCAAGCATGACAATATATAGAGTTGGTGGGCGCGGCTCTGTGAGTTGGTGGGCGTGTCTCTCTGTCTTGTGTGCGTCTTGCGTGCCCTTAGTGAATTTTATTTAAAGAGTTGGTGGACGAGGCTCTGTGAGTTGGTGGGCGTGTCTCTCTATCTTGTGTGCGTCTTGAATGCACTTAGTGAATTATATATATAGAGTTGGTGGGCGGGGCTCTGTGAGTTGGTGGGCGGGGCTCTCTGTCTTGTGTGCGTCTTTCGTGCTCTTAGTGAATTATATATATAGAGTTGATGGGCGCGGCTCTGTGAGTTGGTGGGCGTGTCTCTCTATCTTGTGTGCGTCTTGCGTGCCCTTAGTGAATTTTATTTAAAGAGTTGGTGGACGGGGCTCTGTGAGTTGGCCAGCATGGCTCTGTCTTGCGTGCCCTTAGTGAATTATATATATAAATTCTAAAGGGTTCACAAGCACCACTGTATGTATGTAAAGAAATATTATGGTGGGCTGCTCTCTCTCTCTTTCTCAGGAACCCTTCAACGTTTTTGTGGAATTCCTCAGACCGGTGACTCGACACAATCCTGTACTCTAAGCTCTGCCTGAAATTGCTTGGCTTGGTTTTGGCTCCCCTGTAGGACCTCCTGCAGACAGACAGGTGTGCACCTTTCCTAATCGGCTCCCGTCACGTGAAGTGACCACAGGTGGACCTCAAACATCTCATCCATGACCAATAGAATGGGACTCACCTGAGCCAAAGAAAAGGGTCTGAACACTTGTGCCAACGGGACGTTTCAGTTTTTTTTTTTGTCTATTTAGGTCTAAACTCCTTCTCTTGTTTTGTCGTTCTCGGGTATTGAGTGTAACTTTAAAAGGGAAAAAAATAAAATTAAACCATTTTAACACAAGGCTGCAACCTCACAAAATGTAAAAAGTGGAGTGGCTGAAGATCCTGGGCCCCCATGTCTCTGTCTACTCAATGAGTCACCAGTCTCTTCAAGCCCCCTCACCCAAATCCAACATGTCAGCTGTCACGTGATGGTCAGCGGTGGGTGGTATAAGTCAGGCGAGCCACTGCTGTGTTTTGTTTTTTTTGTTTTCGGCAGTTTCTGTTCAATTGAGCGTCGGAGTGGGGTGACCTTGGTGACTTTGAATGCGGTGTGATAATTGTCGCTAGACATGTTATTTCTCAGACTTCCCATACACGACTGTCATTGCTTTAACGAGAATGGCATGAGTGAGAGTGGGAAAACAAAGAGAGAGGCGAGAAAGGACAAGACACAAACCTGGCAAATCCGAATGCGGCACTTGGGGGGGTTCTGTGTCAACAACAGCAACTTAAGAGCGTATCGGGTGACGATGTAGAAAGCAAGGAAGCACATCTCTAGGGGGCAAAGAACCCAGAGTATCACACTGGGGGGGCCGCGATCAGAATGGGATGCAAGCGACAAGCATCCACGGAGCCGTCCTGCTTTGGTGTTGGGAACACCACTGGTGGCTGGGGGACACATCAGGGTCCCTGATTATGCAGGGTTAGTATGATTCATACGTGTGTTTCTGTCTATTTTGGGCTTTTATTTCACAAGGACTCCATTTATCTTAATTGCATTCGTAAGAATAACCTCTGAACGCTTTCATTTTCGTTTATCCGGTGTTTCCTGACTCACCGGTACGAGAAAACCCCCACATGTGACACACCGGTCACCTCACCCTGAGGTCGAGTTGTCAAACATTTTGGGGTTTCCCCCTCTTTTTTGGGACCCTCTGCACCCCCAAAATAAACCTCTAATTTTTACTGATTACGGTAATTGTTAATAACTTTGCAACAGAAATTATCCACCCTGTTACTGAGATTCTCAGGTCAGGTGAGGTTGGGGAGCAGGCACTGGTATAGCGTGTGGCCGCGCCAGTGATGTGTGGTGAGGCTCATGGCTGGTGAGACCCCTTCAGAGTCAAATTTACAAATATATGAACCCCAAAGAGTCGCTTATTTACTATTCCATTGGCAGCCTGCTTATTGACTACTGGTTATGTTTCATACAGTTAGGTCCATCAATATTTGGACAGAGACGACTTTTTTCTCATTTTGGTTCTGTACATCACCACAATGAATTTGAAATGAAACAACTCGGATGCAGTTGAAGTGCAGACTTTCAGCTTTAATTCAGTGGGTTGAACAAAACGTTGATGTTGACTTTTGTCAAAAGGAGGAGATGACGATGGTGATCAACTGTAAACTGTGACAAAACCAACCGTTATGTTTTAGTTGGACGCTCGTTGATAGAAGGAAAGTTAGCTTCATTGGTTTGACTGAGACTTCCTGCTCTCATACGAGCAGCAAGGCACAAACAATGGAAAAAATGGCACTGACATCTGACAAGAGATCAAAATGGACACGCAAGGCAAAATACTCAGTGGACGACGTTTTGCCTATTATCTCTGAACTGGACTATGACTTGTCGAACTCAGATTTTGATACAAGTGATCGAAAATGAATGTGAGGTTCCAGCTTCAGCTGATTGGTCCCCAGCTAATCGTAGTGCTGACAACGTGCACCAGGTAGGACTGCCACTTCTCAATGATAACAGGTAGACACCAGACTGCAATGCACTGCGACCGTGAGCACTGCTGCATGGTGACCCAGCCACGGGAAGACAACCTCTTGGCAAACCGGCGGCCACAGCATGCAGCAACAGACGTTTTATGTTGATTTCTGTGTGAAACCATTGCTTTTCAGAAACTGTTTTTTGGAAAAAATATTTAGCCCTCAAAGAGTTACATAAAAAAGTCTTCGTAATTTATTGTATTTTATTGTATTTTATTCAAGAACACTGTAATCTATACTAATAAAAGGCAAAGCCCTCACTCACTCACTCACTCACTGACTCATCACTAATTCTCCAACTTCCCGTGTAGGTAAAAGGCTGAAATTTGGCAGGCTTATTCCTTACAGCTTACTTATAAAAGTTAAGCAGATTTCATTTCGAAATTCTATGCGTAATGGTCGATAACGGTTGACAACGTCCGCCATGTTGAACTTTCTTATTTATGGCCCCATCTTCACAAAATTTGGTAGGCGGCTTCCCTGCGCTAACCGAAACCGATGTACGTACTTATTTCAGTGGTATGACGCCACTGTCGGCCGCCATATTGAACTTTCCAACGTCACTAATTCTCCAACTTCCCGTGTAGGTAGAAGGCTGAAATTTGGCAGGCTCATTCCTTACAGCTTACTTACAAAAGTTATGCAGGTTTCATTTCGAAATTCTACGCATAACGGTCGATAACGGTTGACAACATCCGCCATGTTGAACTTTCTTATTTATGGCCCCATCTTCACAAAATTTGGTAGGCGGCTTCCCTGCGCTAACCGAAACCGATGTACGTACTTATTTCAGTGGTATGACGCCACTGTCGGCCGCCATATTGAACTTTCCAACGTCACTAATTCTCCAACTTCCCGTGTAGGTAGAAGGCTGAAATTTGGCAGGCTCATTCCTTACAGCTTACTTACAAAAGTTAAGCAGGTTTCATTTCGAAATTCTACGCATAACGGTCAATGTCTGCCATGTTGAACTTTCTTATTCATGGCTCCATCTTCACGAAATTTGGTAGGTGGCTTCCCTGCGCTAACCAAAACCGATGTACATACTTATTTCAGTGGTATGATGCCACTGTTGGCCGCCATATTGAACTTTTCAACGGTCTATGTTACTTATGGGCCCATCTCTAAGAAATTTGGTACGCGGGTTCCCAACGCTAACTGAATCCTACTTACGTACATATATACGTCCATAGCCTGCAGCTCAGTCACCGTGTGAGGCGGCGTTGGGTCCCTCATCCCAACACCTCCCACGTTGTTGGCTGCCTGCCTATATAAGGCCGTCCATCGCTCCAGTCTCTACATTCCCTTCCTTGCTTCGCCACAGGATTCCCGTCTCCCTGCTGATAACTACAGCCTTTTTATTTAATCCACGGCTTCTCTGCTGTTTTATTGTTCGTTTATTACAATTATAGTTATTGTGTAGTTATTTTAGACTTACTTTACATTGTTCAGGTACCCATTTCCTTTATCATTCCAACTGTACCCCCATTAACATGTCTATCGAGGTGATCACCATCGATCAAAGAACTGTCACTTACCGAGTGGTTTCCATGCCCTGAGATGCCGCCTGCCTTTTCCATTCTCTGTGTTACATATTGCACGGCCATATCAGGCTCACTCTTGATATCCATTGTGTCTTATGTATTGAATGACTGGCACAGGTTCAAGGTGTGGACTGATGACGGTACAGGAGATAATTAGACTACACAGGAGCACTAGAAGAGTCAAATGCTTAAGCCCTTCACCTGTGGTTCTGCATGTGAGTTGATGGCTGCCGCTGAATTGTTTGGTTGTCACTTTCAAGTGTACTGAAATGGCCAAATATTTTACATCTTTTGACAACCGCCAATGCCTCTTAAACATCTTAGATTGACATGTGACGGTTTCAGTAGTGGACACTTTGATGTTTCTGAATGTTTAAACTCTCAAAAGCTGGATGTGAAGTTATCGATGAAACCGGTTGTGTGCTTACAACGCTTGACAGATGCCGAATGTCACTTCAACACAAGTCCTACAAATACTGTCGTAACTGAAACAAACCATGAAACTCAAACCGATTATGACAGCAGCAATCCAAGCTGTGAGATTTGAGACAAGATTACTGTTCACATGGCCGACTGTACGTTACATGCTCAAGAGTAAGCTCAGCGCACAGCTTGGTCATATTACAACCGGAGGGCCGAACTCACAATGTGGTATACAAAGAGATCCTTAACAAATAATTATTGGTAGATTTTAAAAAGGTTTAATTTTCTTCTTAATAAAACTTTTAAGGCAGTACTTCGCCGCTGCGAAGCGCGAGTATTTTGCTAGTAGCCTAATATAAGGCATGAAAAATTGAAAAAAGTAAACTCATGGATGATGGGGGGTGTTGGGGGTTTTTCGGCGGCAGCACGGTGGCACAGTGGATAGCGCTTCTGCCTCGCAGTAAGGAGACTCATGTTTGCATGTTCTCCCCGTGTCTACATGGGTTTCCTCCCACAGTCCAAAGACATGAAGGTCTAAATTGCATTCCTAAATTGTCCGTAGTGTGTGCTTGGTGTGTGTGTGTGCCCTGTGGTGAGTTGGCACCCTGCTCAGGGATTTGTGCCAGTCATGCACCCTGTGTTAGCTGGAATTGGCTCTGGCAGACCCCCGTGACCCTGTGTTAAGATATAGCAGGTTGGATAATGACTGACTGACTGACTGACTGACTGACTGACTGACTGGCTGGCTAAACTCGTGGGTCATTTATTCTCACTCCTTAAAAATACAAAAATGAACTGAACATGAACGAGTTCAAAATTGAAATGGTGAGCTATGAACGTGAGTTTATTCATTTTCATCTGCGTGAACTTTGAGTGAGTTCTTGTGAGGTGTGAACTTGCACAACACTGGCCGGTGGATTCATGAAATCTTCAGACCCCCTTCACTTTCTGCACATTTTATTCCGTTGTCAAGTTCATTTTAAACTGATAAATTTGCCTTTTTTGTGGCCCCTGAATCTACACTTGGTCAGCGATAGGGACAAAGTGAAGACACGTTTACAGACAGGTTTGCAAATGTATTAAACATCAGAACCTGAAATCTCCCCTTCCCAGAGGTATTTGGGACCCTCAGCCTCGGCCCTCCTTGAGACGTTTCTAGAACTCGACTGTAGTCCCCCAGTGGTACCTTGAGTGGAATGCATGTCATTTCGAAAGGCACACACCGAAAGCCCCACAACTGACACTTCCTGGTTTGTTTTTGGCTTTTTTTTCCTGACATAAAGTCCAAGGAATTCTCTGTAGACCCCTCTGCTCCCATTGTAGTGAGGAAGAGACCAGAGCAAGGAGATGATGATTTTGAGAGCTTTGAGTGTTCTCAGGAGCTCAATGGACTCAAGAATTGTGAAATGGAAAAAGGGTGGCACCTCCGGGACTCTTCCTAGAGTTGGCCGACTGGTAAAACTGAGTAACTGGGACGGAGGGGCTTTGGTCAGGGAGGTGACCTGCAACCCAATGGCCACTCTAAACAGAGCTGCACAAGTCCTTTGCTGAGGTGGGGAGAACCTTTTGGAAGAACGACCAACTTCAATCAGACATTTATGATACAGTGGCAAGATGGAAGCCCCTCTTGAGCCAAAGGCATATGACAACTGAAAGGACTCCCAGTGCATGTGAAGAACGATTCTCTGCACTGGTGGAACAAAAAACTGAACTCGTTGGGAAGAACTCCAAAATCCGGGGCCGTTTCTGGGCATAGGCGGTCTAGACAAGCGCCCTCTAGTGGCCCAGGGCGCATTACTGCAGGCCCATGTAGAGATTGCTATCTTTATTTTCTTTAGATAATTGGACCGGACCGGAGCACAAAGAAAGGTTCATGTCGTGCGTCTCGGCGTCACATGCACTGTCTACACTCTGCATAGCACAATCTGTGGCCCGGAAACGCATCTGGGTGACGTGACAATACAGACCTACGGACGCTCGGACTCAAAGCGAATGTCTGATTCTGTTCTGACGTCCCGTCAAATAAACGCACTCAGGAACCCCTTGTCCGGGGTAGTCTTCCAAATGCCGACTGGCTTTTTATTCAATATGTCGCTATATATCAACGGTGCCCTACTGCCGCCCGTTGTCTCGGTGATGAAGACGCCTCCAAAATAACAAAGATAATCCACCTTCGTCCTATCTACCTCTTTAACTGTTTGCTCCCTTCACCACTTGATGCTGTCTTCCTTTCACTCCAGCAACAACTACTACATCTGACCACAACCTCCCCTTTCACTCCACGCACCGTTAATTAACCCGGATCCCTGTCACTCCGCTCTCTCTCTAGGGAGGTGCCCCAAGCCCTTACAAAAAGTGTTCCCCAAGACTCCACACCAACACTGCCTTCACTCCCTACAGCCCATGCAATGGCAAGAGAGAGAGAATATTTTATCTTATTTTCGCATATTAGCGATGTTCGGTCTTAATGTCTGACGACCTACACAGTCCAACAATAACACGAACAACGTCAACAACAATGATGTTTCCAATAATAGTAATAATCCACAAACTGTAGCATTGCAGAGACAGACGTGGCGAAATAAAATGAAACGATCAAAACGGCAACAGGATTGAGTGAATCGCTAAACGCCGATTTAACCCAAACTATGATCGTCTTCCAAACTGGACATACGTTAAAACTTAGCTAATATCGTCCTCTATTGCTCACTGCAATTTGTGAGATTCTCTCCTGGCGCGCTAAAGCGGTTATGCATCTTTTTGGACTGGTAGATTGCATTATTTGCATACATGAGCAGATGGTCAAAAGGAATTGTGGGTAAAGATTACTATTTAAAGATATTCATTATAATGTCAGTTTCACTGAATGTTGTCAATATGCTAAGTTTTCAATTTATTTTATTGATTTAAACGATTTGTATATTTTAACAGTAACTTCTTACCTAAACAAAATTATATAGTGAGATATGGCCCGGTCATTCATTGCGGCCAATACCCCCAGGCCGCTTGCAGCATGGAGGTGCCCCGAATGCCAGCAGGAAATTATGGACAACGAATTTTTTATGCACAGCCCTGCTGGCTACCATGGGGATCGCCAGGAGTCGCTGCAGGGAGGCATAAGGACATCTATTTTTCCTACACCCCGGAAGTACATCCCAGTCACATGGACAGAAGGAATGACAAGCTTTGAAGATGAAAAAGAAGAGTTTTTGATCTAACCCGGAGGTGCTAGGAAGTCACATGGACTGAAGGTTCAGAAGCACTTCCGGGTCACGAACTGTAAAGGACTCTGGGAAATCCCAGACAAACGAGCTGTGCTGGGTGGTAGGGTGGCAACGCGTCTGGGAGAGAGGAGGATTATTGATTATTGGAGAATTGATTTGTTTATTATTTATGAGGATTGTGGAGAGGAGCGTACTTTGTGCACTTATTTATAATAATAAATATTATTATTGGACTTTTACCTGGTGTCTGATGTATAGTTTGAGGGTTCAAGGGGACGACAAAGCCCAAAACTGTCACTATATATATATATATATATATATATATATATATATACTATATATATATATATATATATATATATATATATATATATATACTATATATATATATATACTATATATATATATATACTATATATATATATATACTATATATATACTGTGTATATATAGTCACAGGTGGCTGGGTGCGGTCGGCAATCAGCCGCCTATTTAAGGAGCTGCCGCCCTGCAATCAAGGTTGGAGTCGGGTGAGGAGGAAGACGAGGTCGGTGCAGAGGAGAGGCCCAATTGTGATTTGTGTGTGGAAAGACGACAGTGGCTATTGAGAGCCTGGACTTTGGGGAGACTGTGGGGTTTGGTGGCAGTGCACTTGACTTTTGTAACTAGGACTGTAAATAAACGTGTGGTGATGGCTGAAACGGTGTCCGCCTGTGTGTGTCCGGGCCGTCCTATTTCACTATATATATATATATATATATATATATATATATATTGTAGGGACCCGTGGCCACCGCCAGGCGGCGCCCCGGTGCCTGGATATCCAGAGAGCCCAGCACTTCTGCCACACCAGGAAGTGCTTGGGGGAAAGACTTTGGGTGACACCCGGAGGGCTGCCGGGAGGACAGCCGGCACTTCCGCCACGCTGGGGCGGGGCCAGGGGAGGAATGCCAGGAACACCTGGTGCTCATCCGGGAGGTGCATATAAGGGGCCGCCTCCCTCCAGTCATTGGCGGAAGTCGGGTGGAAGAGGACGGAGCTGGAGTGAGGACTGGAGGCGGCCAGGAGAAAGAAAGGCACAGGACTGTGTGGCCTGGACATTGGGGGAATCGGTGCTGGAGGCACTGGGGTTTGTGAGTGCACTGAACTGTAAATATTGTGTACAATAAACGTGTGTTGGGTGGAACTATGTTGTCCGTCTGTGTGTGTTCGGGCCAGCGTTCACAATATATATATATATATATATATATATATATATATCTATATATATATATATATCACCATCATCGAAAGACATATAAGAATTGGTAGTTTAAATAGATAATTATATCTGCTACTACTAACTATGAGTTGAGGCAATTTCTATTTTTTAATTTCCCAAATAGAAACTAAAAAGCAATAAAGAAAGACTAATAAGACCTGATTTTCTGAAATGGCACCTCCCAAAATTGTATTTTTCTAAGACAGTCTTGTAAACAGACATTGCTATAAGTCGACATTCTCAATGTACAGGTCTGGCAGTGACAATTCCTCTCAAAGCAAAGAAACTCCATTTACAACTTCACCTAAGGCAGCATAAATCCTCAAACCGGCTCTGCTAAGCACTATGTCTGGTGAATGCCTGGCACTGCTCATCTCCAGCCTAATGCCATCCCTATGGGGAAGCACGGTGGTGGTGGCAGCAGCATTATTTTATGGGGTGCAGGGACAGGGAGAATGGCCCAGAACTGAGGGAGGCCAAATGCGGAGGTGACCTTGAAAAAGACCTGTTCCAGGGTACACACCACTTGAGACTAAAGTGACGGCTCAGTGACCTAAAGTGTGCAGCCAAGACAGCTCTGGAGTGGCTTTGGACCAAGTCTCTGAGGGTCCTTGAGTGGCTCAGCCAAACCCCAGCATTGAGTGTGGAGGAACCTGAAGATGGAAGTTCACAGACGCTTCCCATTCAGTCTAATGCAGCTTGAGAGGATCTACCAGGGAGAACAGCGTAAGCTGCCCAAATCCTGGAGTGCAAAGCTTATAGAGACTTCGTCAAGAAAGATTCAAAGCTGGAAGTGCTGCCTAAGGGGCTTCTCAAAAGTGCAATATTAGGGGTCTGAGAACTTTTACGAAGGAGAAACTTCAGTGTTTGATTTTTGATAAATTTGCAGACTTTTCTGGTTAAATGTTTTCACTTTGATCTTGTGGGTTATTGAGGGTAGATGATGGGTGGAAAAGGCAAATGTATCAATTTCAAATTAAATTGACGAGCTAATAAAGTGTGCAGAAAGTGAAGGTGTCTCAAGACTTCCTGAATCCACCGGATGTCCTGCCACGAGGGAAACGGATCGAAGAGGCGGAGGCTCACTCAAATCAAAAGGAAGAACCTGCATTATTTCATCAAACCCAAACATCCATCCATCCATTATCCAACCTGCTATATCTTAACTACAGGGTCACAGGGGTCTGCTGGAGCCAATCGCAGCCAACACAGGGCACAAGGCAGGAAACAAACCCCGGGCAGGGTGCCAGCCCAACGCAGCGCACACACACACACACACACTAGGGACAATGTAGAATCGCCAATGCACCTAACCTGCATGTCTTTGGACTGTGGGAGGAAACCCACGCAGACACGGGGAGAACATGAAGACTCCATGCAGGGAGGACCCGGGAAACGAATTGGCGTCTCCTAACTGCGAGGCAGCAGCGCTACCCACTGCGCCCCAAACCCAAACACTTGTCAGAAATTAAAATCTCATAACCACAAAGACTTAGTATTCAGCCTCTCCCTCACCCCATAATTGAGTGTGGTCTGCAGATAACATCCGGAAATGCTTCAGCTGCTTTGTGTCATCCCTCCGAAGGAAGGACAGGCAGGCCATTCAAAAGCATTTGCTCCTTCTGGCTGGCTGGCATTGCTGTAACTTATTAACACCTCTGGATAACAACAGAGCAGGCGATTTTGCGACAGCAAAGTGTTGGTCGCTCAATTTTCAAGCCACAGCTCATGGAGGATAAAGATTATAGCAATTATCAAGTGGCGGAAAATAATAACATGCAGCGGTGAGCGCGAAAACCTTCTGTGCAATCTGTAGGTCAATCATTGTGCAAACGCTGGCCTGAATGTACACGCGTGTCACTGGGGCACAGTTTTGACGTTCATTTTTGCAGAAGTGTGTGATGGGAACAAATGTTATGATATGTGTGTGCATGTATGTGTGTTCAGCCTCTGCTGGGCTGGCGTGCTCTCCAGGGGTTGTTCCTGCCTGGTACCTGATGACTGTTGAGGTGGGCTCCACCTGCTCCGTGACCCTGCTCTGGAGAAGAGGGTTAGGGAACTGAATGAATGGATGGATGTGAGAGGTGGCCTGATGGGGGAAAAATGCCACAGAACTCACTCTGTGCACCAAAGTGGGGAAAATAGTCACCTCCAGGGGGCAGTAGAGTCTGACATCCTGAATACTGCATAGGAGGAGCGTAGAAAGAGAGCCTGGTGTGTGAGAAGAAAACCTGCAATATTCCAACAGGACACTAGAGGGCACCTACCAAAACACAGAATACTGTACAGCAGAGCATCTCCTCTATCAAAATATATTTATTATAGCGCCTTTTATATAATGAGCAGCACCACAAGGCAAAAGTTATATAGATCAAGTTAGAAAATGTATACATTATCTATCTATCTATCTATCTATCTATCTATCTATCTATCTATCTATCTATCATATAGTTCCTTTAGCATTTATTATATAGTGCCTTTCATATTATCTATCTATTATATAGTATCTATCTCTATCTATCTATCATATAGTTCCTTTTGCATCTATTATATAGCACCTTTATCTATATCTATTATATAGTGCCTTTCACATTATCTATATCTATCTATTATATAGTGCCTATCTATCTATCTACTCACCCTGACATCATTGGTGGTTGCCCCTGCCTTCACTAAAAGCCCCTTATTAGTTTTTATGCCCTCTATTATCCTCATGAGATGTCTGATGTGTGTAATGTTCTGGTCGCTGGTATTCGAGTTCAAGTTTAAGCCACGTAGCTGTATGGCCTGTCTGTAGCCGCTAGGTGGCACTGTGACGTGTTCTTGCCCGGTTTATTTGGTGTCCTTTTCAAATGCGCAGACAGCCTATCACTCTTGAGCTCCGTTTTCAAGTCGGACGGCTTTGTTTGAGCCCTCTGTTCCTGTGGCAGTTGATTCGATGGATCAGATCTTGAGGCACAGTCTGAATTATGGCGGAGGGTAATTAAAGCCGACGGCAGCAGATGCCTCTGAAGAGGTTTCAGCCGACTGCAATGCGCCGCGCCGCAGTGTCAGAGAGGGCATTCAGCTCTCCATCTGTCTGCTCGTCTAATTGACGTTGCTTTATTCAGTGCAGGGGCAGACTGAGCTCGAGGCTATCCTGGCAGGACTCGGGGTGTCACAAAGATGCCACCTGACGCCCACACGCACAAACTCTTTCAGAATTCCTAGTCAATTGACGAGTATGCTATCAAAGTTTGAGACAAGTCCGGCGTACTCCAAGGTAACATAAAACATTTATTAAGATCCTAGAATTATTCTTTTTGTGATTAGCTGGGGTTTCATGGACCCCGCAAACACACTAATCAACCTCCATAACCTTTCCTCAACCAAACCTCCCGGTTATTGAGATTAATTGTGCTTAGGAACCACCCAGTTCATATAAAAATGAACCGCAGGAGAAAGTGGGGTTTTTGCTCCGCATTGACAGTGTTGGACTGGTGCGGGGGTACCCACCAAACACAAACGCATAGCAACGGAATAATCAGCCATGTTTATGTGAACAAAAGAATCAAAAATGAACCAAAAAGGACATAAAAAGAACAGGATTAACAAACGAAGCGGAGCCATCCAGCAGTCCACTGGCTGAAGAAGTGACCAAGCAGCATGGTGGACAGCAGGACTCGAGGGGCCTCCTGCACTTGACTGGATGTTATTATGGAGTGGGCAGGACTGGCAAGCTGTGGTGGGTCTGAATGGCCCATCCTAGTCCACACTGTTGTGACGTTCAGTGAATTTCAGGATGGGCACCCACCCTGAACGTGATGAAAATCCATCACCAGACACCCACACTCACCGGATGGCACTTTTGTGTTTTTATTGTCATCTTAGGCTTAACAGTCGTACCCCCTTATCCCTCCCCCTCCTCCACCTCCCAATATTGGTTGTACACTTTGTTTCAATTCTCATAATAACTGATCCCACTGAGTGACGGTGACATTAAGACGCTTGTCATATGGCGGCTTATCTGGATGGCGGCTGGCAGATTAGCCTCAGCCTTTTGTGAAATGGAGTTTTGAAGCTCCGTGCTTGTCGTCTTTTAAAGAATCTCGCCATTCTATGCAGAGTCACATAGTGACAGGCAGACCAAGCATGCCACCCAACTGCCCCATCAGCTCCGGGTCACGGGGACATCTTGACTTGGTGAAGCAGTCTCGTCAGCTGAGCTTTTTTGTGTTTTGTTGAGGATGCCATCTGCAAGGAATTCACTTGCTGGCAGCCAATTTATGGCTTTTCTTTTCATTCATTTTTTTTTTTGTTTCAGGGTGGCACACTCGCATCTCACAGCCTGGTCAGTCACTGCCTGTGTGGGGTCTGCAGAGGTGGACAGAGTGCAGAAAAAAAATGGACCCAAGTAGAAAAATTGTTATGTAGACAAAAAAAATTAACTTAATGAAATTGGAAACTACTTAAGTGGAAAAAAAGAAAAAGAGTAACGTTTACAAACAAACAAAAAAATAAATTTGTGCTCCTCCTCAAATATTAATGCCGTGTATACTAAATTAGAAGCAGAATTGGATTCTGGATTCAGAAAGCATTTTGCGCTCTTCACTTTCAACTTGCTTTATTGTGTCGTACATTTAAGTGGAAATTTTGCTGTGCCTCCAATAGAAGAAACGCTGACATCTAAAGGATCGACAGCCACCTCAGCATTAATGTTTGCAGTGCGCCATCTACTGGCATGTACTTAGTAATACATGTAATAATGAAATGCATTGCATTTGCTTTCCAACTGATGGAACATCACAACCATGTGTAGTAATAAAATATAGTGCATTTGCCATTTCAACAGCTGGAGCATCACACACATCAACACTGCTTTTACAAACCCCTTACCAAATAGCATATACCAGAGACACATGCATTGCATTTGTCATTCCAGCAGATGGCACATCACAAACACGTAGTATATTTCATTTGAATATTGCTGGGCCACAAATTGAAGACATGCTGACATCTAAATGATCGACAGCCACTGCAGCATTAATGTTTGCAGTGCGCCATCTACTGGCACGTATTTGGAAATGCATGTAATAATAAAATGCATTGCATGTGACATTCCAACAGATGGCACATCACAAACATTTGTAGCAGTAACATCATTACCTTTTTATGATCAATTGCTTACATGACGCTCTGTTACCTTAACACTGATGTCTGTGTTGATTATTTAGATTTCAACCCGTCTTAGACAAATAGCACAGCTAGTCCATCTACAGTGGGATGCAAAAGTTTGGGCAACCTTGTTAATAGTCATTATTTTCCTGTATAAATCATTGGTTGTTATGATAAAAAATGTCAGTTAAATATATCATATAGGAGACACACACAGTGATATTTGAGAAGTGAAATGAAGTTTATTGGATGTACAGTAAGTGTGCAATAATTGTTCAAACAAAATCAGGCAGGTGTATAAATTTGGGCACCACAAAAAAGAAATGAAATCAATATTTAGTAGATCCGCCTTTTGCAGAAATTACAGCCTGTAGGTTCCAATGAGAGTCTGGATTGTGGTTGAAGGTATTTTGGACCATTCCTCTTTACAAAACATCTCGAGTTCATTCAGGTTTGATGGGTTCTGAGCATGGACAGCTCTCTTTAACTCACACCACAGATTTTCAATTCTATTCAGGTCTGGGGACTGAGATGGCCATTCCAGAACGTTGGACTTGTTCCATCTGTTGGAATGCCACATGCAATACATTTTATGTCTACGTACATTATGGAATACATTATGATTAGGTTAGATTAAGGGGAACTTTATTTGTCTCCAGGGTTAAATTTGGCTTTTTACAGAAACTCTTTAAATAAATAAATATATACATACATACATAAGTAGGTAATAAGGTAAATAAATAAATAAATATACACTCACACTTTGTTCTGAACACACACCAGAATTCCTATAAAGCCAGAAAATTAAAAAGAGAGAAATGAGAAGTCCTGACTTGGCAATCCCAGTGAGGCGACATCTAGAGGTTCCAAGTAGAGCTTCAACATGCAACAAGAAGAAATGGGAGCGAGACAAAACATTTTTTGAGCATGCAATTTAATGAAAACAACGATTAAACTGAAACAGGCTGTTTTACAGCTGATCAAAAGTTTAGGACCACACTTCCAAAAAAACCCGTAAACCCCCCCAAAACAGAAATCAAACTTCCAAACATGAACTCAGTACTGAGTAGCTCCACCGTTATTGTTGATCACTTCAAAGATTTGTTGCGGCCTGCTTGATGCAAGCGTTTCCATGAGGTGAGTGGGAACATTTCTCCAAGTGGTGAAGACGGCCGCACGAAGGGCATCTACTGTCTGGAACTGTTGTCCATTTTTGTAAACTTCCCTTGCCTTCCATCCCCAAAGGTTCTCAATTGGATTTAGATCAAGGGAACAAGCAGGATGGGCCAAAAGAGTGATGTTATTCTCCTGGAAGAAGTCCCTTGTCCTGCGGGCATTGTGTACTGTAGCGTTGTCCTGTTGAAAAACCCAGACGAGGGCCCTCAGTCATGAGGAATGCTCTCTGAAACATCTGGACATAGCCAGCGGCCATTTGACGCCCCTGCACTTCCTGAAGCTCCATTGTTCCACTGAAGGGAAAAAGCATCCCAGACCATTGTGGCGCATAGAAAACATCTCAGGTGGGATCTGCTTGTCATGCCAGTAACGTTGGAAACCATCAGGACCATCAAGGTTACATTTTTTCTCATCAGAGAATAAAACTTTCTTCCACCTTTGAATGTATCATGTTTGGTGCTCTCTTGCAAAGTCCAAACGAGCAGTTCTGTGGCGTTCAAGGAGACGAGGTCTTTGAAGACGTTTTTTGTTTTTGAAGCCCTTCAGTCTCAGATGCCGTCTGATGGTTATGGGGCTGCAGTCAGCACCAGTAACGGCCTTAATTTGGGTCGATGAACGTCCAGTGTCTTGACGGACAGCCAATTGGATCCTCCAGCTCAATGCTGGTGAAATTTGTTCGGGTCTTCCAATTGACATTTTTGTTCCATAACCCTCAGGATCATTTAAGAAATTCCAAATGACGGTCTTACTGCGTCCCACCTCAGCAGCGATGGCGCGCTGTGAGAGACCCTGCTTATGCAGTTCAACAACCCGACCACATTCAAAAAGGGAGTTCTTTTGCCTTTTCCATCAGAACGTGTGATTACCTGACAGAAACTGACAATGAATCCACATCTTTGCACAGATTTGGCCTTTTAAAGGCATGTGGTCCTAAAATCTTGATCAGCTGTAAAACAGCCTGTTTCAATTTAATCGTTATTTTCAATTAATTGAATGCTCAACAAATATTTTGTCTCACTCCCATTTCTTCTTGTTGCATGTTGAAGCTCTACTTGGAACCTTGTTAAGATCCATCCATCCATTTTCTAACCCGCTGAATCCGAATACAGGGTCACGGGGGTCTGCTGGAGCCAATCCCAGCCAACACAGGGCACAAGGCAGGAACCAATCCTGGGCAGGGTGCCAACCCACCGCAGGACACACACACACACACAAACACACCAAGCACACACTAGGGACAATTTAGAATCGCCAATCCACTTAACCTGCATGTCTTTGGATTGTGGGAGGAAACCGGAGCGCCCGGAGGAAACCCACGCAGACACGGGGAGAACATGCAAACTCCGCGCAGGGAGGACCCGGGAAGCGAACCCGGGTGTCCTAACTGCGAGGCAGCAGCGCTACCACTGCGCCACCGTGCCGTCCCTTGTTAAGATCCAACCATGCAAAATATGATTTTTTGCCATTTTTCAAGTGGTCTTAAACTTTTGATCGGGACTGTATATAGTGTGTGGTCAAGCGGTGAAAGGTCAGACTGGAAACAGTCGAAAATTTGGGATGTCAACTGGGTCGTCCCTTTTAATCGTTGCGAGATGAAACAAACAAAATAAAAAGTAACAAAAAATGCGCCAATGCGCTATTCCCGATAAAGGATTCCTCCTCCTTCCTTAAGGATTACGAGAGTCACGTGCTCTGCCATGCGGCTCGTTCGGGTTTTCCAGCAAAAGACGTCTCTTTCTTAATCAGCGCTTCTTTTATAGAGAAACTTCCGGAAGGGATGAGGTTGAGTGCCCTTACTGGACGGCTTCTCCGAGCTGTGAGGGAAGAAGAAGAACAGGATAAAACCAGCGGTAGCTTCATCTCGGCGGGTTATTACATACCTCGTAGAGGAATCCTCCGATGCTCATACATAACAAGTTTCCTATCTATCTATCTATCTATCTATCTATCTATCTATCTATCTATCTATCTATCTATCTATCTATCTATCTATCTATCTATCTATCTATCTATCTATCTATCTATCTATCATATAGTGCTTTCATAACTATCTATGTATTATATAGTGCCTTTCATATCTATCTATCTATCTATCTATCTATCTATCTATCTATCTATCTATAGATAGTGCCATATATCTATATATACTGTATATAAAGGTCAATGTGTGTCTGTATGTATGTTATGGCATCACGTTGTCCAGTTCCGAGCATCTACTGGATGATCACATACATACAAGACCGCAAGACAAGGACATTAGTGAGTCTTTATTGTTTGTTAATTTATTTTTAAAGTTGTTTTTTTTAATTATGTTTTTCTCAAACAATTAAAAAAACACCATATATATATATATATATATATATATATATAATATACGGTTTATATATATATATATATATATATATAATTACAGGTATACATATATAAATATATATATACACACACACACGGATTGTTTTGTTTATATATGGAAAATGAAGGCAGACTTCTGCGAACTATACCCTAATTCAATTACATTTTGAAAAAAGCCAATCAAGCCCACCCATCCCACACGTACGCCGGTGTTGTCACAGAAGGTGAGCCGCCTCTCTGATGTTTGCCATTCTTCCTTTTGTCTCCACAGTCATCACAGTTTTCCTCGAGACTCTGTGAGCCATGGCTTCCAAACCTCATCCTCCTTTAATGAAGAAGCACAGCCAGACTGACCTGGTGAGCCGCCTGAAAACCCGCAAGATCCTGGGCGTTGGAGGCGAGGATGACGATGGAGAAGTGCACAGATCTAAGGTCAGAATGCCACGTGTAACGAATGAGGAGTTGTTTGCTTCTAAATTTGGCTATGATTTCCAAAGGCTGAGCTTCTGGCATTGTGTAATTTAAAACTAAGGATTCTTTCTTTCTTTCTTTCTTTCTTTCTTTCTTTCTTTCTTTCTTTCTTTCTTTCTTTCTTTCTTTCTTTCTTTCTTTCTTTCTTTCTTTCTTTCTTTCTTTCTTTCTTTCTTTCTTTCTTTCTTCACCTTTTTGGTATTTTGCAGACTTATGCTCAAGTAACTTCAATTCATTTTTTTCCCTTCATCAAGCCAACACTCAGTACCCCAGAATGACAAATCAAAACCCAGAGGTCTGGAATTTGGGTTTTAGTTTGATGTTCTTTATTAACCTTCTCTGGGGAATTTGTCTTTTTGTTTGACCTTAGTTATGGGGGACAGCCATTGTGCAGCACCTACTGGGGCAACTTTTAGGTTAAGGGCCCAATGAAGTAGGACCCCCTAGTGGCACTGATGGGATTTGAACCCAAACCACCTTCCAGATGCCAGCGCATATCCCCTCTGCTTTAACTAAATTTATTATAAAAATACAAACCTGATTTTTTTTTTTCTTCATATACTTCTCTCAATACATGGTAGCATTTCTTGCCAGGAGACGTCTTGGGCCATTTCTTCTCAAATGTTGTCCGGTTGGGTGGAGGCCATCGCTGGTCGGCTGTTTCCGGTTTTCTCCAAAGATGTTTAACTGCGTTCAAGTCTGAATTCTCACCAGGAGACCCCCACACATTCACGGTGTTGTCCCCAAACTACTTGTGTGTTATCTAAGGTGCCTGGTACTCTGGAGCAGCTTTTCATTCCGGATTTCTCTGCCGTTTGCTTCGTTCAGTGGTCCCTCAGCCCCTAACTGTTCTCCCAGTCCCTTTATACTGGTATTGCCTGGGTGATGAGCGGTGTCTGGTTTTTCCCCCAAGATGTGACTCTTCGAGTTGACACCAACTGGTTCAGTCTTGCTTTCCTCAGACGAGAGAATCTCGTTTCTCCTGCTCTGACTGTCCTTTATGCAAACTCCAAGTTGGCCTCCGTGTGTCATCCCGCCATTTTCCCACATCAGTGGGGTGTCCCAGTGATGATTGTCCTGGTGGGAGTCTTCTCCTATTGCCACATCAGGGATCTGTGGCGCTCAGACAGAGTGACCATTGGGTTCTTTTTGGGTCACCTGTCTTACCTGGGCCTTTCTTCCACAGTTGTTCAGTTTGGCTTTGGTGGCCGATTGTGGGAGCAGTCAAGCCCCCCTCCCCAAATGTCACCAGTGTAAGAATTATGGGGATCACTGTGCTCTTGGGAACCTTCAGTGCTGCAGCCGTCCCCAGATCCTGTCACTGAGCTCTTCAGCCAACTCCTTTGAGCTCACAGCCTGGTGACACGTTGCCCACCGTCGGACGGGCATAGACGTGTATAGACGGGTGTGCGTGCCTTTCCTAATCACTGCAATCAATGCAGGCGGATTTCAAACAAGGTATAGAAACATCTCTGTGATGATGAGTGTGATGCTCCTGAGCGAAGTTTCAAGGTCTTCATTCTTGGGTCAATGGGATATTCCAGTTTTGAATAAATTTGCAAAAATTCCTAAATTCCTCTTTACACTTTGTCATTCTGGGATGTCATCAGCAGCCATCACACTTGCGTCTCAGGAGAGGTCTTCCCCTGAAGCTAAGCATCGTTTGTGAAGAGTAGGGTGTATCCTGAGGTTCTGGCTAAATGCCCACCACAGCCTGGTCATTCTGACCCCCAAACTATCCCCTGTCTCTGATTGGCTAACTGCCTAACAGATAACATGTGGTGAGCAGGCTGGCACAAAAATGGCTGCCGTCGCCTCATCCAGGTGGGTCCTGCTGCACATCAGTGGTGGATGAAGTGGCTCCACACTCACTGAAGCTCTTCAAGTAGTGAGTAAAGCGCTGTATTAATGTAAAGAATTATTGGTATGATTATTATTGAGTGTTGTTTCAGGGGAAAAAAATGAATTGATTTAAGCATACAAGACTGCCACAAATGAAAATGTTAACAAGTGACGGGGTCTGAATAGTTTCGGAAGGCTCTGTAGTGCCTTTCATATCGGGACTGTCCAAGACTTGCAAGTTCGGAGTCCACAGACCTCCATTCTCATTTTTACTTTGACTTTCTAATTCGAGAGTTGGGTCCAGTGCTGTGCAAAAGTATTCACCCCCTGCTCAGTGTTTGTCCTGTTTGCTCGCATTATGATCTGAAATTAAAATGGGTTTCATTGGGGTTTTATGTAATGAACTTAACAACACAGTTGGAATTGCTGACGTGAATGAAAATAAAATCCTTTGTGTGTGTGTGTATATATACAGTCAAATGAAAAAGTTTGGGAACCCCTCTCAGCCTGCATAATAATTGACTCTCCTTTCAACAAAAAAGATATCAGTGGTATGTCTTTCATTTCCTAGGAACATCTGAGCACTGCGGTGTTTTCCAAACAAAGATTTTTAGTGACGCAGTATTTAGTTGTATGAAATTAAATCAAATGTGAAAAACTGGCTG